>NC_090817.1:22561730-23761730 GCF_000390325.3 Nicotiana tomentosiformis
TAATATAATTACGGGAGAAATTAAAAAATAGTCAGATTTACAAGTGGTTATTCAAAAATAGCCACACTTTTAAAGTAATCGAAATTTAGCCACTTTTCATGTAAAGATAAATTTGAACGAAAACTCTGTTCAAAATCCGGAAAATACTCCAGTATATTATACTGGAGTTCCAGCATAAGTATACTAGAACTCCAGCATAATATAATGGAATTCCAGCAAAGTATACCGGTCCAGTATAATATGCTGGAAGTTCATACACAGGTGCTCGAATCTCCAGTATATTATGCTGGAACCTTTCGCGTGTTGGAGTTCCAGCATAATATGCTGGAAGTTCATACACAGGTGCACCGAACCCCAGTATATTATGCTGGACCGGTCTCTGTTGCAGCAAAATAGTGGCTATTTTTCAATGATTTGACAAATGCTGGCTATTTTTGAATGATCAGTCCGAAAACTAACTAGCCCGTGCTATTTTTACTATAATTACTCGTATCAATCACCCTAAATAATTTGGTATGACATAAATTATTTTAAGGAAAAACCCCTTATATAGAAGTCATTTTCCGGTATTAGGCTGTCTCGCATATTGACAGCACCATTCGCGACTTTGAACATATAAATTTCAACCCTATTGGGTCTGAAAACATTGATCAGCGTAAGAAAAGTCTACTAAGTTATGCTACTGAATGTTATTTTTAGTTCACTTGTATCCAGAGAAAATGTTATATAACAAAAAATAAATTTAAAAAAAAAAGATAATATTCTGCTTCATGGTAGATAATAAAAAGGCAGAATGACTTGACAAACAACTGTAATTGTCATTCCGATCCCTGTACTCGATATAGTTTCATTCAAATACTTGAACTTAGTCAAAATATATATTTTAAACCTCATTGACCATTGACTGAGTTTATGTAGTATTTGTTTTGCAGAGTCAAAAAAATGAGTGGTTACACGCTATAAAAAGGGGAGTGGATGTAGGGGTGTTCAAACCGAACCGGAAAATCGCATCAAACCGAAAAGTCAAAACAAACCGATTAAAAACCTGATTACGTTTGATTTGATTTGGTTTGGTATGGAGTAAAAAAATTCGACCAACCCGACATATAAATATATAATTTATATATTTTTTAAAGATTTTATATAGAATTTTCTTTAGAAAATGTCTAGAAATATTTGGGACTCCATAGGATGTAATATTTAATAGAACTATGAAATGCATCCATTTTTATTTACGTTAAATAAAGAGTTGTATCATCACTTACTTATCACGTGTTATTGAAATGCGTCAATCTCTTTGTTCTTTCATATTCATATGTCAAAATCTGTTAAATTCTTATACCTTTTTCGAATTTGAAATGGTAGTTTGATAATTTTAAAATTAAATAGAATATATAATTATTTAGCTTTCATATTGATTTTATGCTTAATTAATGAATTCGGTTAACCTTAAAAGCGTACATCAACGAAAAATTATTGTTAGAAGACTAAAAAAATAATTATCATGTGTTATTAACAAAATTATCCCATAAGAATATTTTAATAGATCATATGTTTGTCAGTTTTTAAATTTTTAATAAACATATATTCACTTATCAAAACTTTATCTATAACTTTAACGAAGTAAGATTGAAATAATATTCATGTTACAAAAAAAATCCGAAAATCTGAAAAAATCGAACCAATATAGTTAGTTTGGTTTGATTTTGATAAAAACTGAACCAACCCGATCCATTTATACCCCTAAGTGGATGTATTAATTTTAATCTAAAAATTCTAAAAATCGTAAAAACAAATAACAATAAAAAGAAAAAGAGTAAAATAATTGCTTAACCCAAGCAGATCCCTACCCCCTTCGGCCCCACCTGTGTTGAACCTATGGCTGTCCAACGGGACGGGACTGGACGAGACGGGATAAAATTAACGGGACGGGACGGGACGGGACAAACGGGACGAAACAGTAGGCCCATCCCATCCCGCTAACAAATGGGACAGGACGGGACGGACGATAGACCCATCCTGTCCCGCTAACAAACGGGACGGGAAGGGACGGGACGGGTTCGCGGGCCTTAAGTGTCGTTTAAAAAAAAATTATTTAAGCATTGAGTTTCGCAACGGTTATTCTTTTGATAATGACTAAGTTTTTAAAGTTTGCAACAACTAATTTTTTAACTTATTTAATAAACTTAAAAATTAAACAAAATTAGGAAACTAAGTAAAGAATTATAAAATATTAAAACAAAAGACTTGTAATGAAATATTCTAGTAATTATTAATTTATAATAGAGTTATAATTTATTTAATATAATTTTAAGTCATTAAGTAACTAAGTAAGAGTGTAAGACAATTCATAAAAAAAATTCAAACGCTTAGAGCCTTTTATTTTATTAATAGAACTTTCAAATCTCACATACAAATATAATTCTTTCGAAGAGCACCTAATCTACACAGCCACCTCCTAGGTAGGGTCCTCCGCTAATGAATGTCTATGATCTCCTATTTGAAATCTTGTCGCGCTAAAAGCACTCTCCGATGCTACTGATGATGCATGAATAGAAAGGATATCTCAGGCCATTATTGAAAGTGTTGGAAAAGTATTGCCACGCTCCCTCTACCATGCCAAAAGTTGTTCGTTGCCTTCTTCGTCTTTAATACTTTCCAATCCTTGATTAAGATAAGAATCAAGTTCATCATCAATAGAGGAATCAAAACGTGTTATATCATCCATATCTTCCCATATAACTTCTACTCTAGACTTAGAAGTAGAAGGAGTAGTTTCACCACTTGTTGTTTCCATAGATTTATATTTATAAAACATTGATCTAATATAAGAGTATATGTTAGCTTGACAGTCTTCGAGAGATGGTTGTTCATTTTCTTGAATTGCTAAATTCTCATAAATTTTACGAACAAGTATGGGTTAAGTATAGTAGAAATTAAATAAACTTGGGGAATAGGGAAAAAATACTTTTTAAATTTTACAATTATTTCATTAATGGCCGGTGCATTAGTTGGATTAGTTTTATACTTACCAAATACAACAAAAATTTCACAAATATACCATAATATTTGTGTAACAGTAGGATAATATATACTAAAAAATTATTTTGTAGCATAATAAAATTTTTCTAAAATTTAGTAAGCAATTGGAGCCGTTGCCCAACGGCTAGAATTCAAAAAAAAAAAGGACGCGGGACAGGCATGACGGGACGGGACAGGCGGGATGGGACGGGACGGGACGGGACCGGGACGCGGGATGGGACGTCCCGTCCCGTTGGACAGCCTTAGTTGAACCCCTTCTTTGTCCCCTATTTTTCCCTTCTGCTTTCCCCATCCTTCCTATCGAACCCCACTTTCTTTCTGCCCCCATACCCTCCTAATTTTTTATTCTTAATTAAGACTAGATATTGAAAATAAAAATAGAGTACTGCATCAAAATTACCATATGAAGATTCATTTCAAACTAAATCAAATGCTGTCTCTCTAATCTCCCTTTCTCCTGATTAGTTATGCTGCTACTATGGGGGAGAAGAAAATATTAAGCCAAGAAATCGAAGAGAAATTGTAGGTTTGGATCGAACAGAAAACCCTATTGCCTAAGTCGGTGAGAGAGAAAATACATGAGACAAGCGGGTAAATAAAATGTGATCCATTGATTAATAATAGAGTCAGGTGACTCTATTTATATGTACAAGTAAATGTGGCCAAAAGAGAAATATAACCGAACAAGGGCCAGATCCCTGAAGTACAAATAAAGAAGGCCCAATAGATATAGACCCAACTCTCATAACCTCATCCAGGATCTGGGCTCTGTTTTAAGTGTCTATCACCCCCCCTCCCCCCCAAGGTTGAGGGTGAATGAATACCAAGCTTGCATTAGAGTCTGTGGCGAGGAACACCCGTCAAGGCCTTGATAAGCATATCAGCAAGCTGAGCAGAGGTGTGCACATGCTGAAGGGATATCATACCAGTAGAAAGAACATCTCTAACATAATGACAATCCACTTCAATATGTTTGGTGCGCTCATGAAAAATAGAATTTCTGGCAATATGCACAGCAACCTAGCTGTCACAAAAAACAGGAACTGGAGAAGAAATAGACAACCCCATATTAGCAAGAAGCCTAAGTAACCAAGAAACCTCAGCAACCACATGTCTTAATGCTCGATATTCAGCCTTAGCAGAGCTTAAAGAAAAAGTGGCATGTTTCTTAGACTTCCAAGAGACAGGAGAATCACTAAGAATAATAAAATAACCAGTAACAGACCTCCTTGAGATAGGGAAGGCTGCCAACCCAATCTGAGTCAGAATAGGCCTTCAAGGAGAAATCAGAAGAGTTGTTGAGTAATATACCTTGAGCAGGGTCATTAAGAAAGTATCTTAAAAAATGTAGGGAAGCCAACATATGTGAAACCTTAGGAGACATCAAGAACTGACTCAAATGCTGAACAGGGAAGGAGATGTCAGGCCTGAGGTGCTGCAAGAAGTTCATCTTTCCAATTAATCTTTTGTAGATGGAGGGATCAAAAATAGGATCACGAGAGTCAACATGAAGCTTGTTCTGGGATCAAGGAGGGTAGTGACAGGTTTAGAATCCATACAATGAAATTCAGAGAGAAGATCAGCGGTATACATGTGCTGATGAACCACATAACCATCTGCTACAAGGAAAACCTCAAGACCAAGAAAGTAATGGACTGAACCAAGATCTTTGATTCTGAACTGATGATCTAAGAAGGCCTTTAGGTCTGTCATCTCTTGATAATTATCCCCAGCTAATAGGATGTCATCCACATAAACTACCAATATGACAATGGAGGAGTCAATGGTTTTGGTGAATAAGGAAGAGTCATTTTTCTGGGAGAGTAACCTCAAGAAATAAGGGACTGTGACAGCTTTACAAACCACTATCTAGATGCCTGCTTTAGACCATATAGAGACTTCTTCAGCTTGCATACCAAAGGAGGATCAGAATAAAAGGGAGCAACAGTCAAGCCCAAGGGGATCTTCATGTACACCTCTTTATGAAGTTCTCCATGAAGGAAAGCATTATTGAGATCCAATTGATGGACAGTCCAACCATGCTTGACAGCCAAGGCAAAAAAATACTTGACAATTTTGATCTTGACAACTAGACTGAAAATTTCAACGTAGTCTACGCCTTCTTTCTAAGAGCCCCCCTAATAACTAGCATTGCCTTATACCTTTCAATAAAACCATCAGACCTTTGCTTGATTTTATATACCCATTTACATGGTATGGCTTTCTTCCCTGGAGGTAAAGAGACAATATCCCAAGTCTGATTGGCCTCTGAGGCTTAGAACTCTTTGAGTATAGCATCCTTCCATGTAGGATAAGGTGTTGCTTGATGGTAAAACTAAGGTTTATGTATGTGAATCTCAGTAGAGGTAATCTTGGGATTCACAGGAAATGTGGTAATAACAGAGTAAAAGACATAATCCTGAAGGTAGACAGGTGTGGTAGATTCTCTAGTAGATTTCCTAAGGGGTACAGAAGAAGGAACAATAGGGATAATAGAGTGGGTGGAAAGAAGAGGAGGAGAAGAGGCATGAGAAATAGGAGGAGGAGAAGGGACAGGTGAAGCAGGGTGAGGTGAAGAAGGTGTAGGAGGAGGTAAGATGTCTGCAAAGGAATTAGAGGAAGTAGGAAAAACATGATGTGGAGAGGAAGAATGGTAGAGAAAGATATGTTCATGAAAAATAAAATCCCTATAGAATAGGATGGAATGAGATGTGAGGTTCAGCAGTTTATAACCTTTCTTTCCTAGAAGATAACCTAGAAAAATACAGGGAGATGTCATAGGTTGGAACTTATCCCTACCCACCTTTGGCAAAGTAGCAAAGCAAAGATTATCAAAAGTTCTTAAATGAGAATATGTAGGAGGATGACCATGAAGTTTCTCAAAAGGGAAGAGATTGTATAAGACGCTAGTGGGAAACCTATTGATTACGTAGGTCGCACTGATGACAAAATCACCCCAATACTTGACAGGTAGCTTGGATTGGAACAAAAGGGCTCTTGATGTTTCTAGAAGGTGTTTGTGTTTCCTCTCAACTGCTCCATTTTGTTGAGGTTTATGGGGAATTGTGGTCTGGTGAAGGATACTAGAATCGGCAAAATAGGAGAAAATTGGATAACTAGAACCTAGCGCAAATGCATTGTCAAACCTAATAGTCTGAACTTTAGAGTTGAATTAATTTTGGACCATGAAAACAAAAGCTTTGATTATAGAAAGCATTACTCTTGCAAGAGAGTAGATGTGTCTAGGTCACCCTTGAATAGTCATCAACAATGGTAAAAAAATACCTAAAACCATTATATGTTCTAGGACCCCATAAGTCAATGTATACAAGTTGAAAAGAATGGATAGACTTTATAGTGCTATCTGGGAATGGAAGTCTCTGCTGCCTAGCTAGAGGGAAAATATGGCAGATATAAGATTTTTTTTGAAGACAATTTATCAGATAAAACTGAAATAGACTTTATTTTATTAAATAGCATATGCCCTAACTTTTGATGCCAAAAAAAGATCAACTTTATTAATAGAAGAAACATGATTATAAGTAGTAGTGCAAGTACTGTAATCACATTTAAGAAATGAAGAAGCAGTCGAAATGATATTTATAGATGAAACAGACTGTCCCATAAAAAGATCTGAATGAATGACATAAAACCTATTAGCAGCTCTACTAATTTTCAGTGGCCTATTCAGAGAAGGGGCTTGTACACAACAAGAAATATTGGTAAAGAGGATTGTACAGTGAAATTGATCAACTAATTGTGGCACAAAAACCAAATTGAATTGAAAGGAAGGAACTAGAAGTACATTGGCTAAAATGAGATCATTACACAGTTTTAAAAAACTAGTACAATTGACTTTTACGTTGTAACCATTTAGAAGTGTTACTAAGTAAGAAAAAGGTAAGGGTTGAATATTGTGTAGAAGTTCTTTATGTGGAATCATGTGGTTGGTAACTCCTGAATCTAAAATCCAAGTATTGGCCTCTAATTGAGAAGTAAAACATAAAGCAACAACATACACAACAAAACTACAAAACACACATGTAAATGCTCCCATAGCAGAAAAGCCAATGCTAGGATCCTGAGTTGCAGCAGATAGTTGAGACTGTTGAAATAGACTCATGAGGTGTTGATACTATTCTTTACTGAAGCCACAGACTAGACTGCCAGGTAAGATCTCAGGAGTTGAAGGAGAATCAATTCTAGGATCATCAAACTGAACACAAGCTACAGTTTTCTCTCTTTTGGTAAATTTGGCAATCTCTCTTTGGATTTGGTAGTACCTACTAACATTAGACTGACCATATCTCTCCTCTATGTCTTTCCAAAGGTCTCTTGCAGTGTCACAATGAAGTAAACTATCAGCAATATCCCTATATAATGAATTACTCAGTCATGCAAAGACCATGTCATTGCATCTTAGCCAATGATCATATAGAGGGGAGTCGGGAGGTGGCTGAGTAATTCTTCCATTAATCATCCCAGCCTTGTTCTTAGCAGACAGAACAATAAAATATTCTTTCTCCAAGATACATAACCAGTAGCAGAGAAAGGTACAATCACTATTGTAACCCCCGGATTATCTTATGCATACACATATAATGGATGGGAAGGGTCAAGTGAGGTGCAAGATGAATTTACAGCAGATGGAGGCGATGAGGTAGAGGTCGAGTCTGGGGCCATGCGAGCAGGTCAAAATCGAAATAGAGCACAAACTAAGTTTGATGCACAAAACAACTTTACAACAAGTTTTCTCAATATATACTCCCAACGTTAATGTCAAACACATAGAAGACCAAGGCATACATGTGAAAATTTTCAAAATTAGGACACAGAACTTGACCAATCACAAAACTTGAGCAATCTAACGGTTAATTGTGAGGAATCGAAAGGATGTTACTAGAAATCCTTCAGTGAACTCAAAGAAGGTGAAGCCTGGTTTTGTAGAAGCAAACTTTTGCAGGAAACCTCAATTTTCATCTGAAACAACGAACTCGTCGGAGAACACCGAGATTGACGAAATCGAAAAAACTAAACAGATGAAGAACGTCGCGGACAACTTGGATCCACGCTCTGATACCATGTTAAGCCATGAAATCGAAGTGAAATTGTAGCTTGGATCGAAGAGAAAACCCTAATTGCCTAAGTCGGTGAGAGAGAAAATACATGAGACAAGGGGGTAAATAAAATGTGATCCATTAATTAATAATAGAGTCAAGTGACTCCATTTATATGTATAAGCAAATGTGGCTAAAAGAGAAATATAACCGGACAAGGGTCGGTCCCTGAAGTACAAATAAAAGAAGGCCCAATAGAGATAGGCCCAACTCTCATAACCTCATCGAGGATCTGGACTCCGTTTTAAGTGTCTATCAGAAAAAAGGATTTTGCGGTATAAGAATTGAAAGTATAGTTTGTTGCCCAAAAAGTGGTTGTTGCCTCCTTTTTTTAAACTATATTTTTCAAACTAAATTATAGTGATGGTAGGTTGCTCGTTGGTTGTTGCCCCCTTTTTATGTCTCTGTTTTTGAGGATTTACTTTGTTGAAGCCTGTAAATTCCAAAATTACTATGGTGATCTGAATTTTACCTAAAATAATGAGAGTAAGGCTATTCTGCCAAATAAAAATACTATTCGACATGTCAAAAAATAATAATTTTTCTAGGAGCAAAAAGGGTTCCTTCTTGGTTTATTGAGGGGTTGATTGGTTTAAGGAAAGAAGAGACTGAAGAGCGTTTAATTTTCTTTTATTTATTAAAAAGAGCATTTAATTTTAAAGTTAAAATATAACACTTTACTTAATTTTCTCCACTCATTTCCTTTTCACTCTACCCAATTAATGAACGCGGCACGTTAATAGGGTGAGCATTCATTGGAGAGATTAATATAGTGAAATGTCGAAGGATGAATTAGTCAAATAATTCTTATTATTAACTTTTCTTAATGTGTAAAGACTGATGTGACAACTGACAGGTAAATAGAATCGGAGAGACTATATTTAAGAATATTAAAACACGATGAAAATTGCTGCCAAGCATGTACTAGAATTAAATACGACTAGTAATTAAACACAACTGTCCCATTGCTGTTGCCCGTCCCATTCGTAAAATTGATTTTCAACTAATTCAGCAGTTTTTGAAGAAGTCAAAAAGAAACTACTGAATTATGCAAGCTACCTCATTTAAAAATTAGAGTTTTAAAGAGGGAATATTCTTTATTTGTTTTATGTCTTAACACGTCCTTTTATGCGCCGTTCAATTCTTTTTTTGGCAAAATATATAAGTTCCACCTTAGTGTAGCTTTATGAGCGTTTATTTTCCCTCTTAAGCATTTGGATCAATTTTTTGCGTTCTTAGACCAGCGTTCGCAAAATCCCTTTTTATACTTGACTTTTCGCTACTTTTCCTCCATTTTCTCAATTCCAATTCATATGCACAATCACCTGAAATCAGTTAAAATCATCAACATATGCTTGTTTTACATCAAAATGTATCCAAAGATTCAAGTTTATCATAGCATTAAGTTGTTATAAAACCAATTTATATTTTTGTTAATAGGTGATAGTAGAACTTGACTCAAAATCTATCTACACTTCATTTAAAACTATATTAAATTTAGAACTGAGAGATTCTTGTAATTTAATTTTATATATTTGGATCAGACCGCTTACCCAGACCTCACCTACGCGAATACACTTGACATATTATTATTGATGTTGCATCGGACCACTTCGTCAAATTGTGCTAACGATATTTTTTTAGGAAAATATGTCATTCTGATATTTCTGAAGGGATTAGTTATGAAGGTGTTTTGGTACGCCCATATCAGTTTATAAATAATTTTTGATGTACTCATGTGTTTACCTGCAGTCTTTCAAATTTTAGAGAATTGGAACATAGTTCCAAACTGTAACTCCCAACGTAATCTTTATCAATCATAAATAATCTACTCCTATTTATTTTCTAATAATAATACTCGTTTTTTCTAAAAAGGAACGGTAAACTTCAGAATAAGAAAGTCAAAACATCTGACTTTTTATTTCAATTCAAGTGCCAATTTCACAACTTTTTGAATAAGTTACATATTTAGAAACCGCATAAAAAGTATTGCAAATCAGTTATGTTCATACGGTGCCTCCGGAAAATTGCGCCGATATGTCTTGGTCGTGCTAAATCAGTATATATCATAGACGGGGAGTATAAAAATATTAATTCTGAAGCTGTAATTATAAAAGACAATAACAACAACCCAGTAAAATTCCACTAATGGGGTCTGGAGGGTAGTGTGTACGCAAACCTTACCCCTACCCCGAAGGAGTAGAGAGACTGTTTCCGAAAGACCCTCGGCTCAAAGACAATTATAAAAGACAATTAGTACAATCAGTCCACTAATAAATATTTTAAGTCTGAACCATCAACTTAGAATCCTAGATCTGTCTCCATCATTGAGAGCTTCCTTATTTCATGCTCATCGATCGGTGGTGGACTATAGCCTCTGCGTGCAACAAGAAAATTTACTGTTAGAAAATTTTGACTGGCGAAGGATTGAGTTTGATAGGAAGCTGTCTGTTACTACGACCTCGCACATGACTAATACTCTTTGAATTTGACAAGGGGCAACCCTAAGATTCTTGATTCACTTTGTGGACACAATGTATCCATTGACAAAATAAGGAAAATTGCAAGAATGTAGAAAGCAGAAAGATTCTTCATTTCTTGACTTGTCACAATGTTTGTGTGTTAAGTTCAGAAATGGATATGTCTTTTGTGATATATGCTTCTGGTCGTAAGGAAGAAGTCCACAAAGGGAATTAATCTCTTAAAATATTCATTTAGTTACGCGTTTGCACTTGCCAACCATAACTTTGAGTCAAACCTCTACAACTCAATATGAATAAAACAAATCATGTTTGAATGGAAATCTCCAATCAAAGAAAGGGGAAAAAAACAGAGCAGAGAATTGATGACAAAATTTTCTTTTCTTTAGTAGAAGAGGAAAATTAAAGTTAGTGAATTGAATAGAACAATTATTGTCGGTGCAAAGCCATTGAATTGATAGCAAAATTTTATTTAGTTGATTGGAGCTACGCCCTTGATTTTGCCGATTGAAGCGACCACTTCAGTTAGCATTTTTGGTATTAGTAAAGTGACTACACAATGCTGTGAATCTCCACGTGAAATGGCTTTGACATCTATGTAAGCAAATACGAAGAAGTATAGATCAATCAACTATTCTATAATAATAATGTAAAAGCAACTAAACAAAGATATTAACCGAGTGAAAAGATATTAACCAAATTGGAACTCAAAAATAAAGTCTATAAAAGATTAAATATTAAAAAAGATAAATCTAAATCATACGAAAGGAAATATATTCAATACATTGTAATTTACTACTAATCGCTAGAATACCTTATGTCTTGCTAGTAAATATGCTGGAAATAATTTAGTTTCAATAGGAGTATCATTATAGGTTTGGGAATTAAGATTTTAAGTTTAATTACTTGTTGGCTTGTAACCGTTTTTCACAATTTCAAGGCCCAAGAAAATTTTTAATACATTATTATTTTTAACTTAATATATAAATATATTTTTTACATGTAAATTTATTCGGTACGGTTCGGTATCTTTTCGGTTTATTTTTATAAAATAAAAAATCTACCCTAATTATTGGTACAGTTATAAATTTATAGAAAACCCTACGGTTTTATTAAAAGAAATCTAAAAATCGGTTCGGCACAGTACGGTTCGATCAATTTAGTCGATTTTTAAATATTCATTGATATCCCTAATTGACGGCGTACAAATATTTCGACAATCAGATTACTTATATTATAAGATAATTATATATAACTTTTTTGATAAACATTAATTGTAAAAAAGTCTTTACATATACATAACTTAAATTTTCTATACTAATACAAATTACGTATATATAACTAGCTGCTCTATGTGTGTTGGCATTTATTTAAAAGGTAATTCAAAATTTTAACCGTGCATCCATTCTTGAAACGGCATATTGGTTACCCTATTGAATCTCTATAAATATCTATCCTATTTGCAGACATTTCTGAGATCACAGCTACACTATAAATCTGCAAGCTGATCTATTTCATCTTTCTTTTTTCGCTTTCCTTGATTTGGTTGATAGAAAATGGATAAAATTGATGATCAAAATGAATGAAGTTCCAGCGGTTTTCTACAAGTAGCAAGTTATAATTCATTAAAGTAGTTAAAGGTTTCAATTCATTTCTTATTATTTATTAACATAGATCTAAGGAAGTACGCAATTAGAAGGAAATAAACAAACAAAAATATTTATTCATAAAATAAATGATATTTAACTAAATAAATCAATCAACTAGCCATAAAAATTACAAGCCTCGAATAATTCATACTGTGAGAACAAATTTCCCATGAGGCTTATCAAATCATCTGACCAATTGTTTCAATTGTACAATTTTTCACAAATTTTGAACATTTTGAAACTAAAAAGGACTGCAAAATCAAAACTTGTTATTTCATAATGGGTGGTGGACTGGATCCGATCTGTTGATTACGAGAATTTGCCATAGGCGAAGGATTAGGTTTGAGCAGCTGCCTGTTACTCCGACCTCGGACATGACTCATATTCTCTTTGAATTTGAGAGTGGACAAGTACTCTAACTCTAAGATCCTGGATTCGCCTCGCAAACATAATGTATCCATTGATAAAATAAGAAAAATTACAAAAATGTAGAACGCAGCAATATTCTTCATTTCTTGAGAGCTGTCAGTTTTTGCGTTATGTTCAGAAATGGTTGGTTATTATGTATATGCTTGTACGTAGTTGTGAGGAAGAAACACACATGCAATTAATCTCTTAAAATACACATTTCGTTACGCGTCGTTCCGACTTCTCACTTCCCACTTCCCACTTGCCACCCGTAACTTGAGTCAAATCTCGACAACTTCTTTTATATATATATATATATATATTGAATGGAGATCTCCAGTCAAAGAATTGAAATGTGAACATAGAACTAAAAACGTTTCTCAAATGTGGGAGGCAGACTTAACAACTTCCGACATCCGAACCCAATGTTTAAACAATTGAAAAAAATTCCAAGTTTCACCATGTGGATTGTGGACTATGGATTTATTCTTAGTCGTTTTGCGCAATATTTGAACATGAATTTAACTTGAAAAATATTACTCCCTCTCCTTCATTTTAATTGATTTTTTCACATTTTTTATGTAGTTCATAGTATTTAATTTTTTCAAATATCAAGAAATAATAAACTTCTTTTTTCTAAAGTTGTCTTTGGAGTAAATAACCTTGGAGTATTTGTTGTATTTGAAAACATGAAAGAATCGATCGGGATTTTGGAAAATGTATTAGGGTTCATGTGAGAGAGAAGAGATGCGAGAGGATCCTTCTAGAACTGATTTGAAGAAAATGACCCCGATGGGGTTATTCGGGTTGCCCCTCTTATTATATATTGGCCCAAATTACACATACAATGTAAAATCTGAATAGGTTAACTACTAAAATATAAACGGGCCAGTTTTGTATTACAATAGGCCCAAATGCAAGTAAAATAAATAAGGGCTATGCTGATCAGTCTTTCCTTTTGGGCCCAAATGCCAAATAGTCTACGAGTCCAACTCCCCCTTCAAGTTGGAGGAGGATAACACCTGCAACTTGCGAATAAATTGTTGATGAAGCAGCCCAGTTAAAGGTTTGGTGAGAACATCAGCAAGCTGCTTTGAAGTGGAAACATGAGAAAGTTGAATGAAACCATTAGAAAGCTTCCCTCGAACAAAGTGACAATCGACCTCAGTATGCTTTGTTCGTTCGTGAAAAACTGGGTTTTGGCAATATGAACAGCTGCTTGGTTGTCACAAAATACAGAAATGGGATGAGAAACCTACATACCAAAATCATCTAGAACCCGTGCAAGCCATGTCAATTCAGCCACCACCTTGCTGAGGGCTCTATATTCGGCCTCAACAGAAGAGAGAGACACGACATGATGCTTCTTAGACTTCCAAGAAATTAAGCTTTCACACAGAAACACACAGAATCTAGTAACGGATCACCTAGTGTCTGGGCAGGCTGCCCAATCACTGTCTGAATATGCTGAGATAGTGAAATCAGAGGAGTTAGAGTAGAATAGGCCAAGATCAGGTGTGCCCTTGGGGTACCTCAGCATATGTAGATCAACAACCATATGAGGGACTCTCGGAGATTGAAGAAACTGAATGAGATATTGCACCCCAAAACAAATATTAGGCCTAGTGTGGGTGAGGAATAACAGCTTCCCAACCAGACTCCTATATCTCTCAAGTTGAGCCAACAGATCACCACAATCAGCCTTCAGTTTGGAGTTTAAATCCAAAGGGCAAACAACATAAGCAACCTCTATTTCCGCAAAAGATCAAATACAAATTTTTTCTGATTGAAGAGCACACCACCAATTAAAGAAGAAACCTCAATCCCAAAAAATAATGAAGAGTTCCCAGATCTTTGATTTTGATCTGGGCATCCAGAAATGTCTTCAAAGTAGTGATTTCAGCAAGATCATCCCCAGTTAATATTATATCATCAACATAGTCAGCAATGATAACCATATGACCAGGAGAACCCTTGATGAACATGGAGTAATCATTAAGGGAATGAGTATAGCCTCTAAAGTGAAGTTCTTGAGAAAGCTTACCATACCATTACCTTGAGGCTTGTCTCAAGCCATAAAAGGACTTTTGTAAATGACAAACCAAGGTAGAAGAAGAAGAAGAAAAAGAGGTAGTAGTGATAGAAAGACCAGGATGAAGCTTCATATAGACTTCCTCATCCAAATCACCATGTAAAAAAGTATTGTTAACATCTAATTGAAACAAAGACTAACTATTCTTAACTGAAACAACCACTAGACACTTAACAGTGGACATCTTTACAACAGGAAAAATGTTTCATTAAAGTCCATCCCCTCAACCTGGGTGTCACCCCTAATAACAACCCTAGCTTTATACCTTTCAGTAGTGCTATCAGCCTTATACTTAAATCTTATAGACCCACTTACACCCTATAGATTTCTTCCCACTAGGCAATGCAATAATATCCCAAGTGTGATTGACCTCTAGAGCTTCAAATTCTTTCCTCATAGCATCTTACCAAGCTGGTATAGGTGCAACTTGGGAATAAGTAGTGGGTTCAAAAATGGCAGGAGGAGTCAGAGTAAAGATGCAAGAGAAGAAAAGTGGAAAATGGCAAACATAATCAGTCAAGTGGGGAGGAAGATGATGAGTTCTGTCAGACCTTCTAAGAGGTCAGCAGTAGAAGCAGCTGCTGTAGGAACATGAGAAGGAATAACAGGTGAAGGAGCTGATTCAGACACAAGAGAAGGAATAGGATCAGAGGGAAGATAGGGTGAATCAGAAGTAAGAAAAGAAGGTGAAGCAGGCATGGGAGAAGTAGGAATAGAAGTGGGAGGAACAAGATCAGGAGTGGAAGAAGGAAAAAGGAAAAGAATACGAAGGAGGTGAAGGAGGTGGGAATGGAACAGAGGTTTGGGAAACATTGTAGGAAGAAGAGAAGGGGAAGACATCTTCATGGAAAACCACATCACTCGACACAAAGAACTGTTTGGTTACTAGGTTGTAAAATTTTAACCCTTCTTGGCAAAGGGATAACCAAGGAAGACAAAAGTTATCACTCTTCTTTTCAACTTGTCCCTATGTGGAATAGGTATAATAGCATAAGCTAGACATCCAAAGGTTTTTAAGTGACAATAAAAAAGGGATTTTATTGTAAAGGATTTCAAAAGGTAACTTATTGTGGAGGATCCTAGATGGGAGTTTGTTGATGTGAGCAAACAATCCCCCCAAAACCTAATAGGAGCTTTAGATTGAAAAAATAAAGCCTTACAAGCCTCAAGTAAGGTTCTATTCTTTCTTTCAATCACCCCATTTTGTTGTGGTGTATGAGGACAAGTAGTTTGATGAATAATACCATTGTCAGAGAAATAGAAAATAGCAAAATGACTACCCCCAAGTTCTAGGGCATTGTCACTCCTAATTATTTGGATAGTAATGTGGAACTAAGTTTTGACAATGGGTACAAAAGCTTTAATCAAATAAAAAGCATTACTTTTGAAACCCATTAAATGAGTCCAAGTAGATTTAGAAAAATCATCAACTATAGTTAAAAAATATCTAGAACCAAAATGTGTAGGAGTGTGGTAGGGTCCCTAAGAATCCACATGTATGAGTTGAAAGGGATGAGTACTATGAATGGAACTATCAGGGAAATGGAGTCTGGTTTGTCTAGCCATAGGACATATTTCATAAGGAAAGTGTTGCTTGGATGATAAAGAGGAAGATATAGCAGAGATGCCATTCATTCTAACAAAAGGAACATGTGCAAGTCTTTGGTACCAAATGATGTCCACTTTATTCAATGCTGCTTCATTACAAGATGGAATAGATTGAGACAAAGCATTTTGTGAAGAACTAGAATTACACAATGAAGAATCGAAACTATGATCAACAGTAGTAGAAGATAAAGATGGAAAGCTATATGTAGTAGGCATAGTAAAAGCATTTTGAGCTGAAGAAGAAAAGTCAGTGGTGCAAGCAAACTTGTAAAGCCCATCCTCTTGCTTACCAAGCTCTAGAGGCATCTTCAGAGAAGGGCCCTGTAGCAAGCAAGAGTCAGAACTAAATTGTGCAATGCATCTCAATAACAGAACAAGTTTGTGCACAAAAATTAGATTATGTTTAAAAGAGGGAATGTAAAGTACATCTGAAAGAATAATAGAAGGATATAAAGAAAAAGACCCAGTATAAGTAACTTTAACTTTATATCTATTAGGAAGTGTGACAAGATAAGGAATAGGCAAATGTGTGATATTGGTTAGAAAGTCCTTGTTATAACTCATGTGATTAGATGCTCCAGAGTCAATAATCCATTTATTGGGCGAGGACTGACTCAACATGCAAGCTAGAGAACAAGTCACTACTTTGGGAATGAGCATATTACCAGCAAAATTGGTAGAAGCTTTGAGGTCAGATTGAGATGGTGCAGAATCAGATGCATGGGAATGTTGTAAAAGAGCCATTAGCTGAGAATGTTACTGTTTGGTTAAACCAAGTACCAATGAACCCTGTGAATTATTGTTGGTAGTTCCATCAGTAGGAAGAGAAGAAGAATTCATACAATCATCAGAAGGGAAACCAGGAGGGAAACCATGAAGCTTGAAGCACTTATCAATTACGTGCCCACTCTTCTTGCAATATCTGTAGAATAGATTCCCTTTGGCTTGATCAAAGTTCACTCTTTGGACATACTGTCTCTAAGTGTTGGAACCAGGAGGTCTATAATTTGTGTTGGGACTGGACTGATGGTTAAGGTTGACTTTGGCAGTGAAGGCAGTTGAATCGGGACCAAACTGAGAGTTGGAATTGATCTGCCTTTGCCTTTCATCTTGAAGAAGAATGTTATATGCACTGTCTAGTGTTGGAGGTGGTTGCATCATGAGCAAGTTGCTCCTGACACTAACATAAACTTCATTCAGCCCCATGAGAAAATGATGAAGTCTATCCTCTTCCTCCTTTTTGAGAATACCTTCCTTTGCACAACAAATGCAGTGATTTCCATGATTTTTACAAACGACTCTCAATTCATCCCACAATTTCTTTAATTTGTTAAAGTACGAGGCAATATCTAGGGAACCTTAACAAGTAGAGGCAGGTTCTTTCTTAATTTCAAAGGCTTTAGTTCCATTTACAGTCCCATATCTTTTATTTAAATGTCTCCATATTTCTTTAGCTGTTTTAGAATACTGGACACTATCCGCAATATCAGGAGATAAAGAACTTATTAACCATGAAATTACCATATTATTACATATGTCCCACTGCTTAGACTCGATGGAATTATCAGGAGGTTTAGGCAAACTACTATCAACAAACGCAATTTTGTTCCTAGCAGACAAAGAAATAATTATACTCCTTTTCCAACCCCCAAAATTTATTCCAGAGAAAGAAACTGGTACAAGCGAAACACCTGGAACATCTGAAGACTGTTCAAACAAAGGACTAGAGGGTTTGGGAATGAACTCATGTGTGCCAAATGCACTACTCACATCAAAATCAGTAGATCCCATAACTACTATAACATTCAACAATGAAAGTTTATCCGATGAATCTCATGCAAATAGGAGAGATATACAGAGTTACCAGATTCTTCGCAACCGGAAGTACGTCCTTCAAAACAATATTTCACAGCAACACAACAACCAAATAACACTACACAGCAACACAACAACCACGATTGATGAAATAGGATGAAGTCGTGAAACCCTAGAATTCTCGAGCTTAACGACGACTACACAAATTTTTAGATAAAACCTCCACCAGCAGACAAATGAGAAACACAAGCCAGAACACACTCAGATGAGTCAAATTGAATCGGAAAGCCGCCGACGAAAACAGTATGTAGACTCCAAATCGCTACCCACACAAATTGAAATCCTCAATGAAACTCGATGAGGGTAACATCAGAAGATAAATGAGGACGAGATGGACCAAAATCTAGCTCTGATACCATGAGAACATGAAAGAATCGATCGAAATTTTGAAAAATGTATTAGGGTTCATGTGATAGAGAAGAGAGGAGAGAGGATCCTTCTAGAACTAATATAGTTATATATGTATATGTATAACTATGCATAATTTATGTATACTGACTAAAAAAAGTAAACATTAAATCTGACAGGCTATTTGTGTAACAATCCCTTAAATTTCTCTAATTTGGCCTGTAGAGATTCTTCATGTAATTTGTAAATGAGCTTCTTCTTCTTCTTCTTCTTCTTCTTCTTCTTCTTCTTCTTCTTCTTCTTCTTCTTCTTCTTATATTTAGTAAATAAAGCCAACTTTTTTTTTTAGGAGAAATGAATTCATGTATCGCTATGTATTTTATAAGATTTTTATCTCTAAGAAAATGCCAGAAAATAAATTGCACAAAAGATCATTAAGAGTGTATAAAAGAAAAGCTACGAACAAACAATGAAAATTTTACTTCAGATGACAACATTAATATATTTGGAAGTTAAGGTTATTCTTTAAATACCAAAAGATTAAGGTGAGCATATATATATCTAAATCGAATAAGTAGCATTATTTTCTCAATGGCCAACACATTATTATCCTCTAATATGAACTTTTTCACGTATGGTAAAATTAGTAATTACTGGTCCCCACGATGGTAATAGGCATTCAAATACTAAAAGCCAACACACTATAAAGAAGTATAAATAATTGTTTTTCTTTTTCTTTTTATGCTGAAGATAAATGAATGTCTGAACTTGATTAATAATGTGAAGAATAATATCTCTAAAATGGAGGCATGAATTTTGGGAGAAAATAATTTTAGTTCATTTTTTACCATCTTGTCGATTTTTGACAATATAGGAGACAAAATGCTGTTAGATAGCAAAACTGACTAATTAAATTTTTTACTTTTACTTTATATAATGATATGTGAATGACTTGATGTTTAATTCCAAAATGAATATAGTTTTCTACTCAAATGCTTAATTCCTAACTATTTAAAATGAGAATATTTTTGGAATCACAAGAAATTACTAATGAAGGTACGTCGATAACAGTCAGAGATGGATTGATCCAAGACCAACGAGCTGCATTCTAGAATCAAATTCATAAACTTTAATTATTAATTCGCTTTTAATAACAGTCGTAACTTTTTCATCATCTTTAACGTCCTTGTTTTGACCAATGGTTGGATGAACTGATCAGTTCTTTTCAAAACACTTTGATATGGAAGTCTACACAATTCTAAGTTCCGAACATATTAGAAACTATGAAACTTGCGTCTAAAATTTTCATTTTAAAATTATCTTAGTTAAATAAGCATAGAATTTTTTTATTAAATAATTAATACACTTATAAAAAATCTTTCGCAATTGCATGTTGTCCCTCACCTATAGAAGTCTACACAATTCTAAGTTCCCAACATATTAGAAACTATGAAATTTGCATGTAAAATTTTCATTTTAAAGTTATCTTAGTTAAATAAACATAGAATGCCTTTTTATTAAATAATTAATACACTTATAAAAAATCTTTCGCAATTGCATATTGTCCCTCATCTAGTTTTTAAAATATATCACACTAAAATATATTTTATTATATAGTCATATGTTTTATATATGATTTGTAGAAATTAATCTGATGTTGCATATCATAAATGTATGTAAAAAAATCTAAGATATGAGACACCTTAAATGATACTATATATTGGTCCTATATATGAAACCATGAAATTGTAATGTGTAAGTCTTACTTATATAACAAAAATTGAAAAAGATCCTTAAAATATTATGTAAACTCCATTGAGACTTCTCTACTCACATTTGAATGCTTGGGTTGCCATCGAATTGTTGAATTAACATATCAAATAATAGTACGTAGAAACCATTGAATCATTAAACGACATATTCATTACTTAGTCGGAATACATCTAACTTATTTGAACACTGAATCACAATGGAAAACATTGACGAGTTGTTTATAAATGCAAGCATAAATTTGACGAGTCTTTGTATGCTGTGAAGAAGATATCTTTCAATGATCAACAGCTTGAGCAGAAATTAAGGTAAAATTGTTTATTTAGCATCAGATAACTTTATTGTATGTTTTCAAACTAAAATTATTTGTTCTTCATATGAAGGTGAAAATATTTGCAGTTGTGCAATATCCTAGGGTGTACGCTATTATCAGGTAAACATTATCAATCTTTTTCTATCTATGTAGATATACGTGACCCAAACCATTATCTGAGACTGACATCTTATGGGCTTATCCACTAGACGAACTCTATAATGTTAACAGCTAAAATAGTTATATCCACAACCACTAACCATAACAACTAGGGGTGTTCAAAATCGAACGGAAACCAAAAATCGAACCGCAAAAGTGGCTTAATGGTTTGTTGGTATCGGGTTATCGGGTTATTGGTTTAAAGGATGGGGAACAAATTGAAAATTTATTATTAACGGCTTATCGGTTTGGGGGCGGATTATTCAATTTTCTTATCGAAAACCTCGTCTCTTATCGGATTATATATTTTATCCATATGTATATTAAATAATAAAAATCCCTTCCACAGTTCTTTTCCTATCAACGAATTATTGATTTGGAAACCTCGTCTCTTACTGGCAATTGAATTATGATGGAGATAATTCTTTTCTATCTCTTAATGCTTACTGATATATACTATGTGCATTCGTGTGTATGTACTTGTATACTCTGTGCGCATTTGTGCCTTGCTTCACCAGGAACTAATTCATTGTCAACCACTTAATACATTTCAAACTCTAGTTTGTCGCTCAAGTGTCTCAGCTTATAAATGTTCAATTGTAATTTGTCAATTGCTGATAGTTACTGGAGATGGCAAATAAGGCGGCGACATTTGCTCAACAGTTGGGTACTGCCTAAGCTGCAGGACAAAACGAGATAAATTGTCAAGAATGCAGACTTTTAGGTGAAGGTAGAATATTCGATGATTGGACTCATAACCAATATGCCTCTGAAAATGAGATTCTTGGGCAGGCTGTTGATATAGACACATCAGGTTAGAAGGACAACTAGGCCGATAAACTGCCCGATAATAGCTAAACCGATACCAATCCGCCTGATATCTTATCGGGTGGCTAGCAAATTAATACATTTAAAAGCCGATAACCGATAAGCCGAACCGTTAAGAGTAAATAACCTCCCGATCCGCCCGATAAGCAGCCTTAATAACAACTCTCAAGAATGAGATAAAGAACCTACATAAGTCAACTTTTAGCACAAGTCTGCATTCAAAACCAAGTCGGCTTAATTATATGTTTTAAAGACGAGGGAATTTCAAATCAATGATACACTAGATAAATAGTATTTCTCTACATGTGTTTGAACCACGTAAAGAATAAATAGATACTAATGAAATATAAGGATTATTTGTCACAAAAGAATTTTTTAAATTAAGGATAGGAATGATTTGGAAGAAAAATCACTTACATGTTGTTCTTGTAGCTTTAAAAAGCTAAAAACAAATTTGAGCAAAATAGTGTTTTGTGCATTACATAATGATAGCATCAAAATAAGAGTGAAAAAGACTGACTTTTATTCGAATTTTAGTATTTTACTTTATAATAATCCTTCTTATTTTGCAGCAAATATCATCTTTGTATAAGAAAAAGATGAAAAGAAAAAAAAAGAGAAAAAAGAGAAAGAAATCAAAATGCAAAGGAAATTTCATGAAAGAGAGCTGGCACTAATATAAGAAAAAAAAGAATTCTTGTACTACAACAAATTATAAAAACATAACCCTTGAAATAGAATTTGCAAGTGGTTGTTAGGTTTAGTTTCTTTTTAGAATATTTGGTGCAAGTAACTTTCTGGATCACCACAATTAAATTTTTTTTTGTCATTCTTAGTGTTGAATAGAATATGGAGTCCCCGATGTTGATCTTCATCATCAGACAAAGAGATGGTAGCTGACGCAACAAAAGACCCCCTTTTTTTGTAATGGAGTTTTGTCCAAGGTTTGTAACGTTAAGTTAAACTAGTTTCAAACTATTTTTTAAGCTAAGTTGTTTCTCATTTTTTTTGGCTATCTATTACTTTTACCATCATACATGCCAAGCTATAAAAAAAGATACTAAAAAAAAGAGGCGTTTGAGACGGAGGTGATTTTGTGCATCTTTAAGGGGCTGCTGAAGGACTATATATTTATCCATGAAAGTGGAGTGATCCATGGAGACATATCTAGAGATAATATCTTCATGGATACACATGATCAAATTATCTCTATGGATACACATGATCAAGCCAAGATCGGTGATTTTGGCTTGGATGAGTTGGTTATTCTTTTCAATTTCTTTGTTATTTTCTTGATAGTATTTTTTTAAAATACTTTGTTTGAACTTTCTTTTTTATCATTTTGATTCAGCTCGATTGAGTGGAGATGACAAGATTGATTTTCGAAGCACAATACTTGATAATGAAATGTACCAAGTTCTGAAGTTGTTTAGCAGCCCTCTATCAGTTACCACAAAGGCAGACATATATGCATTAGGGTTGTTGCTATTTAAGATTTCATACTTGATAGAAACAGATTCAGAAAAGGGTCAATAAATTCAAGAATTTTTTAAAAAAATTGCCGGAAGACTATGGATTAGGAGTTTTGAGAGATGTAATTCCTGCACTTCTGGTCGAGAACCTGAGTAATGTCCTTCCGCAACAGATTTGCTTCGAAAGTACTTCCAGTAGACCTTTGCCCCCTTTGATATTCAAAATACTATGTCGTTTTGGCTATGATGGTTGGTCCAGTAGAATTATCTTTTGCTCCTTTGGAAACTAGATGCATGTCCTAATTATAGTTTGATTAGAGAAACTGCTTGATTCCAAGATGAAGAATTTCTGAACTATTCTGGGGCTTTTCATTTCGAGGGTTAACATAAAATTTTGCAGCCTGGGTGCATTAGCTTGATTTGTATCATCCTGTAACCCTATATCTATTTCTCTATGATCTGTAAGTATGCTTAATATTTTTCTTGATCTAACAAAATGATGAGAAATGAGTTTGAGTTGGTGTAAACACTCGCTATGTTTGAGATATGAAAATTCATCTCTTTTTTATAGTAGAAATTTATAATTTAGGTTAAGATCAATATCAATTTTTGAAGTGTAGGAAAATGATGGTAAAATGATCTGAGTCTTTGGAGTTGTTGGTGTTGGTTTTCATGTTCCTAGTAGCGTAGCCAGAAATCTCATCAAGGGTATTCAAATTTTAATGAAGTCAATACTTTTTTCGTTAAATGGGCGCACCAACTAAGGTGGATGGTGAAACTGGTAGAGGGAGATAGAGGAAGGTGGTGACTAGGAGAAAAAAGAAAGAGAAAAAAATTTAAAAAAGAAAAATTAGATTTCTTCACGCACTATACCACATTACCAAGTTGTGTCTAAATGACACATTCAAAATGCAGTTAGAGTGTTCAAATGGAACAGAACTAAAATGGAGTATTTAAGTGAAAAGTTGTCACGACCCAAAACTAACCTGTAGTGATGACGCCAAATGTGGTACTAGGCAAGACGACATTTCAAAATATTCCAACACTTTTAAATGAAAATGAGCTAAACTATTTAATAACTAAAGCTCTCATAAATGGGATAAAAATCAAAACTCGACACGGAAGTTCCCAAATCGGTGTGTCACTGAGTACATGAGCGTCTATACAATATAAGTCTAGAAGTAATGTCTATGAAAAATTAAAACTAAATACATAAAATGGAAAGATAGGGAAGGAGAGACAAGGTCTGCCAACGTCGGACATCTACCTTGGAATCTCCAACGATCAAACTGCGCAAAGAAATCAACACCCACCATATCCGAAAATACCTAGATCTGCACACGAAGTGCAGGGTGTAGCGTGAGTACAACCAACTCACTAAGTAACAAGACTAAATAATGGACTGAAAGTAGTGACGAGGCTCACGGATATAGTTCAATTACAGAACTTACAACATAGAAAGATATGCATGCTTTCAAATTCGACAATTAAGGCCAAAACGGTTAATTCATGTCAAGTTCAATTGAAACAGGATATAACATCTCTCAGAAATTACATGACAATGATATATGCCAGCTGAAGTACAACATTAATGAAATCAAGTGCAAAATCTCAGAGAAGCAGTCACTCAGTCCTCCCATGCACTCCAACCTCACAGTCACTCATTCCTCATATTCTCTCATTTCTCTCAATCGCTCGGCACTCGGCACTCGCACTCAGTAGGTACCTGTGCTCACTGGGGGTGTGTACAGACTCTAGAGGAGCTCCTTTAGCCCAAGCTCTATAACAAGCCAATCATGACATAAATCAATAAAACATGCTGCGATGTGAAGCCTGATCCCTTAAATATCCTCACAATCAGGCCCTCGGCCTCAATCAGTCATCAACCTCTCCAGTCTCTCGGGCTCTCAGTAATTATGATAATCAGCCCAAACAACAATGATATAATGTATCAATAATGAATAATAGAGACTGAGATGTGATATGCAAGTAAAATTGTGACTGAGTACAAAATAAAAATTTAGCAGATAATTCAACATGTACACGATCTCTATGGGTCCCTACAATGCCAACACATAGTCTAAACATGATTTCTAATATGGTTTGCAGTTCAATTTCTATAACACATGGAAAATATACGGATAACAACAGATTATTCATCTACACAGTTCCTAGGAATTGACCAAGTCACCATTCCTACGGTGCACGCCCACTCGCCCGTCACTTAGCATGTGCGTCACCTCAAAATCAATCACATGACACATAATACAGGGTTTCATACCCTCAGGACCATATTTAGAACTGTTACTTACCTCAAGCCGTGCAAATCCCTACTCCAACATACCTTTGCCTCGTGAACCAGCCTGCAAATGCCTCGAATCTAGCCACAAATAGTTCGATACAATCAACACGGGCTAAAGGAATTAATTCCATAAGAAAATACTAATTTATTAATCAAAAGTCAAAAGTCGACTCAAAAGCGGTCCCTGAGCCCACGTCTCGAAATCCGATAAAAGTTACAAAACCCGAAAGTTCATTCAACCACGAGTCCAACCATACTAAATTTACCAAAATCCAACACCAAATCTTCACCCAAATCCCCAAATTCCACTCTCCAAATTCCTAGCCTCAAACTCCCAAATTCTATTTTAAATACATACAAACTAGGTGGAAAATTCAATGGGGAAACAAGATTATCGAACAAAAATGAGCACAAGTGACTTACCTCAAGAAACCCCTCGAAAATCCTCTCAAAAATCCCCCAATCCCGAGCTTGAAATGTTCAAAATGAAGAAAAAATTGCGAACACTTGAATTTAAGGTTTTGTCCAGGGGTCTCGCACCTGCGCTCTACTTGTCCATCTTCTGCGGATTTTCCTTCGCTTTTACGAACCTGGACCCCCAGCCCACCTCCGCTTCTGCATTCTCTCATGCGCATATACGCATCCGCACCTGCGCCTTCAGGCTTCCTCTCTCATACGCGCACTTGTGACGCCTCTCTGCATCTGCGACCTCGCAAGTACGGACAAATCCTTCGCACCTGCGAAAATCCCTCAGCTCAAGCCAACCTTGCTTATGCGCCACTCCAGCCGCACCTGCGGCCAACCCCTCGCAGGTGCGATCACACCAGAAAACTCCCAGCTTCAGCAATGCACTAAGTCCCATTTTCGATTTGTTAACCATCCGAAATCAACCCGAGGCCCCCGGGACCTCAATCAAACAATACAAGTCCTAAAATACGATACGAACTTAGTAGAGGCCTCAAATCACCTCAAATAATATCAAAAACACGAATCGCACCCCAATTCAAGCCTATTGAAACTAGGGTAATTCCAACTTCTACAAACAATGCCGAAACCTATCAATTCACGTCCAATTGACACCAAAATTTTGCACACAAGTCACAAATGACACCACGGACCTATTCCAACTCTCGAAATTCCAATCCAAGCCCGGTAACCACAAAATCCACTCTCGGTCAAACTTCCTAATTTCCAACTTCTGTCATTTCAAGCCTAATTCCACTACAGACCTCCAAATCACAATCTGGACATGCTCCTAAGTCCAAAATCACCCAACAGAGCTAACTGAACCATCAAAAGTCCATTCCGAAGTCGTTTACACATAAGTCAATATCTGGTCAACCTTTTCAACTTAAACTTCCAGCCTTGAGACTAAGTGTCTCAATTCATTCCAAAATCTCTCCGGACTCGAACCAACTACCCCAAAAAGTCACATAACAATTGTAAAGCATAAAATGAGCAATAAACGAGGGAAGGGAGCTACAACTCTTTAAATGACCGGCCGGGTCGTTACATCCTCCCCCTCTTACAAACGTTCGTCCTCGAATGCATCTAGAAACGTATCTGGAGTCTCAAATAGGCGTGGATATCTGCTCCGCATCTCCCACTCGGTCTCCCAAGTAGCCTCCTCAACTGGCTGACCATTCCACTGCACCTTCACTGAAGCTATATTCTTTGACCTCTACTTTCGAACCTGCGGATCCAAAATGGCCACCGGCTCCACATCATAAGTCAAATCACCATCCAACTGAACCGTGCTAAAATCAAAACATGAGACAGATTGCCGACATACTCCCGGAGCATAGAAACATGAAACACTGGATGCACACTAGACAAACTAGGTGGCAAGGCAAGCTTGTAAGCCACTTCTCCATTCCTCTAAAGTACCTCAAACGGCCCAATATACCGAGGGCTCAACTTTCCCTTCTTCCCGAACCTCATAACACCCTTCATGGGTGAAACCTTGAGTAGTACCTTCTCCCCAACCATGAAAGCAACATCAAACCTTCCTATCGGCATAACTCTTCTGTCTGGACTGCGCCGTGCGAAGCCGATCCTGCATCAATTTAACCTTGTCCAAAGTGTCCTAAACTAAGTTAGTACCCAATAGCCTAGCCTCCCCAGGCTCAAACCAACCCAACGGAGATCGACACCGTCTCCCATACAAAGCCTCATACGGATCAATCTGAATGCTCGACTGGTAGCTGTTATTGTAGGCAAACTCCGCGAGTGGCAGAAACTGATCCCAAGAACCCCCGAAATCAATGACACAAGCGCGTAGCATGTCCTACAATATTTGAATAGTGTGATCGGAATATTTGTCCGTCTAAGGGTGAAATGCTGTACTCAACTCAACCTGGGTACCCAACTCTCGCTACACGACTCTCCAAAATTATGATGTAAACTGTGTGCCCTGATCTGAAATGATGGACACTGGCACACCGTGAAGGTGAACAATCTCACGGATGTAAATCTCAGTCAACCACTTTGAAGAATAAGTAGTCCAAACTGGAATGAAGTGTGCGGACTTGGTCTGCCGATCCACAATCACCCAAATAGCATCGAACTTCCTCGAAGTCCATGGGAGCCCAACTACAAAATCCATGGTGATACGCTCTCATTTCCACTTTGGAATCTCAAGCCTCTGAAGCAATCTGCCCGGTTTCTGATACTCATACTTCACCAGCTGACAGTTAAAGCATCGAGCTACAAATCCCACTATATCCTTATTCATTCTCCTCCACCAATAATGCTATCTCAAGTCCTGATACATCTTCGCGGCACCTGGATGAATGGAGTACCGCGAACTGTGAGCCTCCTGGAGAATCAACTCATGTAAACCATCTGCATTGGGCACACATAGCCTGCCCTGCATCCGCAATACACCATCATCTCTAATAGTAACATCCATGGCATCACCGTGTTGAACCGTGTCCCTAGGGACAAGCAAATGGGGATCATCATACTGGCGCTCTCTGATGCGATCATATAAGGAAGACTGAGAAACTACACAAGCTAGAACCTGGCTGTGCTCCGAAATATCTAATCTCATGAACTGGTTGGCCAAGGCCTAAACATCAACTGCAAGAGGTCTCTCACCAACATGAATGAATGCAAGTCTACCCATACTCACTGCCTTCCTACTCAAGGCATCGGCCACCACATTGGCCTTCCCGGGATGATACAGAATAGTAATATCATAGTCCTTTAGCAGCTCCAACCATCTCCGCTGCCTCAAATTTAAATCCTTTTGTTTGAACAAGTGCTGGAGACTCCGGTGATCCGTAAATACCTTATAAGACACACCGTAGAGATAATACCTCCAAATCTTCAATGCATGAATGATGGCAGCCAACTCCAAATCATGAACATGGTAGTTCTTCTCATAGGGCTTAAACTAGCATGAAGCACAAGCAATTACTTTACCCTCATACATCAAGACACACCCAATACCAATCCGAGAAGCATCACAATATACTGTATAAGAGCCTGAAGCTGAAGGCAAAACTAGAACTGGAGCTTTGGTTAAGGCAGTCTTGAGCTTCTAAAAGCTCTCCTCACATTCATCCGACCACCTGAAAGTAGCACCCTTTAAGGTCAATTTGGTTAAAGGCGATGCAATAGACAAGAAACCTTCTACGAAGCGACAATAATAACCGGCCAAGCCAAGAAAGCTCCAAATCTCCGTAGCTGAGGATGGCTGGGCCAACTTTGAACCGCCTCTATCTTCTTTAGATCCACCTGAATCCCCTCATTGGACACCACATGCCACAAGAACGCCACTAAGCTAAGCCAAAACTCACATTTGGAGAACTTGGCATAAAGCTTCTCCTCTTTCAACCGCTGCAACACAACCCTGAAATGTTGGGCATGCTCCTCCTGACTACGAGAGTACACCAGGATATCATCAATAAATACTATGACAAACGAGTCGAGATAAGGCTAAAATACACTGTTCATCAGATGCATGAATGCTGCTGGGGCATTGGTCAGCCCAAAAGACATCACAAGGAACTCATAATGACCATAACGAGACCTGAATACTGTCTTTAGAATATCTGAGTCCCGAATCTTCAACTAGTGTTACCCAGACCTCAAGTCAATCTTAGAGAACACCCTCGCTCCCTGAAGCTGGTCAAATAGATCATCAATGCGCGGCAAGGATACTTGTTCTTGATTGTAACATTGTTCAATTGCCTATAATCGATGCACATCCTTATAGTACCATCCTTCTTCTTTACAAATAGAACCGGTGCACCCCAAGGCGACACACTCGGTCTAATAAACCCCTTATCAAGAAGTTCCTGAAGCTGCTCCTTCAATTCCTTCAACTCAGCTGTTGCCATACGCTATAGTGGAATAGAAATGGACTGAATACCCGGCACCAAGTCAATACCAAAGTCAATATCCCTTTCGGATGGCATGCCCGGCAGGTCTGCAGGAAACACATCCGAAAAATCTCGCACCACCAGAATAGAATCAATAGTAAGAGTATCAACACCAACATCCCTCACAAAGGTCAAATAAGATAAACAACCCTTCCCAACCATCCGCTGGGCCTTCAAATATGAAATCACTCTGCTGGGACCATAGTCTAGACCACCTCTCCTCTCAATCCTTGGCAACCCCGACATCGTCAACATCATGGTCTTAGCATGGCAATCCATAACATCATGACATGGAGACAACCAATCCATACCCACGATCACGTTGAAATCAACCATACTAAGCAATAAGAGATCAACTCTAGTCTCCAATCCCCCAATAGTTACTACACATGATCGATATACACAGTCCATAATAATAGTATACCACTGGCGTAGATACATGAACAAATGAAACTAAGGACTCACGGGGCATATCCAAATGATGAGCAAAATATGATGATACATACGAATAAGTGGAACCAGGGCCAAATAATACAGAGGCATCCCTGTGTCATACTGAGACAATACCTGTGATTACTGCATCTTAAGAAACAACATCTGGTCTGGTAGGAATAGCATAGAATCGTGCCTGACCGCCACCTGATCGGCCTTCCCCTCTAGGGCGACCTCTAACTGCTTGGGCACCACCCCGAGCTGGCTGGCCGTGTGATGAAGTAACTGGTGTGGAAGTCACAACCTGACTCCTATGTTGCACTGGACCTCCCAGGAGACGAGGACACTATATCCACATATGCCTAAACTCCCAGCAATCGAAGCAACAGCTCGGAAGTGGTGGTGGTGGGGATTGCATCGGGCCCCGAGTACTCGAGTAACTGCTAGAAGGGCTTGGGATAGATGAACCCTGAAGTGATGGATCACATGACGAACTCTGAGCTGGAAGGGCACTGAGAGATGACTGACTCTAACGAGCACTGTATGAACCATAGCTGGATGATGCACTACGGTGAGCTGGACAATTCATCTGAGCGGGCCTATAAAGACGACCCCTGCTGTGGTAGGACTGCCCTCTAGAAGGAACACCACCGAAACCACCCAAACCTTGAGGCATCTTGGCCTCCCTCTCCTCTCGCTCCTAACTACAGACCATCTCTATCTGCCGAGCAATATCAACCACCTCGTCGAAAGTAGCACCAGATACCCTCTCTCGAGTCATAAGCAATCGCAACTAATATGTGAGGCCATCAATAAACATCCTAATCCTCTCCCTATCCGTGGGAACCAACTAAACTACGTGACGGGCCAACTCGGAAAATCTCATATCGTACTGAGTCACAGACATGCCATCCTAATGTAGCTGCTCAAACTATCTACGCAGCTCCTCCCTGCGAGACTGTGGCACGAACTTCTCCAAGAAGAGAACGGAGAACTCACGCCATGTAAGTGGTGCTGCACCAACTGGCCTGCGCCTCTCGTAAGCCTCCCACTATCTGAAGGCAGCCTCATTAAACTGAAAAGAAGTGAATAAGACCCCACTGGTCTCCAGAATCCTTGCCGTGTGAAGAATCCATTGGCAACTATCCAAAAAGTCCTGGGCATCCTCAGACTCGGCCCCACTAAATGCTGGAGGCTGGAGCCTCCCAAATCTCTTTAGTCTCCTCTGCTCATCATCAGTCATAACAGGACCCACTTGGGCCTAAGCAACTGTAACCGGCTGGGTTGGTAGTACCCCCCATGTCTGGAGTCCCTGCATCACCTGCTCTGGAGTACAGGCGGCGAGGGTATGAGTACTTTCCCCGGCCTGAGAAGTGGCTGGTGCGGCCTGAGAAGAAACTAGCTGAGCAAGGCCAGTGCAAAAGTCAATATCTGGGCCAAAGCCTCCTGGAGGCCTAGAATCACAATGGGCACAACTGGTGCTTGAACTGGCCCCACTGGCTCAACCACATCTGGAACCTGCTCCTCAGCTGGAGCAACTAGTAGATCTGCAGGTGCTACTCTAGCTGCTGTACGAGCTGTACCTTTGCCCCTACCACGACCCCTACCGTGACCTTGGCTTCTCGTGGCCCTAGCTGGTTGTACTAGTGGCTAGCTGTCCTGTCCGGTAGCATACGTCTTCACCATCTGTGAGAGAATAAAACAACAGAAATTTAGTGATAGGAATCAACAAATCTGCACGACAAGAATACAAGAATGTGAATTTTCCTATGGGTTCGGCAGCCTCTCGAAGATAAGTACAGACGTCTCCGTACCGATCCGCAAGGCTCTACTAAACCTGCTCATGACTCATGAGACCTATGTAACCTAAGCTTTGATACCAACTTGTCATGACCTAAAACAAACATGTTGTGATGGCGCCTAACGTGGTACTAGGCAAGCCGACATTTCAAAATATTCCAACACTTTTAAATGAAAATGAGCTAAAAAATTTAAATAACTAAAGCTCTCATAAACTGGATAAAAAGCAAAACTCGACACAGAAGTTCCCAAATCTGGGTGTCACTGAGTATATAAGTGTCTATACAACACAAGTCTAGAAGTAATATCTATGAAACACTAAAAGTAAATACATAAAGTAGAAAGATAGGGAAGGAGAGACAAGGTCTGCGAACTCCAGGCAGCTACATTGGAATCTCAAACGATCATGCTGCGCCAAGAAATCAACACCCACCGTGTCCGGAAATACCTGAATCTGTACACGAAGTGCAGGGTGTAGCATGAGTACAACCAACTTAGTAAGTAACAAGACTAAATAATGGACTGAAAGTAGTGACGAGCTTCATGGATATAGTTCAATTACAGATTTTACAACATAGAAAGATATGCATGCTTTCAAATCCGACAATTAAGGCCAAAACGGTTAATTCATGTCAACTTGAATTGAAACGGGATATAATATCTCTCAGAAAATACATGACAATGATATATGCCAGCTGAAGTACAACAGTAATGAAATCAAGTGCCAAATCTCAAAGAAGCAGTCACTCAGTCCTCCCATGCACTCCAACCTCACAGTCACTCATTCCTCATATTTTCTCATTTCTCTCAATCGCTCGGCACTCGGAACTCGCATTCAGTAGGTACCTGCACTCACTGGGGGTGTGTACAGACTCCGGAGGGGATCCTTTAGCCCAAGCGCTATAACAAGCCAATCATGGCATAAATCAATAAAACATGTTGCGGCGTGCAGCCCGATCCCATAAATATCCTCACAATCAAGCCCTCAGCCTCACTCAGTCATCAACCTCTCCAGTCTCTCGGGATCTCAGTAATCATGATAATCAGCCCAAACAACAATGATATAATGTATCAATAATTAACAATAGAGACTGAGATGTGATATGCAAGTAAAACTGCGACTAAGTACAAAACAACAATTTAGCAGATAATTCAATATGTACATGACCTCTGTGGGTCCCTACAATGCCGACACACAGTCTAAAAATGATTTCTAACATGGTTTGTAGTTCACTTTCTATAACACATGGAGAATATACGGATAACAACAAATTATTTAACTACACAGTTCCTAGGAATTGACCAAGTCACCATTCCTACAGTGCACGCCCATACGCTTGTCACCTAACATGTGCGTCGCCTCAAAACCAATCACATGACACATAATACGGGGTTTCATACCCTCAGGAACATATTTAGAACTGTTACTTACCTCAATCCGTGCAAATCCCTACTCCAACACACCCTTGCCTCGCGAACAGGCCTTCAAATGCCTTGAATCGAGCCACAAATAGTTTGATACAATCAACACGGGCTAACAGAATCAATTCCATAAGAAAATTCTAAGTTATTAATCAAAAGTCAAAAGTCGACTCAAAAGCCATCCCCCCAGGCCCACGTCTCAAAATCCGATAAAAGTCACAAACCCCCAAAGCCCATTCAACCTAGAGTCCAACCATACCAAATTTTACAAAATCCGATACCAAATCGTCACCAAAATCCCCAAATTCCACTCTCCAAATCCCTAGCCTCAAACTCCCAAATTCCACCTTAAATACACACAAGCTAGGTGGGAAATTCAATGGGGAAACAAGATTATCGAACAAAAATGAGCACAAGTAACTTACCTCAAGAAACACCTCGAAAATCCTCTCACAAATCCCCTAATCACGAGCTTGAAATGTTCAAAATGAAGAAAAAATTGCGAACACTTGAATTTAAGGTTCTGTCTAGGGGTCTCGCACCTGCGCTCCACTTGACCGCATTTGCCGTCCATCTTCTGCGGATTTTCCTTCGCTTTTATGAACCTGGACCCCCAGCCCACCTCCACTTATGTGGTCTTTCATGCACAGATACGCATCCGCACCTGCGGATTTACTTCTGCACCTGTGCGTTCGGGCTTTCTCTCTCATACGCGCACCAACGACGCTTCTCCGTATCTGCGACCTTGCAGGTGCGGACAAATCCTTTGCACCTGCGAAAATCCCTCAGCTCAAGCCAACCTCACTTATGCGCCACTCCAGCCGCACCTGCGGCCAACCACACCAGAAAATTCCTAATTTCAACAATGCACTAAGTCCCATTTTTGACTACCAGCCCAGCCGTTAACCATTCGAAATCAACCCGAGGCCCCCAGAACCTCAATCAAACATACAAACATGTCCTAAAACACGATACGAACTTATTCGAGCCCTCAAATCACCTCAAACAACATTAAAAACACGAATCGCACCCCAATTCAAGCCTATTGAAACTAAGGAAATTCCAACTTCTACAAACAACGCCGAAACCTATCAAATCTCGTCCGATTGACCCCAAATATTTGCACACAAGTCACAAATGACACCATGGACCTATTCTAACTCCCGAAACTCTAATCCAAACTCGGTAACCACAAAGTCCACTTTCGGTCAAACTTTCTAATTTCCAACTTCTGCTATTTCAAGTCTAATTCTACTACGGACCTCTAAATCATAATCCATACACGCTTCTAAGTCCAAAATTACCCAACGAAGCTAACAGAACCATCAAAACTCTATTTCGGAGTCGTTTACACATAAGTCAATATCCGATCAACCTTTTCAACTTAAGCTTCCAACCTTAAGACTAAGTATCTCAATTCATTCCAAAACCTCTCCGGACCCTAACCAACTATCCCAGCAGGTCACATAACAACTATAAATCATAAAATGAGTAGTAAATTAAGAAATGGGGCTACAACTTTTGGGTCGTTACAAAAGTGCAGACAACTATAAGAGGTTGCCGATGTACTTTGCCAAAAGAAAATTTTCTAAGAAAAGAGTATAGAGCCAAAGGAAAGAGAATGTCGAGAAGCTTTATAAGAGATCTTTTTGTTAAATAAATTTCTGTAGTGTTTGACTTTTAATTTATAAAGAATTTTAAATGATTTTGAAATAATAAATTAATTTTAGGATAAGTAATTTATTTTTACACAAATTTTAAGAGTTATTATTAAGAAGCTTTTGGATTAAAAAAGAGAGTCAAATAGACTAATATGGTCACCGTTTTAAACATTTGCACTTCGCTCGGTAGTTTTGGAGTATGAATAGCTCCATATGATGTATTATGACTTGTGTATATCATCGGTTTTAGTTTTTTGGGTGATTCAGAATTAGTTTGGAAGAATGAGTTTTATGTTTGATGTTTTAAGTTGGAATAGTTGACCAAGTTTGACTTTTGAGTATTTGATCTCGGATTGGAGTTTTGATGGTTATGTTAGGTTCGGATGGTAATTTTGGACTTGAGCGTATGCCCAGATTTGCATTTGGATATTTCTAGAAGGTTTCGGCACTATTTGGCAAAAGTTGAAAATTTGAAGGTTTGGAATGTTCATAAGTTTGACAGGGAGTTGACTTTGATGATATCAGGTTTGAATTTTAGTTTTGGGAATTTTAATAGCTTTGTTATGTCATTTGGTACTTGTATGTAAAATTTCAGGTCAATCTAGATTGATTTGATATGGTTTGGTATGAGTTTTGGAAGTTGAAAGTTCATTAAGTTTGATTTGAGGTGTGAATCGTTATTTTGATGTTGTTATGTGTGATTTGAGGCTTCGAGTAGGTCCGTGTCATATTTTGGGACATTTTGGCATATTCGAACATGGTTTTTGAGGGGCTCGGATGGGTCCAGACGAGGTATGGGCCCAAGTTTGACCTTTTTGTTGACTTTGAGTAAACAAGTAAAGCTTCGACCTTTATCATTTGGGATTATTTTCTTAGGAATTATTTGATGTTTTGAGTTGCTTTTGGCTAGTTTCGAGCTGTTTAGAGGTTTATATGTGCGAGATGGCATTTCTAGATGTCGTTTGGCTTGCTCGGTATTTGTTTTGGCTTGTTTGAGGTAAATATCTTATCTAAACTTGGTTGAGGCACTAGTTGCCTGAATTATTTGTGATAGCTATGTGCTATATGTGAGCACATGTGTGGGGTTTGAGCCCATGTTTGAGGCTACATAGAGGTTAATCCCTGAATGAACTTGATAAATGATATTCTGTGATGAAATTACCGATTTGAGCTATGATAGCACACTTTGCACATGCCTACACTTTAGTATGTCATTATACCAGTCCAGGAGCATGAGATTTGTTTTTCATTCATCACCTACATGTATTCTTATTTATTTGCTCATGTGTGATATGATTGGACTGGATGTATGTGACCACGCCGCGCGGATTGTGTTGTTATGCTTGTGAGTACGCCGGGCGGATTGTGTTGATACAACTATGATCACACCGGGCGGATTGTGTTGTTATTCCTATGACCATGCCAGACGTATTGTATTATTATGCCTGTGACTATGCCGAACGGATTGTGTTGTTATGCCTATGAATATGCGGGGCAGATTATGTTATTATGCCCGTGACCACGCCGGGCAGATTGTGAGTATCGACACGCGAGTTATCCGTGCAGCACGTGAGTTGTTCGTACGGATCCAGATGTTGATATTATGGCATATGAGTTTTTCGTGCAGCACGTGAGTTGTCCGTGCTGTTGATATTGAGCCTGTGACCACGTCGGGCGATTTATGATATTGGGCATGTGACTACGCGGGGCTGATAGCATGTTGAGTTGGCCGTGCTTGCGTGTGGATACGGATCCATCCCCCTAGGGTCACCCTCTCATGTATCTCTCTTGATGGTATACACGCGGATTGTAAGAAACCGATGGGTTTTTGGTTGATGTGAGCTCTAGGAGAGCTGGTTACTGTTATTGGATCGGGTTACGCGCCGCAACAGACTGTCATTTGGTTATTGCATTTCACCCTTATTTGCAATTTCCTTGAATGTTGCCTGCTGTACTTGCATACCTTCTTTATATGCTGGATTGTTGACTCAGTAAAACATTTTATAAACAAAGAGTTTTGAGCATCAAAGAGGTTATACCTGAGATTTTACTGATTTAATAATACATTTGTTCTATACTTGTTGAAATTATGAATTGTATAGGTGTTGGTGAGTATAATTTATAGTTCTTGCTTCTTTTACCTCTCCGAGGTTAGTTAGGATACTTATTGAGTACGTGGAGTCGGTTGTACTCATACTACACTTCTGCACCTTGCGTGCAGATTTTGGAGCTGATGTTGCTGTGAATGGCGGGAGCTAACATTGAAGATATACCGCGTTCCAGATTTTGCTACCACTAGTTCTTGGTAGTTCTAGATTTGAGATTCTGTTCATGTACATTTCGAACAGATATTGTATCATTTCTCATTTCACTTTATAAATCTAAATCTTAAAAGCTCATGGCTTGTACTACCAGTCCTTGGGGAGCTGTGTAAAGATTTAGTTATATATCACTTTTGACTCTTAATTATATTATTAAATTGTGTTTACTGTTATTGGCTTACCTAGCGGGTTGGGTTAGGTGCTATCATGGTTAGTTAGATTTTGGGCCATGACAAGTTAGTATCAAAACTCTAGGTTCATAAGTTCTATGAGTCATGAGCAAATGTCTAGTAGAGTCTTGCAGATCAGTATGATGACGTCCATACCTATCTTTGAGAGGCTAGAGGGCATCTAGGATAAATTCCCCATCTTTCTTTCCTTATCGTGCAGCATTGATTCAGCTTGAAGCGTATCTCTTTGAATTCCTTCCACTCACTCATATGCGTATGTGAGCGCTCAGTATTAGCTATGCATTGATGACTTGTGATTCTATGGATGCAGTGCGAGATGTGTTTTCTATGTTTTGGTGATGGGCCAGTCTAGGGGACTTGAGGCTAGGTTTAAACCGCTGCTTAGGCTTGGTAGTTTTAGTTGTGTGAGCATGTGCTTTTGGACTTATATGTCCGGTAGTTTCCCTATGATGGAATTTATGGATCGGAGAGTGGTTGGATGGATATATGATGATTATGATGTGACTACGGGATGTGTTCAGATGGTTTGAATGTGATGAGAAGAGTTTTCTTGAGATTGAAAAGGACTATTGGATGCTCGATTTCTATGGATGTGTTATACCGTGTGGAGTTATGGGGGTTTTGAGAGATTCTTTCATGTTATTTCATTTGTGGAATGAAGTGGATTCTCATGTCTTGTTGACGAGTTCTTACTCGGGAAGATTAAGTGATTGTATAGTAGTTGCGGCCATGAAAAGGCATAAAGAGATGTTAGTTTGGGCAAAGCAGGTAGGTTATCTCTTGCAGGGTAGTCTATGGATGTGTGATCCTTATGATGTTGTGTGGAGAGTTTCTTTACTACCAATGGGTTATATGTGTTGCGATTTAAGTTTGGATTGGTTGAGAAAGTTGACCTGACTGTCGCAAGGATGACTGCGAGCTTAGCAGATGATTTGAGGTATTTTATGGTTTGTGTTGAATGAGCTTGTGAAGAATTTAGTTGAATCTCATTGCTGGATTATGGAAGTAATAGAGTATGGGTATTGTGAGTTATCAGATATTTTATTCTATGGCTTTAAGCTAAGTGGGGGAGTCTACCATTGGCGATTTGATTGCATGGTTATGTGTTGTATTAGTTTTGATTTGAGGCATACTTGCGGGTTGGTTATGACTCGCAGGGGTTGGTTTTGAGGATGACTTGAGTAAGGAATTTCTGGATGCATGTTGTATTACACTTTATGGATATATGGGAGTCTTGGAAATGGTCTAGGGTTGTTGTTGGTTATGGATGTAATGTAGCAAGGAAAGGATTCACTCGGTTGCTTAGAGGTGTGGATTACTTCTTTGGGTGTTATTGCGCTAATGGGGCACAGGTCGTTCGGCCCGATTAGGCGGTGCGATTGAGATTTGAGCAGAGTGGATGACTCTCGAGAAGGTTCTAATGGATTCAAGTTTTATATATGGCAATTGAGAATTTTTTGAATTTGTATATGGCTAGAATCTGAGATTTGTATTGGATGGTGTTGAGGCTCATGGTAATTCTATATCATTATGGATTCTACATTTCAGTATTAGGAAGGTAAATGAAACAATTTTAGATGTACATAAGGTCTCTTCAGAGTAGGTGTCTCAATTGCAGTACTTTTGGGGGTGCTAAGAGGGAATACAACGGCTTATGGGCCTTACAGTGGTGCAGTTTTATGCTTGGATCTCTTGTGGTGAGTGTTGCACCGTATGTTTCTCTAGTCAAAACAAGATTCAACTTGTTGTTCCTTTGTTGTTGATAAAAGAGAGTCGCCGCCTAATATTTAAAGGTATACTAGGATACCTATTTACTTACTAAGTCACATTCATTATTGGTCTGCTAACCGGTGAGATTATGGTTAAGGGTTCTTGTTCTTCTAAGGGGAAGGTGTTAGGCACCCCTTAAAATCTACCTGAGGTAGCTCCATAGGACTTAGACTAATTTTAATGGATCAATTATTCGTACTATGCTTAATTACTATTAAAGAATACGACATACTGTATACCTAAGGGAGAGTATGATGCTAATAAAAGGAATGTGAGGCCTTTAAAAGGATGTGAATTTATAAAGGACTCTATGTTGGTGGATATAGTTGAAAGAGTTTTGAAATATATATGTAAATAGTCTATATTGTAAAAAACTTATGACGGTGCATTGAAGTGGTCACAAGGTAATGTGGTGGGATCTCATGGTAAATTTGCAATCTAGCCACCGCGTCCTCTAACCAGGCTATACCCTCTCTGCTTGGCCGGGTTAGCTCTTCTTCCTCATTGATCCAGACGTGATACTCACGAGTACACCACATGTTTTGACCCATAGGCATTGTGACCAGGTTGTTCCACTCTTCTTGGAGCCTTCTTATCCTGGGAATTGGAATCTGCTCATTGTACTCTTCCTCGTATAGCGCTGTCCTTATCCACATAGGCACATCTTGGAGTCCTTCAAGTCTGATCAGCTCAATGAAGTATTTCTGAGGAGTCCTTAAGATTTCCCTTCCACCTAACCAGGATAGCTTCCAGTTGATCCATTCCCCACTTAGGTTGGTCAGTATTTCCCTTCACTCTTCTTGCCAATGTGGGGAGACCCAATGTCTCATTCTTTCATTGTGGCTGCGGATCATATTGCTAAAGCCCACGAAGTAGTCAATGGTGGCCTCCTGCTGGAAGAAATGTTCAGTAGCCCAGATCTGAAGCAGCAAGTTATAGACTTTAAAGAAATCATACTCTTGTGCACATGCGAAAAAAGCACTTAGCATCTCAGCTAACACCATCAGCACCAAAGTAGCTTGAAGATTGCCACAGAAGATCGCCAGAACCACAAGTATTAGGTTGATGTTGATCCGACCCCTTTGCCGCGGGAAGACCAATAGTCCCAATAGTTCCATTGAGAAAGTGATAGGCCTGAGACTCTCCCACGTCTCTTGGTCATATTGAAACTCCCTTGAATACCATTCGTAGCTTTCATGGTGCCCAAATCTGTCAAACAGATGGTCGAGGTTCACCCGTTCGTCCTCGATACTTCTAAGACTCCTATTGTTGGCCAGGCCTAAGGCATCCAAGAACCAGTAACCGGGCATAGTAACTGGAAATATTGGCTTCCTTCCGTTGAACAGCAGCTCCGTGAAACTCGTGACTTCCTCCGATGTCAGTACTAACTCACAGTCAAAAAATTTTAATACCACTTTAGTTGGATCCCAAAATTCTGCGAATAGGCGAGTGAGCACCCTGTCTGCTCGGATGTTCAGCAATGCGGTTAATGCCCCCAGGTGCGTCCAAACCTCATCTCCGTATTCCCAGTGAATATTCTTCCACCACTGCTTCAACTCATGTGGTGCTCCCATTACCATGCTAATCTCAGGGATGTTTCGGTTGATTTCCATTTTTTGAGGTGGGTAAAAGAAAAATGTTTGGGTAAGTGTTTGCTTCGGATCTTTAAGTGTCTTGTCAGGTTTGTTTTTCTTTCTAAGAAGTCATGTCGTTTGGGTGCATGACCCGTTGACATTAGGGTGGCTTTCCTAATTGTGTGTCGGCGCCAAGGAACAACTCACTAAGGTTTATGCAGTATGACATATTTTACTAGAGTAGAGTGTTTCCTACTTTTGAATTGGACTGAAGGCTGCGTGAAGTTATGTCAGTTGACCTGACAAAGCCATTCTTTGAAACTAGAGAGTTTTGAAAAGAAGGTTCAGAGGGGTGTAAAAGACAACCCTCGAGTGCCATTGTGTGTGATAGTGTACGATCAAGACTCGATAGGAAAAAAATATGATGACATTGTATATAAAGCAGTAACAGACAACGGTGTAACAAGCAAATAAAGCAGGTAATCATGTAATTACAATTTAATCTACAATCAAAGCAATGTACAAATAAATCTAGATGCTAAATTAGTCTAAGTCTGCTAAGGTCAGAACCTAAGTGTGAATTCCCCAGCAGAGTCGCCATGTTGTTGCACCCTATTTTTCACTAGTCAAATCAAGATTCAACTTGTGGTTCCTCTGCTATTGATAAAATAGAATTGCCACCTAATATTTAAAGATATACTAGGGTACCTATTTACTTACTAAGTCACATTCATTATTGGTCTGCTAAACGGTGAGATTATGGGTAAGGGTTCTTGTTCTTCTAAGGGGGAGGTATTAGGCACCACTTAAAATCTATATGAGGTAGATCCATAGGACTTTGGCTAATTTAAAGGGATTAGATATTTGTACTATGCTTAATTACTATTAAAGAATACGGCTTACTGTATACCTAAGGTAGAGTATGATGCTAATAACAGAAATGTGAGGCCTTTAAAAGGATGTGAATTTATAAAGGAGTCTATGTTGGTGGATATAGTTGAAAGAGTTTTGAAATATGTATCTAAATGCTGTATATATTATAAAACTTATGAAAAGAGGTTAAGTTATGAAAACAGTTGATTTAGGGAATAGGTGTTCATGTAATTCTAAAAGGGGTTTGTAAATGTGAGCCTAAGATATACCTTGATTTGAAGATTTAAAGAAAGATCATTTTGTTGAAAATCCTTTAAGGCGACAGTTCCTCACCTTTTATGAAAATTATGATTTGCCTCGCGATAGTAAAGCTTGCAATTCAATTCTGATTTCCTTTTGAAAATGGGCCACATTTTTTACTATGTTCTGGGCTTCAAGATCTTTTAAAAAAGGAAAAGGTGAGCGAGAACATGGTAATGATATGATAAATTATAATTAGCGAAGTGAGGATTAATTACTAACTAATTCCTTTTAAATCCTATATTATTTAAGTCTTGCCTATGTTTAATATGATATTAAAGCATAAATAAAATAATGTGATCTAATATTTGAGTGTTATATACATGTAGGATAGAACAACCACAAAGATGTAACAAAATGCAGTAAGTAGTAGACTAAACTAGCAAAGCAGTAGACTGAATTAACGAGGCAGTAAACAATAATAAAAGAGTCGAGGGAGAGAGGACTGGACTCTGGAAATTGGGCCTCAAGAAGGCAGGCCCATCAAAAAAGAGATGCGGCTACAGCTGATTTTGGACTCTCCAGAAAAGTGCAACCAGGTTGGGATTGGGCTTGAGTTCCTTAGGAATTCAACAGGCCCAAATGATGTGCATGTCCAAAAGAAGAGAGAAAATCATTAGACACGTGTTCCATATATTCAGTGTATTCAACCATGTATGAAATATATAAGCAGCCGACTGAAACAAAATATATTAAAACATCAACACTCAAATACTATGAAAATTATACTAATGTGATAGTTATATATTGCGAATAATTTACATTGAAAGCCTTTCGTTGTCACTAAACACTAAATCCTTAAAGAACAAAAAGTGTCAATGAATTAAAGGCTAAGGAGGGAGTTCTACTCAAGGTCGATGCCCCCATTGAATCCCCCGACACTTCAAAGTTCTCAAGGGACTCAAGGCCCAGGGCAATGCTTGTGCCAGGGAGAGCATCCCAACCTAGAGTTAAACTCCACTCCCAAATACCCCTAACCACTAACAACATATTTTCCTTATAGGTTTAAATGCCAATGAGGCCCTTTCAATATAAACTAAATGTTATAGTATTACTTACCACAAAAGTATACTCTCTCTTCTAACAGAATAACATAAGGGCACACAGACTATATTTGATACCAAATGAACAATACACATATCAGGTAAACCTAAAGTTTAGACTTCGAACACATAAAGAAAGAAACAAAAACATTATAGTATACTGTTAAAGGTGTAAGCATTAGGAAAAACACATTCAGAGTTCATATATGCAGCAACACAAAAAATACATGTACTTCTGACCTGCAAACTAATTGTGAGTTGATTATCTAGCTACTAGCACATGCATGGATCAACAACAATACTTGGAGGTTTTAAAGGACATCAGTGAAGGTTCAGACAAACAGTTATAAATAACCACTTTTACAGAAGTTATCAGAGATAGTAGAAACATGATTAAACTTTCAACATGACTTCAGGTTCATAGATTTGAACATGGAATCCCTAAGGGGCTCAACATGATCATATTACTAACAACATTAACCTTAAACCATCATGTTCAAATAGTATCAACAAAGAACTTTCCATAAGATTTAGAAATCAAGTTCAGTTCAAATTTGCAATGAGGAAAGGACTGAGTATAGTTTAAGACAAGAACATGAAATCATAGAGTCAAACAAAGATACATGCAATATTAAGTCAGCTATACATAGGAAGTTCAAGTGAGGTTGTAATATTATATAGACAGGTGAGCTTTGCATGTTACAGTATCAAGTTAAACATGTCATGAGAGAGGTAGTCATAGACAAAAGAAGTATCATATTAAAACAAGTTTAACTCAGGTATATAGCTTAAATTAATATATAGGTATGAAGTAATCATAGTCAGCTAAAATTATCATTTTGACTATAACAAGAATGACTGGGTTCTACTTTATGAAAGATAACTAAATGTAAGTTTTACAAAGTCAGCAGTAGCATCAAAGAAATTAACAACAGAAAAGCACTACACCAAATGGATTTTGAATTAAATATCTAACTGAAGGTTTTACCTAATCATGAGATAACTAAGTTCAGCTTAACAGTAATTACCAGTTAACTATAATAAAACATGATCATGACTTGCTTTTTATGAGAAGGAAATGAATTAATCTTAGTAGAATATATATACAATAGAGTCATTGATATTCATAAAGTTCACTTCAACAAGACTGTTTCAACATATGCAACCAATAACTAGATAAAATATGATAATATCATAGTGATGACCCAGAAGTTGCCTTCAGGGTTAACAGATACAGGCATAGAGAAGAAAATAATCTAAACACTTAGAGTTTCATGCTATGAACTTATGAACTTTCAAGTTTATCTCAGTTAGGATTATTAAATCATAAACTTGATCACAAGACAAATAAAACACATGGAAAACAATAGGCAGAGGTGAAGATCACAACAGAATCATCAATGAAAGACTAAAGTTTAGATAAACATAAGCAGTCATTTAAAAATCATTAAGGGAAATTAATCATGTAGACTACTAGGATATAGATATAAGAGTTGTTACAGTCATGTAACACGCTAGTCGACATCAGTTTGAAGATACTCAGAAACACTGACAAATGATCACAGACCAATAGCACTTTATCATGAACATGGAGATAACATTTTGTATATCAATGATAGCATCACAAACAACTACAATTAACAGAAGACAATGAGCATGTTCATAGCATTCTAATAAGATGATTAAAAGAGAAGAGTTAGAGGTATACTGACCTTTTCGAGGGCAGAAAACCAAACAAGGATCTCTCTTAGTTGCTTAAGACCCCAAAGCTTCAAACTAGAAATAGCAATAGTACTCAGAAGCGAAAAAAAGGAAAAACAATAAGGAGCCCTAAGTTTAGGATCGCATAATTGCTCTTAGATGACTGTGTAGATGTTGTTAGGTTATTTTTTCAGTGTTAGGTCGTGGTAGATGGGAATATTAAAGGATCTATTTATAATGCCATTTAAGGCCCTTAGGGTTTTGCACATTCAAAACAATAGTGGAAAGTGACGCATGGTAGATACTGATAGCAAGACTGAGTGAAATTAGAAAGAAAATAAAGGGGAAAATAGGGTCGAGTTTACTCGAGCATGAGGGTCGACCGTTGAAGGCTTTGGACCAGTGTTTAAAACCCTAATGTCCAGAGGTCACTAAGTTTGATCTCTCGACATCGAATCCTCATGATGAACTCTGAGATGACTCCTCGCATGCTCCGATTTGACGGAACACGAAGGAAAATCGGAGATTTGATGTTGCATTCTTGAGTCTAGCATTTCAGGATTTGGGTGTTTTGAATTTGAATGAGGAAATAGGAAATAGCCGGCTGGAATTGCGGATTTCAGAAGGCAAAGGGTGATTTCAGGCTCGATCTTTGACTTATGAGAGCAAATCAGATGATTTCTCTTTTGAGCTTAGGGTTTTCGATTAGGGACCTTGAACTTGTGTGATGAAAGAGGATATTATATGCGGGATTCGTGGTGTAGCAGGGACAGAAGAGATGTTTTACCTTGGTTTCAAGTGACCTTGCACAAATTTATGCAAGGTTCTGAGAATGATGTTTGATTGAGATGAGAGAAAAGAGAGATCAAAAAAGGGAAATGAGGGCGGCTGAGTGAAAGAGGAAATGATTACGGTTTGGGGGGAATAGCGTCCATCTCTAGGATTAAAGACGAGAGATGAAACGGGAGCCATTGGATTTTTTGATCAACGACTCTGATTAGTTGAGTAATCAAAAATTTAAAAATAATTTAAGTGGGAAAAATCGGTGGCGGTTGGATTACTTTGATCGGGCGGTTGAGATTAGATCTATGGGTGTTTAAATTAAAAAGAAACAGAGATCAATTGTGATTCGTTGATCTAAGGAACAGACGACTCAGATTCGTCGTGGTTCTTGTGTGAGTGGTGAGGGAGGGTGATGTGGCACACGGTGATTGGTGCAAAGAGAGTGGCTTGGATTGCCACATTGGAATGGAGATGGGGTGTTTGGACTGGGTATTTCCATTTGGGCCTCAGCAATTGGGCTGAAAATAATTTGAAGAATAGTCATTTTACATTTGATTGAGAATTGCAATTGTAGCCCTTGTCTTTTAATCCCTTTTTGAATTTAATTTAAATAAACTTAAAAATTTTCAATAAATGTGGTAAAAATTATAATTATATATACTACTAATTATTTTAATAAAAATACTTTATTTTTCCTAAATTTCAACACTAATCTCAAATTTCACATAATAGTCTAATTAACTAAAAATTAAAGAGTAATTCATTAAATTAATTATAGAATCTATGTAATGTATATATAAGAATTATTTTAATAATCTTAAAATAGTAAATATATTTATAATTACATAATGTTAATACTACGCGATTAATTTTAAAACTAATACTTAATTAATTCGTAAAATATGTACTTGTTACTAGAAAACACTTTAAAAATATTTATTGTAAATTATTAAGTATAAGTAAATTAATTTTAAAAGGGAAGGTCAAAATTGGCTGTCAACAGCTGCCCCTCTTTGACCGGAGACGATGAAAGAGTTTTCGGGCAAAGAAATTGAACCAAAGCTAATTTTGTCCTGACTTTAGGCATGTACTGCAAGAGTGGCATAAAGATTGTGAATTGCAGGATTGAGTTAAGGAAGAATCTGGGAAGATGTTTGGAAAAATTTTTGGAGTTATTGGGGACGAATTCTGGCTTTGAATTGCTTACATACCTCGAGCTTAACGAGGATCAGGCCTCATGTAGTTCTGGAGTGAAGACTTTGGGGAAGCGGCACTCGCATGAATTGCCCAGTATCGTATTATGATGATACGACAAGACGGAGGATTGGGCGCTCATGATAGCTTGAATTTTGCGGCTTGATTTGAAAGATTTGAAAATTTTGAGTTTAACTGATCGTCTTGAACTTGGATCTTTGGCCCGCTAATAGGTTGGCTGTCCCTATAGAGTTGTGGTTCGGTCTGCTACTAAGAAAAGTTCCACGTTGTGGTGTTTGTTCCTGCAAAATAAATGAAATACACATATACTAATATATTGTAATGCAGAATATATTAAGATGCGATGTACATGATGAAGGAATGATGATGCTTGGCTGTCGGCGAGCCATTATTTGGGATCGAGATGAGGGGATACTTGATCTTGACTCGATTATTTAGCCGGGTTGTGTACTGTTCCGTAGCTGTCAGAGCATTTGACAATTGTCTCCGCTTGTTGGGAGAGCTTGATTGGTAGAGTGCGTCTCCGCTTGTTGGGAGGGCTTTGCATTGAGAAGTGTCTCCTCTTGTTGGGAGAGCTTGATTTGTAAAGTGCGTTTACGCTTGTTGGGAGAGCTTTGCACTGAAATGTAAAGTAATCTCCACTTGGGAGTGATTGGCTAAACCGTAATCATGCCTGAAGCTGCATGAGAAAAATATTAAAACATTCAAAATAATAGTAAATGAAATAAAAGCATTCCCAAGAGATACTCTTGACTGCGAAGCTAAGTTGCAGCCATCGATTGGTAGAACATCGGTGACGAGGTTTGCGACTGTCTATTATGGAATCTGTTGTGATAGAGTGGCAAAGCGAAATGCTTTGTTGGAGAAGTTTTGTAGTTTGCTATATACAAGGCTCCGATTGGCGAAGCCGACATTCGATTTATACATGGAGCTCCGATTGATTGAGCTGACAGTTTGCTATATTGCAGGACTTCAGTTGGCGAAACCGATGTTCTATTTGTACAGGGCACTCCGATTGATTGAGCTGACGGTTTTCTATATACATGATATCAATTGGTGAAGTCGACGGCTCGTTTTGTATAGGGTGCTCCGATTAGTTGAGCAGGCGATTTGCTATGTTCAAGTTTTTACGCATTTAATTCCAAGATACCTGCAAAGGATTCAAAGGTTAGCTTTAGCTGTACCAGGAAAATCTAAGAAAAGAAGGAAAGGAGATAATCTTAGGCAAGTGGCGGGTTCGTCATTTGCCCTAGTGTGGTCTTAGTGCTTCCTTACTCCATACTGATCCTGCACTCAAAGGAAAATTCTTAGTTGGGGGGGGGGGGGGGGAGAGTAGATTACGATATATATATATATTGTCTTTAGAAAACATTTTGAATATAGTTTGTTTTTAAGGAAAATGCCGTCGATCCGGATTATGACATGTTACGAAAGGTTCTCCACATGCGAGCGTATCATCTTGAAAACTTTGAGCGTATCCTCTTCAAAACTTTGTCCGGTTGATGTCGATCTTCTGTGATACTTCTGACAACGCGACTGCTTGCTGTCACGACTGCGTCCTAATTCGAACTAATGTATTACAAGGCATTTTCCTAAGGTTATGACCGAACCCTTTTAAGTTTCCTATGTATCCAAAATAGAATCAGGTCTGAATGTAGTTCGTGGATTATGATAAAATGGGATGAAGATGACCGAACCTTACTCAGGCAGCCTATGTATCCAAATGGAATCAAGTCAAAGCGTAGTTTGGTTACAACAGATGCAAAATGATAAAATTAAGAATGAAAATGGCAGAGTCTGACTCAGACAACCTACGTATCTAAGTGGAATCATGCCAGAACATAGTTCAATTACAAAAGACGACTTAATCCGATGAGGATTGCCTACGTATTCCTTTATGAGGAAATCAAGTCGGCATAGTTCTTGAGCATCTTACAAGAGTGATATTTGGTTTTATCTATTACAAGATAAAGGGGGAGAGAAACTGAACCCTACGTGGGTTGCCTACATATCCCTCCGTGGGAAGTCAGGTTGAACATAGTTCTGTTATAGCAAAATCCTAACTCTATTTGTCTTCAAACATAGTATCTTTTAATTACGTCTGAGTTGATGAGCTTTGTGTTGACTCTTCCATCCATTTCTGCCAAGATTAGAGCTCCACCTGAAAATGCTCGGCGAACCACGTAAGGACCTTGCCAGTTTGGTGCGAACTTTCCTTTGGCTTCTTCTTGATGGGGAAATATTTTCTTCAAAATTAACTGCCCCGGTGTGAATTGGCGAGGCTTCATTCTCTTGTTAAATGCGCTGGCCATCATGTTCTGATATAGCTCACCATGACATACTGTATCCATTCTCTGGTCGTCAACGAGCATAAGTTATTCCTGTTTGACCCGCATCCACTCGACATCGTTCACTTTTGCTTCTTGAATGACCCTTAAAGATGGTATTTCGACCTTTGTGGTATCACAACTTTAGTGTTGTATACCAACATATACGGCGTTGCCTCAATGTATGTTCTCATGGTAGTCCGATAACCTAGTAAAGATAAAAGTAGTTTCTCGTGCCATTGTCTGTGATTGTCTATTATCTTCCGTAGAATTCTCTTGATATTCTTGTTGGCTACCTCGACTACCCCATTCATTTGTGGTCTGTAGGCTGTGGAATTATGATGGATGATTATGAACTTCTCACAGATTTCTCTCATGAGGTCGCTGTTGAGGTTAGCGACATTATCAGTGATGATAGACTCCGATATCCCAAATCTGCAGACGATGTTGTTTCGGACAAAATCTGTAACTACCTTCTTCGTGATGCCCTTATAAGTAGATGCCTCGACCCATTTGGTAAAATAGTCGATAGCTACCAAGATGAACGATGTCCGTTTGATGCGACATGCTCTATAGGTCAAATCATGTGCATGCCCGAAGAGGCAAACGACCAGGGTAAACACATTACATTTAACTCATTTGATGGAACCCGAATGAAATCCCCATGAATCTGGCACTTGTGACACTTCTGCACGTAGTAGATACTATCGCTTTCCATAGTCATCCAAACGTATCCAGCTCTCAAGATCTTCTTGGCTAATGTGAACCCATTCATGTGGGGTCCGTACATTCCTGCATGCATTTCCTCTAGTAATCTAGTTGCATCAGCGGCGTCTACACATCTCAACAAACCTAAGTCTGGGATCTTCATGTACAGGACTTCCCCGTTGAGGAAAAAGTGGTTTTCTAGCCTCCCGAGGCCTCTCTTTTGACTATTAGTAGCATTCTCCGGGTATTATCTGGTTGCAAGGAATTTTTTGATGTCGTGATACCATGGTTTACCATCTGTTTCTTCATCTACATGGAAGCAATAGCCATGTTGATCCCTGATCTCTACCTCGATAGGGTCGATTTAGTTCTTGACTGAATGTTGAATCATAGATGATAGAGTTGCAAGGGCGTAGGCGAACTCGTTCTGAATCCTAGGGACATGCTTGAACTTGATCTTATGAACCTCTTGCATAGTTCCTTTACACAGTGCATGTATGGAAGTATCTTGACATTCTTGGTGGACCATTCCCCTTGGACTTGGTGTATTAACAGATCAGAATCTCTTATGACCAAAAGTTCTTTGACGTTCATGTCGACTGCTATTCTGATCCCAAGGATATATGCTTCGTATTCGGCCATATTTTTGGTACAAAGGAATCTTATCTTTGCCGATACTGGATAATGCTATCCAGATTCCGAAATCAGGACTGCCCCAATACCCTGCCCCAATACCGACTCCTTTTAAGTTTGCTGCTCCATCGAAAAACATCCTCCACCCAGGGTACGATTCTACAATATCCTCTCCGGGAAATAGCACTTCTTCACCGGGAAAATACGTGTTAAGCAGCTCGTAATCCCCATCCACCTGATTTTCTGTGATGTGGTCGGCTAAAGCTTGCCCCTTGATAGCCTTCTGAGTTATTTACACAATGTCAAATTCGTTGAAGAGAATTTTCCATTTAGCTAGCTTTCTGGTAGGCATAGGCTTCTGGAAGATGTACTTGAGCGGGTCAAGCCGAGATATCAAATGCGTAGTGTATGTTGACATATAATGCCTTCATTTCTGAGCAATCCAAGTCAGGGCACAACAAGTGCGTTCTATCATAGTATACTTGTCCTCGCATGGCGTGAACTTCTTACATAAGTAGTAGATGGCCTTCTCCTTTCTCCCCATTTTGTTATGCTTTCCCAACACACAGCCGAATGAGTTATCCAAGACTGAAAAGTTGAGAAACAATAGTGTAACGATCCGGCCGGTCGTTTTGAGAATTACAACCCCATTTCCACATCTACTGCTCAATTTGTGCTTTGCAATTGTTATGTGACTCGTCGGGGTTATTGGTTCGGGTTCGGTGAGGTTTTGGAATTTTAGAACACTTAGTTCCAAGGTTTAACGCTTAGGTTAAAATAGTGACCGGATGTCGACTTATGTGTAAATGACCCTGTAATAAAGTTTTGATGATTCCAATAGCTTCATATGATGATTTTGGACTTAGGAGCGTGTCCAGAAAATTATTTGGAAGCCTGTAGCTAAATTAGGCTTGAAATGGCTAAAATAGAAATTTTAAGTTTGGAAGTTTGATCGGGGAGTTGACTTTTTGATATCGGGGCCAGAATCCAATTATAAAAATTGGAATACCTCCATTATGTCATTTATGACTTGTGTGCAAAATTTGAGGTCAATTAGACTTGATTTGATAGGTTTCGGCATTGAATGTAGAATTTGGAATTTGTAGGCTTGAATTGGGGTGCGATTCGTGTTTTAGTATTGTTCAATATAATTTGAGGCATCAACTAAGTTTGTGCCATATTATGGGACTTGTTAGTATACTTGGTTGGGGTCGCATGGGCTCGGATGAGTTTTGGAAGAGTTTTTGGAAGAGTTTGGTGTTTTGAGCATAAACATGTAATAATCCAAATGTCCATTTTTAGTTCTAGACATCGAAATTCGATTTCGAGACTTCCGAGATTTTGATAATGAATTATAAGAGTGATTTGGAAAGTTTGGTCTAATTTCATCAGGTCGCGATTGGGTTTTTAGCATGAAACATAAGTTGATTGTTTAACGAGCAAAATTGGTATCGCATTGAGAAAATGAGGTTCGCATTGAGTTTCGATTGAACGACTAGGTTCGTATTATTATTTGTGACGCATAGGAACAAGAATCGTCGAATTCCGAGTTCGTATGATGGAGTTAGAGCCTTTTTAGTGAAAAACAATAACTGTTGGTGCAAGCAAGTTCTGGTGTGGACTTTTAGTGACGGAAAATGGACCATTAGTGACGGAAAATGGACTTTTAGTGACGGATGGGGAGAAACTTAAGGACAAAAAATGGTCATTTCCTTCATTTTGCTTTGGATTTTTGGAGCACGGTTCTTGGGCGATTTTGAGGATTTCTTCAAGACTTCGACTTGAGTAAGTGTGTTATATCCAAAATTGATTATATTTCATAAATTCATGGTTATATTCATCATTTATTTTGGATTTAAATGGAAGAAATCAAGATTTTTGCAAAACGTTTCAAGAACAAAAATTTTAGATTTGAAGGTCGAGTTGCTATCGGAATTTGATAAAATTGATATGGTTGGACTCATAATTGAATGGGTTTTCGAATTTTATGAGTTTCGTCAGATTCCAAGACGTGGGCCCCACGGGCGATTTTTGAGTTAAATTTCGGATTTTGTTGGAAAATTAGTATTTTCATATAGAATTAATTCTTATAATTAGTATTGACTTAATTAAATTAACTGTGGCTAAATTTGATGCGTTCAGAGGTCGATTCGCGAGGCAAAGGCATAGCAGAATAAAGTATTACACAGTTCGAGGTAAGTCACATTTCTAAATTTGGTTTTGAGAGTATGAAACCTCGTTGATATATGATCGATTTTGGAGGTGACGCACATGATAGGTGACGGGCTTGTGGGCATGCACCGTAGGAATTGTGACTTGGTCAAATTCCATGGAACTGTGTAGTTGAATAATCTGTGGTTATATGTACATTCTCCATGTAGTAGAGAAATTGAAACACAAATCATGTTTAGATTATGTATTGGCATTGTAGGGACCCACAAAGGTCGTGCACATGCTGAATTATCTACTAAATTATTGTTTTGTACTCAGTCATAGTTTACTTGTTGATTTTATCTCCGTCTCTATTGTTCATTATTGGTACATCATATTATTGTTGTTTTGGGCTGATTTGCATGATCATTGAGAGCCCGAGATACTGGAGAGATTTATGACTGAGAGAGGCCGAGGGCCTGATTGTGAGATATTATATTATAGCACGTGAGTTGTCCATGCAGCACGTGAGTTGTCCGTGCAGCATGTGAGTTGTCCGTGCAGATCCATATATTATACTATAGTACGTGAGTTGTCCGTGCGGATCCATATATTATACTATAGCAAGAGAGTTGTCCGTGCGGATCCATATATTATACTATAGCATGTGAGTTGTCTGTGCGGATCCAGATATTATACTATAGCACGTGAGTTGTCCGTGTAGCACGTGAGTTGTCCGTGCGGATCCAGATATTGATACTATAGCACGTGAGTTATCCATGCAGCACGTGAATTGTCCGTGCAGCATGTGAGTTATTCGTACGGATCTAGATATTATACTATAGCACGTGAGTTGTGTGTGCAGATCCAGATATTGATACTATAGCACGTGAGTTGTCCGTGCAGCACGTGAGTTGTCCATGCATCATGTGAGTTGTCCGTGTGGATTATAGCGCTTGGGCTATAGGAGCCCCTCCGGAGTCTGTACACAACCTCAGTGAGTGCAGGTACCTACTGAGTGCAAATGTTGAGTGCTTAGTGCTGAGTGAATGGAATGGCTAAGTGACTGTGGTCCTTAGAGGATGCATTTGATTTCATTACTGTTGCACTTAAGCTATCATATATCACTGTTTTGGAAATTTTTGAGAGATATTATCTTATGTTTTAGTTGAACTTGACATGAAATTACTGTTTTGGCCTTAAATGTTGAACTTGAAAGCATGCCTATCTTATTATGTTGGAAATTACTATAATTGGACTCAGCTGTGAAGATCGTCACTACTTTCAGTTCTTTATTTATTATCGTTACTTGCTGAGTTGGTTGTACTCATACTACACCCTGCACTTCGTGTGCAGATCCAGGTATTCCCGGACATAGTGGGTGTTGATTCTTTCGCACAGTTGATTTTTCGGAGATTTAGATGTAGTTGCCGTGTTTCGCAGGCCTTGTTTCTCCTTCCCTATCTCCTTTTATACTATTATAGGTCGTGTTTTCCAGGCTCGTATTCATATTAGATGCTCATGTACTCCGTGACACCGGGTTTTGGGAGTGTTTATATTTGTACTTGTGAGATTTCTTCCGCTGAATTTAATTATTGCGTTTTCAAATTTAAAAGATATGTGGTTTATTGAGATTGTCGGCTTGCCTAGTATTGAGATAGGCGCCATCACGACGGGTGAGATTTTGGGTCGTGACAAGTTGGTATCAGAGCTCTAGGTCTCACGAGTCATGAGCAGGTTTAGTAGAGTCTTACGGATCGGTATGAAGACGTCTGTACTTATCTTCGAGAGGCTACCGAACCCTTAGGGAAAATTTCACTTTCTTGTATTCTATCATGCAAAATTGATTCAGCTTGAAACATAACTCTTTGAATTCCTTCCATGCATTCGTGTGCGCATGTGAGCGCTCGGTATCAGTTGTGCATCACCAGCTTGTGATTCCATGAACGAGATTCATGATATGTATTCTGTGTTTTGGTGATGGGCCAGTCTGGAGGACTTGAGGCCAGGGTTAGACCGCAGCTTAGGCTCAGTAGTTTCAGTTATGTAAACTTGTACATTTGGACTCATATGTCCGAAAGTGTCCCTATGAGTGGAATTTGTGGCTCGATGAGCGGTTGAATAGCTATATGATGAGCATGATGTGACTACAGAGTGTGTTCAGATGGTTTGATGGTGCCGAGAATAGTTTTCTTGAGATGTAAAAAGGGGCATTGGGTGCTTGGTTTCCATTTTGATGTGACGTACGGTCTCGAGTTATGAGTGTGTTGAAGGATCTGTCATGCGGTTTAATTGTGGAGTGAAGTAGATTTTTCATGTTGTGTTGATGAGTTCAAACTCAGAAAGATTAAGTGATTGCGTAGTAACTGTGGCTGCGAAAGGCTATAACAAGATGCCAATTTGAGGCTAAGCAGGTGGGTTATCTCCTGTGGAGTAATCTACGTAGGTGTATTCCTTATAATGTTGAGTGGAGAGTTTCTTTTCTACCACTGGAGTGTATGTGTTGAGATTTGAATTTGAATTTGGTTGAAAAAGTTAACTTGACTGTCATGAGAATGAAGGCGAGCTTAGCAGATGAATTGAGGTATTTTATAGTTTGTGTTACCTGAGCTTGTGAAGAATTTTTGTTGAACTGACTGCAGTATTATGGCAGTAATAGAGTATGGATATTGTGAGTTATAGAATGTTTTGTTCTATGGCTTTGAGCCAAGTGGGAGAGCCTGCTATTGATGATTTGATTTCATGGTTATGTTTTGTACTGGTTTCGGTTTGAGGCATACATGTGAATCGGTTGTGACTTGCAGAGATTGAGATCGAGGATGACTTGAGTAAAGAAATTCCTGGATGCGGGTTATATTGCACTTTATGAGTATATGAAAATCATGGGATGATCGAGTTGTTATTGTTGGATGTAGTACGCACGGAGTATGAATTGATTGGTGATGTTAAGTCAAGGTTACCTCTTTGAGTGTTGTTAAGCTAAGGGAGCACGTGTCTTTCGGCCCATTTGGGTGGTGCAATTTAGATTTAAGCAGAGTGGATAACTCTCTAGAAGGTTCTAATGAGTTCGAGATTTATATATAGTAATCGAGAATTTTTCCAGATTTGTGTATGGATAGAATCTGAGATTCACATTTGATGGTGCCGGGACTTGCAGTAATTCTGTATGACTATGGATTCTACATTCCAGTATAAGAAAGGTAAAATAATAATTTTAAATTCACATAAGGTATTTTCAGAGTGGGCGTTTCAGTTGTGGTACTTATGGGGGTGCTTAAGAAGAATACAATGACTCATGAGACTTAAGGTGGTGTAGTTTTATGTTAAGATGTCTTGTAGTGAGCTTTGGGTAAGGATAGTAGTGTTTTGACAACGAGAAATGTCAACTTGAGAGTAATTCAGAAGAAACTCGGAGAAAATAATACAAATGGGTAACATGCTAGATCAGTATGGTAATGGTATGCTCTGTTGTTTTGGTTCTTATGATGAGGTGGGGCTTTACGGGTATTGTGTGGCAATATTCTCGGATTTGGCAACCTGTGTGGCTCGGTCGAGTTAGAGGAATTCAGTTCTGATAGCTTGGTTATTTGCAAATGGATTTCAAAGTGTTCTTGATAGTTTCTACCATGGTTTGAGCCGGATATTTTTTTATCGGTTTGGAGAACATGTTGTCTATTGTGATTTCCTATTGGAAGGAAGCAAGAGAAAGGTTTCTAACTAATCGGGTATATAATTTGCTAGTGACTTAGAGTTCACAATAAGATTCTTGTGCTTGTCACATGATGGCATGATTGATGTGGTATGTTGTGTGGGATTAAGATTTACATGTACAAGGTGACAATTCATTCTTGAAGGGAAGGTCATGAAATTTGGACAGAATGGTCAGTTTCAGATATTTAGATGAATATTGTAACTACTCAGTAATCCCTGAGAAGGGTGTGCATTTCAGAAGGGGCATAGTGTTTTAACTTACGGATATTCATCGGTATTACGATACTCACCTGGTTGATAGACTGTTGATATTCTAATTATTGCTATGTGGCACGGAAATGTTTTTTGGAAGAATTCCTCTTGGGATGATCGTGCATGAAAGATATGTTAGTCCTTCGAGTGCTGGAGTTGGGATCAGTTACGGTGATTCATGTGTTCTATGAATTTGGAGACTGGGAGTTCTTAGAAGTATATTGTTTCAGGGTTGCAGCCTGTTTGAGGTGAGTGTTTTATTTAAACTCAATGGAGGCACTAGTTGCGTTAATTATTTGTGATAGCTACACGCTATGAGTGCAAATATATGTATGGTTTGAGCCCATGTGCGGGCGTCAGAGCAAGTATGCATACTTGAAGAATTCCTAGGCTATGATATGCCTAGAGTTGACTGTTAAGCATAAAGTTATAGAGTTTCTCGTATTCCTACCTTTGTCGAAAACTATCTGGACTACACTTGAGGTTACAAAGAGGCTAATTCCCTGAATAAATTGGTTAGTTACTATTTCTGCGTTAACTTGCCGATTTGATTGGTAATAGCACACTTTGCATCTGCCTACTCTATGACGTGTTATTTATACTAGTTCAGGAGCATGAGCATCATAATTCATTTATCATATACATGTATACTTATTTGATTCCTCCGGTATGATATGCTTGGACTGGAGGCCTGTGACCATAAAAGGCGGATTATATTATTGGCACGTGAGTTGTCCGTGCGAGTGATGTTAATGTGAGCTCTAGAAGATCTGGTTACTGTTATTAAATTCGTGTGTCTTGGTTCTACTATATATAATGAGCTTATAGCATTGCAGTTGTGGTGGTGCTCGTTGGACTCACAATATGGTTCTCTACTTTGAGACATCTTCCATTTTGGGTACAAGGTTGCGCAGTTGTGGCTTGAGTTGCATTGGCGTGGCATGTCAGTGGGATAGTTGTGTTTAATAATATATATTCATTGGACCTATAATGGGTACTATCACATTTTATTACGGTATATTGGGAGGATAATATTGAAAGTCGTCTTAAAAAGTGATTATGATTCTGGTCGGGGCGAGAGAGCTCTATGACTTGTTGACCTGATGAGTGGTTATGAGATTCCGTGTGTTTCTTTCATTATCAGTAGTGTACGAAGGTTTTTGGAATGAAGTTTTTTTGGGTATGGGGTTTAATACTAGTACCGGGTTAGTTTTGAGTAGTTACTGTGATCCTAAATGGTGCTGCAAGTATGCGAGTTGTGTAGTATGTTATGTGACTATACTTGGGTTTATGGTTATAGCTTGATATTGCTTGTTCAAACTTATACAGTGTGTAGATGTGAGATTTCGTGTCTTGAAAAGAATTCTGGATGTTGGAAATTTGGGTTCTAAGTTTTACGGAGTAAAGTTAAAGTAAGGATCTTCAATTATGTTGTATTGTCAGGCCTATATGGAATAGGGCGGCATGGGATCACCCCCGGGTATGTGCGTGGTAAGATGGAATAGTGATGTGATGGATTGGAAACAACTCTTGGCACATTCGAGGACGAACGTATATTTAAGTGGGGGAGAATGTAACGACCCGACCGGTCATTTTGAGTATTACAACCCCGTTTCCACATCTACTGCTTAATTGTTGCTTTACAGTTGTTATGTGACTCGTCGGGGTGATTGGTTCGGATTCGATGAGGTTTTGGAATGAATTGGAACACTTAGTTCCAAGGTTTAAAGCTTAGATTAAAATAGTGACCGGATGTCGACTTATATGTAAACCACCCCGGAATAAAGTTTTGATGATTCCAATAGCTCCATATGGTGATTTTGGACTTAGGAGCGTGTCCGAAAAATTATTTGGAAGCCCGTAGCTAAATTAGGATTGAAATGGCTAAAATAGAAATTTAAGTTTTGAAGTTTGACCAGGGAGTTGACTTTTGATATCGGGGCCGGAATCCGATTCTGAAAATTAGAATACCTCCATTATGTTATTTATGACTTGTGTGCAAAATTTGAGGTCAATCGGACTTGATTTGATAGGTTTCGGCATTGAATGTAGAATTTGGAATTTGTTAGTTTTGAATAGGCTTGAATTGGGGTGCCATTCGTGTTTTAGTATTGTTCAATGTAATTTGAGGCATCGACTAAGTTCGTGTCATATTATGGGACTTGTTAGTATACTTGGTTGGGGTGCCATTGGCTCGGATGAGTTTTGGAGGGTTTTTGGAAGAGTTTGGTGTTTTGAGCATAAGCATGTAATGATCCAAAGGTCCATTTTTAGTTCTAGAGCTCGAAATTCGATTTTGAGACTTTCGAGATTTTGATAATGAATTATAAGAGTGATGTGGAAAGTTTGGTCTAATTTCACCAAGTCGCGATTGGGTTTTTAGTGTGAAACATGAGTTGATTGTTTAACGAGCGAAATTGGTATCACATTGAGCAAATGAGCTCCGAATTGAGTTTCGATTGAACAACTAGGTTCGTATTATTATTTGTGACTCATAGGAACAAGATGTTGGTACCCAATTTTGCCCTCATATTTTTTCAAATAATTTAAATACTTTCAAAATATCATTTTTTGCATCATTATGTAGTTTACAAAATCTATACAAGCATTTTCTATAATTTTCCATAATTTTTAGTGCTTTAAAATCGATTTTCTTGCATTTAAATTACTAAAATATTTATTAATTATTCCTTAAAAATATTTTTGTGATGAACTAATCATCTAAAATTATTATTTGCATCCATAATACATGTTTCAAATATTTTTTACTTAATTATATTGGTATTCTTAGGCTATTTGCACAATCTTGCAATAATAGCCTATATTTTGCATTTTTATTGCATTTGTCATTTTATTCAGGGTCAAAATAATATTTTACATTTTTATAATCTTTTACTATTATTTTAAAGTATTAATTTTCATAAATAATATTTTTATATATTTATTTAACTATTTTTATTAAATTATTTCCCTTTTAATCTCTTATTTAAAAGCTGGCCCAATTTTTTGAGCTATTTTTCGGACCAAATAGACCCAAATCCCTGGCCCAATTCTCAAGCCCAACCCCAAGCGACACTGGCCAGTTTAAAATCTGACCCAACTCGTTTTTAATCTCAACCGTTGATCAAAAGCGATTAACGGCTCACAACACCCCTCCCTTTCCTTATATCCCCATAACCTAACCCTAATCCCCATTTCCTAAAGACAGCGGCCTCTATTCCGTATGTCACTCCCTTCTCCTTCACGAACCCTAGCCTTCACTCCCCCAATTATCTCCGATTCCGACCTTGATATGGAATCCTCTTACAATTTGCCTTCCATATATGCTCCATCTTTGTGTTGCTTACACGATTCTGGTATTACTTAGTACTTGCCTATTTTTGGCAAGTACCAGACCTGGAATCATGTGGAAATCATCTTCAATCTTTAAGATCTCGACGGTATTCCGTCTATATACGTTCATGGCAAGGCGATATAAAGCCGATTCACCAAAATCTTCGGTTGGATCTTTGATTTCTGTCAATTAGGGTTTACCTAATTTTTCTCCTAATCCAATTAAATTGATTCTTCATGTTATTATTTCCTTATTTATGTTTGATTTTACAGTGTTTCCTTGTTTGTTTGCTTGATTTCTACTACTATATAAACACCTCCCCATTCCCCTTTGAAACAGACTTTTTTCACGAGATTCACTAAAAACTAAAGGTTGTGACTCTATTATTCTCTCATTCTCCTGTTCTATACTTTGGCTCTTGGTCGGCTGAAAGTCAAGGCCATCGAAATTTGATTTTTCAATTTTTCTTGGTATGAGCACTGCCCGGGGTTCCTTTGAAGCCTTTGGGAACTTTGATGCACTAATATTCTGGGTTTTATTGCTCTTTGCTGACGTTCAAAGTATTATGGAGCTTGTTCTTTCTTGTTTGTCTATTTGTCGAGTGATAACGGGTAAGTTCCTTAGTTGTTGCAATTTTATTCTCCTGTGTTCATGATTTGAATATTCATACCTCTGAAATTTCATAACCTAATGTGTTTCTATACCATCTCTATGTGCAACCTTGTTGGCATTGAACTCGTTTTGTGATCTGAATTTCTTTAGCACTTGATTTTACCTAAATCTGCCAGTTCTGAGATTTGTTTATGCTTAACTTGAATAATTTGGACTCTCTTAAGTTCGTTTAGTCTAATGTGTTGGTACCTGAATGTTTACATTTACTGCGTGGCATGAGTTTGCTTCCCTGCTTTGTTCTGGGTTCCTGTAATGACTGACTCGTATCTATAATGTGTCCTAATCTCTGTTAAGACCTTCACTCTAGCTATGACCTGCTCCCATGCTATTTTGTCACTTATTATGTCTTTGGTTTGCCTAATCCTGTATCCCCTGGTGATTAGTTGGGACCTTTAGAGTAGCCATCTTAACGTGTATTTCCTTATAATGTTTGATACTGTTTTGTCTTAGTGATATAAGTTGGCATGTCTACTTGCTGGTGTTGTGATGGATATTCAACATAATTTAGACCCCTAGGCTTTAAATTCTTTAAGTTAGTGCTCTACTTTAGATTCGTTGGGCATTATGCATCTTTATGTGTTAATCTTGTAGTCTCAGAAAACCTGATTCCCATGCTTCTTACAAAATGTTTTCTGCCCAATATGCTCAGTGTTTGAAATTGTGATATCAACCTGTCCTTTAAGTTTTTTGTTGATTCTCTTTGCTTGTATGTTCTTTGTTCAATCACCCCTGCTATGTCTGCTTCTAAAATATAAGTGCACCTCTTCAAATTCTATCACTTGATCACTGTCATCTCACTCTCATTTGTTACATACACTATTATGAATCTATCACTCTTGGCCGGCTGAAAGCCAAGGCCACCAAAACTCTCTCCATTGACCTCCCAAGTTTGAGCACTGCTCGGGGTCCATTTGAGACCCTTGTGAACTCTGACACATTAGGATTTGGGGTTCTTTGATCACTCTCTTTACTGCTGGAACTTGAGCTGTCTCTGGCATTTAACTTTTCTTCCTCACATTATTGGTATAATCTGCAAACTGGGTTGTGTAAGTGATTTCTGTGTAATTCAATATTTGGGTCATATGGGCAATTTGTGACTGTTTGGTTTGGCTTGAGTTCCTCTATGATTTTTTGGGCTGTGTTTATGGGCATAGTCCCCTGTTTGGATCTAGGCATGCTATTTGCGAAGAAGGGATTTGTTGAAAGCCCAGGCAATACTGTGTATCTCCTTTGGGCTTGCTGAAGGCCTACTATAAATTCTTGTGTAATATCTGCACTTATATTCCTCATCTAGTATGTAATAATTTTGTAATAAACAATTGGGGTGTTAGTGAAATTGGGGAAATGGTATATTCCAATATTTGCATGAAAGAGTAGAAAACATGCTTATAGGATTCGTATGATTTACTTGTTATTTTATCCAACCTGCTATATATGCTATTTAAATTTCCATGTACACTAGTAGAAATCATGCCATTAGGGGAATCACACACTCACACAACTCGTTTACTATCAAAGTATGAGATTAAAAATACTATTTATTCCCATGTCTACTGCTATGTGTCACTAGACAGCATGTCTATAGGAAACAAATGCCAATAATTATCCTTCAATTTGCATAACGGCAGCATGTTCATTAGATACCATGCCTATAGGATTATACTAGCTTATGGTCTACTGGTCCTCATATAGATATCATGTCCATAGGTTCTTAATTGATTCATCAGTTACTGTTATATCTATTGCTTGCCTAGAAAACATGCCTATAGGGACGAAGTGTTACAGAATCAGTTTTCAACTGCCAACTATTAGAACCTAGCTATAAAATACTGCTAGTCGCTTAGAAAGCATGCCAATAGGATCAAATACGAGTAATTCTGAGTATTCCCAATGGTTTTCATTCCCCCTATCGCGTAAATCACTTAGTGACAATGTCTATAGGTTTTAATAATTTATAATATGTAATTTCAAGAAATAGCATAACAGTACTGGATACTGTTAAACTAAGTAGTTGTTTAGAAACCTTGTCTATAGAGCTTAACGACTTCAATTTGCCTCAATTCTGAAACTGTCTAGTGCCTAACGTAGAAATCAGTTCGGGTGCATTTGTTGTCTAAGTGTGGAGTGAAGTCCTATTTGTTTTGAATGTCTCTTAGCTTTATCATTTTGAGCAGCCGAAGTAAAGTTTAGAACCACCAAATAGAGGTCCAATGCCTCCTGGACCATAGGCATGGGACAGGTAGTGCACGCATAGGACGCGACCTGGAATTGAATTAGAACTCTCTAAGTAAACAACTTCAACATAGTAATCGGGTAGCAGGAGATGATAGTTTGTGCCCGCTGAATAATATGAGAAACTCCTATCTAAAAGGAGTTGCGAAGTATTATTTATGTTGCACGGGGTGATCCTTTAGGCTAAAAAAACTTAGGACCCCCCTTTTCTCTTTATACACTTAGTCATCTAATATAGAGCGTTATAGTTGTATCCTTGTAGTCCTTAAGATTTGTACCAATTCTCATTGTGTTATAATGAAACTCTTTGACCTTTTATTCTATTTGTTTATTTAATCATCTTGCCTAATTATAATCCACATAGTCTTAAGTTCGGCCGGGACCCACAATTGTGGACCTCGAAGAGTGCCTAATACCTTCTATTTGAGGTAATTTGAGCCCTTAACCGATCTTTGGTGGAACTGACTAGTCAAACAGAGTTATCTGCACAATAGGTTCCCTAACGCACCTTAAAAATTGTTAGGTGGCGACTCTTCTCTTTTAACACTTTATCTCCCACTCAAAATAGTTGTCGCAATGTCAAAGCCTGCTTTCGTGAGAAAACGGGGCGCGACAGCATGGCGACTCTGCTGGGGAATTACACTTAGGCTCTTACCATAATGAACTTGACTTACGTGGATTGCTTTCTTTATTACCTGTACATCTTCTTATTCACCTTTATTTGTTTAAATTTTGCTATTACATGCATATACCTTCCCCTATTTACCTTTATTTGTTTAAATTTGTTATGACATGTACATCCCTTCTTCGTTCACCTTTATTTGTTTAAATCTGTTATGATATGCACATCCCTTTCCCGTTCACCTTTATTCGCTATGACCACTCTTCATTTCATCTTGCCTAAGACTGCCATATCATGCCTCTCCCATCCCTATTCCCATATCTGCTTTATTACATTCTTTCATATATTCCACGAACTAAACTTACTCTTTCCTTTTGTCTTTCCTTTCTATATATTTCCTATGTTTACCTTACTATTGTATTTACTGCTTTTACATATTTATCATGCAAATACTTGACAACGTGTTATTTCTTCATAAAGCATGCTCCACATCATACTCCACTCGTGCCAATTATCAATATAGAGGCGCTTGATGAATGTCTGCGCTCTTCCAAAATTACTTTTTTTAAAATCAGAAAGGCTTATTCGCGGTAGACTAGTCGATCAACGGTGTAGTCGACGGTCCCGTGCCTTTCCCTCTCAAGTTGTCCACTTGAGAGTACCTGTCTAGACCTTTCTAGAAAATTTACTCCAATATCCAATGTACATGCATCGTGTTAAACCTAGTACGGGTTAAAACGTTGTTAACGTAATAGCCCTCTAAGATAAGCCTTGTCCAAAGCCCGACGGGATTTCCATAATCCCAATGGGCGCCACCATGTTATGTGCATTACTTGGAGAAAATGTTCCAGTATGTTGATCATTATTGTGTAAGCGGTCGAATCTGGAGGGAAAAAGGGCTAACTTTATTTGTTTGCAAAAAATGAAACACGAAGTCCCCAGGTTCGGCATGGTCCAAAACATCCCACCTCTACTACTTGACTGGTGGAAAAACCTTGCACCTTGCGACAAGAATCATATGAGAAGAGTACTTGGTGACTTGCCGTCTTTGTTTAATATCCAACCAAATAGAGCTTTGATTTAGGCTACTACCATGTTCTGGGATGAGAAAAGAGCGGTCTTCCAATTTGGTGACATAGAAATGACTCCTCTCTTAGAAGAAATAGGAGGTTTTGGTAAGCTTCCATGGGATAGTTTGGGGTTACTAGTACTAGAGAATCGCACCCCTCGCGGTTTTCTATAAATGTTGGGCTTTAAGAAAAATTAAGAATTGCTTTGCTTAAAGAAATCCTACATCCCTTTTGGGTTTCTTTATGAGCATTATGGGCATAGTAAGTCGTACCATCTTCATCATGAGGAACTTTCCATTACCTCCTTAGGTTGGACGCACCGCCGTGTTTATGTATTCATCATTTGCTTCTTGGGTTTGTTGATATTTCCAATGAAAAGTGGAAGGATTCACACTCATTTATCTATGGTTGCAAGAACTTTAATGGAAGGCATTGAGGGGAAAACCTACACCATCATCCCTATGATCCTAGCTAAACTGTACCGCGCTCTAGACCGGTGCAAGCAGGGGTTCGGACATTTTGAAGGTTGTAATCTGTTACTGCAAGACTGGCTATTGGAGAACTTTCAGAGGGGAAAATATCATCAAGAGTTTTTGCGACGGCCATTGGATGACTACATAGCTTATCACCATCCAAAGAAAATGAAATTCATCCCAGATAGGTTCACACAGCCCGGAAGTGCTGTAAGTTGGGTACGTTTGTTCAGTAATCTAATATACGAGAAGGTACATTGGATGTTTGAGTGGTTTCCTAGCAGTGAGTTCATCATCAGGTCGAGGGATACTACTCATTTGGTATTGACCGGGTTGCAAGGCATTTATCCTTATGCTCCTATAAGGGTAATGAGACAAGCAGGAAGAAAACAGGTCATACCTCGGGCTTCCAACATGGTCCAGTACAAGGCAAATTTCAAAAGGGACATCATTCCTTTCAAATTCGAGGCACAATATATGTGGAACTAGAAAGTCATTATGGAAAAATAGACTATCGAGCCAGAGAGGTACCATGCCAGTCACGTGTATTTCTATCCATCATGGTTGGTAGATGATATAGCGGGAGACGTCAAGCCAGGGTCAATTTGGAAAATAGGATCATTGATGATGATGCTGAGGCACATGTCAAGTATAGAAGGCTTCGCAAAAGGATTTTCGAGTCGGAAGCTAGACACCTGGAACAACATAAAATAGACATGAAGGCTATTAATGGATGGAAGGGGATCGCCACTAATGCAACATAAAGGTTAGAATATCTGGAACAAGGATTGATGGAGCTTGAGGGAAAGATGAGAAAGAGGCTTGTGGATTGTCAGAACACAGATGGCAGTGAAGGAGGTCATATAGCAAAAGCTTATTTATTATTGGATATGAGCGACTTTGGGAATTGATTGATGGAGTCAAAAGAGCCAAGCACGGAGAAGGTCCTTCAGGGACCAAGTAGACTAGCAAATAATGTCGTTTATTATTTTCAAGCCTAGTTTTAGATTTCAATTGTAATAGGCTAACTGCCATTAGTAGCTTTATTATTATTGTCGATTTAGTGAAGGTTTGGCTTATTTGCACATTAATGAAATAACGCAATTATTGGCATCAATTTTACTCCAAGTCTATGTGTCGCTTAGGCCTACCTCGGGCACAACGAGGTCCCCAAATTAGGACGCGAATTATTACATGATTTAGCAAAATATGTTTAATATTGCAAGCATTCTTTCAATACCCCTTACTAACTTGGTTACCTTTTGCTTTTTCTTCTTTTTGATTATTCCCATTTCCCAAGGTTGGTTCATGCATAATGCATCGTCAACATATCATACTAGATCCAGAGGTCCTCCACCTCCTCCTCCACCAAGTGATCCTAAAGGCAAAAGCAAAGGGAAAGGGAAAATGGATGATTTGAGTGGTATCAGGAAGGACAACGCTACTATAGCTGAGAACGGCAAAACTTCAAATGGTCGGAGCACCCCGGCACAGAATGAACTGGTCTTATGTCTGGAACAAAAGATTTTGGGGCTACAAGGAGAACTTGAGCAGGTACGGAACTTGGCAAACCTCTCTCTCACTCTAGATGTCCCTGATATTGACCAATAAAAACCAAATATCCAGAACCAAGCACCACAAAACCCACAAAATCAAAACCCGCCACCAAACCCTCCTGCACCACACCAGTACCCTACACTTCCCCAAAACCCTAATCCTCCTCCAATACCAACTCCGCAACAACATCATCACCACCCAACCCAATACCCACATACTACTACTTATCATACTCCCCAGAATATACCACAACACACTCCTGACCTCCAAAACTCAACAAATGATCACCCTTATGCCCAGATCCCCGTAGTCCACCAAAGCAATCCGATATATATGGAGACCTTACCCCACACCCCACAACAAACCCTATATATACCCGAGTCGGCCGAGAAGGACCTGATCATCAAGAATATGGTGGAAGAACTCAAGAAGCTCTCTGGCAGAGTTCAGAATGTCAAAGTTGGTAAAGGCGTTGAAGGTTTGAATTATGAAGACTTGTGCATTCAGCCAGATGTAGAGCTGCCGGAGGGGTACAGACCTCCCAAATTTGAAATGTTCGATGGAACTGGTGATGCAAAAATGCATCTGAGGACATATTGTGACAAGCTTGTAGGAGTGGGCAAAAATGAACAAATCCTCATGAAACTGTTCATGCGAAGCCTCACAGGAGATGCATTGTCCTGGTATATCAGCCAGAATCCGAAGAAGTGGGTGAGCTGGGTAAGCATGGCATCAGACTTTATGGACAGGTTTAGGTTCAACATCGAGAACGCACCAGATGTTTTCTATATTCAAAACCTCAAAAAGAAACCAATAGAGAACTTCCGTGAATATGCTACTCGGTGGAGGTCTGAGGTTGCAAAAGTAAGACCAGCACTCGAAGAAGATCAAATGAATAAGTTCTTCGTCTGAGCTCAAGACCCGCAGTACTATGAAAGGTTGATGGTTATTGAGAACCACAAATTCTCCGACATCATCAATCTAGGAGAAAGAATAGAAGAAGGGATTAAAAGTGGGATGGTGACAAATTTCGAGGCACTGCAGGCCACGAATAAAGCATTGCAATCGGGAGGTCTTTCGAAGAAGAAAGAAATGGGAGCCGTAATGGTGGCCCAGGGTCCTAAGTCTCCCCTCACATACCAAATAGATCCACCTATATACCAAACGCCTCCACCCACATACTAGCCTTCACCCCCGAGATACCGACAACCTGCTACCACCTACCACGCCTATAACACTCAACCTGCATATTATCACTCACCACCACCCGCCCGCCAAAATTACCAAAAACCAAGACCAAACTTCGGCCGCAGACCACCTAGACAATACACCCCAATTGTTGAACCCATAGACCAACTATATGAGAGACTAAAGGCTACTGGTTATGTCACTCCCATTCCTGTCATTGCCATGGAGAATTCTTCTCAGTGGGTTAACCCCAACAAAACATGTGCCTATCATTCAGGCATGAAGGGTCATACCATTGATGAGTGTCACACACTGAAGGACAAGATTCAGACATTAATCGACACTAAAGTCATACAGGTGAAGGAAACTGCACCAAATGTTCGTAACAATACTCTCCCAGATCACAGAAGTGAGGGAGTGAATGTGATAGAGACTGACGAGGAATGGGATCCAGAAGGGTCAATTGGACTCATTCGAGAAGGAGATGATCCTAAAACATCTCCGGACACCCTCAAACCCGTTGTGGTACAAACCCAAGCACTGTTTGAAGTCGAGGTAACCACACCAGCACTGTTTGAAGTCGAGGTAACCACACCCTTCACTATGATGGTAGTTCCCACGCCATCTTACAAGTATGATTCTATCCCATGGGATTATGTTGCGGAAGCAAGGAGGAAAGGAAAAAAATGGAGGAAATAGGTGTGGCACAAGGCATGACTAGAACTGGCTGAGTTTATACACCTGAGCACTTAGGAGGAACAAGTAAGGAAGTTGCATCTAAGCCGCCTATTGTTGAGACTGGCCCTGATGACCTTTGGAGATAAGTACAAGCAAGGGAATACTCTATCGTCGATCATCTGAACAAAACTCCCGCTCAGATATCCATCTTGTCACTGCTGCAAAACTCCGAGACACACATGAATGCCTTGATGAAAGTGCTGAGTGAAGCTTATGTACCCACCGACATCACTATTGGGGAGATGGCCAACATGGTCGGGCAGGTACTGGAAAGACACAAAATCACCTTTTACAAGGATGAATTACCACCAGAAGGACTAAGTCATAACAGGGCAATACACATCACAGTGCAATTTGAGGATAAGATCATCGCCAGGGTCCTGATAGATGGGGGTTCAAGTCTTAATAGATGCCCACTGACTACTCTAAAGAGGTTGGGTAAAGACTTGCATGAGATAAGGATGGGAAGTATGAATGTAAAGGCGTTTGATGGATCCTAAAGAGCCATAATCGGAGAAATCAACCTCAGCCTACAAATGGGCCCGACCTGGTTTGATGTTGAGTTCCAAGTGCTGGATATATCTGCTACCTATAATCTATTGTTGGGACGACCCTGGATACACGCCGCTGGGGGAGTGGCTTTTGCTTTGCATCAGTATGTGAAGTTTTAATGGAATAATCAAGAAGTGATTATCCATGGGGATGGAAGCAACCCCATCTACACCAATCAGACTATTCTAGTCATCAAGAATAGGAAGAAGCTAGGTGGAGAAATGTACCATTGCATTGAGCGAGTCAATGCAATTGAAAAGGATCTATGGTGGAGTAACAAGATAGAAAACATATTAATATGGACAGGATATGAACCTGGCAAGGGTCTCGGCAAAAACCTCCAAGGGATCACCAAACTAGTACAACTGCAGTGTCATGGCACAACTTTTGGGCTCGGATATGAATATACTTGGCAAGAGTACCAGGATTGGTTGCCGCCATGGCGTGGTCCTTATTATCCGCTGGAACAACCAGTACCACCTCTGCACCAGACATTTCATCAAGCTGACATAATGTGGGGATTTGAGGAAGATGAAGTCTTAGCTAGCATGAGGAAACTGTTTCTGGATGAAGAAGATATGGATTGTAGTGCGATAGTTGAGGAGGAGGAGGAGGAAGACCTTCCCATTCAGACCGTGGGGAAAGGAGTTGTTCTCAAAAACTGGACTGCTGCACCATCCCGGGCCCATCGAGTTCCTGGGTAGCTTGGCAGATTAACATCAATTATTTTTAAGCATATGAGACATTTTCATTATTTTGCTTTAAAATAATTGCTCGAGTCATCGAGCCTCATTTGTTAACGTTTTAAAGATTTCAATTAATGCATTTCTACTTTTCGTATTTACTATTATTCTCTACATTTTCTCTTTTTACAGCATTATTATTACCTATCCCGATGAACCTGTGACTGTGACATGTAATGATACAATGCAACATAAGGATAGTGATTCAGAAGACCTGGAAGATGATACGATACCTGAGAAAATCGTCAGAGAAGTAGAAAATTTTGAAAACAAGCCAAAGTCCAATTTGGACGAAAGTGAAGTAGTTAACTTAGGAGATTCTGAACTGGTCAAAGAAACACGTATAAGCATTCATCTATCATCTTCGGAGAAAGAAGAGTACATCAGATTCCTAAAATAATATGAAGATATCTTTGCATGGTCCTACGACGATATGACAGGTTTGAACACATCCATAGTAGCTCACAAGTTACCCACTAATCCTACATGTCCACTGATAAAGCAGAAGCTCAGAAAATTCAAGCCGGACATGAGTCTGAAGATAAAAGAGGAGGTCACCAAGCAAATCAAAGCCAAGGTTCTTAGAGTGGTCGAGTGCCCGACTTGGTTGGCCAACATCGTGCCAGTTCTGAAGAAAGATAGGAAAGTCAGAGTATGTGTTGACTATCGAGATCTAAACAGAGCGAGTCCCAAAGATGACTTCCCGTTGCCTAATATACACATATTGATCGACAATTGTGCCAAACATGAACTCCAATCCTTTGTGGATTGCTTCGCGGGGTATCATCAGATCTGGATGGATGAGGATGATGCTGAAAAGACTACTTTCATCACGCCATGGGGAATATATTGTTATAAAATAATGTCATTTGGTTTGAAGAATGCCAGAGCCACCTATATAAGATCCATGAAAACTATCTTTCACGACATGATACACAAGGAAATAGAGGTGTACGTGGATGACGTCATCATCAAATCCAAAAGGAGTACATATCACATAGCAGATTTGAAGAAATTCTTTGATCGGATTCGAAGGTACAATCTGAAACTGAATCCCGCAAAGTGTGTCTTCGGAGTCCCTTTTGGAAAATTCTCCAGGTTCATCGTCAGCCGCCGAGGGATTGAGTTAGGCCCATCAAAGGCTAAAACTATCCAGTACTTGCCACCTCCGAAGAATAAAAAGGATGTGATGAGCTTTTTAGGGCGTCTCAATTACATCAGTCTCTTCATAGCACAATCAACAGTGATATGTGAGTCGATCTTCAAAATACTGAGGAAAGATGCTGCAACAAGCTGGACTGAAGAATGCCAGAAAGCCTTCGACAAAATCAAGGAGTGTTTATCCAAACCTCCCGTTCTAGTCCCACCAGAACCAGGAAAACCTCTGTTGCTTTATTTGTCCGTATTGGATAGAGCTTTTGGCTGCGTTCTGGGACAACATGATGAGACTGGAAGAAAGGAGCAGGCGATATATTATCTGAGCAAGAAATTCACACCCTACGAAGCCCGATACTCTTTGTTGGAATGTACCTGCTGCACTTTGACATGGACAGCTCAGAAGTTGAGGCATTATTTCTGTGCATACACTACATATCTCATATCAAGGATGGACCCGCTAAAATACATTTTTCAGAAACCCATGCCTACGGCTAAGCTAGCAAACTGGCAAATATTGCTGAGCGAGTTTGACATCGTCTATGTAACTTAGAAGGCAGTCAAAGGACAAGCATTAGCTTATCATCTAGCAGAAAATCTCGTAGACGGAGAATACGAACCATTGAAAACGTATTTTCCTGACGAGGAGGTGTCGTTCGTGAGAGAAGACATTACTGAAGCATATGATGGTTGGAGAATGTTCTTCGACGGAGAAGCAAACATCAAAGGAGTAAGTATCGGCACTGTCTTAGTATCAGAAACCGGCCAACACTATCCGGTATTTGCAAAACTCAGGTTTCCATGTACCAACAATATGGCAGAATATGAAGCCTGCATCTTGGGACTCCGATTGGCTATTGACATGAATGTTTAGGAGTTGCTGGTAATTGGAGATTATGATCTTTTGGTGCATCAGGTTCTAGGATAATGGGCTACAAAGAACACCAAAATATTGCCATATTTGCACTGTGTACAAGAGATCATCAAAGAGTTCACAAAGATAGAATTCAAACATGTTCCGAGAATTCAAAATGAGTTCGCAAATGTATTGGCCACTCTATCTTCCATGATACAACACCCAGACAAGAACTTCATCGATCCTGTCCCAATAAGAATTCATAAATAACCAGCTTATTGTGCTCATGTTGAAAAAGAGAGTGATGGAAATCCGTGGTTCCACGACATCAAGGAATATTTGGCAAAAGGAGAATATCCAGAGAACTCTACCCATAATCAGAAGCGCACGCTTCGAAGATTAGCCAACCATTTCTTTCAAAGCGGAGGAATTCTGTATAGAAGAACTCCTAACTTAGGATTATTACAGTGTGTCGATGCCAAGGAAGCTTCTGGATTGCTCAAGGAAATACATGTCGGAACATGTGGACCACATATGAATGGTTTCACCTTAGCCAAAAAGATACTAAGAGTGGGGTATTTCTAGATGACTATGGAAACATACTGCATCAAGTATGTTCAGAAGTGCCACCAATACCAGATACATTCTAACATGATACCGGTACTACCCAATAAACTCAATGCAACAAGTTCATCTTGGCCTTTCTCTGCTTGGGGCATAGATGTCATCGGTCCAATCGAAACCACTGCTTCAAATGGGCATAGGTTCATTCTAATGGCTATATATTATTTCACAAAATGGGTCGAAGCCGCATCTTACAAAGCTGCAACTAAGAAGGTCGTCGCAGATTTTGTTCGGGATCGCATTGTTTGTCGGTTCGGAATGCCAGAGTCAATCATCACCGACAATGCCTCCAATCTCAACAGTGACCTAATGATGGCCATGTGTGAAACTTTCAAGATCAAGCATAAGAATTCCATGGCATACAGGCCGCAAATGAATGGAGCTGTAGAGGCCGCCAACAAGAACATCAAGAAGATACTAAGGAAAATGGTAGATAATTACAAGCAATGGCACTAGAAGTTGCCATTTGTTCTGCTCGGGTATCGTACCACGGTTCGCACATCAACTGGGGCAACTCCTTACCTATTGGTTTATGGCACTGAAGCAGTTATTCCTACCGAAGTAGAAATCCTTTCTTTGAGAATTATACAAGAAACCGAGCTTAGTGATGCAGAATGGGTACAACGCCGCTATGAACAACTGGGTCTCATTGATGGAAAGAGAATGAATGCAGTATGTCACGGTCAACTCTACCAGAATAAAATGGCAAGAGCTTTCAACAAAAAAGGTCTGACCAAGGCAATTCACACCAGGGCAGTTGGTGCTAAAGCGGATCTTCCCACATCAGGATGAAGCCAAGGGGAAGTTCTCACCCAATTGGCAAGGTCCTACATGGTTCATCGAGTATTAACATGAGGAGCACTCATACTTGCAGAAATGGATGGAGAGATTTGGCTAAAACCTATCAAATCAGAGGCAGTCAAGAGATACTATGTTTAGGATTGTCTACATTTCTTCACTTGATGTAACTAAACTATGCTTGACCTGATTCCCATTTAAGAGGGGATACGTAGGCAGCCCTGTGGGTTCGATCACATCTTAATAAAATCTTCATTTTCCCCATGATCGGAAATTGGGACAAGATTGTAAGTTCAGCCAACTTCGTCATATGTGGAACAACCAAAAGTATTGCATTTAAACAGGGGCAGAATTTTGAGGGGAGCCCTCAAAATTCTAAGGCAAGGAGGTTGCAATGTCTTTAAAATGTATCACAGTCACTAGTTCATCTAAATTATTTGATATCACATACTACACTTCAAATAATTATATTTTCGCAAATAAGTTGTCAAATGCACGCATATTTTTTCGAAAACTTTGTTTCTATGACGGTCATATGTTACCCAGGGTAACTCAAATAGGATCTCGAGACAGGAGTAAAGGAGAAGCAAGGAATAGAGAGCACGAACCAACCGTCCCCCGCAAAACTCACAATTTTCCTTTGAATGCAGGTACAATAGACACAACAATAATATTCGCAAATACGATACGCGCAGCAAAATCACTACCTCTTTGATGACAAGTTGCTAAACGCAAACACATCAAGCTAAGAAATACTTTAATCTCTCGCAACTGATCGTTGCTTTTCTTGCGTAAGGCTAAGCACTGCTTTTCTCTACATGAGACTAAGCATTGTCTCTATTTGTTGTATGAGGCTAAGCATTGCCTCCATAATTGTATAAGGCTAAGCAATGCCTTTCCCTGCATGAGACTAAGCATTGTCTCCATTTCTTGCATGAGGCTAAGCATTGCCTCCGTAATTGCATAAGGCTAAGCACTGCCTTTCTTTGAATGAGACTAAGCATTGTCTCCATATCTTGCATGAGGATAAGAATTGCCTCCGTAATTGCATAAGGCTAAGCATTGCCTTTCTTTGAATGAGACTAAGCATTGTCTCCATTTCTTACATGAGGTTGAGCATTGCCTCTATAATTGCATAAGGCTAAGCATTGCCTTTCTCTGCATGAGACTAAGCATTGTCTCTTCTTATTGCATGAGGCTAAGCATTGCCTCCCTAATTGCATAAGGCTAAGCACTGCCTTTCCCTGCATGAGACTAAGCATTGTCTCCTCTTCTTGCATGAGGCTAAGCATTGCCTCCCTAATTGTATAAGGCTAAGCACTGCCTTTCCCTGTATGAGACTAGGCATTGTCTCCTCTTCTTGCATGAGGTTAAGCACTGCCTCCCTAATTGCATAAGGCTAAGCATTGCCTTTCCTTGCGTAAGACTAAATACTACCTCTACTACGCTACCTAAGACCTAGCACTATCTCTTTTGTCACCTAGGGCTAAGCACCGCCCTCATCTCATACAAGACTAAGCTTTGTCTTGTCTATCCTAGCATATGACCAGGCATCATATATTTGCATTTCATGGGATGAAACATCACCATTTTGTCCAAAGGCGTCATAGTCCGAAGGCATCATCCTCATAGCCGGGAGACACCATTCCATGGCATGAGGATCTCTCAAAATTGCACATCATTATACAAAGGCGTCATAGTCCAGAGGCACCATCCTCATGGCCCGAGGACACCATTTCATGGCCTGCGAATCCCTTATCATACGCTTCATGGCCCAGGACGTCATGGTCTAAGGACATCATCCTTACCGTCCAAAGACAACCTTCATGGTCCAAAGGGAATTTGCATCACGTTTAAACTTTCGAAATAACCCACATATATACATGCATGCACCGCGTTTTAAGTTTTGAAGGTAATCCAGGAGGTAACCATTGTACAAATGGGAGCAATCTTCGCTCCGGTTTTCGTTCATAAAATTCACATCCTTCAATTGTTTCAAACGTAACCAACTACCAGTAATTGCCAACCTTTTACTCTGCGACCATTCAGATTTCTGCCTTGTGACACATCCGTAACGTTTCAAATTTACATTCATGACTCCGCATAAATTTATCCAATACTATACTATCCAAAAGAACCCCTTCCGAAACATACGACCATTCCTATAACAACTCCATCGGTTTCGTTCACCGTTAGATCCAAAACTACACACGGCCTGATTCCCGTAATACCATAGATATGTAGGCAACTCAGGAACCAGGGTTCAGCCTCCATTTTTTTTAATCACATCATTCTCCACTCAATTCGGCCAAAATTGGCCATCATTTTCTTTACCCGATAACTCTTTCATCATTCCCGGGTAAAGAGGGGCAGCTGTTGATACCCAATTTTGCCATTATATTTTTTTGAATAATTTAAATACTTTAAAAATATCATTTTTTGCATCATTATGTAGTTTACAAAATCTATACAAGTATTTTCTATAATTTTTCATAACTTTTAGAGCTTTAAAATCGATTTTCTTGCATTTAAATTACTGGAATATTTATTAATTATTCCTTAAAATTATTCTTGTGATGACTTAATCATCTAAAATTATTATTTTCATCCATAATACATGTTTCAAATATTTTTTACTTAATTATATTGGTATTCTTAGGCTATTTGCACAATCTTGCTATAATAACCTGTATTTTGCATTTTTATTGCATTTGTCATTTTATTCAGGGTTAAAATAATATTTTACATTTTTATAATCTTTTAATATTGTTTTAAAGTATTAATTTGCATAAATAGCATTTTTATATATTTATTTAACTATTATTATTAAATTATTTCTCTTTTAATCTTTTATTTAAAAGTTGGCCCAATCCTCAAGCCCAACCCCAAGTGACCCTGCCAAGTCCAAAATCCGACCCAACTCGTTTTTAATCTGAGCCGTTGATCAATAGCGATCAACGACTCACAACACCCCACTCCCTTTCCTTATATCCCCATAACCTAACCCAAATCCCTATTTCCAAAAGACAACTGCCTCTATTCTCTCTGTCACTCCCTTCTCCTTCATGAACCCTAGCCGTCACACCCCCAATTATCTCCGATTCCGACATTGATATGGAATCCTCTTACGATTTGACTTCCATATATGCTCCACCTCTGTTTTACTTACACGATTTTGGTATTACTTAGCACTTGCCTATTTTTGGCAAGTACTAGACCTGGAATCATGTGGAAATCATCTTCAATCTTTAATATCTAGATGGTATTCCGTCTATATACGTTCGTGGCAAGGTGATATGAAGCAGATTCACCAAAATCTTCGGTTGGATATTTGATTTCTGTCAATTAGGGTTTACCGAAAGTTTCTCCTAATCCAATTAAATTGATTCTGCATGTTATTATTTCCTTATTTATGTTTGATTTTACAGTGTTTCCTTGTTTGTTTTCTTGATTTCTACTACTATATAAACACCTCCCCATTCCCCTTTGAAATAGACTTTTTTCACGAGATTCACTAAAAACTAAAGGCTGTCACTCTATTATTCTCTCATTCTCTTGTTCTATACTTTGGCTCTTGGCCGGCTGAAAGCCAAGGGCACCGAAATTTGATTTTTCAATTTTTCTTGATGCGAGCACTGCCCGGGGTTCGTTTGAAGTCTTTGGGAACTCTGACCCACTAAGATTCTGGGTTTTATTGCTCTTTGCTGACGTTCAGAGTATTGTGGAGTTTGTTCTTTCTTGTTTGTCTATTTGTCAAGTGATAACTGGTAAGTTCCTTAGCTTTAGGAATTTTATTCTCCTGTGTTCATGATTTGCATATTCATACCTCTGAAATTTCATGACCTAATGTGTTTCTAGTCCATCTCTATGTGCAACCTTGTTGACATTGAACTCGTTTTGTGATCTGAATTTCTTTAGCACTTGATTTTACCTAAATCTGCCAATTCTGAGATTTGTTTATGCTTAACTCGAATAATTTGGACTCTCTTAAGTTTGTTTACCCTAATGTGTTGGTACCTGAAAGTTTACATTTACTGCGTGGCATGAGTTTGCTTCCCTGCTTTGTTCTGGGTTCCTGTAATGACTGACTCGTATCTATAATGTGTCCTAATCTTTGTTAAGACCTTCACTCTAGCTATGACATGCTCCCATGCTATTTTGTCACTCATTATGCCTTCGGTTTGCCTAATCCTGTATCCCCTGGTGATTAGTTGGGACCTTTAGAGTAGCCATCTTAACGTGTATTTCCTTATAATGTTTGATACTATTTTGTCTTAGTGATATAAGTTGGCATGTCTACTTGCTGGTGTTGTGATGGATATTCAACATAATTTAGACCCCTAGGCTTTAAATTCTTTAAGTTAGTGCTCTACTTTAGATTCGTTGGGCATTATGCATCTTTATGTGTTAATCTTGTAGTCTCAGAAAACCTGATTCCCATGCTTCTTACAAAATGTTTTCTGCCCAATATGCTCAGTGTTTGAACTTGTGATATCAACCTATCCTTTAAGTTTTTTGTTGATTCTCTTTGCTTGTATGTTCTTTGTTCAATCACCCCTGCTATGTCTGCTTCTAAAATATACGTGCACCTCTTCAAATTCTATCACTTGATCACTGTCATCTCACTCTCATTTGTTACATACACTATTATGAATCTATCACTCTTGGCCGGCTGAAAGCCAAGGCCACCAAAACTCTCTCCATTGACCTCCCAAGTTTGAGCACTGCTCGGGGTCCATTTGAGACCCTTGTGAACTCTGACACATTAGGATTTGGGGTTCTTTGATCACTCTCTTTGCTGCTGGAACTTGAGCTGTCTCTGGCATTTAACTTTTCTTCGTCACATTATTGGTATAATCTGCAAACTGGGTTGTGTAAGTGATTTCTATGTAATTCAATATTTGGGTCATATGGGCAATTTGTGACTGTTTGGTTTGGCTTGAGTTCCTCTATTATTGTTTGGGCTGTGCTGATGGGCATAGTCCCCTGTTTGGATCTGGGCATGCTATTTGCGAAGAAGGGATTTGTTAAAGGCCCAGGCAATACTGGGTATCTCCTTTGGGCCTGTTGAAGGCCTACTATAATTTCTTGTGTAATATCTTCACTTATATTCCTCATCTGGTCTGTAATAATTTTGTAATAAACAATTGGGGTGTTAGTGAAATTGGGAAACGGTATATTCCAATGTTTGCATGAAAGGGTAGAAAACATGCCTATAGGATTCATATGATTTACTTGTTATTTTATCCAAACTGCCATATATGCTATTTAAATTTCCATGTACACGAGTAGAAATCATGCCATAAGGGGAATCACACACTCACACAACTCGTTTACTATCAAAGTGTTAGCTTAAATACTATATTTATTCCCATGTCTACTGCTATGTGTCACTAGAAAGCATGCCTATAGGAAACAAATGCTAATAATCATCCTTCAATTTGCATAACGGCATCATGTTCATTAGATACCATGCCTATAGGATTATACTAGCTTATGCTCTACTGGTCCTAATATAGATATCATGTCCATAGGTTCTTAATTGATTCATCAGTTACTGTTATATCTATTGCTCGCCTAGAAAACATGTCTATAGGGATGAAGTGTTATAGAATTAGTTTTCAACTACCAACTATTAGAACCTAGCTATAAAATACTGCTGTTCGCTTAGAAAGCATGCCAATAGGATCAAATACGAGTAATTTTGAGTATTTCCAATGGTTTTCATTCCCCCTATCGCGTAAATCACTTAGTGACAATGTCTATAGGTTTTAATAATTTATAATCTGCAATTTGAATAAACAGCATAACAATATCGGACACTCTTAAACTGAGTAGTTGTTTAGAAACCATGTCTATAGAGCTTAACGACTTCAATTTGCCTCAATTCTGAAACTGTCTAGTGCCTGACGTAGAAATATGTTCGCGTGCATTTGTTGTCTAAATGTGGAGGCTAACTTGAGCCTTTAACTGTCCTTAAGTGAAGTCCTATTTGTTTTGAATGTCTCTTAGTTTTATCATTTTGATCAGCCTAAGTAAAGTCTAGAACCACCCAAATAGAGGTCCAATGCCTCCTGGACCATAGGCATGGGACGGGTAGTACACGCATAGGATGTGACCTGGAATTGAATTAAAACGCTCTAAGTAAGCAACTTCAACATAGTAATCGGGTAGCAGGAGATGATAGTTTATGCCCGCTGAATAATATGAGCAACTCCTATCTAAAAGTAGTTGTGAAGTATTATTTATGTTGCACGGGGTGATCCTTTAGGCTAAAAAACTTAGGATCCCCCTTTTCTCTTTATACACTTAGTCATCTAATATAGACCGTTATAGTTGTATCCTTGTAGTCCTTAAGATTTGTACCAATTCTCATTGTGTTATAATGAAACTCTTTGTTTATTTAATCATCTTGCCTAATTATAATCCATATAGTCTTAAGTTTGGTCGGGACCCACAGTTGTGGACCTCGAAGAGTGCCTAACACCTTCTCTTTGAGGTAATTTGAGCCCTTACCCGATCTTTGGTGACGCTGACTAGTCAAAAAGAGTTATCTGTACAATAGGTGCCCTAACGCACCTTAAAAATTATTAGGTGTCGACTCTTCTCTTTTAATACTTTACCTCCAACTCAAAAGAGTTGTCGCAATGTCAAAGCCCGTTTTTGCGAGAAAACGGGGCACGACACAAGAATCGTCGAATTCCGAGTTCGTATGATGGAGTTAGAGACTTTTTAGTGAAAAACAATAACTGCTGGTGCAGACAAGTTCTGGTGTGGACTTTTAGTGACGGAAAATGGATCTTTAGTGATGGAAAATGGACTTTTAGTGACGGATGGGCAGAAACTTAAGGACCAAAAATGGTCATTTCCTTCATTTTGTTTTGGATTTTTGGAGCACGGTTCTTGGGCAATTTTGAGGATTTCTTCACGACTTCGACTTGGGTAAGTGTCCTATATCCAAAAGGGATTATATTTCATAAATACATGGTTATATTCATCATTTATTTCGGATTTAATGGAAGAAATCAAGATTTTTGCAAAACTTTTCAAGAACGAAAATTTTAGATTTGGAGGTCGAGTTTTTATCGGAATTTGATAAAATTAGTATGGTTGGACTCGTAATTGAATGTATTGTCGGATTTTGTGAGTTTGTCAGATTCTGAGACATGGGCCCCACAGGCAATTTTTGAGTTAAATTTCGGATTTAGTTGGAAAATAAGTATTTTCATATAGAATTAATTCCTATAATTAGTATTGACAGAATTGAATTAACTGTGGATAGATTTGAGGCATTCGGAGGCCGATTCGCGTGGCAAAGGCATAGCAGAATAAAGAATTACACAGTTCGAGGTAAGTAACCGTTCTAAATTTGGTCTTGAGGGTATGAAACACCGTTGTTATATGATCGGTTTTGGAGGTCACACACATGCTAGGTGACGGGCGTGTGGGCGTGCACCGTAGGAATTGTGACTTGGTCAAATTCCATGGAACTGTATAGTTGAATAATCTATGGTTATTTGTACATTCTCCATGTAGTAGAGAAATTGAAACACAAATCATGTTTAGATTATGTGTTGGCACTATAGGGACCCACAGAGGTCGTGCACATATTGAATTATCTGCTAAATTATTATTTTGTACTCAGTCAAAGTTTACTTGTTGATTTTATCTCTGTCTCTATTGTTCATTATTGATGTATCATATTATTGTTGTTTGGGCTGAATTGCATGATCATTGAGAGCTCGAGAAACTGAAGAGAATTATGAGTGAGTAAGGCCGAGGGCCTAATTGTGAGATATTATATTATAGCACGTGAGTTGTCCGTGCAACACGTATGTTGTCCGTGCAGATTCATATATTATACTATAGCACGTGGGTTGTCCGTGCAGATCCATATATTATACTATAGCACATGAGTTATCCGTACAGTATGTGAGTTGTCCGTACGGATCCATATGTTATACTATAGCACGTGAGTTGTCCGTGCAACACATGAGTTGTCCGTGCGGATCCAAATATTATAGTATAGCACGTGAGTTGTCCGTGCAAATCCAGATATTGATACTATAGCACGTGATTTGTCTGTGTATCACGTGAGTTGTCCATGCAGTACGTCAGTTGTCTGTACAGATTATAGTGCTTGGACTGTAGAAGCCCCTCCGGAGTCTGTACACACCCCCCAGTGAACTCAGGTACCTACTGAGTGCGAGTGCTGAGTGCTGAATTCTGAGTGAATGGAATGGCTAAGTGATTGTGGTCCCGAGAGGATGCATTTGATTTCATTATTGTTGCACTTCAGCTATCATATATCACTGTTTTGGAAATTTCTAAGAGATATTATCTTATATTTCAGTGGAACTTGACATGAAATTACTCTTTTGGCCTTAAATGTTGAACTTGAAAGCATACCTATCTTATTATGTTGGAAATTACTATAATTGGACTCAGCTGTGAAGCTCGTCACTACTTTCAGTTCTTTATTTAGTATTGTTACTTGCGGAGTTGGTTCTACTCATACTACACCCTGCACTTCGTGTGCAGATCCAGGTGTTCCCGGACATAGTGGGTGCTGATTCTTTCGCATAGTTGATTTTTCGGAGCTTTAGAGGTAGCTGCCGTGTTTCGCAGACCTTGTATCTCCTTCCCTATCTCCTCGTTTACTGTATTTTGTCTCAGACTATTATAGGTCATGTTTTCCAGGCTCGTATTCATATTAGATGCTCATGTACTCAGTGACACCGAGTTTTGAGAGTGTTTATATTTGTACTTGTGAGATTTCTTCCGCGAAATTTAATTATTGTGTTTTCAAATTATAAGATATGTGGTTTATTGAGATTGTCGGCTTGCCTAGTATTGAGATAGGCGCCATCACGATGGGTGAGATTTTGGGTCGTGACAAATAATTTCCTGGGTTTAGGGGAACTAGTACTGGCGGATTTGACAGATACTCCGTGATTCTGTCGAAGGGTTTCTGGCACTCTTCTGTCCATTTTGTGGCAGCATCTTTCTTCACCAACTTGAAAATGGGTTCACAGATTACCGTGTATTGGGATATGAAGTGACTGATGTAATTCAATCTGCCCAGGAAACTCATAACATCTTTCTTGCTCTTTGGTGGTGGTAATTCCTGAATAGCCTTGATTTTTTATGGATCCAACTCTATTCCCTTTGTGCTTACAATGAAGCCCATCAGCTTTCCAGCGGGGACTCCGAATGCACACTTTGCTGGGTTCAACTTTAAACTGTACCTTCGCAGGCATTCAAAAAATTTTCTTAAATCATCCAAGTGCTCCGAACTCTTTCGAGACTTTATAATGACATCATCCGCATACACTTCAATATCCTTATGAATCATGTCGTGAAAGAGGGTCGTCATGGCCCACATGTAGGTGGCGCCGACGTTCTTGAGACCGAACGGCATGACTCTATAACAATAAGCTCCCCAAAGTGTGGTGAAGGCCGTCTTCTCTGCATCTTCCTCATGCATCAAGATTTGGTGGTACCCAACGAAACAATCCAAAAACTACTGCAGTTCATGCTTCGCGCAATTGTCGATGAGGATGTGGATATTTGGAAGATGGAAATCGTCCTTTGGACTAGCTTTGTTGAGATCTCGGTAATCCATGCATATTCTGATCTTTCCATCTTTCTTGGGTACTAAGACAATATTTTCCAACCAACTTGGATAATTGGTGACCCTCACCACATTCGCTTCTATCTATTTGGTCACTTCTTCCTTTATCCTCAAACTTAAATTAGGTTTGAATATTCTAGGTTTCTGCTTGACCGACGGTCTAGTAGGATCGGTGGGCAGTCAATGCGAGACAATGTCAGTACTTAATCCTAGCATGTCATCATATCACCATGTGAACACGTTAATGTATTGTCGGAGGAAATCTACCAGTTTTTCCTTCTACTTAGCTTCTAGGTGAATGTTGATTCTGGTTTCTTTTACATCTTCTTCACTTCCAAGATTTACCACTTCAGTTTCTTTGAGGTTGGGCTTTTTCTGACTCTCCAACTGCTCAATTTCCTATGGGAGATTGTCGGGCATCATGCTCTCATCAAACTCTTCGTAATCTGGGTCGTTGCGCCCGACGATTTCGTTATATGTCATAATCGCGAAACGCGAGTTTTTAGCAGTTTGATTACTGAAAAGAAAGCTAAGCATAAATAAAGCGGTAAATAAAGTTGCAACATTTGAGAAAGTGATTCTTTTTATTTCATCAAAAGAGGAACGACTTAAGCGTTCAAAAGAGGCAAATGATAAAAAGGTACAGACACGGTGTAGGCCTCAATTGACCGTGCGCTTTTCAAAAGAAAACTTTTACAATTCCATACTATCAAGACTCCCGGCAAACCAAAGATGGCTGGCGGTCCAATTCCCTAGCTCTTCCCCTGGTTCAGCATCCCTGATAGTCGGTGTCTTATTGTCACTCCATTCACAACATTCTTCAATCATATTTACGAACAACTTTCCCATCCCATCGATGATATCATCTTCAGGTACTGAACACTATCCCGGACTTGCAACTTGCTAGGGCACAAAAAGCTTTTTCCCGGAGCTAAAGATATGAGCTTTCCCTTCCGGAGGCTGATATCCTATGACAGCCATTCCTTTCTGCCCATTATATTCAATTGTCTCTGTGATTTTGTCCGACTTGGCTCCCAGCCCTGATCCTGGCCTACATCCATATTTCATCATCTCCCTCGTAGCCATCTTGGATCTATACGACGACTACATTCCCTATTTTTTTGTCTCCTTCATCTCGGTAGTCTGTATGATTTCCACTGCATGGAAAGCAACTCTGTCTATCCCTTTAATGAACGGAACAATGTACTCCAAATAGTCAGAGTGACCCCACTCACCATGAACCACGATCTCCTGACATCCCCACTCAAATTTCATGCATTGGTGCAAAGGGGATGGCACAACCCCTGTCATATGTATCCAGCCCTACCTGGCAACAAGTTGTAGGAAGAGGAGATGTCCATTACTTGAAACAATATTAGAAATTCGACCCCAATCTGCAAGGCCAAATAAATTTCTCCAATAGCATCCTTTTGCGAACCATCAATGCACTCACCCTTACGTGGCTTTCCTTGACTTACCTCAAATGAATTCCCAACTCCCATAGGGTGGAGAGCGGATAAATATTGACTCCTGACCCTCCATCGACCAATACCCAGGACACCACTTTTCCCCCGCATTTGACAGTGATATGAAGAGCCTTGGTGTGACTTGCGCCTTCGACATGAAGTTACGTCCTTCTGAAAGTGATCATGTTTGCTTCGATAATTTTCCCAATTGTCGAGGCCAACGCCTTACTAGTGGTGTTACTTGGTACACTTACCCCACTTAGCACTTTTAATAGGGAGTACTTATGACTGTCGAAACTCATTAGTAGATCCATGGTTGATATATGTGCTGGAGGTTTCTTCAGCTGCTCCTCCATAGAATACTCTTTGCTTGACATTCTCTTCCAAAACTCGGTGGCTTGTGGGTCTGTTATGTTCCCTCTTTGAATTTTTTCTCTTCCCAAGTTCCCTGGATTGACATCTTCAGAAGCGTAGCATCTCCCAGATCTAGTCATACCATAGGTTGCGGCAAAGTCTTTCATTTTGGCCTTTCCCTTTTGCTGGTACGTCCATGGGACAGTTTTGTATTCCCGACTTTCTTTGTCTCCTGTAGAGACAACAGGTTGTTGCTTATAAGTTTGAACAATCACTGTAGGTATCACTTGTACTGTAATCATTGGAGCCCTTTGAGGAGGGATCCTGGTGACTTCTTCATTTCATGTACTGACAATCGTTCCCTTTAGGTCATACTCTTCAGTCATTGTGATCATGTTAACTCCCTGGTTTTGGTGATTTGGCAGCAAATTGTGATTCACATTAGGTGGCGCCAAAGTTCAGTGAATGGATCCGCTCATCATCAATATTTCATTCACATTAGGTGGCGCCAAAGTTCAGTGAATGGATCCGCTCATCATCAATATTTCAATCTCATTTTTCAGCTTAAAACAATCTTCAGTATCATGCCGAGGTACATTGGAATGGTACACACATATTTTAGTGGCATCAAAATACTTGGAGGGATGTTCCGGAACCCTTCCTTCAACTGGGTGTATCAATCCTTCTCTTCTTAATCTCTCGAATAATTGGGCCAGAGGCTCAACTATTGGGGTATAATTTCTAGGACCCCTTTCTTCAAATTTTGGACGATGGCGTGGTGCATAAACAGGTCGGTTTTGATGAGTAGTGGTTTGGACATGAGCATATGATCATTGTGGGTTTTGGTTGTTGTTGGCTCTAAGAGGGTTGTATTGCAGTTGAGGGTGGTAATATGGCTGGATGTTATAGACTGGAGCATAAGTAAGGTACGATTGCTGAGACCTCCTCTTTTTTCTTCTTTCTGCTACCGATTGACCCTGATTGGATGGCCTTGCTGGCCGCTTGCAATGCCGCCATAGATTGTACTTTACCAAATTTTATGTCCTCTTATAAGAATGTCCCATCTTGACCAGCTCAGGGAATCTCTATCCCATCATTCCCATCATCTTTTCGAAGTATATTTCTTCCTGGGCTCTGATGAAATACTTGGTTAATTCACTATCGTCCAACGGAGGTTGCGTCCTAGCGGTCTCTGACCTCCACCAACGTGCATATTCTTGGAATAACTCGAATGGTTTTTTCTGCAGGTTCATCAGTGCGAACCAATCGGGAGTGATCTCTGTGTTGAATAAAAAATGATTCATGAAGTTCTCCGCCATATCTTGCCAAGTTCTCCAATTTCGCGGATCCTGTCGAGTATACCAGGTGAGTGCTTCTCCTATCAAACTTCTTATAAATAACTTTATCCTTAGCTTCTCATTCCTCCCCACTCCGACTAACTTGTCACAATATGCCTTCAAATGTGCATGGGGATCACCCGTCCCATCAATGATATCAAACATTGGGGGTTTATACTATCACGCCTCAAACTCGGGGAGCGCAATCGGCGCTCAACCGAGTGAACCTGGTCGAGCAAGCCTATTAAACCTTTCCTACCCGACTCATTCATAATCCAAAAGGGGAACGCATCACTATTTGTAAAATAGGGGAGAGATCAGTTATATAAATATATAAATGCTGCTAGTTCATTTTTCCTTATATATGTTATGCCATAGTTGAGTTTCCAAAATACAGCTCGATCCAACGACCACCCCAACATACATACATGACCCACATAAACGTCTACGGAGCCTCTAAGGGTACAAAAGAGCAACATGACAATGTCGGCAACAAGGCCCCGACTATACCTCAAAATATGAAAACTTATACAAAAGAAGGACTACATGACCCCTGGGAGAAATGGGGCTCACCAAGACTGTTGTGAGGAGAGAAAGAGAGCACCACTAACTGCGATCGGCACTATCTGCGATGGAACCACCTACATCCATTCAAAGATGTAGCGCCCCCGGCAAAAGGGACGTTAGTACTGTCGAATAGTACTAGTATGTAAGGAAAACACCAATCTTAGTAGAATGAACAGTGAAACAAAGAGAAAGCAGTCATAATAATCAATAAGTACTTCACAGAAATACAAAGAAATACCAAGCAAGGATCACATAGTTTCCAATTCAATCTTTCCATCTTTTTAGGTTAATAATCTTTAGTGCCAAAGCCATAACACACAATGCCACCGTGTTTTTACACGGAGTCCGGTCTCGGCCCGACCGGCTAAGCCATCTCAAGTGAGACATATTCATATCCACAATGTAATCGAATTGTTTGTGGCTAGAATCGAGGCATTTAGAGGCCGTTGCGCGATGCAAGGGTGTGTTGGAGTAGAGATTTGCGTGGTTTGAGATAAGTAATACTTCTAAACTTGGTACTGACGATATGAAACCCTGAATTACATGTTATGTGATTGATGTTGAGGTGACGCACATGCTAGGTGACGGGCGTGTGGGTGTGCACCGTAGAAATTTTGATTTAGTTTATTCCATGGAGTTGTAGCTATCTTATCTGAATATCTTTACTATACATTATGGGTTAGAGCACTTGAGCTGTAATTTATGTTAGAAATTATGTTTAGACTATATGTTGGCACTATTAGTACCTACAGTGGTCGTTCTTTGATGTTGAGTTATTTGCTTAATTGTAGTTATGTACTCAGTGGCATTCATCATTTCATATAATATCTCAGCCTCTGATATTGTATATTGTCACATCTCGAATCATTGATTAAGGTTGCTTAGTATGAGCATTGTGAGCCTGAGAGACTGGAGAGATTGAGGACTGAGAGAGGGCCTGAGTGTCGTATACCGTTGCGGCGTGCAACTTGATTCCCCCCTCCCCCCCACACACATATGTATATATATATATATATATATATATATATATATATATATATATATATATATATATATATATATATATATCCATAAGGCTCGTTGCGACATGCAACCCAATCCACATATAATAATGACACCGTTGCGGCGTGCAACTTGATTCCCCCTCCCCCCCCCCCCCCACACGCGTGCAACTTGATTCCCCCCTCCCCCCACACACATATGTATATATATATATATATTATATATATATATATATATATATATATATGGGGGGATCGGGTTGCACGCCGCAATGAGCCTTATGGCTATATATAGTGCCGAGTGACTGAGTGTGGCGAGCGAGGATTGAGAAGGGCAGATTGAGCGCTCTGAGAGAATGAGTACTTGGGATTACACTTTGTTGCATCACATACGGTATTCACCTTGGCATGTAGATATAGAGATGTCATATTCACTTTATCAATCAAACTTGGCCTATTTTACCTGTTCTAAACTTAACTTTTGAACTTGGAAGCATGCCTACTTTTTTTTTCTACATTGCTAAATTCGTTATTTTTTTACTGTATTGTTGAGCTTGTCACTGCTTTCATACCACAGGTTAGACTTGTTAGTTATTGAGTTGGTTGTACTTACGTTATACCATGCACTTCGTGTGTAGATCCAGGTGTTTTCGGGCACGGCGATTGCTGATTCCTGACATTTCATCAGTTTGGAGATCATCGAGGTAGCTACCTTGGTGTCCGTGGACCTTGACTCTCCTCCTATATCTTTTAGTCTTTTTTTACTGTTCTACTTTCCTAGGTAGTGTCCTATTGGTTAGACTGTGTTGATATGTAGATGCTTATGTACTCCGTGACACATAGATCTTTTGGGAGAATTTTGTATTGAGTTTCGAGGTTCATATCCAATTTTTATGTAATTCTTAATTATTTAAACTTATTTCCGCATATTTGAGCGATAAAAATGTTGGTATGTGTGAGATGTCAGCTTGCCTAGTACTATGATAGGCGCCATCATGACAGGTCAAGTTTTAGGTCGTGACAAGTTGGTATCAAAGCCTAGGTTACATAGGTCTCACGAGTCATGAGCAGGTTTAGTAGTCTTACGGATTGGTACGGAGACATCTGTACTTATCTTTAAGAGGCTGCCGAACCCTTAGGATAACTTCACATTCTTGCATTCTTGTCATGTGGATTTGTTGATTTTGGGAACTAAACTTCTGTTATTTTATTCTCTCACAGATGGTGAGGACACGTGCTACCGGTCAGGACGGACAGCCACCAGTACCACAAGCTAGGTCCATGAGAGGCCGGGGTCATGATAGGGGTAAAGGTGTAGCTCGTACAGCAGCTAGGGCAGCACCTGCAGATCCACCAGTCACTCCAGGTCAGGAGCAGGTACCTGATACAGTTGAGCCAGTGGGGCCAGCTCAGGCACCAGCTGTGCCAATTGTGATTCCACGCCATCAGGAGGCTTTGGCTCAGATTTTGACTGTGTGCACTAGCCTTGCTCATGCGGTCTCAGTTCAGGCCGCAGTGTCCATTTTTCAGGCCGGGGGAGGTACTTAGACTCCCTCCGCCCGTACTCCAGAGCAGGTGATGCAGGGACTTCAGACACTAGGGGTACTACCAGCCCAGCCGGTTGCAGCTGCTCAGACCCAGGTGGGTCCCGTTATGACTGATGATGAGCAAAAGAGACTAGGGCCAGTGGATTCTTTGCATGGCGGGTATGCTGGAGACCAATGGGGTCTCGTTCACTACTTTTCAATTTACTAAGGCTGCCTTCAGATGGTGGGAGGCTTATGAAAGGCACAGGCCAGTCGGTGCAGCACCACTTACATGGCATGAGTTCTCCGTTCTCTTTTTTGAGAGGTTCGTGCCGCATTCTCGCAGGGAGGAGTTGCGCATAGAGTTTGAGCAGCTACGTTAGGATGGCATGTCTGTGAACCAGTACGAGATGAGGTTTTTAGAGTTGGCTCGTCATGCAGATTGGTTGGTTCCCACTAATATGGAGAGGATTAGGAGGTTCATTGATTGTCTCACCTATCAGTTGCAGTTGCTTATGACTCAGGAGAGGGTATTCGGTGCTAAGTTCGACGATGTGAATGATATTGCTCGGCAGATAAATATGGTCTGTAGTCAGGAGTGTGAGGAGAGGGACGCCAAGAGGCCTCGAGGTTCGGGTAGTTTCGGTAGTGTTCCTTCTAGGGGTAGTCCTACCACAGCAGGGGTCGTCCTTATAAGCCCACTCAGATGACTCATCCAGTTCACCGTGGTACATCATCTAGCCATGGTTCATACAGTACACGGCCGAGTCAGTCATCTCTCAGTGCTCTTCCAGCTCAGAGTTCATCACGTGCTCCTTCGGTTCAGGGTTCATCTGCACTGGGTTCTTCTAGTGGGTATCCTGGTTCTCGAGGCCAGATCCAGTCCCTACCACCATTGTTGGATCGGGGTTTCTATGAGTGTGGGGAGCTTGGTCATATCAGGAGGCAGTGTCCCCGTTTCTTGGGAGGTCCAATTCAGTAGAGGGGTTAGACTATGACATCAGTACCAGTTACTTCACCACCCGCCCAGCCAGCTCGGGGTGGGGCTCAGTCGGCTAAGGGTCGCCCTAGAGGCGAAGACCAATTAGGTGGCGGTCCAGCCCGATTCTATTCTATTCTTTCCAGGCGAGATATCATTGCCTCAGACACAGTGATCACAGATATTGTCTAAGTATGCCATAGGGACACTTCTGTATTATTTGACCCTGGTTCCACTTATTCGTATGTATCATCATATTTTGCTCATTATCTGGATAAGCCCCGTGAGTCCTTAGTTTTATCTATTCATGTATCTACGCCGGTGGGCGATATTATTGTTGTAGACCGTGTATATTGGTCATGGGTAGTGACTATTGTGGGATTGGAGACTAGAGTTGATCTCTTATTGCTTAGTATGGTTGATTTCAACGTGATCTTGGGTATGGATTGGTTGTCTCCATGTCATACTATTCTAGATTTTCATGTTAAGACTGTGACGTTGGCGATGTCAGGGTTGCCAAGGATTGAGTGGAGAGGTTCTCTAGACAATGTTCTCGGCATAGTAATTTCACATTTGTAGGCCCATTGGATGGTTAGGAAGGGGTACATATCGTATTTAGACTTTGTGAGGGATGATGGTGCTGATACTCCGACTATTGATTCTGTTCCAGTGGTGCGAGACTTTCCGGATGTGTTTTCTACTATTGACTGTGTGCACTAACATTGCTCAGGCGGTCTCAGTTCCGACCGCAACAGCCACTTCTCAGGCTACCCATACTCTAGAACATGTGATACAGGGACTTCAGACATCGGGGTCACTACCAGCCTAGCTGGTTGCAACTGCTCAAGCCCATGTGGGTCCTGTTGTGACTGATGATGAGTAGAGGAGACTAGTGCCAGCGGATTCTTCGCACGACGAGTATTCTGGAGACCAGTTGGGTCTCGTTCACTACTCTTCAATTTACTAGGGGTGCCTTTAGATGGTGGGAGGCTTATGAGAGGCGCCGACTTGTAGGTGCAGCACCACTTATAAGGCATGAGTTCTCCGTTCTCTTTTTGGAGAAGTTCATGCCGCAGTCTTGCAGGGAGGAGCTGCACATATAATTTGAGCAGCTACGTCAAGATGGCATGTCTGTCACCCAATATGAGATACAGTTTTTAGAGTTTGCTAGTCACGCAGTTTGGTTGGTTCCCACTGATAGGGAGAGGATTAGGAGATTTATTTATAGCCTCACCTACCAGTTGCGGTTGCTTATGACTCGGGAGAGGGTATTCGGTGCTACGTTCGACGAGGTGATTTATATTGCTCGACAGATAGAGATGGTTTGTAGTCAGGACCATGAGGATAGGGAGGCCAAGAGGCCTCGAGGTTTGGGTGGTTTCGGTGGTGTTCCTTCTGGGGGCAGTCCTACCACAACAGGGGCCGTCCTTATATGCCCGCTCAGATGACTCGTCCAGTTCACCATGGTGAATCATCTAGACATGGTTCATACAGTGCCCGTCTGGGTCACTCATCTCTCAATGCTCTTCCAGCTCAAAGTTCATCCTGTGCTCCTTCAGTTCAGGGTTCATCTGCACCGAGTTTTTCTAGCGGGTATCCTGGTTCTCGGGACCCGATCCAGTTCCCACCACCATTATTGGATCGGGGTTGTTACGAGTGTGGGCAACTTGGTCCTTTCAGGAGGCAGTTTCTCCGCTTCTTGGGAGGTCCAGTTCAGCAGAGGGGTTAGACTATGACTTGAGCACCAGTGACTTCACCACTCGCCCAGCCAGCTCGGGTTGGGGCTCAGGCGGCTAGGGGTCGCCCTAGAGTGGGAGGCCGATAAGGTGGCGGTCAGGCCCAATTCTATGTTATTCCTGCCAGGCCATATGCCACCGCTTCAGACACAGTGATCACAAGTATTGTCTCAGTATGCCACATGGACGCTTCTGCATTATTTGCCCCTATTTCCACTTATTCTTACATTTCATCGTATTTTGCTTATTATCTGGATATGCCCCGCGAGTCCTTAGTTTTTTCAATTCATGTATCTTTGCCGGCGGGCGATACTATTATTGTGGACCATGTATATCGGTCGTGTGTAGTGACTATTGCAGGATTAGAGACTAGAGTTGATCTCTTATTGCTTAGTATGGTTGATTTCGACGTGATCTTGGGTATGGATTGGTTGTCTCCATGTCATGCTATTCTGGATTGTCAGGTTAAGACTGTGACGTTGGCGATGTCAGGGTTGCCAAGGATTGAGTGGAGAGATTTTCTAGACAATGTTCCCAGCAGAGTGATTTTATATTTGTAGGCCCATTGGATGGTTGGGAAGGGGTGCTTATCGTATTTAGCCTTTGTGAGGGATGATGGTGCTAATACTCCGACTATTGATTCTGTTCCAGTGGTGCGAGACTTTCCAAATATGTTTCCTACTATTGACTGTGTGCACTACATTGCTCAGGCAGACTCCGTTCCGGCCGCAGCAGCCACTTCTCAGGCGGGGGAGGTACTCAAACTCCAACTGCCCATACTCCAGAACATGTGATGCAGGGACTTCAGACATCGGGTCACTACCAGCCCAGCCGGTTGCAACTGCTCAAGCCTAAGTAGGTCCCGTTGTCACTGATGATGAGTAGAGGAGACTAGTGCCAGCGGATTCTTCGCACGGCGAGTATTCTGGAGACCAGTTGGGTCTTGTTCACTTCTCTTCAGTTTACTAGGTGTGCCTTCATATGGTGGGAGGCTTATGAGAGGCGCAGGCCAGTAGGTGCAGCACCACTTACATGGCATGAGTTCTCTGTTCTCTTTTTGGAGAAGTCCGTGCCACAGTCTCGCAGGGAGGAGCTGCACATATAATTTGAGCAGCTACGTCAGGATGGCATGTCTGCGACCTAGTATGATATGAGGTTTTTAGATTTTTCTCGTCACGCAGTTTGGTTGGTTCCCACTGATAGGGAGAGGATTAGTAGGTTTATTTATAGCCTCACCTACCAATTGCGGTTACTTATGACTCAGGAGAGGGTATTCGGTGCTACGTTCGATAAGGTGATTGATATTGCTAGACAGATAGAGTTGGTTTGTAGTCGGGAGCGTGAGGAGAGGGAGGCCAAGAGGCCTCGAGGTTTGGGTGGTTTCGGTGGTGTTCCTTCTGGGGGCAGTCCTACCACAACAGGGGTCGTCCTTATAGGCCCGCTCAGATGACTCATCTAGTTCACCGTGGTGCATCATATAGACATGGTTCATACAGTGCCCGTCCGGTTCAGTCATCTCTCAATGCTCTTCAAGCTCAAAGTTCATCCCATGCTCCTTCAGTTCAGGGTTCATCTGCACCAAGTATTTCTAGAGGGTATCCTGGTTCTCGGGACCCGATCCAGTTCCCACCACCATTATTGGATCGGGGTTGCTACGAGTGTGGGTATCTTAGTCATATCAGAAGGCAGTTTCCCCGCTTCTTGGGAGGTCCAGTTTAGTAGAGGGGTTAGACTATGACTTCAGTACCAGTTACTTCACCACTCGCCCAGCCAGCTCGGGGTGGGGCTCAGGCGGCTAGGGATTGCCTTAGAGTGGGAGGCCAATAAGGTGGCGGTCAGGCCCAACTCTATGTTATTCCTGCCAGGCCATATGTTACTGCTTTAGACACAGTGATCACAGGTATTGTCTCAGTATGCCACAGGGACGCTTCTGCATTATTTGACCCTGTTTCCACTTACTCTTACATTTCATCGTATTTTTCTTATTATCTGGATATGCCCCGTGAGTCCTTAGTTTCATTTATTCATGTATCTTCGCCGGTGGGCGATACTATTATTGTGGATTGTATATATCGGTCGTGTGTAGTGACTACTGCAGGATTAGAGACTAGAGTTGATCTCTTATTGCTTAGTATGGTATATTTCGATGTGATCTTGGGTATGGATTGGTTGTCTCCATGTCATGCTATTTTGGATTTTCATGCTAAGACCGTGACGTTGGTAATGCCAGGATTTCCAAGGATTGAGTGGAGAGGTTCTCTAGACTAAGTCTCCAGCAGAGTGATTTCATATTTGAAAGCCCAATGGATGGTTGAGAAGGGGTTCTTATCGTATTTAGCCTTTGTGAGGGATGTTGGTGCTGATTATCCTACTATTGATTCTGTTCCGATGGTGCGAAACTTTTCGGATGTGTTTTCTACTATTGACTGTGTGCACTAGGCTTGCTCAGGCGGTCACAGTTCCGGTCGCAACAGCCACTTCACAGGGTAGCGAATTCTTCGCATGGCGGGTATTCTAGAGGCCAGTAGGGTCTCGTTCACTACTTTTCAGTTTATTGGGGCTGCCTTCAGATGGTGGGAGGCTTTTGAGAGGTGCAGGCCATTCGGTGCTGCACAACTTACGTGGCATAAGTTCTCCGTTCTCTTTTTGGATAAGTTCATGCCGTAGTCTAGCAGGGAGGAGCTGCGCATGTAGTTTGAGCAGCTATGTCAGGATGGCATGTCTATGAACCAGTACGAGATGAGGTTTTTAGAGTTGGCTCGTCATGCAGTTTGGTTGGTTCCCACTGATAGGGAGAGGATTAGGAGGTACATTGATTACCTCACCTATCAGTTGTGGTTGCTTATGACTCAGGAGAGGGTATTCGGTGCTAAGTTCGATGAGGTGAATGATATTGCTTGGAAGATAGAGATAGTCTGTAGTCAGGAGCATGAGGAGAAAGATGCCAAGAGACCTCGAGATTCGTGTAGTTTTGGTGGTGTTCCTTTTCGGGGCAGAACTACCATAGCAGGGGTCGTCATTATAGGCCCGCTCAGATGACTCGTCCAATTTACCATGGTGCATCATCTAGCCATGGTTCTTATAGCGCTCGTCTGGGTCATTTATCTCTTAGTGTTCTTCCAGCTCAAAGTTCATCCCGTGCTCCTTCTGGGGGCAATCCTACTACAATAGGGGTCATCCTTATAGGCCCGCTCAGATGACTCGTCCAGTTCACCATGGTGCATCATATAGACATGGTTCATACAGTGCCCGTCCGGGTCAGTCATCTCTCAATGCTCTTCTAGCTCAAAGTTCATCCCGTGCTCCTTTAGTTCAGGGTTCATCTGCACCGGGTTCTTCTAGCTGGTATCCTCGTTCTCGGGGCACAATCCAGTCACCACCACCATTGTTGGATCGGAGTTGCTACGAGTTTGGGGAGCTTGGTCATATCAGGAGGCAGTGTCCCCGCTTCTTGGGAGGTTCAGTTTAGCAGAGGGGTTAGACTGTGACTTCAGTATTAGTTACTTCACCAGTAGCCCAGCCAGCTCAGGGTGGGGCTCAGGCAGCTAGGTGCCGCCCTATAGGGAGGCGAATCAGGTGGCGGTCAGGCCTGATTTTATGCTATTCCCACTACACCAGATGTCGTTGCTTCAGACACAGTGATCACATGTATTGTCTCAGTATGCCACATGGACGCTTCTATATTACTTGACCCTAGTTTAAGTTATTCGTATGTATCATCATATTTTTCTCATTATCTGGATATGCCCTGTGAGTCCTTAGTTTCATCTATTCATGTATCTACGCCGGTGGGCGATACTATTGTTTTGGACTATGTATATCGGTCGTGTGTAATGACTATTGCGGGATTGGAGACTAGAGTTGATCTCTTATTGCTTAGTATTATTGATTTCGACGTGATCTTGGGTATGGATTGGTTGTCTCCATGTCATTCTATTTTGGATTTTCATACTAAGACTGTGATGTTGGTAATGCCAGGATTGCCAAGGATTGAGTGGAGAGGTTCTCTAGACTAAGTCCCCAGCAGAGTGATTTCAATTTGAAAGCCCAATGGATGGTTGGGAAGGGGTTCTTATCGTATTTAGCCTTTGTGAGGGATGTTGGTGCTGATTCTCCTACTATTGATTCTATTCCGATGGTGCGAGACTTTTTGGATGTGTTTTCTACTATTGATTGTGTGCACTAGGCTTGCTCAGGCGGTCACAGTTCCGGCCGCAACAGCCACTTCACAGGGTAGCAGATTCTTCGCACGGCGGGTATTCTGGAGACCAGTAGGGTCTCGTTCACTACTTTTCAGTTTATTGGGGCTGCCTTCAGATGGTGGGAGGCTTTTGAGAGGTGCAGGTCATTCGGTGCAGCACCACTTACATGGCATAAGTTCTCTGTTCCCTTTTTGGATAAGTTCGTGTTGTAGTCTAGCAGGGAGGAGTTGCGCATATAGTTTGAGCAGATATGTTAGGATGGCATGTCTGTGAACCAGTACGAGATGAGGTTTTTAGAGTTGGCTGGTCACGCAGTTTGGTTGGTTCCCACTAATAGGGAGAGGATTAGGAGGTTCATTGATTGCCTCACCTATCAGTTATGGTTGCTTATGACTCGGGAGAGGGTATTCAGTGCTAAGTTCAACGAGGTGAATGATATTTCTTGGAAGATAGAGATAGTCTGTAGTCAGGAGCATGAGGAGAAGGAGGCCAAGAGACCTCGAGGTTCAAGCAGTTTTGGTGGTGTTCCTTTTCGGGGCGGTCCTACCACAGTAGGGGTCGTCCTTATAGGCCCGCTCAGATGACTCGTCCAATTCACCATGGTGCATCATCTAACCATGGTTCTTATAGTGCGCATCTGGGTCATTCATCTCTCAGTGTTCTTCCAGCTCAAAGTTCATCCCGTGCTCCTTCTGGGGGTAGTCCTACCACAACAGGGGTCGTCCTTATATGCCCGCTCAGATGACTCATCCAGTTCACCGTGGTGCATTATATATACATGGTTCATACAGTCCCCGTCCGGGTCAGTCATCTCTCAATGCTCTTCCAGCTCAAAGTTCATCCCGTGCTCCTTCAGTTCAGGGTTCATCTGCACCGGGTTCTTCTAGCTGGTATCCTTGTTCTCGGGGCCCAATCTAGTCCCCACCACCATTGTTGGATCAGAGTTGCTACGAGTATGGGGAGCTTGGGCATATCAGGAGGCAGTGTCCCCGCTTCTTGGGAGGTTCAGTTTAGCAGAGGGGTTAGACTGTGACTTCAGTATCAGTAACTTTACTAGTCGCCCAGCCATCTCGGGGTGTGGCTCAGGCAGCTAGGGGTCATCCTAGAGGGGAGGCGAATCAGGTGGCGGTCAGGCCCAATTTTATGCTATTCCCACTACGCCAGATGTCGTTGCTTCAGACACAGTGATCACATGTATTGTCTCAGTATGCCATATGGACGCTTCTATATTACTTGACCCTAGTTTAAGTTATTCGTATGTATCATCATATTTTGCTCATTATATGGATATGCCCTATGAGTCCTTAGTTTCATCTATTCATGTATCTACGCCGGTGGGCGATACTATTGTTTTGGACCATGTATATCGGTCGTGTGTAATGACTATTGTGGGATTGGAGACTAGAGTTGATATCTTATTGCTTAGTATGGTTGATTTCGACGTGATCTTGGGTATGGATTGGTTATCTCCATGTCATGCTATTCTGGATTTTCATGCTAAGACCGTGACGTTGGCGATGCCGGGTTTGCCAAGGATTGAGTGGAGAGGTTCTTTAGACTATGTTCCCAGCAGAGTGATTTCATATTTGAAGGCCCAATAGATGGTTGGGAAGAGGTGCTTATCGTATTTATCTTTTGTGAGCGATGTTGGTGTTTATACTCCTACTATTGATTCTATTTTGGTGGTGCGAGATTTTCCGGATGTGTTTCCTACAATTGACTGTATGCACTAGCCTTGCTTAGGCAGTCGCAGTTCCGGCCGTAGCAGCCACTTCTCAGGCTGGGGGAGGTACTCAGACTCCCGCCGCCCGTACTCCAGAGCATGTGATGCAGGGATTTCAGACACGGGGGGTACTTCCAGCCCAGCCAGTTGTAGCTGCTCAGGCCCAGGTGGGTCCCGTTATGACTGATGATGAGCAGAGGAGACTAAGGCCAGCGAATTCTTTGCACGACGGGTATTCTTGAGACCAGTTGGGTCTCGGTCACTACTGTTTAGTTTATTGGGGCTGCCTTCAGATGGTGGGAGGCTTATGAGAGGCGCAGGATAGTCTGTTCAGCACCACTTACATGGCATGAGTTCTCTGTTCTCTTTTTGTAGAAGTTCGTGCCGCATTCTCACAGGGAGGAGCTGCACAGATAGTTTGAGCAACTACATCAGGATGGCATGTTTGTGACCCAGTATGAGATGAGGTTTTTAGAGTTGGCTCGTCATGCAGTTTGGTTGGTTTCCACTGATAGGGAGAGGGTTAGGAGGTTCATTGATGGCCTCACCTATCAATTACAGTTGCTTATGACTCGGGAGAGGGTATTCGGTGCTACGTTTGATGAGGTGATTGATATTACTCGGCAGATAGAGATGGTCTGTAGTCAGGAGCGTGAGGAGAGGGATGCTAAGAGGCCTCAAGGTTCGGGTGGTTTCGGTGGTGTTCCTTCTAGGGGCAGTCCTACCACGATAGAGGTCGTCCTTATAGGCCCGCTCAAATGACTCGTCCAATTCACCGTGGTGCATCATCTAGCCATGGTTCATACATTGCCCATCCGGTTTAGTCATCTCTCAGTGCTCTTCCAGCTCAGAGTTCATCACGTGCTCCTTCAATTCTAGGTTCATCTGCACCGGGTTCTTCTAGAAGGTATCCTGGTTCTCGGGGCCCGATCCAGTCCCCACCACTATTGTAGGATCGGGGTTGCTATGAGTGTGGGTATTTTGGTCATATCAGGAGGCACTGTCCCCGTTTCTTTGGAGGTCCAGTTCAGTAGAGGAGTTAGACTATGACTTCAACACCAATGTTTTCACCACCTACCCAGTAAGCTCGGGGTGGGGCTTATGCGGCTAGGGGTCCCCCTAGAGGGGGAGGCCAATCAGGTGGCAGTCAGGCCCAATTCTCTGTTATTCCTGCATGGTGAGATGTCATTGCTTCAAACACAGTGATCACATGTATTGTCTCAGTATGCCATAGGGATGCTTCTGTATTATTTAACCATGGTTCCACTTATTCGTATGTATCATTATATTTTGCTCATTATCTAGATATCCCTGTGAGACCTTAGTTTCATTTGTTCATGTATCTACGTCGGTGGGTGATACTATTATTGTGGACCGTGTATATTGGTCGTGTGTAGTGACTATTGCGGGATTGGAGACTAGAGTTGATCTCTTATTGCTTAGTATGATTAATTTTGACATGATCTTGGGTATGGATTGGTTATATCCATGTCATGTTATTCTGGATTGTCAAGCTATTCTGGATTGTCATGCTAATACCGTGATGTTGGCGATGACGGGGTTGCCAAGGATTGAGTGGAGAGGTTCTCTAGACTATGTTCCTAGCAAAGTGATTTCATATTTGAAGGCCCAACGGATGGTTGGGAAGGGGTGCTTATCGTATTTAGCCTTTGTGAGGGATGTTGGTTCTGATACTCCTACTATTGATTCTATTCCGGTGGTGCAAGACTTTTCGGATGTGTTTCCTACTATTGACTGTATGCACTAGCCTTGCTCAGGCGATATCAATTCTGGCCGCAACAGCCACTTCTCAGGCCGGGGGAGGTACTCAGATTCTCGCCGCCCGTACTCTAGAGCAGGTATACAGGGACTTCAGACAGTTGGGGTACTACCAGCCCAGCCGGTTGCAGCTTCTCAGGCCCAGGTGGGTCCCGTTATGCCTGATGATGAGAAGAGGAGACTAGGGCCAGCAAATTCTTCGTACGACGGGTATTATGTAGGCCAGTGGGGTCTAGTTCACTACTTTTCAGTTTACCAGGGCTGCCTTTAGATCGTGTGAGGCTTATGAGAGGCGTAGGCCAATCGGTGCAGCACCACTTATATGGCATAAGTTCTCTGTTCTCCTTTTGGAGAAGTTCGTACTGCAGTCTCACAGGGAGGAGCTGCGCAGATAGTTTGAGCAGCTATGTTAGGATGCCATGTCTGTGACCCAGTACGAGATGAGGTTTGTAGAGTTGGCTCATCATGTAATTCGGTTGGTTCCCATTGATAGGGAGAGGTTTAGGAGGTTCATTGATGGCCTCACCTATCAGTTGCGGTTGCTAATGACTCAAGAGGGGGTATTCGATGCTACGTTCGACAAGGTAATTGATATTGCTCGGTAGATAGAGATCGTTAGTAGTCAGGAGCATGAGGAGAGGGAGGCCAAGAGGCCTAGAGGTTCGGGTGGTTTCGATGGTGTTCATTCTGGGGGCAGTCCTACTACCTAAAGGGTCGTCCTTATAGGCCCGCTCAGATGACTCGTCCAGTTCACCGTGATGCATCATCTAGCCATGGTTCATACAGTACCCGGCCAAGTCAGTCATCTCTCAGTGCTCTTTTAGCTTAGAGTTCATCCCGTGCTCCTTCGGTTCAGGGTTCATCTGCACCGGGTTCTTCTAGCGGGTATCCTGGTTCTCGAGGCTAGATCCAGTCCCCGCCACCATTGTTGGATCGGGGTTGCTACGAGTGTGGGGAGCTTGGTCATATCAGGAGGTAGTGTCCCCGCTTCTTGGGAGGTCCAATTCAGCAAAGGGGTTACACTATGACATCAGCACCAGTTACTTCACCACCCGCCCAGCGAGCTCGGGGTGGGCCTCAGGCGGCTAGGGGTTGCCCTAGAGTGAAAGGCTGCTCAGGTGGCGGTCAGGCCCGATTCTATGCTATTCCTGCCAGGCCAAATGTCGTTGCTTCAGACACAATGATCACAAGTATTGTCTCAGTATGCCACAGGGACGTTTTTGTATTATTTGACCCTTATTCCACTTATTCGTATACATGATCGTATTTTTCTCATTATCTGGATATGCCCCGTGAGACCTTAGTTTCATTTGTTCAAGTATCTACATCGTTGCGCGATACTTTTATTGTGGACTGTGTATATCGATCGTGTGTAGTGAATATTACGGGATTGGAGACTACAGTGGATCTCTTATTACTTAGTATGGTTGATTTTGACGTGATCTTGGGTATGGATTGGTTGTCTCCATGTCATGCTATTCTGGATTGTCACGCTAAGATCGTGACGTTGGCGATGCCGGGGTTGCCAAGGATTGAGTGGAGAGGTTCTCTAGACTATGTTTCCAGTAGAGTGATTTCATATTTGAAGGCCCAATGGATGGTTGGGAAGGGGTGCTTATCGTATTTTTTCTTTGTGAAGGATGTTAGTGCTGATACTCTTACTATTGATTCTGTTCCAATGGTGCGAGACTTTTCGGATGTATTTCTTGCAGACCTGCTGGGTATGCCCAGGGATATTGACTTTGGTATTGAGGTGGTACCGGGTACTCAGCCCATTTATATTCCTCCATATCGAATGGCACCAGTTGAGCTGAAGGAATTGAAAGAGCAGCTTCAGGAACATCTTGATAAGGGATTTATTAGGCCTATTGTGTCACCTTAGGGTGCACCGGTTCTGTATCTGAAGAAGAAGGATGGTACTATGCGGATGTGCATCGACTATAGGCAGTTGAACAAAGTTACAATCAAGAACAAATATCCTTTGTCGCGCATCGATGATCTCCTTGACCAGCTTCAGGGAGTGAGGGTATTCTCTAAGATTGATTTGAGGTCCGGGTATCACCAATTGAAGATTCGGGACTCGAATATTCTAAAGACGGCATTCAGGAACCGTTATGGTCATTATGATTTCCTTGTGATGTCTTTTGGGCTGACCAACTCCCCAACAACGTTCATGCATCTGATGAACAGTGTACTTCAGCCTTATCTCGACTCATTTGTCATAGTATTCATTGATGATATCCTGATGTACTCTCGTAGCCACGAGAAGCATGCCCAGCATTTGAGGATTGTGTTGCAGCGGTTGAGGGAGGAGAAGCTTTAGGCCAAGTTCTCCAAATGTGAGTTTTGGCTTAATTCAGTGGCGTTCTTGGGGCACGTGGTGTCCAGTGAGGGGATACAGTTAAATCCAAAGAATATGGAGGCAGTTCAGAGTTGGCCCAGACCGTCCTCAACTACGCAGATTCGGAGCTTTCTTGGCTTGGCCGGTTATTATCGTTGCTTCGTGGAGGGTTTCTCGTCTATTGCATCGCCTTTGACCAAATTGACCCAAAAGGGTGCTACTTTCAGGTGGTCGGATGAGTGTGAAGAGAGCTTTCAGATGCTCAATACTGCCTTCACCACAACTCCGGTTCTAGTTTTGCCTTTAGCTTCAGGCTCTTATACAGTGTATTGTGATGCTTCTCGGATCGATATTGGGTGTGTCTTGATGCAGGAGGGTAGAGTGATTGCTTATGCTTCGCGTCAGTTGAAGCCTCATGAGAAGAACTACCATGTTCATGAATTGGATTTGGCTGCCATCGTTCATGCATTGAAGATTTAGAGGCATTATCTCTATGGTGTGTCTTATGAGGTATTTACGGATCATCGGATCCTCCAGCACTTGTTCAAATAAAAGGATCTAAATTCGAGGTAGCGGAGATGGTTGGAGCTGCTAAAGGACTATGATATTACTATTTTGTATCATCCCGGGAAGGCCAATGTGGTGACCGATGCCTTGAGTAGAAAGGCAGTGAGTATGGGTAGCCTTGCATTCATTCCTGTTAGTAAGAGACCTCTTGCAGTTAATGTTCAGGCCTTGGACAACCAGTTCGTGAGATTAGAAGTTTCAGAGCCCAGCTGGGTTCTAGCTTGTGTGGTTTCTCGGTCTTCCTTATATGATCGCATTAAAGAGCACCATCATGATGATCCCCATTTGCTTGTGCTTAAGGACACGGTTCAGCACGGTGATACTAGGGATGATACTATTGGGGATGATCGGGTGTTGAGGATATAGGGTCAGATTTGTGTGACTAATGTAGATGGGCTACATGAGTCGAATCTTGAGGAGGCCCACAGTTTGCGGTATTCCATTCATCCAGGTGTCGCAAAGATGTACCAAGACTTGAGGAAATATTATTGGTGGAGGAGAATGAAGAAGGATATAATGGGGTTAGTAGCTCGATGCCTAAATTGTCAGCAGGTGAAGTATGAGCATCAAAGACCGGTCGGATTGCTTTAGAGGCTTGAGATTCTGTAGTAGAAGTGGGAGCGTATCACCATGGATTTTATAGTTGGGATCCCACGGACTTCGAGGAAGTTTGATGCTATCTGGGTGATTGTGGATTGGCTGACCAAGTCCGCGCACTTATTCCAGTTGGGACTACATATTCTTCGGAGCGGTTGGCTGAGATTTACATCCGCGAGATTGTTCGCCTTCATGGTGGCACTATTCAGATATTGGAGGACATGATACGCATTTGTGTCATAGATTTTGGGGGTTCTTGGGATCAGTTTCTGCCGCTCACGGAGTTTGCCTAAAACAATAGCTACCAGTCGAGCATTCAGATGGTTCCGTATGAGGCTTTGTATGGAAGACGATGTCAATCTCTGGTGGGTTGGTTTGAGATGGGTGAGGATAGGCTATTGGGTACTGACTTGGTTCAGGATGCTTTGGACAACGTTAAATTGATTAGAGATCATCTTCGCACGACGCAGTCTAGACATAAGAGTTATGCTGATAGAAAGGTTCGTGATGTCTCTTACATAGTTGGGGAGAAGGTACTGCTCAAGGTTTCACCCATGAAGGGTGTTATGAGGTTCAGGAAGAAGGGAAAGTTGAGCCCTCGGTATATTGGGCCGTTTGAGGTGCTTTAGAGGATTGGAACGGTGGCTTACAAGCTTGCCTTGCCGCCTAGTTTGTCGAGTGTGTATCCAGTATTTCATGTTTCTATACTCCGGAAGTATGTCGATGATCCATCTCATGTTTTGGATTTCAGCACGGTTTAGTTAGATACTGATTTGACTTATGATGTGGAGCCGGTTACAATTATGGATCGACGGGTTCGAAAGTTGAGGTCAAAGGACATAGCTTCAGTAAAGGTGTAGTGGAGAGGTCAGCCATTTGAGGAGGCTACTTGGGAGACCGAGCGGGAGATTCGGAGCAGATATCTACGCCCATTTGAGACTCCAAGTATATTTCTAGACCCGTTCGAAGATGAATATTTATTTAAGAGGGGGAGGATGTAACGACCTGGTCGGTCGTTTTGAAAGTTGTAGCCCCGTTCCCCCCATTTACTGCTCATTTTATACTTTATAGTTGTTATGTAGCTTGCTGGAGTAGTTGGTTTGGGTCCGGAAAGATTTCGAAATGAGTTGAGACACTTAGTCTCAAGATAGGAAGCTTAAGTTGAAATGGTTGACCAAATGTTGACTTATGTGTAAACGACTTCGGAATGGAGTTTTGATAGTTCTGTTAGCTTCGTCGGGTGATTTTCTTCTTAGGAGTATGTTCGAATTGTGATTTGTAGTTCCATAGTTGAATTAGGCTTGAAATGGCGAAAATTGAAAATCTGGAAGTTTGATCGAGAGTGGACTTTATGGTTACCGGGCTCCGATTGGGGTTCCAGGAGTTGGAGTAGGTCTGTGGTGTCATTTGTGACTTGTGTGCAAACTTTGAGGTCAATCGGATGTGATTTGATAGGTTTCAGCGTCGTTTGTAGAAGTTGGAATTCCTTAGTTGAGATAGGCTTGAATCAGGGTGTGATTCATGTTTTGGATGTTGTTTGATGTGATTTGAGGGCTCGACTAAGTTCGTATGATATTTTGGGACTTGTTGGTACATTTGATTGAGGTCCCGGAGGCCTCGAGTGAGTTTCGGATGGGTAACAGATTAATTTTGGACTTGGTGTTATGGCTGAAGATTTGCTAATGTCTGTATCTGGTTTCTTTATACGCGATCGTGTGGATAGGTCCGCGATCGTGTAGGCTTGTTTGGGGCAGTGTTGATTTTTACACTATGCACTCACAAGAGGGGGTACGCGATCGTGTAGGTTGGCCAGGCTGTGCATCGCGAACACGAGGGCATAGCCACGTTCGCGAAGACGAGAGGGGAAGTTGGTTCACACGCAGTTATGCTTTGCGATCGCGTGAGGGTGGACGTGATCGCGTACGTCTGAAGGAGCAGAGTTTCGCGTTCACATGGAGGACTCCGCGTTCGCATAAGGTTAATTTGTGGGAGCAACATTTTGTGCTTCGCGATCACGTGGGATTTGCCGCGATCGCGATGAAGGATGACTGGGCAGAAACTTAAATATTTCAAAACGAGGGTTTGAGTTCATTTTCACAATTTGCTTTTGGGAACTCGGTGGGAGGCGATTCTTGGAGAGAGTTTCAAGTGGGTGATTGGGGTAAGTGATTCTTACTTAGTTTTGGTTAAATTCCATGTTTATGTCTTTGATTTTATCATTTAATTAGTGATTTGGGGTGGAAAATTGGGGGGAAATGGAGGAAAGTTCTTAGGCCAAATTTTGAGGAATTGATTTAGATTTTCATATAGAATTTGAGGAATTTTAGTATGGGTGGACTCGTGGTTGAATGGGTGTTCAGATTTTGTGACTTTTTTCAGATTCTGAGGCGTGGGCCCGGGGGTGACTTTTGAGTTGACTTTTTGACTTTTGATTAAGAATTTAGCATTTTTATATGGAATTGATTCCTATAGCTTGAGTTGATCGTATCGAAATTTTTGTGGCTAGGTTCGAGGCATTCGGAGGCTGTTTCGCGAGGCAAAGGTGTGTTTTAGTAGAGATTTGTGCGATTTGAGATAAGTAATACTTCTAAACTTGGTGTTGAGGGTATGAAACCCCGAATTACGTGTTATGTAATTGATGTTGAGGTAACGCGCATGCTAGGTGATGGGCGTGTGGGCATGCACCGTAGAAATGGTAATTTAGTAGATTCCATGAAACTGTGTAGCTATCTTATCTAAACATTTTTACTGTACATTATGGGTTAGAGCACTTGAGCTGTAATTTATGTTAGAAATCATGTTTAGGCTATATGCTGGCACTATTGGGACCTACAGTGGTCGTTCTTTGTTGTTGAGTTATTTGCTTAATTATAGTTATGTACTCAGTCGCATTCATCATTTCATATCATATCTCAGCCTCTGATATTGTATATTGTCACATCTCGCATCATTGATTAGGGCTGCTTAGTATGAGCGTTGTGAGCCCGAGAGACTAGAGATCGTTATAATGTTTGTTTTTTACTTGGACTCCATGAAAGAACAAAAATACAGGGATTATTTATTAACTTTGATTCCAAAAAAAAAAAATACACTGAACAACTTCAACAAGAGAGAAAATTTTTTTAATATATTTATGGACAAGTTATTAATTGTTTAAATCATGTTTAGGGTATTGATCTAATTAATTAAATCTTAGCCATTAATTTTAACTTATGCCATGTGCCCCTAATCTAAACTAGAACTTGGGAAAATGGAGAGGATTCGGATCCCTTTTATCGTGCTTTGAGGTAACGTTTTGGACTCCCAGTGAAAGACGTAAGGGCATCTCCAACCCTGAAACCATTTTTTATACCAAAATGGTGCAAATTAACTCTAACCCATTACACTATTATTTATATCAAAAAGGAATATTCCTTTTATATTCCTCTCTCTCTTCTATATTATATTATTTTCTTTATAAAAGAAATCCTTTCTTTTTTCTTTTTTACATATTTATCACATATAATTCATATTTCTTTTTTATATAACTATTTAATATAAAATTATTTTATACCTTTCATTTTTAACTAATATAAATTATAAGTAAATATTATACATTATACATATTAATGTATAATTCAAATAAAAATAAACTCATTGATAAGATAAAATAAAATAAATATTACATTGTGGTAAAATTTATTGTCGAATTTTTACATAAATATTCAACTTACAAGATTAGTATGTCACTCCCATAAATGCTCTATTAATGCATTATAAAGTGCAAAATGAGCATCTTTGTCTTTAATATTTTTGTGCCGGTCTAAAAATTATTCAAATCAGTAATTTTCATCTACTACCATTTCTACTAAATTTAAATGAGGATTTTGCAGGTGATTCCACATTATCACAATGACCTATTAGGGTGAAGAAAGCAAAATTGAAGAGAAAAATCGATGAAGGTTTTTCATCGGCTATGAAAATGGTCCAATCAGAAAACACTCGGCTTGTTAAATTGTTGGCAAAGTCAAGTGCAGACAAGCAACGAGTTATGGAGATAAAAGATAGAGCTTTGAAACTAAAAGAATTTAAAGAAGCAAATAAAATTTTATTGTCGAATTTAGATTCTATTGATGATCCAAATATTCGTGAATTTATTCGACAAGAACAAAAACGAATACGGATAAAAGAAGTCAACAATTTCAACAGTCACAACCACAACAATCCTTTGCCCCATACACTCAATATTTTAATGATATTGGTGGATCTGGAAGCGGCCTTCCATAGTACTAGATTATTGTTGTAATTTTCTCATCCCATTATGTTATTTAATGTATTTTCAATTTTAATCTATATCAGTCGCTACTGTATTAAATATTTATTTTTTATGATAATCAATGAACATTGTGTTATTTATTAACAACATATTATATTTCAAATTTGTACTTTTTATTTTTTTGTTGGTTATATATTTTTATACAATTATAACTTATAATTTTATATAAAAATAAAATATACAAAAATTAATTTTTAAAAATTATACACCAAAATTAAAATATAAAATTAATATTATAAAGATATTACATAAAAACTATATGTAATTATAAAATTATAATATGTTAAATTAAAAGTGTTATATAATAATAGATAATAATAAAATAATGATGAATAATAATGGTATTGATGAATAGTGTTATACCAAATTTAGTGTAACACTATTCACACACCAAAATGGTATAAGAAATAGTGTTAGGTTGGAGTAAAAAAATACCAAATCTTACACTAAAATGGTGTTTAGTGTCAAAATTGGTGTTGGGTTGGAGATGGTCTAACGGTTGTTTATTAATTAATAAGGAATTGAATGAGATACGTAGAGTTGTCAATATAGGCTTGGCCCATTGGGCCAGCTCAACCCAGCCCGTGATTTAGCAGGGTTAGGCTAGAGTTTTTGAGCCACATTTAAAAATGAGGCTTTTAAGCCTGGCCCGAATAAGCCTGTGGCCCGTGAGGCTTGACTGAGGTTGGGCTGGGCCGGCCCATGGGCCTAATAAAAATAATTATTTAAAATATATAAAATATAAAAAGTATACTGCCTCCAGCGATGCAAAGTAAGAATTGGATCTTTACTTAGTGGAACCAAAGCTTGATCTTGAGAAGTTCCAAGAGATGGATGTTGTCATGTATTGGATGGACCATTCTAGAAAATATCCCGATCTTTCAGTGATGGCGCGTGATGTACTTAGTATTCCTATTACCACTGTAGAATCGGAATCAATATTTAGCATTGGTGGGCGTGTTCTGTCAAAGTACAGAAGTTGCATCCATCATGAAAATGTCCAAACACTTGTTACTACTCGAAATTGGTTGTACGACTTTTCCCACATTCAAACTGATAATATTTTTTTATGTGAATTTGAATATTATTAGTTTTAAAATTCAATTATTCTTAATAATTAACTAATTAATATTGCATATGAATTGTAGATGTAGATAAAAGTAAAGATGTTAAGACAACCTTGTCTCAAGCGGATTCAAATGTGTTTCATGAAGATGAGGTATTGGATATCCCATAAGCGTCATGGACGTTTTCTTGAATAGTTTATTTTGAGTTTTGACTTTTAGTAAATGAACTATAATCTTGTCTTTTACTTTTTTAGTGTTTATTGTGATATATTGGAACAATAAAAAAAGTTATTAAGTTTCGCAAAATTTTTCCAATAAGACATCACCTTGCTAATTCTCAGCTTTATATATAAATAAATATATAGATGTGTAATGGTGAGGCAATTTACAATCGAATACTCAGACTGAGGTTATATTTAAACATTGTAACAGAGGGGTAATTAAATATTATCCTTTTCCGATTTATAGTAAACGTAACATTTCAAAACTCAAACAGCCTGTAGATGCCATTTTGTTCCATCTCATCCCAAATTTCCAGAAGTATTTCCCATGCCCATCCTCAGCAGCCCTAAAAGCAATTGTCACCACATCGGCTGCGCACACATGAGGGAGTTTACAGTTTAGCAATTTTTCAGGAATAAAATAAAAGAAGAAGTAGTAGAAGAAGAAGAAAGAAAGAAAAATTAATGAAATCAGTAAATTAAGGGTCTCTTAGAATCATACTAATGACTTCTCATATTTGGATATGGTGAAGGATTGGTATTGCTCCAAGTCACCCTGTTACTGCGACCTCGGATTAAATCATTCCTGACTTCTTTTGGCATATGTAGAAATAAACAAGATATAATTAAATAACTAAAAATAAATTCTTTCTTAAAACATAAACTTTTAAATGAGTTGGTCCTACTCTTTAACTAGAATTTACCTTGGGATTTTATAGGGGACAACTCCAAGATCCTGGCTTGGCTTTGCAGACACCACTCATCCATTGATAACATGAGAATTATTACAAGAAGACAATAGAAAACAGCAACCTTCTTCATTTCTGGATATTGCAAATTTAACGTGCCGCACTGTTTGTTTCAAGTATAGAGAAGATTTGTTTTTTTGGTGATATGTTAAATTGTAGTTGTGATGAAAAAACTAATCCCACCTAAAATACCCATTTTATTCTGCGTTGCAGTAGTGCTTCTAACGCACTTGGACCAGAGTCAATATAACGAATGTATGAGTGGGACATCTTCGGTCAAAAAAGCTAATTAAGAAGAAAACCCAAAATCTGGTAGTTTTCCAAATGTTAGAAAATAATATTAGAAAGAAAGCTATGAAGCGTGAATAAATTCATTGTCCTTGAAGAGACAGTGTCTATTTTTTTCTAATAACTTAATTGTATAAATACTTTTCTTTTGTACCGGTTACCGTGTATAAAATTTAAACTCATTTACATATTCAAGAATACTTGGTGAACTTCACCTATTCTTACATCTATAAATAAGCTATAAATAGTTTCTCGCCAAGCTAATAATAATCTTTGTCCATTTTTTATTTCACCATTGATTTGTGTGACTTTTCCTTCGGTAGACTTATGATGGCAGACTTTTGAGCCACCCAGGAGCACTCATGATTGTAGACTTATGAGTTTTAAAAAAAGGATTTAAAACAAATACACAAGAATGCAAAACTTAAAATTTGAACCAACAACCTAAAATACTTTTTTAATCGGGTCTTTACTAAGATAAAATAAATTTCTTATGTATAAAGATCTTCTCTTTTTTTTTTTTAATTATCCTATTTGAGCTATATAATTTCTGACGAAAAAGATTCTATTAAATTTATTTGGACCATGTAACTCCGCCTTGTGCAGTACTAATCGTGAAATAATCTTTATTCATACCGTTTTTTGCTGAAATTTATTTACATCCCCAACTTTGCTGTAAAATCAAACTCCTTCTCCAAGTTTAAACAATAAACATTATTCTGCTCCTATTCGATGCAATGTCTATTTTGCCCTTGATATTTTCAATCCCCTCTTGAGGTAAATTTTTTAAATATTATATATGATGTGTTATTCTTTTTACCTAAGTGATTTACCTATAACCTTTTTATATCTTTATTATGAATTATAATTTAAGTTTATTAAAATTAGAAATCGAATAGTTTTTTTATGAACTTGTTATTAATATTGCATAAAGCAAACCATTAAGTTCTACTTTCTCTTTTTCTATTTTGCAAATTGTGATGACCCAAAATGTCATATTTAAATTTAATAATAAATTTTATATTCTAAGACCTCAAAAAGCACTATTTATCATTCATCGACTTGCGTGCGCAGTCCGTAAAATTTTTCAAAAAGTTTTAAGGTGAAAAATGAATTAAAATGTGAATTAGAGCTTTGAAACTCAATTGAGTTGACTTTGGTCAAGATTTTTAACAAACGGAGTCGGATAAGTGTTTTGACAGTTCCGGTAGGTTCGTATCGTGATTTGAGACTTAGGCATATGCCCGAAATCAAATTCTGAGGTCCCTAGCCCGAGATATGAAATTTTGATAAAAAATTAAAGTTTAAGTTCAAATAGTGACCGGATGTCAAATTATGTGCAAACGACCCCGGAATAGAATTTTAATAATTCCAACAGCTCCATATGGTAATTTTGGACTTAGGAGCATAATTGGAATTTTATTTGAAAGTCAGTAGTGAAATTAGGCTTGAAATGCCAAAAGTTAAATTTTTGGGAAGTTTGACCGGTGGTTTGACTTTTTGATATCGAGGTCGGAATCCGATTCTGGAAACTGAAATAGGTCTGTTATGTCATTTATAACTTGTGTGCGAAATTTAAAATTATTCCGAATTGATTTGATGTGTTTCGGCACAAGATATAGAATTTAAAAGTTCAAAGTTCATAGATTTTGATTTGAAGTGCGATTCGTCGTTTTGATGTTGTTTGATGTGGTTTGAAGCCTCGACTAAGTTCGTATTTTATTTTGGGACATGTTTCAATAATTGGTTAAGGTCCCGAGGGTCTCGGGTGGATTTCGGAAGGTAAACGGAATGGATTTCGGACAAAGAGGGTTGCTGGAAATTTGCAGAACATTCTGGTGCGTAGAGCCAATTTTGAAAGCTTATATCTCGCAATTCATAAGGAATCGGAAAATTTACAAAACATGAAAGTTGTAGTCGTTTGATTCTAGTTTCCAGCAAGTTAAACCATTCATTATTTGGACATTTGTACAGAAAGTTATGATGGATTGAATGAAGGCTGGTAGAACAGTTTCGCCAGAAATTCCGATGCGTGGTGCCGTCTTTGGAAGCTTATATCTCGCAATTTATAAGGAATCGAAATATTTGCAAAACACGAAAGTTGTAGTCGTTTGATTTTAGTTTCCATAAAGTTAAACGATTTATCATTTGGATATTTGTACATAAACTTAAGGACCAAAAATAGTCATTTCCTTCATTTCATTTTGGATTTTTGGAGCACGGTTCTTGGGCGATTTTTGGGCGATTTTCACGAGAAAATATTGGGGTAAGTGTTCCTTATCCTATATTGTTTATATTTCATGATTCCATACTCATTTACATCATGAATCCGTGAATTTATGGAAGAAAAATCAAGATTTTTGCAAAATCTTCCAAAAACGAAAATTTAAGATTTGGAGGTCGAGTTGTTATCGGAATTTGATAAAATTGGTATGGGTGGACTCGTAATTGAATGGGTTGTCGGATTTTTTAAGGTTCACCGGATTCGGAGATGTGGGTCCCACGGACAAATTTTGAGCTAATTTCGGATTTTATTAAAAAATATAATATTTTCTTATGAAATTGATTACTATAATTTTTGTTGACTGTATCGAATTAATTATGACTAGATACGAGTCGGAAAATCGAGGAAAAAGCATAATACTTGATTAAATGGAGCAAGTCGAGGTAAGTGACTTGTCTAACCTTGTGTGGGGGAAATTCTCCTAGGATTGATAATTGTAATGTGTGAAAAGTCGTGTACACGAGGTGACGAGTGTGTACACAGGCTAAATGTGAAAGATTATATTTTAAATTGTGTAGATCACTGTTGCGCATTAATTAAATTATTTCATTTTGTTATATTCTTCATTATTGATTTAATGTTTATATTTTAAAATTTGCTTGACCTTTTCCTGCTATTTATTTTATCTGTTTAGTTGGAACTTTGTTTCTTTTATTCTGTGCATTATTTGAAGGTTGATTTTCTTTAAATTAAATATTATTAATATGAAATATTTGACATTTTTAAACTTGATATTGAAGCAACGTATTAAAAATTTTAAAATATTATTTTTCTGAATTATTTACTCCTGAATATTTTTGTAAGATTTTCGTACTCATTGTGATGGAGCAGTGAGCTCTTTATTGCGGAAAATATTATTGTTGAATTATTTTGACATGAGCCGTGAGCTCTTTATTGTGGAAAAATATTATTGATGATTTATTTTGGCATGAGCCGTGAGCTCTTTATTGTTAAAAAAATATTATTGTTGAATTATTTTGGCAAGTTAAATTATTTGAGCACTTGAGGTGCAAATTATGATATATTGTGATATTGATACGCATGCGGTGATATAAGGTCTGGGTATTGAAACGCATGCAGTGAGATGCCTTGATACGCGTGGCTACTAGGGGGAACTACTAGAAGTCATGCGGTGTGATAACTATGGCTAAAACGCGAGATGCTATTTCGGGAAAAATATTTTCTTTCAAATAAATTGTGAAGGCTCCCGCGGTGAGATAAGGAAATGAGATATTGTGAATTTATTTATGATTTGAGACTACGAGGCGGTACCTCGGGAGTGCTCTTGTTGATATTGATTTATGGCCGTATTTGCCTTTGATTATTATGTGATTTTCTTAAAGTTGAAAATAATTTTGTTTTGTTTCCACGATGTATTTATTTGCCATTATTTGATGTAATTAAATGTGACATACTACTTGATTCATTTCCATTGTCATTTTATCTTATAATATTGTTTAAACATTTTACCATGCCATTATTTATTCTCAAGTAGGGCCTGACCTGACCTCGTCACTACTCTACCGAGGTTAGGCTTGGCACTTACTGGGTACCGCTGTGGTGTACTCATACTACACTTCTGCACATCTTTTTGTGCAGATCCAGGTACATCTTTTCAGACCACGCATCAGTAAACTAGCTGTACGAGGAGACTTCGAGGTATATCTGCCAACGCCCGCAGACTCCGGAGTCCCCTTCTATTCTTGTTATGTTGCTTCCTTATTTTCTTTAGACTCTGTTATATAGAGACATCGAGGATAAATTCTTAAAAACTTGTGACTTATTTCTATCGGGTTTTGGGAGTTGAAGTTGTTTGAATTGAAGTTTAATTATTTCACATATTTATTATTATTCCGCATTGATAGGCTTACCTAGTCTTAGAGACTAGGTGCCATCACGACATCCTACGGAGGCAATTTGGGGTCGTGACAAGTTGGTATCAGAGCTCTAGGTTCATAGGTGTCATGAGTCACAAGCAGGTTTAGTAGAGTCTTGCAGATCGGTACGGAGACATCTGTACTTATCTTCGAGAGGCTATGAAACTGTTAGGTAAAATATTCACTTCTTTGACTCCTTATCGTGCAGCATTGATTTAGCTTGAAACATATATCTTATATTTCTTTGTACCCACTCGTGTATGGCATTGCGCACTCGGTATTAGTTGTGCATCGACGGTTTATGATGCCGTAGATGGACTATGAGGGAGCCAGAGACGCTCAAACGTTGCCTCAACGTGTGGTTCCGACTGAAGATGCGGGCGTATTGAGAGATCACCTAGTGAATCATGTAGGGGTGCAACGGACGTTGGCGTCTGGTTGATTTATACATGCTGTAAAGGTTATTATTGTAGATCATCGGACGTTGTGATCTATGACTTCGTGCCGAGTGGGGGGGTCCACTATCAATGGGTGGATTGCGGAGTCATGTGATATATCATGTTTGGCCAGAAATATATATATGTGGTACTGAAAGGTTCCCTAAAATTTGCACATGTTTAAGACGTGAGATTTTGTAGAGGATAAGGCTGGGACTTGCGGTATGTCCGCCTCCTTAATAATCCTATACTTCAATACCAAAGGAGTTATAGAAACAACTCTAAATTTGTAGAAGGTCTACTCAGCGTGGACGTCACTGTTGCGGATTTTGGGGTGCTTTGGAGGAAGTACTTTTGTTGACGAGAGTCTGGACTATGTGGTTCGTGACAAGATTTGTCTGTATGGAGCTCTACTTTTGTGATCGTTGTGTATAAATAGGTGTAAGGGTTACCCCAAAGAAGAATCAAAGAGTATGTTAAGAAATTGGTCAGCTCAACAGTGTTGAGTCAGCATAACAAAAGAAGAAATTTGCCTTAGGAGAGATAATTCTCCACCAGTGTTCGTGGAAAGCCTATGAAGAGGGCAGACCAGCCAATGCAACACCGCCCACTTGGCTCAGTTCTCAAAAATGCTTTTGAAAGAGTTTGTTTCTCGAACTCTCCGTAATGCGTGGCGTATATGGTTTGAATAGTTGCGTCAGGTCACCATTGACAGTGTCAGAATATGCCATCAAGTTCAACAAGTTAGCCCGTCATACTCCTACTTTGCTTCCTACAGCCAAAGGGCGAGTCCACAGACTCATTAAAGGACTCAATTATGATCGTAAAATTTTGTACGACTCGGGAGCTACAAGCTGATACTTCATTTCTGCTAGTTGTACAAATTACCAAGATATTAGAATGTGTTCGGTGTGAGGAAAAAGGAAACTAAGGAGACCAAAACGTCTCGAGGTTCTAGGGGATTCAGTGGATTATACTCTGTAAGTATAAATCATTATGGCGGAGGCTCGGGCAGTCGGCCAGCCCAGTCCGCACATCAGATTACTCAGGGTGCTCCAGTAAGTTCTTTTAATGCACCACCGACATGAGTTCCTATAATGGTTATTCCAGTTATCTTGAATAGAATCAATATGAGCAGCGTAACCCGCAAATAGGTTGTTATTAATACGGTGATATTAGGCACATCATGAGAAAATTGTCCCAAACTTGGGAGAGACTTATTTCATAAAAGCACTCAGGCTACGTGCCCCATTGCAGTTACTACACCACCCACATGACCAGTTAGGGGTAGAGGACAGACGGGTAGAAGGCGTCCTAGAGGTGGAGACCTAGCCATTGATATATTTATTTTATGGTATGGCGGAGGTCGCTACATCAGTTGGTGTCATTACAGGTACGACCTTGATATAATATAAAGGAATAATTTCCTTAACTTGATTCGGTTCTGAGTATCGAGACGAGTCCTCCTATTGTGCTCCACTTGTGAGTGAGTTTCATAATTCTATAATCTACTTATGTGTTTACTCCTGTTGGGATATTCCATGGAGATAACTGCGCATATCATTCCATGTTGGTCACTAATAAGACCTATGAGGCTAAATGTGGTTTTCTGTTACTCATTTCGGTAAGTTTTGATGTAATTTACGGATAATTAATTACAAATTATGAATTATATGCCCTACCGGTGTGGGGTTCATTATGTGTTGTGATTTTCTTTTTTTAACGGAAATTATTTAGAAGGAGCAAATGAAAAGTTTCGATTGGCACTATGTGCATATTACTTGTGATTCAGAACCGAGGACGAGATCCTCGCATTTTAATATAAATTTATATGTTTAAACCGGGCTACGAGCTGCGGTGGAAGTTATATAAGGACGAGATCCTTGTGAGAAAAATTCTTGTGTTTAAGTTCTCCCTTGTGAATTTTAATTTGTACTATAGTACTAATAGGGAGTCATGCATGTTAGGCTTATTTGAAAATTCTATATGAAATTCTCTGTGCATACTTGCCAATATTGTGTTGTAATTATTGAGTTTTAACCTACGAGGTAGGTTTCAACCCAGGTGACGTTAAATGTGACTCATTAATTCGGGTAAATAATTATGAGATTTTCATGCCTCGTATCTCGTTATTAGTATTGTGAAGGTTTAAAATGAGATTTTTGTTAACATGAAGTTAATTGACAATTTTGTAATTGATTATGAACTATTAAAACCAGATTGACTCAAAAGGGTGCTCCGTTCATATGGGCCGAAGAATGTGAGGAGAGCTTCCAAAAGCTCAAGACAGCTTTGACTACAGCCCCAATGTTGGTATTACCTACATGTTCAGGGTCTTATATTATGTATTGTGATGCGTCGCGTATTGACCTCAACGCAGTGTTGATGTAAGACGGTAAAGTGATTGCCTACGCGTCGAGACAGTTAAAGGTGCATGAGAAGAATTATCTTGTACACAATCTTGAGTTAGCAGCTATTGTTCATGCCTTAAAGATTTGGCGGCATTATTTGTACGGTGTCCATTGCGAGGTCTACACCGATCACCGAAGTCTACAACATTTGTTTAAACAGAAGGATCTTAATTTGTGGCAGCAGAGATGGTTGGAGTTGCTTAAGGTTTGTGATATCACCATTCTTTATCATCTTGGGAAGGCCAATATAGTGGCCGATGCCTTGAGTCGTAAGGCGGAGAGTTTGGGCAGCTTAGTATATTTACCGGTATCATAGAGGCCTTTAGCCTTGGATGTTCAGGCCTTGGCCAACCAGTTTGTTAGACTGGATATTTCCGAGTCGAGCCGAGTTTTGGCTTGTGTGATTTCTCAGTCTTCTCTTTATGACCGTATCAGGGAATGTCAGTATGATGACCCCCATATGCTTGTCCTTAAGGACACCGTTCAGCACGGTGATGCCAAGGAAGTCACTATTGGCGATGAAGATGTATTACGGATGTAGGGCAGGCTATGTGTGCCAAATGTAGATGGTTTGCACGACTTGATTTTCCAGGAGGCTTACAGTTCACGGTACTTCATTCATCCGGGTGCTGCAAAGATGTATCAAGACTTGAGATAGTACTATTAGTGGAGGCAGATGAAGTGGAGGCGGATGAAGAAAGACATAGTGAAATATGTAGCTCGGTGCCAAAATTGTCAGTAGGTGAAATATGAGCATCAACGACCAGGTGGATTGCTTCAGAAGTTGGAAATTCCAGAATGGAAATAGGAGCGGATCACTATGGATTTCATTATTGGGCTCCCACGGACTCGGAGGAAGTTCGATGCAGTTTGGGTAATTGTGGATAGATTGACCAAGTCAACTCATTTCATTCCTGTGATTACTACTTACTCTTCAGAGCAGCTGGCTCAAATATATATTCGCGAGATTGTCAGACTTCACGGTGTACCGGTATCTATCATCTCTGACCGGGGTACACGTTTACCTCACGGTTTTGGAGGGATGTACATCGAGAGTTGGGTACTCGTGTGGAGTTGAGTACAATATTTCACCCTCAAACGGACGGGCAGTCCGAACGTACTATTCTGATACTAGAGGATATGCTTCATGCGTGTGTGATAGATTTTGGGGGTGCTTGGGATCAGTTCTTACCACTTGCATAGTTTGCTTACAACAACAGTTGCCAGTCAAGCATTCAGATGGCTCCGTATGAGGCCTTGTATGGTAGGCGATGCCGGTCCCCAGTGGGTTGGTTCGAACTGGGCGAAGCTAGGCTATTGGGTATAGACTTGGTTCAGGATGCCTTGGAAAGGGTTAAGTTGATTCAGGATTAACTTCGTACATCCCAATCTAGACAGAAGAGTTATGTGAATCGGAAGGTTCGTGATGTTGCATTCATGGTTGGTGAGCAGGTATTGCTCCAGGTTTAGCCTATGAAGGGTGTGATGAGGTTCGGGAAGAAGGGCAATTTGAGCCCTAGGTATATTGGGCCTTTTGAGATTCTTGAGAGAGTTGGAGAGGTGGCTTACAAACTTGCACGACCACCTAGTCTCTCTGCGGTTCATTCGGTATTCCATATTTCCATGCTTTGGAAATATCACGGCGATCCATCTCATGTGTTAGACTTCAGTTCGGTTCAGTTGGACAAGGATCTATCTTATGTTGAGGAACCAATGGCTATTTTGGATAGGCATGTTCGAAAGCCGAGGTCAAAGTACATTGCTTCCGTGAAGGTTCAGTGGAGGGGTCATTCGGTCGAGGAGGCGACTTGGGAGACCGATCATGATATGCGCAGCTATTATCCATATTTATTCACCAGCTTAGGTACTTTTTCTAACTCCGTTCGAGGACGAATGTTTGTTTTAGAGGTGGAGAATGTGATGACCCAAAATATCATATTTAAATTTAATAATAAATTTTGTATTCTAAGACCTCGAAAAGTACTATTTATCATTCCTCGACTTGCGTGCGCAGTCCGTAAAATTTTTCGAAAAGTTTTCAGGTAAAAAATAAATTAAAATGTGAATTAAAGCTTTAAAACTCAACTAAGTTGACTTTGGTCAATATTTTTAACGAACAAACTCGGATCAGTGTTTTGACATTTTCGATAGGTCCGTATCGTGATTTGGGACTTAGGCGTATGCTCGGAATCAAATTCCGGGGTCCCTAGCCCGAGATATGGAATTTTGATGAAAAATTAAAAGTTTAAGTTCAAATAGTGACCGGATGTCAAATTATGTGCAAACGACCCCGGAATAGAATTTTGATAATTTCAACAGCTCTGTATGGTGATTTTGGACTTAGTAGCATGATTGGAATTTTATTTAGAAGTCCGTAGTGGAATTAGGCTTGAAATACCAAAAGTTAAATTTTTTGGAAGTTTGACCGATGGTTTGACTTTTTGATATCGAGGTCAGAATCTGATTCTGGAAATTGGAATAGGTCTATTATGTCATTTATGACTTGTGTGCCAAATTTGAAGTCATTCTGAATTGATTTGATGTGTTTCGGCACAAGATATAGAATTTAAAAGTTCAAAGTTCATAGATTTTGATTTGAGGTGCGATTCGTTGTTTTGATGTTGTTTGATGTGGTTTGAAGCCTCAACTAAGTTCGTATTTTATTTTGGGACATGTTTGAATAATTGGTTAAGGTCCCAAGGATCTCGGGTGGATTTTGGAAGGTAAACGGAATGGATTTCGGACAAAGAGGGTTGCTGGAAATTTGCAGAACTTTCTGGTGCGTAGAGCCAACTTTGGAAGCTTATATCTCGTAATTCATAAGGAATCGAAAAACTTTCAAAACATGAAAGTTGTAGTCGTTTGATCTAGTTTCCAGCAAGTTAAACCATTTATTATTTGGACATTTGTACAGAAAGTTATGATGGATTGAATGAAGGCTGGTAGAGCAGTTTCGCCAGAAATTCGGATGCGTGGTGCCGACTTTGGAAGCTTATATCTCGCAATTCATAAGGAATCAGAAAATTTGCAAAACACGAAAGTTGTAGTCGTTTGATTTTAGTTTCCAGAAAGCTAAATGATTCATCATTTGGACATTTGTACATAAAGTTATGATCGATTGAAAGAAGACTGGTAGAGCAGTTTCTGGTAGATTTTTAGTGACGGAAAATTGACTTTTAGTGACAGATGAGCAGAAACTTAAGGACCAAAAATGGTCATTTCCTTCATTTCGTTTTGGATTTTTGGGCGATTTTTACGAGAAAATATTGGGGTAAGTGTTCCTTATCCTATATTATTTATATTTCATGATTCCATACTTATTTACATCATGAATCCGTGAATTTATGGAAGAAAAATCAAGTTTTTTGCAAAATCTTCCAAAAATGAAAATTTAAGATTTGGAGGTCGAGTTGTTATCGGAATTTGATAAAATTTATATGGGTGGACTCGTAATTGAATGGGTTGTCGGATTTTTTAAGTTTCGCCGAATTCTGAGATGTGGGCCCCACGGACAAATTTTGAGCTAATTTCGGATTTTATTTAAAAATATAATATTTTCTTATGAAATTGATTAATATAATTTTTGTTGACTGTATCGAATTAATTATGACTAGATACGAGTCTATCGGAGTCGGAAAATCGAGGAAAAAGCATAATACTTTGTTAAATTGGAGCAAGTCGAGGTAAGTGACTTTTCTAACCTTGTGGGGAGGAAATTCTCCTAGGATTGATAATTGTAATGTGTGGAAAGTCGTGTACACGAGGTGACGAGTATGTACACGGGCTAAATGTGAAAGATTATGTTTTAAATTGTGTAAATCACTGTTGCGCATTAATTAAATTATTTCATTTTGTTATATTCTTCATTATTGATTTAATGTTTATATTTTTAAATTTGCTTGACCTTTTCCTGCTATTTATTTTATCTGTTTAGTTGGAACTTTGTTTCTTTTATTCTGTACATTATTTGAAGGTTGATTTTCTTTAAATTAAATATTATTAATATGAAGTATTTGACATTTTTAAACTTGATATTGAAGCAACGTATTAAAGATTTTGAAATATTATTTTCCTGAATTATTTACTCCTGAATATTTTTGTAAGATTTTCGTACTCATTGTGATGGAGCAGTGAGCTCTTTATTGTGAAAAAATATTATTGTTGAATTATTTTGACATGAGCCGTGAGCTCTTTATTGTGAAAAAATAATATTGATGATTTATTTTGGCATGAGCCGTGAGCTCTTTATTGTGGAAAAATATTATTGTTGAATTATTTTGGCAAGTTAAATTATTTGAGTACTTGAGGTACAAATTATGATATATTGTTTTATTGATACGCATGTGGTTGTATAAGGTCTGGGTATTGAAACACATGCGGTGAGATAAGGGTGGCTTGATACGCGTGGCTAGTAGGGGGAACTACTAGAAGTCATGCGGTGTGATAAGGATGGCTAAAACGCGGGATGCTATTTCGGGAAAAATATTTTCTTTCAAATAAATTGTGAAGGCTCCCGCGGTGAGATAAGAAAATGAGATATTGTGATTTTGTTTTTTATTTGGGACTACGAGGCAGTACCTTGGGAGTGCCCTTATTGATATTGATTTATGGACGCAATTGCCTTTGATTATTGTGTGATTTTCTTAAAGTTGAAAAAAATTATGTTTTGTTTCCACGATATATTTATTTTCCATTATTTAATGTAATTAAATGTGACATAATACTTGATTCATTTTCATTGTTATTTTATCATATAATATTGTTTAAATATTTTACCATGCCATTATTTATTCTCCAGTAGGGCCTGATCTGACCTCGTCACTACTCTACCGAGGTTAGGCTTGGCACTTACTGGGTACCGCTGTAGTGTACTCATACTACAATTCTGCACATCTTTTTGTGCAGATCCAGGTACATCTTATCAGACCACGCATCAGTAAACTAGCTGTACGAGGAGACTTCGAGGTATATCTGCCAACGCTCGTAGATTCCGGAGTCCCCTTCTATTCTTGTTATGTTGTTTCCTTATTTTCTTTAGACTTTGTTATATAGAGACATCAAGGATAAATTCTTAAAAGCTTGTGACTTATTTCTACCGAGGTTTGGGAGTTGAAATTGTTTGAATTGTAGTTTAATTATTTCAGATATTTATTATTATTCCGCATTGATAGACTTACCTAGTCTTAGAGACTAGGTGCCATCACGACATCCTACGGAAGGAATTTGGGGTCGTGACACAAATACAGATGCTTGACTTTTGATTGCCACTACGAAATACTTTCTAACTTATAATTTAAAAACAATTCAAATTATATAAATAGATAATCCTAGAAATTCATAAAAATCTACCTTTAATTTTAATTTTTTTTTAATTATATGCACTGACATTGGCGGTTCGATGGAGTATGGGGCTTAAAGCTTAATCGTTTTTAGTGGTCATTGGAGGAAAATATGTTAATTATATTTTACAGTCAGCTTCTTCTGATGTTTTCTTCTTAATTGATAATATAACCAATTTATTTAACTATTCTTAAGATATTGTTGATCTTAGGTAAACTTTTCTTAATTATACTTTCAAAAACTTTCTTTCTTGGCGGGGGGAGGGGGGCGATGTCTTCATTTTTCTATGAGCAATATCATATAGGCATTTGAAAAATGAATCAAATTTTTTTATTTCATTGAGTATATCAATTTGAGTATTATCTTCTACCTATACAATTTTATTTAGTATTTTTGTTACACGGTAAGTCCAAAAATCAATATGGAACGACTAATTAGCTCAAAGTATGTACAAAAGCCATTAAAGTGAAAGTTAATCCAAGTTGAAGAGAATAAAAGGAAGTCATTTAAGTGCATGCTATTCATTTATTATAGCTCAACCAAATTCTCCCTAAAACATAGCATAATATTTGGAATTGTGTCTTAATAATCATTGACATAGCAAATGATTAATCAAAGGATTACGTATTATTATAAAACAAAATATATACTTATTATACATGTAATATGAGTAATATTTCGGGCCCTATATTTTTGGGGGTCTAAAGCCTTGACTTTAGCTGCCTTGGAATTGAGCCGCTCCTGTGCACTGAGATAAGTTTATAAGGTTCTCTCTCTTTTGTTTCGAACTATATCAATAGATTTTTGATTTATGCATTATCCGGCTATTTTTTATTTATATGATTTGGTGGACAGATATTTAGGTTAATTATCCTTTTAAGAGAGACTTCACGTTGTTGCTTAGCCCTCAAAAATTTGAAGAAGTCTTATTTTTGTAGTTTTCTCCTTCCCCCCCCCCCCCCCTTTCACTTCATCTATTGTTTCTTCTAAATCATGAAGTTGTCCACTACTGCCCAACTCTTCTTGGATTATCAGTTCTAACCCTATACATTATAATATTATATTATTAACTCAGTAGGGACCGTTTCTTTGGTTAATTATTAAAGGAAATTATTCTTTCTGACTGTTTATATTTTTTCAGAAAAGATGGAAGACAAAATGGACTGTGATCCAATTCCAACTAGGGTCGGTTTAAAAAAGAAGGTTGTTGACAAACCAAATCCCAATAGCATTCTAAAAATATTGCTTCTATGAAGGTTCAGTGGAGGGACAACCGGTTGAGGAGGCGACTTGGGAGGCCGAGCATGATATGCGCAGCCGTTATCCTCATCTGCTCGCGCCCGCAGATCCTCGGAGTCCCCCTCTATCCTCCTATGTTCATTTTGCCTTCTTTCTATAGAAATGAACACCGCTAAATCTACCCTGTCCACGAGGCCTCTTGGCCTCTCTCTCAACCCGCTCCTGGCTGTGAACCATCTCAATCTGACGAGCAATGTCGACAACATGAGTGCCCATGTCTGAAATGATGGAATATGGGATACAATGCAGGCGAGCAATCTCTCGGATGTAAATCTCAGCCAACCTCTCTGAAGTGTAAATAGTACCAACTGGAATAAAGTGTGCGGACTGGGAAGTGGGGCTGGGGCAGGCTTGGTCGCATTTGCGATCAATTTGGTCGCAAATGCAGAAGATCAATGCTCGCATTTGCGAGAAAATCATCATTAGCAAGACAAAAGAAATCCTTCAACTTCTTTCCTTCCAATTTCGGTCTTCATCAGCTTTCTTTTGTTGTTTTTCCCCTGCATATTTACTTTTGAGACTACGAGGCAGCTCCTCGGTAGTTCTCCCTGCACATTTACTTTTGGGACTACGGGACGGTATTCCGGGAGATCCCTCTGCTTGGGGGTTCTTGGAATCAATTTCTACCACTCGCGGAGTTTGCTTATAATAACAGCCACCAGCCGAGTATTCAGATGGCTCCTATCAGTAAGCCTCGGATTCAGAGCTATCACTGTGGTTATCCGGCCCGTTAGGGAACGACCCCGGAACTGTATTTTTATGGATTGGATAGCTTCGTATCGTGATTTCGGATTTGGGCGTATGCCCGAAATTGATTTTGAAAGTCTGTAGGTTCCTCTGAGGGCATCCCATCATATCATCTCGGCCTCTATGGGAGAAATCATCAACGTATTCATTACCAAACTCTTGGAAGTCTTGAAATCGAATTTCAATCACTAGAACTAAAAATAGACCTTTGGATCATTACATGATTATGTTCAAAATACCAAACTCTTCCAAAAACTCTTCCCAGACTTCCGCTTCTGCGATCAACTCGTCGCAGGTGCGAGTACGCTTCTGCAGTCCTACGTGCACACCTGCTACCCCTTCCCTTGCCAAGCCAATTCTACTTCTGCGCAACCAAGAGCATCTCAAACCTTTACCCCATTTTGGGGACAACTTACTCCAACCATTCCCCCATTTTTTCCCCCAAAAGAGAATATTCTTTTTTATATTCTTCTCTTTCTTCTATATTATATTATTATCTTTCATTTCAATTTTTATTTTTTAAATTCCATTAAACAAATTCCATCTTTTATTTTCATTAATTTGTAATTTTCATTAAAACAATTCCATAAAATTTTAAATAATATAATTTGTAAGCAATTATTATAGATTAACTAATAATTCAAATAAAAGTGAAATCATTGTGATACAAGATTAATTAAATACATATTACATAACGATAAAATTCATTCCAAATACTACATAAATATTCAACTTCAACCTCTAGTATTCTCCCATAAATGATCTATTAATGCATTACGAAGTGCAAAATGAGCATCTTTGTCCTTAATTCTTCTATGTCCAGCTAAAAATTCTTGAAATCGTTGATTTTCATCTACTGCCATTTCTACTGTTGGAGGTGGACCTTCCAAATCATCTTGAATTGGTGCATTAAGATCACGCTCATTCTCGATTATCATGTTGTGCAATATAATACATGTAGACATTATATCATGTAGTACTTCTTTTTGCCAAAAACGTGAGGCTCCTGCAACAATTGCAAAACTCCGAATGCACGTTCAACATCTTTTCGACATGATTCTTGTTTCATCGCAAAATATAATATTTTATATTTGCACCATTAATTTTTTGAGATGATTATATATTTTTTGTACAATTATAACTTATAATAAAATTAACTTACAATTTTACATAAAAATAATAAATGCACGAAAATTAATTTATCAAAATTATACGCCAAAGTTAAAATATAAAATTAATAGTATAAAGATATTATATAAACATAATTAGGTATATATAAAGAGATAAATTAAAAGAGTTAAATAATAAAATATGCATAAATAGTAATGGGGGAGATGAATAGTGTACCCCATATTTGGAGGAACACTATTCATCCCTCATTTTGGGGGCAAAAATGGGGGAGGATTGGAGCTTTCATTATGGCAAAAATTGACCCCATTATGGGAAAATGAGGGAGGGTTGGAAATGGCCTAACAATCACTTTATTATCAATATATTCCAATTATGGTCTAAGCTGGAAATTTTGTTTCAGTTTAAAAGAAAAAACTCAAGAAACTTATTAACAATCTTGACAAAATTATTACTAGAGGCGAAATTAACGTGACCAAACATAAAACCTACTAATTATGAAGTGCAAGCCGATCCATTTCATCATTTATCACTACTAAAAATCTGCTAAAAATCGACCAACTATTTCCGACCAACGTTGGTCGGTCAAAAAATACGACCAAAAACCGTCCAGGTTGGACGCAAACTGGGGAAAAAAAATAGTTACATTTTTTTTAAACAAAATACCGACCAATGTTGGTCGGTAAATTGGTCAATAGCTGGTCAGACAAGAAAATTTTGGATTACCGACCAACGTTGGTCGGTAATCTGGATCCAATTTTTTAAATTTTAATAATTATTTTATTATTTAAAATATTTTATAATATTTAAGAATTTATATTTAAAATTACCGACCAACGTTGGTCGGTTAAAGATTTTAAATTTTTTTTTGAAAAAAATCCGACTAAAGTTGGTCGGTTTTTGGTAAAACGGTCAGCACTTAATGTACCGACCAAAATTACCGACCAACTTTGGTCGGTAATTCTAAAATCAGAGAAGTGAAAAACGGGGGAAACCCCCATTTCTTTGAAATTTTTCCCTCTTCTTCCTTCCCTTCTCTCCTTCTCCCAGCCCCTCCCCCTCACCGTCCAGGCCTCCCCCTCGCCGTCCAGCCCTCACCCTCGCCGTCGCCGCGCCGTCGCCGTCGCCGCTGCCACTGCCACTGCCGCCCCTCGATCTCCTTCTCCATCTCCTACAAATTCTAGGTTTGAATTACAACCCATTTATTTGAACATTGCATTTTATTGAGGATTAGGGTTTAGGTCTTATTTTAATTAGTTTTGTTAATTAGTTTTATTAACTAATTAGTTTTGTTAATTAGTCAATTATTTATGAATTAGTTTAGTTTAGGGTATGGGTTGAATTTCTTTAGTTTAGTTAGTTTATGTTTAAACTCGTAGGATATGAATTGAAATTTTAATTTTTAGGATTTGTTCTTGTGAATTGAACTTTTAGGATATGAATTGAACTTTTAAGATATGAATTGGACCTTTTGGATATGAATTGAACTTTTAGGATATAAATTGGTGTAATTAGAAAAAAATAATTATCTTGAATTAACTAAAAAAGATATAATTAATTTATAATTGTAGAATAAATTAATTTGTTCTTGTGAATCGAACTTTTAGGGTATGGGTTGAATTTCTTTAGTTTAGTTAGTTTATGTTTAAACTCGTAGGATATGAATTGAAATTTTAGTTTTTAGGATTTGTTCTTGTGAATTGAACTTTTAGGATATGATTTGAACTTTTAAGATATGAATTGGACCTTTTGGATATGAATTGAACTTTTAGGATATAAATTGGTGTAATTAGGAAAAAATAATTATCTTGAATTAACTAAAAAAGATATAATTAATTTATAATTGTAGAATAAATTAATTTGTTCTTGTTTTATTTGTATAGATGGAACATCGTACTTGGATGTACAATAGAAATTATCCTAATCGGCGGGGATTGCGGGAGGATTTTGTAAAAGTGGTTGATGACTTTATTAGACATGCAATGTCACTTCCACCATACCAAAGTGAAGGAATAATTAGGTACCCTTGTGTCAGGTGCGATTGTATGAAGTTTAAAAAATCAGAGGAAGTTAAGCTTCATCTTTATAGGAAGGAGTTTATAGAGAATTACTTTGTGTGGACTAATCATGGAGAGATCGATGGTAGCCGTGGGATATTTCATAACATGGTTGTTGGTGAAAGTAGTAGGTCGGTGGAGAATACAAATCTTGATTCTAGAATTCAGGATATGGTTGCGGATACTTTTGGGGGTGAGCCAAATGAAAATGTTGAACAAACTCCTAATGATGACGCAAAATATTTTTATGAACAGTTAGAGGAAGCTAGTCGTCCACTACGTGAAGGAAGTCCGCACTCTGAGCTGTCTGTTGCAGTTAGATTACTAAGTATCAAATCTAATTGGAATATTTCTCAAGCAGCCATGGACTGTTTCATTGACCTTATGAGTGAACTAGTTGACCCTAATATCAACTTACCTGGTGATTTCTATAAGGCGAAGAGATTGGTTTCTAAGTTAGGACTTTCGTCAATGAGAATTGATTGTTGTGAAGATGGTTGCATGTTATATTATAAAGATGATGCAACTTTAGACAGTTGTAAATTTTGCGAAAAGCCTCGTTTCAAGAGGCTTTCCAGCGGGAATATGGTCGCTGTCAAGGCAATGCATTATTTACCTCTTATACCTAGGTTAAAGAGGTTATATGCGTCGATGAGTTCTGCTCCTCATATGAGATGGCATTTTGAAAATAGAAGACCACCTGGTGTTATGTGTCATCCTTCAGATGGAGAAGCTTGGAAGCACTTTGATAGGACATATTCGAATTTTGCTAGTGAACCAAGGAACATTCGGTTAGGTCTGTGTGCCGATGGCTTCACGCCTTTTTCTATATCTGCGACACCATATTCATGTTGGCCTGTCTTTCTTACACCTTATAATCTATCACCTGAGTTGTGTATGACTAGTCCATATATATTCTTAAATTGTATTATCCCCGGTCCACGTAATCCGAAAAGTTTGATTGATATATATTTGCAACCTTTGATTGATGAGCTAAAATAATTGTGGTATGATGAAGTTGAAACATATGACATATCAACCAAGTAGAATTTTAATATGCGTGCTAATTTAATGTGGACTATTAATAATTTTCCTGTGTATGGAATGTTGTCTGGGTGGATGACTGCTGGGAAGCTAGCTTGTCCTTACTGCATGGAAAATAGTAAAGCGTTCACTTTGAAACATGGCCGAAAGCAATCATGGTTTGATTGTCACCGTCAATTCTTGCCTGATGATCATGAGTTTAGAAGGATGAAAAATGCATTCAAAAAGAATAAAGTGGAATATGATTCTCCACCTCCGATACTTTCAGGTGAGAAAATTTGGGAGAGGGTCCAGAACTTCAGTAAAGTTACTGAGGCTCCACCTTATAGATTCCCCGGATATGGTGTTAATCATAATTGGACGAAACAGAGTATATTTTGGGAGTTGCCTTATTGGAAGGATAATCTTCTCCGACACAACCTTGATGTCATGCATATTGAGAAGAATTATTTTGATAATTTGTTCAACACAGTGATGGATGTTAAAGGTAAGACAAAAGATAACCCGAAGGCTAGAATGGACTTACAAGAATATTGCAGGTGGCCTGAATTATACTTGCAGACAGCAAACAATGGTAAGGTGTTCAAGCCCAAAGCAAGTTACACATTCACTTTGGAGGAAAGACGACAAATTTATGATTGGGTTACGAAATTAAAGATGCCTGAGGGTTATGCGTCGAATCTTGGAAAAAAAGTAGATATGGAGGTAGGGAAGTTGAGCCATTTGAAAAGTCATGACTGCCATGTTTTCATGGAGACCTTAGTGCCTATTGCATTTTGTGGTTTGCCTGAAAGAATCTGGAAACCCATCACAGAGATTAGTTTGTTTTTCAAAGACTTGTGTTCTACCACATTAAGGGAAGAAAACCTACTTCGGATGGACCAGAACATCCGTGTAATTTCTAGTAAGATGGAAAAAATATTCCCATGTGGTTTCTTTGATGTGATGGAACACCTTCCAATACACCTTGTACACGAGGCACGACTTGGAGGGCCTGTTCAATGCAGATGGATGTATCCCTTTGAGAGGTAATATTATAAGTTTGATGTAATATTCTATTTTATTTGAATGTTATTGGCTAACATGAGATTATGTAGGACAATTGGCAAATGCAAACAATTTATTAAGCAGAGGAATAAGATTGAAGGATCTATATGCGAAGCCTATCTTGCAAAGGAAACTGCACATTTTTGTTCTTATTATTTTGAGAGTAACATGCCATGTTCTAGGAATAGGCCCAATAGGCACACGGTCGAATGTGTGAATGATCCATTATATCCACCAATGTCCATATTCAATCAACCAGGCCGATGTTCTAAGGATGTTAGAAAGAGAAGTTTGAGTGATATGGAGTACAAGTCAGCTACACTTCATGTGTTGCTAAATTGTCCCGAAGTTGTACCATTTCTCAAGTAAGTATTGATTTATTAGTTATCAAAATGTAAAATTTACTGTGACTACATATTGATGCAACTACTAAAAATATTTAATATGTCACAGTCACTTCGTGGGTCAATTTGGCTATGATGCTGTATATACGAGATTTGATACGTGGTTCAAACAGTTTGTAAGTGTATATATATATATATACATATGTAGTGAATGTATAAAAATTGATTCATAAGTTGTACTAACTTATGACTTTTTTTAACTCTATGTAGGTAAATAATTCAAATAATGGTGTAAATCAATTTTTGAAAGATATATCTTGGGGACCTGGGCTTCAGGTCACAACAATGTCTAAGTACGTAGTGAATGGTTATAAGTTTCATACAGAGGATTGCTCTAAAAATAAAAATAGCAACAACAGCGGGGTGTGGGTTCAAGGTGGTGATGGCAACCAAGTTGGAGATATTGATTATTATGGTGTGGTCAAAGAAATATTACAACTAGAATATACAGGTTGGCCATATAAGAAATTGATACTCTTTAGATGCAAGTGGTTTGACCCAAATCCAACAAGAGGTACAAGAGTACACAACCAATACAACATAATTGAGGTTAATCATACGAGGGAGTATGATCTCTATGATCCTTTCATAATTGCACATAACGTTAGGCAAGTGTATTATGCTCCTTATCCATTGCGGCGGAATAAGTCCGATTGGTGGGTTGTAATAAAATCTAAGCCTGTAGGTAGGGTGGAAGTCGAGAATGTGTTAGATGTTGCATATCAAAACGATATCTCCAATATTCACCAAATAGTGGACGATCGGTTAGAAAATGATTTGGAATATCCTGAACGCATATTGGAAGAAGTTGATATAAATGAAGTAACAATTATAGAAAATAAGGACGAGGAATCAACTGATGAAGCTCAAACAAGTGAGGACGAAGAATTCTCGGACGAGGAACAATACATCGATGAGGATTAAAAAGTTGGTTTTTAAAGCACTCTCATTTTATAGCTAGTTTCTTATATGTTTCAATCTAAATGTGTATTATATTATGCAGATGGCAGGCAAGGGTCAAGGTAACAATGACCCTACTAGTTCTCGGGGTCGAGAAAAGGGTAGGAAGGGAAAGAGGAGGGTAGAAAATAATACTCCCTCTTGTCCACCCTTTTCAGAGATGCCTATGTCTTATCCTCCACCACACGGCTATACTGAGCTGCCACAACATCACGAGCCATACACCTTCATTCAGACACCCAGTCTTCCATCACAGGGCCACAGGACTATACGTCCGACATACAGTCCAGCTGCCTCACAGCCATCTGCATCACATCCACATGGATCACATCCCTACATATCACAGCCACATGGATCGCATCCACCCATGTCACAGCCACTCGGGTCACAGCCACTCGGGTCACAGCCATCGGTATCACATCCACTTGGGTCGCATCCAGCTATGTCGCAGTCACAGGGATCGCAACCATCTTCATCATCGACTCCATCTATTGCAGGCCTTCACCTGCGAGGCATTAGCTCTGACCCGCCTACACCGTCTTCACATGCCTCTGATACACATGCTTCGGATGGTGATGACGAGGTAGTGCATTATGATCGATATGGCAGGATCATCATAGTCCCTGAGGGTGATGGGTAAGTGTTATTCATTATTTTTGCGTCTATTGATTTGTAACATTTTTACTAAGATATTAATGTATTTTTATTGTTAAATTGCAGGTTCAGGCCGGGTAATAAGACTACGAGGATAATCACCAATGCCATCAGAAAGCTTTATGATGGCCCTTATGCGACTTGGACTGATTGCCCATTCTCACTGAAGGAGCAAATTTTCAATCAATTTAAGGTATAAATGTTCTTTTAAACAGTTTAATAATTTATATTTATGATGTTTCCATCTAATATTTAACTTTTGAAATACAGAGCAAGTGTGTATGGGAAGACCGATATAGCGCGGAAGTGGCTACAAATTTTTATCATAAAGCTCGCAAGAGATTGGCGGATGCTTTCTCGGATGCTAGAAAGAAGAACAAGAGGCCTGGCTGGTTACTTGAGAATTTGTGGAATGATTTGCAAAGGCAATGGCTTACCGCAGAGTTCTTAGAGAGGAGCGAAAAAGGAAAGAAAGCTCGCGCATCCGAGAAGGGAGGCTCCTTGCACACTGGAGGTGCGATCAGCCTAGGGACAATAAAAAGAAGATTGGTACGTAATTGCTTAAATTATTTTACTTTTCTAAGTATATCTATTCTGTTTATTAACTAAATTAATTTGTTTTCAGGAAAAGAAGTATGGGCGTCCAATGAGTCATGATGAGCTATTCAAGGAGACACATGTTGTGAAGAAGAAGAAAGAGGGGGATCAAGATAGGTGGGTCGAGGACCGGGCCTCGACTGCATATGTAAGCTTTCAATTTTATTTAAGTATTATAATTTACTTTTATAAACAACTTGAAATACTGATTTAATTTAAAATAATATAGGGTCGCTACCAAAGTAACGTGGAGGAATTCATCCGTAGTCATCCAGCTGGTAAATCGGGTGAGCCAACCCAACCTTCGGACGAGGATGCTGAAAGAATATGGTTGGAGTCTGTTGGCGGTCCAAAATGGGAGAAGGTATACGGGCTTCCTACTAAAAACTTCCATCGCTATAAGTGTGGAATGCGAGGAATAGGGACTTTCTCGCAAGGCGAGCAACTTAATAGGGAGAGCCTCTCCGCTATGCGGGAGACAGTGACAAAGCTCACATCAGAGCTAGAAGCGGCCAAGAAAAGAGAAAGGCTTAGAGATGCTCAATTCCTTGGCATGCAAGCTCAGATCAGAACTCTCCTATGTAGTGGAGCTTTTCCGTTGCCCCGATCTCGTGAGTCATCTCCAGAGGGTCGACCTCCACGTGATCGTTCCTCCCGCCCTGCTCGTGATCGTTCCTCCCGTCCTCCCCGTGATCGTGCTTCCCGTCCTCCACAAGGCCGTTCTCTATATCGTCTTGTAGATGAAAGTTCATCAGACGGTGATGATGATGTTGTACAAAATACCCCTTGACTTTTATATACTTTGAACTAGACAAATAGAACCAATTTTGAACTAGTTGTAATTAGTTTTAACTTGATTTTAGATTTTTATGTTCAATTGAACTTTAATTTGTTAGTTTTAAAGTATTTATTGAATGTTTTGGTTGTTGTTGTTGTGTTGTTGTTGTTGTGTTTTTGTTGTTGTTGTTGTTGTTGTTTTGTTGTTGTGTTGTTGTATTGGTATGCTGGCAGGTGGTTTAGCTGCCAAAACAGGCATTTTATGCCAAAATTAATCCCAGAAAAACCGACCAATGTTGGTCGGTTTTTAATAAAAAAAATAAATTATTCCAAAATACCGACCAAAGTTGGTCGGTTAATGAACATTGAATTCCCAGAATTCAACACTACCGTCCAACTTTGGTCGGTATTTTGCTTGCATTGTTGAGATTACCGACCATAGTTGGTCGGTAATGTTTAATTTTAATTAGTTTTAAAAAATATATATTTTCAATTACCGACCAAAGTTGGTCGGTTTTTTTTAATTTTAATAATTAATAAAAAAAATATAATTTAGTTAAACCGACTAACTTTGGTCGGTAAAATTAAATTAATAAAATATATTTCCGACCAAAGTTGGTCGGTAAGTAATTAAACTTGTCAGATGGTCGTTTTAATATACCGACCAAAGTTGGTCGGTAATTTCCGACCAACTTTGGTCGGTAAGCCATTCCGACCATCAAAACACCGTCCACACCGTAATGGTCGCATTTTGGTCGGTAATTTGCCATAACCGACCAACGTTGGTCGGTATTTTTGGTCGGTTTTTAGCGAATTTCTAATAGTGTATCCTTTTCTTGGTTTGGTTATTAGATGGTACATAAAGATTATCAAAAGGGAGAAAAGCATGCAGGGATTTGCATATCTTCTCCGTAATTAACGAGTCATTCAAAAAATATTTTTAGATTTCGTGGAAAAAATTAGTGAAAGATACAAACAAACATTATTTAGTCTATATCGTAATTTCACAGCTATTAAGGAGTTAGTGTGATGGAATGAATGAAATTTCTTCACCTTTAACTAGAGAGTCAGATGTTCGAGTTTTCTGAAATATGAATGGATCAAATTCATGATAGAAAGCACTTCTCCCTTTATTGCTTAATGCATAATGCGAATCAGAAATTAATTAGGTCAATAAACTTCCGACCGAAAAAACAAAACTAATTTGACCTAATGCAACAAGTCAACTATTACATAGTTTCCTTTTCAAATTATATTCTCCTAAGCTCTAAGATACTTCTGTATAACTTAATATGGGTATTAATTGATACTGTCTGCCTAACGCTGCATAATATTATGCATAAATTGTTTTCTTATACAGCTAATCAAATACTGTACTAGTATGGCAAGATAGTTTTGTCACTATAATGTTATAGTGGATAAAATAGCATTACTAGAAATTTGCTAAAAATCGACCAAAAATATCGACTAACGTTGGTCGGTTATGGCAAATTACCGACCAAAATGCGACCATTACGGTGTGGACGGTGTTTTGATGGTCGGAATGGCTTACCGACCAAAGTTGGTCGGAAATTACCGACCAACTTTGGTCGGTATATTAAAACGACCATCTGACAAGTTTAATTACTTACCGACCAACTTTGGTCGGAAACATATTTTATTAATTTAATTTTACCGGCCAAAGTTGGTCGGTTTAACTAAATTATATTTTTTTATTAATTATTAAAATTAAAAAAAACCGACCAACTTTGGTCGGTAATTGAAAATATATATTTTTTAAAAATAATTAAAATTAAACCTTACCGACCAACTATGGTCGGTAATCTCAACAATGCAAGCAAAATACCGACAAAAGTTGGACGATAGTGTTGAATTCTGGGAATTCAATGTTCATTAACCGACCAACTTTGGTCGGTATTTTGGAATAATTTATTTTTTTTATTAAAAACCGACCAACTTTGGTCGATTTTACTGGGTTTAATTTTGGCATAAAATGTCTGTTTTGGCAGCTACACCACCTGCCAGCATAACAATACAACAACACAACAACAACAACACAACAACAACATAACAACAACACAACAACAATAACAACAACAACAACAACAACAATAACACAACAACCACAACAACACAACAACCACAACCAAAACATTCAATAAATACTTTAAAACTAACAAATTAAAGTTCAATTGAACATAAAAATCCAAAACCAAGTTAAAACTAATTACAACTAGTTCAAAACTGGTTCTATTTGTCTAGTTCAAAGTATATAAAAGTCAAGGGGTGTTTTCTACAACATCATCATCACCGTCTGATGAACTTTCATTTACAAGACGATATAGAGAACGGTCTTGTGGAGGACGGGAAGCACGATCACGGGGAGGACGGGAGGAACGATCACGAGCAGGGCGGGAGGAACGATCACGTGGAGGTCGACCCTCTGGAGATGACTCACGAGATCGGGGCAACGGAAAAGCTCCACTAGATAGGAGAGTTCTGATCTGAGCTTGCATGCCAAGGAATTGAGCATCTCTAAGCCTTTCTCTTTCCTTGGCCGCTTCTAGCTCTGATGTGAGCTTTGTCACTGTCTCCCGCATAGCGGAGAGGCTCTCCCTATTAAGTTGCTCGCCTTGCGAGGAAGTCCCTATTCCTCGCATTCCACACTTATAGCGATGGAAGTTTTTAGTAGGAAGCCCGTATACCTTCCCCCATTTTGGACCGCCAACAGACTCCAACCATATTCTTTCAGCATCCTCGTCTGAAGGTTGGGTTGGCTCACCCGATTCACCAGCTGGATGACTACGGATGAATTCCTCCACGTTACTTTGGTAGCGACCCTATATTATTTTAAATTAAATCAGTATTTCAAGTTTTTTATAAAAGTAAATTATAATACTTAAATAAAATTGAAAGCTTACATATGCAGTCGAGGCCCGGTCCTCGACCCACCTATCTTGATCCCCTTCTTTCTTCTTCTTCACAATATGTGTCTCCTTGAATAGCTCATCATGACTCATTGGACGCCCATACTTATTTTCCTGAAAATAAATTAATTTAGTTAATAAACAGAATAGATGTACTTAGAAAAGTAAAATAATTTAAGCAATTACGTACCAATCTTCTTTTTATTGTCCCTAGGCTGATCGCACCTCCAGTGTGCAAGGAGCCTCCCTTCTCGGATGCGCGAGCTTTCTTTCCTTTTTCGCTCCTCTCTAAGAACTCTGCGGTAAGCCATTGCCTTTGCAAATCATTCCACAAATTCTCAAGTAACCAGCCAGGCCTCTTGTTCTTCTTTCTAGCATCCGAGAAAGCATCCGCCAATCTCTTGCGAGCTTTATGATGAAAATTTGTAGCCACTTCCGCGCTATAGCGGTCTTCCCATACACACTTGCTCTGTATTTCAAAAGTTAAATATTAGATGGAAACATCATAAATATAAATTATTAAACTGTTTAAAAGAACATTTATACCTTAAATTGATTGAAAATTTGCTCCTTCAGTGAGAATGGGCAATCAGTCCAAGTCGCATAAGGGCCATCATAAAGCTTTCTGATGGCATTGGTGATTATCCTCATAGTCTTATTACCCGGCCTGAACCTGCAATTTAACAATAAAAACACATTAATATCTTAGTAAAAATGTTACAAATCAATAGACGCAAAAATAATGAATAACACTTATCCATCACCCTCAGGGACTATGATGATCCTGCCATATCGATCATAATGCACTACCTCGTCATCACCATCCGAAGCATGTGTATCAGAGGCATGTGAAGATGGTGTAGGCGGGTCAGAGCTAATGCCTCGCAGGTGAAGGCCTGCAATAGATGGAGTCGATGATGAAGATGGTTGCGATCCCTGTGACTGCGACATAGCTGGATGCGACCCAAGTGGATGTGATATCGATGGCTGTGACCCGAGTGGCTGTGACATGGGTAGATGCGATCCATGTGGCTGTGATATGTAGGAATGTGATCCATGTGGATGTGATGCAGATGGCTGTGAGGCAGCTGGACTGTATGTCGGACGTATAGTCCTGTGGCCCTGTGATGGAAGACTGGGTGTCTGAATGAAGGTGTATGGCTCGTGATGCTGTGGCAGCTCAGTATAGCCGTGTGGTGGAGGATAAGACATAGGCATCTCTGAAAAGGGTGGACAAGAGGGAGTATTATTTTCTACCCTCCTCTTTCCCTTCCTACCCTTTTCTCGACCCCGAGAACTAGTAGGGTCATTGTTACCTTGACCCTTGCCTGCCATCTGCATAATATAATACACATTTAGATTGAAACATATAAGAAACTAGCTATAAAATGAGAGTGCTTTAAAAAACCAACTTTTTAATCCTCATCGACGTATTGTTCCTCGTCCGAGAATTCTTCGTCCTCACTTGTTTGAGCTTCATCAGTTGATTCTTCGTCCTCATTTTCTATAATTGTTACTTCATTTATATCAACTTCTTCCAATATGCGTTTAGGATGTTCCAAATCATTTTCTAACTGATCGTCCACTATTTGGTGAACATTGGAGATATCGTTTTGATATGCAACATCTAACACATTCTCGACTTCCACCCTACCTACAGGCTTAGTTTTTATTACAACCCACCAATCGGACTTATTCCGCCGCAATGGATAAGGAGCATAATACACTTGCCTAACGTTATGTGCAATTATGAAAGGATCATAGCGATCATACTCCCTCGTATGATTAACCTCAATTATGTTGTATTGGTTGTGTACTCTTGTACCTCTTGTTGGATTTGGGTCAAACCACTTGCATCTAAAGAGTATCAATTTCTTATATGGCCAACCTGTATATTCTAGTTGTAATATTTCTTTGACCACACCATAATAATCAATATCTCCAACTTGGTTGCCATCACCACCTTGAACCCACACCCCGCTGTTGTTGCTATTTTTATTTTTAGAGCAATCCTCTGTATGAAACTTATAACCATTCACTACGTACTTAGACATTGTTGTGACCTGAAGCCCAGGTCCCCAAGATATATCTTTCAAAAATTGATTTACACCATTATTTGGATTATTTACATACATAGAGTTAAAAAAAGTCATAAGTTAGCACAACTTATGAATCAATTTTTATACATTCACTACATATGTGTGTGTGTATATATATATATATATATATATATATATATATATATATATATATATATATACAAACTGTTTGAACCACGTATCAAATCTCGTATATACAGCATCATAGCCAAATTGACCCACGAAGTGACTGTGACATATCAAATATTTTTAGTAGTTGCATCAATATGTAGTCACAGTAAATTTTACATTTTGATAACTAATAAATCAATACTTACTTGAGAAATGGTACAACTTCGGGACAATTTAGCAACACATGAAGTGTAGCTGACTTGTACTCCATATCACTCAAACTTCTCTTTCTAACATCCTTAGAACATCGGCCTGGTTGATTGAATATGGACATTGGTGGATATAATGGATCATTCACACATTCGACCGTGTGCCTATTGGGCCTATTCCTAGAACATGGCACGTTACTCTCAAAATAATAAGAACAAAAATGTGCAGTTTCCTTTGCAAGATAGGCTTCGCATATAGATCCTTCAATCTTATTCCTCTGCTTAACAAATTGTTTGCATTTGCCAATTGTCCTACATAATCTCATGTTAGCCAAGAACATTCAAATAAAATAGAATATTGCATCAAACTTATAATATTACCTCTCAAAGGGATACATCCATCTGCATTGAACAGGCCCTCCAAGTCGTGCCTCGTGTACAAGGTGTATTGGAAGGTGTTCCATCACATCAAAGAAACCACATGGGAATATTTTTTTCCATCTTACTAGAAATTACACGGATGTTCTGGTCCATCCGAAGTAGGTTTTCTTCCCTTAATGTGGTAGAACACAAGTCTTTGAAAAACAAACTAATCTCTGTGATGGGTTTCCAGATTCTTTCAGGCAAACCACAAAATGCAATAGGCACTAAGGTCTCCATGAAAACATGGCAGTCATGACTTTTCAAATGGCTCAACTTCCCTACCTCCATATCTACTTTTTTTCCAAGATTCGACGCATAACCCTCAGGCATCTTTAATTTCGTAACCCAATCACAAATTTGTCGTCTTTCCTCCAAAGTGAATGTGTAACTTGCTTTGGGCTTGAACACCTTACCATTGTTTGCTGTCTGCAAGTATAATTCAGGCCGCCTACAATATTCTTGTAAGTCCATTCTAGCCTTCGGGTTATCTTTTGTCTTACCTTTAACATCCATCACTGTGTTGAACAAATTATCAAAATAATTCTTCTCAATATGCATGACATCAAGGTTGTGTCGGAGAAGATTATCCTTCCAATAAGGCAACTCCCAAAATATACTCTGTTTCGTCCAATTATGATTAACACCATATCCGGGGAATCTATAAGGTGGAGCCTCAGTAACTTTACTGAAGTTCTGGACCCTCTCCCAAATTTCCTCACCTGAAAGTATCGGAGGTGGAGAATCATATTCCACTTTATTCTTTTTGAATGCATTTTTCATCCTTCTAAACTCATGATCATCAGGCAAGAATTGACGGTGACAATCAAACCATGATTGCTTTCGGCCATGTTTCAAAGTGAACGCTTTACTATTTTCCATGCACTAAGAACAAGCTAGCTTCCCAACAGTCATCCACCCAGACAACATTCCATACGCAGAAAAATCATTAATAGTCCATATTAAATTAGCACGCATATTAAAATTCTGCTTGGTTGATATGTCATATGTTTCAACTTCATCATACCACAATTATTTTAGCTCATCAATCAAAGGTTGCAAATATACGTCAATCAAACTTTTCGGATTACGTGGACCGGGGATAATACAATTTAAGAATATATATGGACTAGTCATACACAACTCAGGTGGTAGATTATAAGGTGTAAGAAAGACAGGCCAACATGAATATGGTGTCGCAGATATAGAAAAAGGCGTGAAGCCATCGGCACACAGACCTAACCGAATGTTCCTTGGTTCACTAGCAAAATCTGGATATGTCCTATCAAAGTGCTTCCAAGCTTCTCCATCTGAAGGATGACACATAACACCAGGTGGTCTTCTATTTTCAAAGTGCTATCTCATATGAGGAGCAGAACTCATCGACGCATATAACCTCTTTAACCTAGGTATAAGAGGTAAATAATGCATTTCCTTGACAGCAACCATATTCCCGCTGGAAAGCCTCTTGAAACGAGGCTTTTCGCAAAATTTACAACTGTCTAAAGTTGCATCATCTTTATAATATAACATGCAACCATCTTCACAATAATCAATTCTCATTGACGAAAGTCCTAACTTAGAAACCAATCTCTTCGCCTTATAGAAATCACCAGGTAAGTTGATGTTATGGTCAACTAGTTCACTCATAAGGTCAATGAAAGAGTCCATGGTTGCTTGAGAAATATTCCAATTAGATTTGATACTTAGTAATCTAACTGCAACAGACAGCTCAGAGTGAGGACTTCCTTCACGTAGTGGACAACTAGTTTCCTCTAACTATTCATAAAAACGTTTTGCGTCATCATTAGGAGTTTGTTCAACATTTTCATTGGGCTCACCCCCAAAAGCATCCGCAACCATATCCTGAATTCTAGAATCAAGATTTGTATTCTCCACCGACCTACTACTTTCACCAACAACCATGCTATGAAACATCCCACGGCTACCATCGATCTCTCCATGATTAGTCCACACAAAGTAATTCTCTATAAACCCCTTCCTATAAAGATGAAGCTTAACTTTCTCCGATTTTTTAAACTTCATACAATCGCATCTGACACAAGGGCACCTAATTACTCCTTCACTTTGGTATGGTGGAAGTGACATTGCATGTCTAATAAAGTCATCAACCCCTTCTACAAAATCCTCTCGCAATCCCCGCCGATTAGGATAATTTCTATTGTACATCCAAGTACGATATTCCATCTATACAAATAAAATAACAAAAAATTAATTTATTCTATAATTATAAATTAATTATATCTTTTTTAGTTAATTCAAGATAATTATTTTTTCCTAATTACACCAATTTATATCCTAAAAGTTCAATTCATATCCAAAAGGTCCAATTCATATCTTAAAAGTTCAATTCATATCCTAAAATTTCAATTCACAAGAACAAATCCAAAAAACTAAAATTTCAATTCATATCCTGCGAGTTTAAACATAAACTAACTAAACTAAAGAAATTCAACCTATACCCTAAAAAGTTCGATTCACAATAACAAATTAATTTATTCTACAATTATAAATTAATTATATCTTTTTTAGTTAATTCAAGATAATTATTTTTTCCTAATTACACCAATTTATATCCTAAAAGTTCAATTCATATCCAAAAGGTCCAATTCATATCTTAAAAGTTCAATTCATATCCTAAAATTTCAATTCACAAGAACAAATCCAAAAAACTAAAATTTCAATTCATATCCTACGAGTTTAAACATAAACTAACTAAACTAAAGAAATTCAACCCATACCCTAAAAGTTCGATTCACAAGAACAAATTAATTTATTCTACAATTATAAATTAATTATATCTTTTTTAGTTAATTCAAGATAATTATTTTTTCCTAATTACACCAATTTATATCCTAAAAGTTCAATTCATATCCAAAAGGTCCAATTCATATCTTAAAAGTTCAATTCATATCCTAAAGTTCAATTCACAAGAACAAATCCTAAAAACTAAAATTTCAATTCATATCCTACGAGTTTAAACATAAACTAACTAAACTAAAGAAATTCAACCCATACCCTAAAAGTTCGATTCACAACAACAAATTAATTTATTCTATAATTATAAATTAATTATATCTTTTTTAGTTAATTCAAGATAATTATTTTTTCCTAATTACACCAATTTATATCCTAAAAGTTCAATTCATATCCAAAAGGTCCAATTCATATCTTAAAAGTTCAATTCATATCCTAAAAGTTCAATTCACAAGAACAAATCCTAAAAACTAAAATTTCAATTCATATCCTACGAGTTTAAACATAAACTAACTAAACTAAAGAAATTCAACCCATACCCTAAACTAAACTAATTCATAACTAATTGACTAATTAACAAAACTAATTAGTTAATAAAACTAATTAACAAAACTAATTAAAACAAGACCTAAACCCTAATCCTCAATAAAATGCAATGTTCAAATAATTGAAACACTAATCAATTGAAACTAATTCATAACTAATTAACAAAACCTAGAAATAATAAATAAATGGGTTGTAATTCAAACCTAGAATTTTTAGGAGATGGAGAAGGAGAGGGGCGGCAGTGGCAGTGGCAGCGGCGACGGCGCGGCGACGGCGAGGGTGAGGGATGGACGGCGAGGGGGAGGGCTGGGAGAAGGAGAGAGGGGAAGGTTTAGAGTGAAGAGGGAAAAATTTCAGAGAAATGGGGGTTTTTTCCGTTTTTCACTTCTCTGATTTTAGAATTACCGACCAAAGTTGGTCGGTAATTTTGGTCGGTACATTAAGTGCTGACCGTTTGACCAAAAACCGACCAACTTTGGTCGGTTTTTTTTAAAAAAAAATTTAAATTCTTTAACCGTGTGTGTGTTTTTTTCTTAAAATATTATAAACTATAAAAAAAATATTATAAACTACAAGCATTTATTTTATTTAACTATGCAATTATTATAAATAATTATAAACTATAAGCATAATCTTTATAAATAATTATATTAACTATTTAATTTTAATAAATTATAATAGCATCTATCTAAGTAAATTTTCTAAGTTATAATTAAGTATGTGAGTAATTTCTCACACACACACATACACTATATTGTAATTGATGCTAATAACTTCTTTTTTCATTCGTTCATCACTAATAATGCATGACATAGATTAATCGATATATAGGTCGAGACGTTTTGATGAATCATCGATTAATATTCATCAATACATCTAAGTAAGTTATAAGTCGATGAATCAATTTACAAATAGATATATTTGATGATAAAGTATATATACTAATTAGTATCTTCCCAAGTCTATCCCTAAAAGAACCCGACCCTGTGGTCCTAGCGCTTCGTGTTCTTATATATATATATATACACTATACCTATATATATATATATATATACACACACACACACATACAAACACACTTCACTGTAATACTTTAACTATATATATAGCTTGTTATAGTATATGTTAGTGTGTATATATATAGCTTGTTAAAGTTTGACCATGTTTGACCTATTAATTTAACTCGTTTACTTAATACTAATATCTTCTTTCGTTTATTTAATTTGTGATCCATATATATATATATATATATATATATATATATATATATATGTTTAGTATTAATTCTTTTATTTTTCATTCATTCATCACTAATAATACATGGCATAGCTAGATTAATCGATATAAGTCGAGACGTTTTATTTTTACTATTAGTCGATATAGGTCAAACGTTTATTTTTAATATTCATCGATGCATCTAAGTAAGTTATAAGTCGATGAATCAATTTACAAATAGTATGCTATATATAGTATATGTTAGTGTATTAATTATTTGTATTACAAAAGTGTTAACGAATTACATTTATATTATTTAGATAGTAAATATAAAAGTAATTCGAAAGTTTGATCAATGTTGACGTAATAACCGACCAACTTTGGTCGGTTATTTTGCAGAAAATAACAATTACCGACCAAAGTTGGTCGGTAAATGCTTCCCCTACATTAAACGACCAACGTTGGTCGGTAATTTTAAATATAAATTCTTAAATATTATAAAATATTTTAAATAATAAAATAATTATTAAAATTTTAAAAATTGGATCCAGATTACCGACCAACGTTGGTCGGTAATCCAAAATTTTCTTGTCTGACCAGCTTGGTCAATTCGTTGACCAATTTACCGACCAACGTTGGTCGGTATTTAGTTTTAAAAAAATGTAACTCTTTTTTCCCCAGTTTTCGTCCAACCTGGACGGTTTTTGGTCGCTTTTTTTGACCGACCAACGTTGGTCGGAAATAGTTGGTCGGTTTTTAGCAGATTTTTAGTAGTGGCATAACTTCTTTATTTGGGTTTTATATACTAGTACCTTTCCTTACACATGAAGGACTAATCTACTTGGCAATATTTATTGTAGATTCTAGTGGAAATCAACAACATACCAGTATATTCCCAGTGAAAATAATAACTAGAATTCAAGAACCACACAAGAAAGTGAGTGTACTGAAAATAATTTATGCATAATATTATAACCTACCCATACTGTGTTGCGTATGCTTTGAAGATGGTAACTCTAGCATTGGAACCAGCACGTAGGAAGTTTGCTTTATTTCTTATAAGTCCCTTAGACATTTCTTAGTTAGCGGATTCCGTCCTAGGAAGAGTTAGTTAATTGTCAGAGACAACTATAGTAGTTGGTACGAAATGGTGAATTGGATAGCCATAAGCTCATCCTTATATTGCTGTAATTATCTATCAGAAATGTATCTATGAAAAATTCCTCTTAGTCTTAGCTAGTTTTAATTTTCCTTTTCTCTGCTTTTGCTCATCTGCTCAATATCTCAGCATTTGGTATCAGAGCAGTGGTCCTCGAACTGTGAAAATGGCATCTGACCTCAAGGGGTTACTGATGTTCTTGCAAGAAACAAACATTATTTAGTCCATATCGTAATTTCACGGCCATTAAGGAGTTAGTGTGATGAGATGAATGAGATTCCTTTACCTTTAACTAGACAGTCAGATGTTCGAGTCCTCTGAAATCTAAATGGATCAAATTCCTCATAGGAAACGCTTCTCCCTTTATTGCTTAATGCATAATGCGAATCCGAAATTAGTTAGGTTAATAAATTTCGGACCAAAAAAATAAAACTAATTTGACCTATTGCAACAAGTCAACTACTACATAATTTTCCTTTTCAAATTATATCCTCCTAAGTGCTAAGATACTTCTGTATAACTTAATATGGGTGTTAATTGATACTGTCGACCTAACGCTGCATAAATTTATGCATAAATTATTTTCTTATACAGCTAATCAAATACTGCACTGGTATGGGTAGATTACCTTTTCCTGATTCCTCTAACCAAACATAGTATTATACAATGCGGAATTATATGTTGGGATAACGTAACTTTTCGAATTGAATCACTTCAACCAGTGGATTATAATAAAGATAAGGTAGGGCGCACCAGGGAAAGTTCTTTCACGAGTACTATTAAAGGCAATCCAAAAAAAAAATGATCGTATCCTAATCCTAACTGTAATTTATCGTGAGTCGGGACAAGAGAGGGTTAATCAAGTTGCAAAGGCTCCTATTTTATCATAGATTTTGGCTATTTTTTTCAAAAACAAATTTGAAAACATTGTTTATTCATTAAACATGATGAATTTTTGAAACAATTTTGAAGAAAAATTTTGGAGTTCCAAAAACTGGTTTGGTTTGGGTGAATGTTTTTTTTTCGCTCCCAAAACTGCAATTTTTTTTGAGTAAAATGCATGTCTAGACATAACTTCAACTTTCAAAAGTTATTTTTTAAAACAATTTAAAAATTCTTTTTTTTCAACTTTCAATAGATCAATGTCCAAACACTAGCTTAAAGTTTGGAGTTCGAGTTACTAAGGGAGCAAAGTGGAGAGCTCGTGGTAGGATTAAAACAAAAATTGTAAAAAATCGTGCAGTGATAGAAAACTAGATACATAGTAGATTGGCAGATTGCAGCAAATTTGACTTCCCAAAGGGTTCTTTAATCATCAAAAAATTACATTTGGAAAGCATTGAAATCTGATTCACATATATAATAAATTCCTTAATTCTGGATTTATTTTTTCCAATAACAACAGCAACTAGCTAGATATACATAATACAAAAGAAAGATAACAAGCAAAGCTTTAGGAAGCAACTTCTTGATATTTTTTTCTTGTCTATTTTCTTATAATAATACAAACTATAGTTATCCCGAGCTCTGCGGACACACTATCCTTCACAGACCCCATTCGTGAATTATACTGGGTATGTTGTTGTTGTATAGTCCACGACTTAGCTTATTTTGGAGCTTCCCTATTTCATAATCATCGGTGCCGGTACGGCGGTGGACTTCTGCCGCTGTGTGCATATGACGGAATTTACTGTTAGCAATCTTTCAGGAATAGAATAAAAGAAGATAGAAAAAAATGAAATCAATAAAGGATCTCTTAGAACCATACTGATGACTATTAGCATTTGCCTTAGGCGAAGGGTAATAGTCTTCGAAATGATGTCTCTCCCTGTTACTGCGACCTCGGATTAGATCATTCATATCTTCTTCATCTGTCATATATAGGAATATATAAACGTCTTTGAAGATATAATTATTAAAAATATTCAGTGTATATAAAGAAAGTTACACATGAAAAATAGAAAAGAAAAGAAATTACTTATAAGGAGTTGAATACTTTTAATAGTACGGAGCCTTTTGTGAAAATCGTGTAGGCTTGGCCTAAAGCGGATAATCACACTATGTTAATAATATCCTTTGACCGTTTTAGCCCTACAAGAGTCAACGATTTGGCGAGACTATGGAAATGGCGGAGTGTGATGTGGGGCCCAGCTTAGTGTCTTTGCCCATCTGTGGGGTTTATAACCTTTACCTATAGCTTTGAAAATGCATACACAGTCTTTAGACTTTGATGATAGTAAATACTCAAGATTTTGTGGGTGCCACACAGTTAATTTCCAAATTAGCCCATGAATGGTGATGTATTATGTGGAACTTAGTTGAAGGAGAGATTATTAGTTGTGTGTAAACAAAGTCTTACATGGAAAGTAGAAAAGAAAAAAGAAAAAGAAGTTATGTGTAATTGGATACTGTTAATAGTGTGAGTCATTTTGTGAAAACCGATATGGACCAAAAACAGACAATATCACACCATGTTAAAGCATTATTAAACTGTTTTAGCCCCCGTAAAATAAAAATACATACCCTCTAACAACTTAAGTTTTTAGATGGGTTGATTGTATACTTCAAGAAATTTTTTAACTGAACAGTACCTTCAGATTTGATAGGGGACGAGTCCAAGATCCTGGCTTGGCTTTGTAGACACCACGCATCCATTAATAATATGAGAAAAAATACAACAAGATAATAGTAGTAAGCAGCAACCTTTTTCATTTTTCTGGATTACTGTCACAATTTTGTGTCTAAGTATAGAAATGAAATGTTTTTGTGATAATGCTTGTAGGTATTGTGAAGTAACTCATCCCAGGGTCACCTCCTAAAAATATCCATTTCATTGTGCGTTGCAGTAGTGTCGCACTTGGACCTTGACTTGAGTCAATACAGTGGACATCTCCGGTCAAAAAGCAAAGAAGAAAACCAAAATTTGGTATACTTTTCCGCATTCCATCGGCCACGTCAAAAAGCTGAACGCACTAATCGTTAAAGTAGCCTTATTTAATACTCCGATTTCATAATATTTAGTGGTTTTAGCAAATTGGATGTGTTTCAAAGTATTTGACATTTTAGAAAAATATGATATTTATTATTTCTATATATATATATATATATAAATTTATCATTCTTGTTCAAATTAGTGTGAGACCGGTTAATTAAGTGGACGCTTAAAAGAGAGATAAAGCTAGATCTTTATCCATTTTATTGGGTACATTGATCCGTAAGTTAAACCTCACAATGTCAGTCTCCAACGCGTTAAAAGATTAAAACCATCTACCTTGCTATCTCCAAGAAAATCTGCAACCAAAACATTCAATAACCGCTATCGTATCCAGCCACACCTGAATCTGCACATGAGGTGCAGGGAGTAACGTGAGTATGCCAACTCAGTAATTAACAACAATAAATAAAGACTGAGCAGTAGTGACGAGCAACAAAGCATATAACGTTCATATCAGGAAATCTCAGTAAAATACAACATGCTCTTAAAAATCAGGATTTGAATCAAACATCTCGTTTAAACCCAGTTCCAATAGAAATTATTTTTTATTTTCCAATAATTTTTCAAACAAAGGCTCAATGCAAAGGTGAGCAAAAATGATGAAATCATAAACAGCCACTCGGGCAGACCTCACAGTCACTCGTGCCACTCGGGCATACCTCACAAGCACTCTTGCCACTCGGGCATACCTCACAATCACTCTTGCCTCCCAGTCACTCAGCACTCGTCACTCGGCACTCGCACTCAGTAGGTACATGCGCTCACTGGGGGTGTGTACAGACTCCAGAGGGGCTCCTTCAGCCCAAGCACTATAATCTGCACGGACAAGTCACGTGCGATAATAATAAAGTATACTGCACGCGGGCAGCCCCGATCCACACTCATTCTCACTAATCAGGCCCTCGGCCTCACTCAGTCACAAGTATGCTGCAGGCGGGCAGCCCCGATCCATACTCCTCCTCACAAATCAAGCCACTCGGGCATTTCAGTAAAACAGGGCATTCGGCCCAAAACATTTATATGCATCAAAATAGAGTCATAAGATTGAGTTATGCAGTAAACAAGTATAAACATGACTGTGTATAGATTTTTCAATCGAAAACAGTGAGAGGATGATACGAAACAGCCCCTGAGGGTCCAAACAGCATTGGCGCAAGGCCCAAACATGGCATTCAGCCCAATTTACTGAAATTCTTTCTAAAACATATAAGTATCAAATGGTTTCAACAAAGTATGCAACTTTACAATTGCTACGGGACGGACCAAGTCACAAATTCCCAACAGTGCACGCCCACACGCCCGTCACCTAGCATGTGCGTCACCTCAAAATAATAGAATGATACGAAATCCAGGGTTTCATACCCTCAGGACTAGATTTACAATTGTTACTTACCTCAAACCGGTCAAATCTCTACCCCGCAATGCTCTTGCCTCTGGACTCTGCCTCCAAATGCTCCAAATCTATTCACAATCAGTATAATACCATCAATATACGCTAATGGAATGAATTCCACAAGAAAAGATTCAAAATTAGACCAAAACCCGAAATTGGCTCAAAACTCGCCTGTGGGCCCACGTCTCGGAACCCGACAAAAGTTATAAAATACGAAAGCCCATTCAACCACGAGTCTGCCCATACCAATTTTACCAAAATCCAACCTTAACTCGACCATCAAATATACAAATCAAATTTCCAAATTTCTAAGTTTCAATCTCTGATTTACACCTCAAAATCATGTAATCTAGTCGGATTACTCGATGATAATTCACTATTATGGAGTAGAAATGATCACAAGGGACTTACCTCAAGTTTTTCCTTGAAAATATAACAAAAATTGCCTCTCCCCAAGCTCCAATGTGTCAAAAATTGCAAATGGGACGAAGCCCCCGTTTTTATAATTCTGCCCACACATCCTCGGTTCTGCCTCGATCTTGGCCTTCGATCGAGGTCCTCGATCCTGGCCCTCGATTATGTCTTCTTCCCAGCCTTCGACCGTGACCCTCGACCCTGGGCTCGATCATGCCTTCGATCGTGACCCTCGACCCTGAGCTCGATCGTGGCCCTCGACCTTGAGCTCGATTTGGGCTTCGATCGTGGCCATCGACCCTGAGCTCGATCTGGGCTCGATTTCTGGGCAGAAACAATTTCCAACAGAAGGAAATTGCAGCAGTTGTTCTAGTTCAATTTGATCCGTTAACCATCCGAAACTCACCCGAGGCCCTCGGGACCTCAACCAAATATACCAACAAGTCCTAAAACATCATACGAACTTAGTCGCATCCTCAAATCTCCTCAAACAACGCTAAAACCATGAATTACACCCCAATTCAAGCCTAATAAACTTTGAAATTTCTAATTTCTACAAACAACTCCGGAACCTATCAAATCACGTCCGATTGACCTCAAATTTTGCACACAAGTCCTAAATGACATAACAGGGGTATTCCAATTTTTAGAATCATATTCCGACCCCGATATCAAAAAGTCAACCCCCCGATCAAACTTCTCAAAAATAAAACTTTCGGCATTTCAAGCCTAATTCCTCTACGGACTTCCAAATAATATTCCAGACACGCTCCTAATCCCAAAATAACCATACGGAGCTATTGGAATAATCCAAATTCAAATCCGACGTTGTTTACATATAGGTCCATATCCGGTCCACTTTTCTAACTTAAAATTTTCAATTTTGAGACTAAGTGTCTCATTTCACCCCGAGTTCCTTCCGGACTCGAACCAACTAACCCGATATAACATAATATAGCTGAATAACACAAAAAGAAGTAGGAATGGGGAAAACATGGTTACAACTCTCGAAACGACAGGTCGGGTCGTTACATCCTCCCCCTCTTAAACATCCGTTCGTCCTCGAACGGGTCTAGAAACATACCTGGAGTCTCGAATAGGCGTGGATATCTGCTACGCATCTCCCGCTCGGTCTCCCAAGTGGCCTCCTCCACAGGCTAACCTCTCCATTGCACCTTCACTGAAGCTATATCCTTTGACCTCAACCTTCTAACGTGCCGATCCAAAATATCCAACGGCTCCACATCATAAGTCATATCACCCTCTAACTGAACCGTGCTGAAATCCAAAACATGGGACGGATCTCCAATATACTTCCGGAGCATGGAAACATGAAACACTGGATGCACACTCGACAAGCTGGGTGGCAAGGCAAGCTTATAAGTCACCTCTCCTATCCTCTGAAGCACCTCAAAAGGCCCAATGAACCGGGGGCTCAACTTGCCCCTCTTCCCAAACCTTATAACACCCTTCATGGGTGATACCTTCAGCAAAACCTTCTCCCCAACCATAAAAGACACATCACGGACCTTCCTATCCGTATAGCTCTTCTTCCTAGACTGCGCCCTGCGAAGCCGCTCCTGAATCAATTTCACCTTATCTAATGCGTCCTGGACCAAGTCTGTACCTAAGAGCCTAGCCTCACCCGGCTCAAACCATCCAACCAGAGATCTACACCTCTTCCCATACAAAGCCTCGTACGGAGCCATCTGAATACTCGACTGATAACTGTTGTTATATGCAAACTCCGTGAGTGGCAGAAACTGGTCCCATGAACCCCCAAAATCAATGATACAAGCACGCAACATGTCCTCCAATATCTGAATAGTGCGTTCGGACTACCCGTCCGTCTGAGGGTTAAAAGCTGTGCTTAACTCAACCTGAGTACCCAACTCTCGCTGCACGGCCCTCCAAAAATGCGATGTGAACTGAGTTTGCGAACGATCTCTCGGATGTAAATTTCATCCAACCGCTCTGAAGAGTAAGTAGTACCAATTGGAATGAAGTGCGCGGACTTGGTCAGCCGATCCACAATAACCCAAATAGCGTCAAACTTCCTCGAAGTTCGTGGGAGCCCAACTACAAAGTCCACAGTGATCCGCTCTCACTTCCACTCTGGGATCTCTAACCTCTGAAGCAAGCCACCTGGTATCTGATGCTCATACTTAACCTGCTGACAGTTTAGACACCGAGCCACAAACCCAACTATATCCTTCTTCATCCACCTCCACTAATAGTTCTGCCTCAAATCCTGGTACATCTTCGCGGCACCCGGATGGATGGAATACCGCGAGCTGTGGGCCTCTTCAAGAATTAGCTCTCGAAGCCCATCTACATTAGGCACACATATCCGGCCCTGCATTCTCAGCACCACGTCATCACCAATAGTCACATCCCTAGAATCACCTCTCCGAACCCTGTCCTGAAGAACGAGCAAGTGAGGGTCATCATACTGACGCTCCCTGATATGGTCATAAAGAGAAGACCTTGAGACCACACAAGCCAATACCCGACTAGGCTCCGAAATATCCAATTTGACAAGCTGGCCTACCAAGGTCTGAATATCTAATGCCAAAGGTCTCTCTGCTGCTAGAAGATAGGCTAAACTCCCCAAACTCTCTGCCCGGCGACTCAAATCATCGGCCACCACATTGGCCTTCCCCGGATGGTACACGATAGTGATATCATAGTCCTTAAGAAGCTCCAACCATCTCCGCTGATGCAAATTAAGATCCTTCTGCTTTAACAGATACTGCAGACTCCGGTGATCAGTATAGATCTCACAATGAACCCCATTCAAATAATGACGCCAAATCTTCAAGGCGTGAACAATAGCTGCTAACTCAAGATCATGGATAGGATAGTTCTTCTCATGGGTCTTCAACTGGCGCGAGGCATAGGAAATCACCTTACCCTCCTGCATCAAAACACACCCAATGCATATCCTTGAGGCATCACAATACACGGTGTAAGAACCTGAAGCTGATGGCAAAACTAACACTGGAGCTGTGGTCAAAGCAGTCTTGAGCTTCTGAAAGCTCTCCTCACATTCATCTGACCACCTGAATGGAGCACCCTTTTAGGTCAATTTGGTCAAGGGCAATGCAATAGATGAAAATCCCTCCACAAAGCGACGGTAGTAACCCGCCAAACCAAGAAAGCTCCTAATCTCCGTGGCTGAGGATGGTCTGGGCCAACTCTGCACCGCCTCTATCTTCTTCGGATCCACCTGAATATCCTCACCGGACACCACGTGCCCCAAGAATGCTACTGAACTGAGCCAAAACTCACATTTAGAGAACTTTGCATAAAGCTTCTCCTCCTTCAATCTCTGCAATACAGCCCTCAAATGTTGAGAGTGCTCTTCTTAGCCGAGAGTACACCAGGATGTCGTCAATGAATACAACGACGAATGAGTCCAAATAGGGCTGGAATACACTATTCATCAGATGCATGAACGCTGCTGGGGCATTGGTCAGCCCAAAAGACATCACCATAAACTCATAATGGCCATATCGGATTCTGAAATCTGTCTTTAGAATATCTGAATCCCGAATCTTCAGCTGGTGATAACCGGACCTCAAATCAATCTTGGAGAACACCCTTGCTCCCTGAAGCTGGTCGAATAAATCATCAATACGAGGCAAATGATACTTGTTCTTGACTGTGACCTTGTTTAACTGCCTGTAATCAATACACATTCTCATGGAACCATGCTTCTTTTTCACAAATAGAACCGGTGCACCCGAAGGTGACACACTAGGCCGAATAAACCCCTTATCAAGGAGTTCCTGAAGTTGTTCTTTCAATTCCTTCAACTCCGCCGGTGCCATACGATACGGTGGAATAGAAATAGGCTGAGTTCCCGGCACCAAATCAATACCAAAGTCAATATCCCTGTCAGGCGGCATGCCCGGTAGGTTTGCAGGAAACACATCCGGAAAATCACGTACCACCGGAACAGAATAAATGACAGGAGTCTCTGCACTAACATCCCTCACAAAATCCAAATAAGATAGGCAACCCTTCTCAACCATGCGCTGAGCCTTCAAATATGAAATCACCCTACTTGGTACATAATCTATAGAACCGCTCCACTCAACCCTCGAAATTCCCGGCATAGCCAACGTCACCGTCTTAGCGTGACAATCTAGAACAGTATGACATGGAGATAACCAATCCATGCCCAATATCACATCAAAGTCAACCATACTGAGCAACAATAGATATACTCGGCTCTCTAGACCCCCAATAGTCACCCCACATGACCGATATACACGGTCCACAATAATAGTATCGCCCACAGGAGTAGATACATGTACAGATGAAACTAAGGACTCATGGGGCATATCTAGAAAATGGGCAAAATACGAGAAAACATATGAATACGCGGAACTAGGGTCAAATAATACTGAGGCATCTCTGTGGCAAACTGAGACAATACCTGTAATCACAGCATCTGAAGCAATAGCATCTGGTCTGGCAGGGAGAGCATAGAAACGGGCCTGACCACCCCCTGATCTGCCTCCCCCTCTAGTGCGACCCCTAGCTGACTGACCTCCACCCCGAGCTAACTGGGCGGGTAGTGAGGTAGCTGGTGCTGTAGTCGGAGGATGACTCCTCTACTGAGATAGACCTCCATGACGAGGAGGACACCGTCACCACATATGCCAAGCTCTCCACACTCAAAACAACTCCCTGGTGCTGGCGGCGGAAACTGAAGGGAACCCCTAGCACCGGGATGACTGGTAGAAGAACCTGGCATAGAAAAACCCTGAACAGGTGGAGCACGGGACGAACTCTAAACTGGAAGGGCACTAAGTGATGAGTGGCCCTGATGAGAACTGTGAGAACCATGGCCGGATGATGCACCCTGATGAAATGGCCGAGCTGACTGAGCCTGTCTGAAATGATGACCTTTACCGTGCTGGAACTGACCCCCAAAAGGAGCACCGCTGAATCCACCCTGACCACGAGGCCTCTTGGCCTCCCGCTCAACCCTCTCCTGACCGCAAACCATCTCAATCTGCCGAGCAATGTTGACAACCTCATCAAATGTAGCACCTGAAACTCGCTCCCTGATCATGAGCAACTGTAGCTGATAAGTGAGGCCATCAATAAACCTCATGATTCTCTCTCTGTCCGTGGGAACCAACCAGATAGCATGAAGGGCCAACTCAGAGAATCGCATCTCATACTGCATCACAGACATATCACCCTAGCGTAGCCGCTCAAACTGTCTACGCAGCTCCTCTCTGCGGGATCGAGGCACGAACTTCTCCAAAAAGACCACGGAGAATTGCTGCCAAGTAAGGGGTGCTGCGCCAACAGGCCTACGCCTCTCGTAAGTCTCCCACCATCTAAGTGCAGCCCCAGAAAACTGAAAGCTAGTGAACGAGACCCCACAAGTCTCCAAAATACCAGCAGTACGGAGTATCCTCTGACACCTGTCCAAAAAGTCCTGAGCATCCTCTCTCTCTGTGCCACTGAAAGGTGGTGGCTGAAGTCTCCCAAACCTCTCCAACCTACGCTGATCATCCTCAAGCATAGCAGGAAACACATAATCCTGAGCAACAACAACCGGATGGGTTGGTGGTGCCTCTGGTGTCTGAAGTCCCTGAATAACCTGCTCGGGTGTGCGAGCGATGGGAGTCTGAGTGCCTCCCCTGGCCTGAGAAGTCGTTGCGGCTGTCGAAATAGAGACCGCCTGAGCAAGGCCAGTACACGCTATCATAATCTGAGCTAAGGCCTCCTGAAGGCCTGGAATCACAATAGGCACATGTGGTGCCTGAGCTGGTGCATCAACAACTGGAACTTGGTCCTGATCTGGGACAACCGGTGGATCTGTAGGTACTGCCCCAACTGCTGTACGGGCTGCACCTCTGCCCCTACCACAGTCTCTACCGCGGCCTCGGCCTCTCGCGGCCCTGGCTGGTGGTACTGGTAGCTGGCCCTCCTGACTGGTAGCACGAGTCCTCACCATCTGTGAGAGAATGAAATAACAAATGATTAGTTACTAGAATCAACAGATTCGCACGACAAGAATTCAAGAATATGGAGTTTCCTAAAGGTTCTGCAGCCTCCTGAAGATAAGTACAGACGTCTCCATACTGATCCGCAAGATTCTACTAAACCCGCTCATGACTCGTGAGACCTATGTAACCTAGGCTTTGATACCAATCTGTCACGACCCAAAACTAAACCCCTATCGTGATGGCACCTATCGTGGAACTAGGCAAGCCGACTCATTTCCAAAACAAAATAATATTTTCATTTCAAAGATAATTTCAAGGTTATCTAACATAAAAACCTTCATTTAAAGAGTTCAAATCAAAGAAAAATAAAAGTGCGGAAAAAAAAAGCCCAACATCAGGGTGTCACTAGTCATGAGCACCTACTATAATCTGTCTAACAATATCAAGGCTTACTCAGCCTAAAAAAAAACATCGCTAAATACTACTAGAGGAAGATAAGAGGGAGAAGAGCAGGGGCTGCGATTGCCAAACAACTACCTTGCTATCTCCAAGAAAATCTGCAACCAGAACACTCAATAACCGCTACCGTGTCCAGCCACACCTGGATCTGCACACGAGGTGCAGGGAGTAACATGAGTACGCCAACTCAGTAAGTAACAACAATAAATAAAGACTGAGCAGTAGTGACGAGCAATAAAGCATATAACGTTCATATCAGGAAATCTCAGTAAAATACCACATGCTCTTAAAAATCAGGATTTGAATCAAACATCTCGTTTAAACCCAGTTTCAATAGAAATCATTTTTTATTTTCCAATAGTTTTTCAAACAAAGGCACAATGCAAAGGTGAGCAAAAATGATGAAATCATAAACAGCCACTCGAGCAGACCTCACAGTCACTCGTGCCACTCGGGCATACCTTAAAATCACTCTTGCCACTCGGGCATACCTCATAATCACTCTTGCCTCCCAGTCACTCAGCACTCGGCACTCGGCACTCGACACTCGCACTCAGTAGGTACCTGCGCTCACTGTGGGTGAGTATAGATTCCGGAGGGTCTCCTTCAGCCCAAGCACTATAATTTGCACGGACAACTCACGCGCGATAATAATAAAGTATGCTGCAGGCGGGCAGCCCCGATCCACACTCATCCTCACCAATCAGGCCCTCAGACTCACTCAGTCACAAGTATGCTGCAGGCGGGCAGCCCCGATCCACACTCATCCTCACAAATCAAGCCACTCGGGCATTTCAGTAAAACAGGGCATTCGGCCCAAAACATTTATATGCATCAAAATAGAGTCATAAGACTGTGTTATGCAGTAAACAAGTATAAACATGACTGAGTATAGATTTTTCAATCGAAAACAGTGAGAGGATGATACGAAACAGCCTCTGAGGGTCCAAACAACATTGGCGCAAGGCCCAAACATGGCATTCAGCCCAATTTACTGAAATTCTTTATAAAACATATAACTATCAAATGGTTTCAACAAAGTATGCAACTTTACAGTTGCTACGGGACGGACCAAGTCACAAATCCCCAACAGTGCACGCCCACATGCCTGTTATCTAGCATGTGCGTCACCTCAAAATAATAGAATGATACGAAATCTGGGGTTTCATACCCTCAGGACTAGATTTACAATCGTTACTTACCTCAAACCGGTCAAATCTCTACCCCGCAATGCTCTTGCCTCTGGACTCTGCCTCCAAATGCTCCAAATCTATTCACAATCAGTATAATACCATCAATATACGCTAATGAAATGAATTCCTCAAGAAAAGCTTCAAAATTAGACCAAAACCCGAAATTGGCTCAAAAATCGCCTGTGGGGCCCACGTCTCGGAACCCAACAGAAGTTATAAAATCTGAAAGCGCATTCAACCACGAGTCTACCCATACCAATTTTACCAAAATCTGACCTTAACTCGACCCTCAAATATACAAATCAAATTTCCAAATTTCTAAGTTTCAATCTCTGATTTACACCTCAAAATCATGTAATCTAGTCGGATTACTCGATAATAATTCACTATTATGGAGTAGAAATGATCACAAGGGATTTACCTCAAGTTTTTCCTTGAAAATATAACAAAAATCGCCTCTCCCCAAGCTCCAATTTGTCAAAAATGGCAAATGGGACGAAGCCCCCTTTTTTATAATTCTGCCCAAACATCCTCAGTTCTGCCTCGATCTTGGCCTTCGATCCTGGCCCTCGATTATGTCTTCTTCCTAGCCGACCGTGACCCTCGACCCTGGGCTCGATCATGCCTTCGATCGTGACCCTCGACCTTGAGCTCGATCGTGGCCCTCGACCTTGAGCTCGATTTGGGCGTCGATCGTGGCCATCGACCCTGAGCTCGATCTGGGCTCGATTTCTGGGCAGAAGCAATTTCCAATAGAAGGAAATTGCAGCCGTTGTTCTAGTTCAATTTGATCCGTTAACCATCCAAAACTCACCCGAGGCCCTTGGGACCTCAACCAAATATACCAACAAGTCCTAAAACATCATAGGAACTTAGTCGCATCCTCAAATCACCTCAAACAACGCTAAAACCATGAATTACACCCCAATTCAAGCCTAATGAACTTTGAAATTTTTAATTTTTACAAACAACTCCGGAACCTATCAAATCACGTCTGATTGACCTCAAATTTTGCACACAAGTCCTAAATGACATAACAGGGGTATTCTACATTTTTAGAATTAGATTCCGACCCCGATATCAAAAAGTCAACCCCCGGTCAAACTTCTCAAAAATAAAACTTTCGGCATTTCTAGTCTAATTCCTCTACGGACTTCCAAATAATATTTCGGACACGCTCCTAAGCCCAAAATCACCATACAGAACTATTGGAATCATCAAAATTCAAATCCGAGGTCGTTTACATATAGGTCCATATCCGGTCCACTTTTCTAACTTAAAATTTTCAATTATGAGACTAAGTGTCTCATTTCACCCCGAGTTCCTTCCAGACTCGAACCAACTAACTCGATATAACATAATATAGCTGAATAACACAAAAAGAAGTAGGAATGGGGAAAACAGGGTTACAACTCTCGAAACGACCGGCCGGGTCGTTACAGTTTCTCTCCGGGATTGGCACTTTTTAGAGTTAATTATCCATTGCTCTCGGTCAGAAGCCTCCCTTAGCTGCATTTGAGTAGCCTCAACATCGGCCCAGTACATGGCAATGGACTTGTCCTCCATGACCTTTGTCTTCTCTATCTCCGCCTTGGCCTCATCAAGCCCAGTTTCAAGCTCCTCGATCCTCTTGGCTTGGGCCGAAGTTTTCTCTTTTATGCCCCAAAGTTAAACCTCGGCAGATGTCAGTTTGGCCAAGGTAGTTTCTTTTTCCGCAGCCAGGCTGTCCATATTCTTCTTCCACCAATCACAATCGGCCTTTATCTAATCGACTCCTCCCCGAAGCAGCTCGATCCTTCCAACCTTTGCCGCAGCTGAGAAAATGAAGTATTAGCTCGGCCTCTTCCTCACGAGCCTTGGCCAAATCCGCTTGAAGGTCCTTTATAGTTTTGTCTTTTTGGCCGCAAAGAAGCTTCAGAGTGTTCCTCTCCTCCGAGACCTTTTGGAGTCGGTTTCACACTGGCTAAGGTCAGCTCCAAATTTGGTGAAGACCTATACAAAAAGGAAAACACAAGTCAAATTTAGAGAAAATTAAAAAAAAAAGAGTACAGAAAAGAAGTGGAGTAAACTGATTCTTACCAAAGATGAGAGACGTTGGGCCTCTTCTAAAAGAATAGAAGCGTCACTGATATCAGAGTCATCATCGACTTCGGTTAAGCAATCCTGAAAGGGATCCCATACACTAGAGCCTCCACCTAATTCAGGGGTCTTCAACTCTCGAGCTTCCCTTAGTGCCTCCTCAAAAAAAGTCGAAAGAGAAGGCAAGTGACATGCTATCACGGTCCTGAGAAAGTCGTTCGGGGTGCTCTGATCGATCTTTGGGGTCTCAGAACCGGCCCTATCTGGTGTAGTTGCAGATGGCTGAGAAATGATCTCGACCTCTGCTAATTCGGGATCCTCACCCGATTTCTTTTTGGAAGCCTCCTCGACACGAGGCTTGATTTTAGCAGCCGCCGTTGGCTCAGAAGGTTTGGTGACCTCGACGGCTTTCCTAGGTCGGACCGTCAGTGCCGAGGCATTTTCCTCTTCTTCCTCTTCTTTTTCTCTCAATTTTTGAACCAATTCCATCGTTAGAGCGATTACTTTCCTCCTCTCCCTTCGAGGTTTGGGCTTGGGATCCTCGGACTGCGAGGCAGTTTTCCTCTTTTTGTCTTTCCCCGGCTTCGGAACCGAGGACTTGGTTTCTTCCTCGCCACTTGAAGGCCTCAAAATGGTATCCTTGGTCAGGCCTGCATGAAAGAAAATTAGTGACGAATGAAGTTTAAAAAGTGTTTCAGAACATGAAAAAGGAGATCCTTACCGTGGTTCTAGGCCTCCCATCTGCCCTTTGCCAAATCACGCCATGCGCATTCGGCATAAGTGGAAGTTGAATCTAACTTCCGAACCCAATATTCGAGGTCAGGTACCGCTTGAGGCATCTAAGGGATAGCTGCATGTCAAAAGGGGATATCAGGTGAAGTCGAAGAAGGTAGGAAGATCAAAGTTTAAAAGATCACTTACGGTCGAAGTTCCACTCCTCAGAGAACGACATCTTCTCTTCCGTGATAATTTTGCGGGTCCTCACCCTTATAAAATGACTTATCCAACCCCAATCCTTGTCCTCGTCGATGCTCAAGATCAAGGCCTTTGTTGCTCGGCGTTGGAGCCTGATTAGTCCTCGGTAGATTCAAGGCCGGTACAACCGCATGAGGTGATTTTGAGTAAACTTTATCCCCTCGGCCTTGCTAGAGAAGAAGCGTAGTATGATTACTATGCGCCATAGTGAGGGGTGGATTTGGTCGAGGGTAACCTGATATCTTTTATAGAGATCAATAATTACTGGGTGAGGGGACCCAATGTGAAGGGGTAAGTGTAAACACTTAGGAACCCCTCCACATAAGTGGTGATGCTCTCTTCGGGAGCATGAATTTGTACCACGACCTCAGGACCCCAGTTGCAGTCCCTCTTCATGGCCTCGAGGTGGCTCTTCGATATTGAGCACATGTACATCGACACATGCTCACATCGGCCCAGGATCGATGAAGGGTTTTTGACCTTGAAGTCGAATTTTAGAGTACACGGGCCGTGAACATATTCGTGGGGAAACGGCTCCACTGGCGCCTTGCCGCCGGACGGCCGGGAAGAGGAGCATTAAGTTTTCTCCTTCCGCAGTACGGTTTTTGAGGTTTTCACCATTTGTATAAGTAAAGAAGAGCGAAGGAAGATGATAAACCGGTGATGTTGGTGCTAACGAAGGTGGCTCTACAGACGATGAAGGGGAGGATACGAGAAGAGTGAGAATAGTTAGAGGTTTGATTAGAGAAAAAGTAAAGTTTGATTCAAGGAAAGAGCGGGTATTTATAGGTTCACAGAGACGGTTCGGTGGCGTTAGTGGCCAACCGCTAACTGACATGCATTAATGATTTGGGGAACTGAACTGACGGGACGTTTTGATCACATCTGTCACTTCGTCATAAGTATGAAGTCATAATCGAGGTTTCGGAAAATAAGGCTCACACCGTTTCTTATCATTTTATTCCAAGAAACGCGAGGACTATCTATATACGGTCGAAATCGGCCATGTCAGATTTCATAGGCATGGGGAGCTGCCTCGAGAGTAAGTTCATAATAGACCAAGATCGAGCTCAATGGCAGAGTATGGAGCATGAAGATCGAAGTGCTCACTGAAGATCGAGACCGAACATGACCGACTTCGAGTAAAGCATAATAACAGAATGGCGAAATATTAGCAACCGACCGAAGATCTCGGCGGAAATTCCCGAACAGATCTAATCAAGCGGTTATTGATGCCAATCATGGGATTTGTTTCCGCTATTAGAATTATATTTTATTTAGTATTCCTCTACTATATAAAGAGGGACCCCATTCATTTATAGGGGGGGTTGATTCACTGAAAAACATATACAAAAGTGCTGCTTTCTATTTCACTTACTATCTATTACTGTTTATCATTGTTTATTTTATGTTCTTTACTGTTCTTCTTACCTAACCTCGAGACCATCTCGAATCGAGGTCGTAAGCACTGCCAGAACACTGGTTTAATTTATTTTACTGTTCAGATTATCTATTCAATTCCGTATTTATCAATTGGTATTGGATTAAATCACATATTCTTAAAACCACTAAATAAGTTTAATTGTGTCACAACCCAAAATCCAACTAGTCGTAATGGCACCTAACCCAACCCGTTAGGTAAGCCAATTACCAACTATCCTATTTCAATAATAATTATTAAAGCAATTTAAGTAAATAAAGGTCTTAATCTTATACAATCCCCAAGAACTGGTAGTACAAATCCTGAGCTTCTAAGAATAGAGTATACAAAGAGGAAATAAAATAATACATAGTCTGTTTGAATAGTACATAAATAGAGCTTTTATAAATCTAAGGCTACCATGAATAAGAGGCAGTTACAACAAGAATGCAAGTACATCTTCAAATCCCGCAACCATCGAGCACAACAACAACATCAACAAACATCTGCACGCAATTTGCAGAAGTGTAGTATCAGTACAACCGACCCCATGTATTGAGTAAGTAACAAACCTAGCCTTAGATTGAAAGTAGTGACGAGCTTCTACCAAGGTCGGGTCCAAAAGCACTAGTCCAAAACAACATAAAGAAAATAATACCAGAAGTAACTCAATGATCAAATGCTCAACAAAAACATGATTTCTAAAAACTCATTCTGCCTTTCAAGTACATCAATGAAAACCCAAATCGTTTACCGAAGTTGCCAAAACTATGAATAAGTTTGAAAACAATAATTTTCCTAAAATACTTTCAATAATAAATAAAATGTTTCATTTTCTTTCTAGATAACCAGTGAAAAACAAATGCATCACTATACCCATCTGTCAACATGTGTGAGAAATCATGAATAATGTGATACCGTACAACATGAGGAAAACACATCTCTATGCATGTATGTTATGTGTGCATGTCAATGCAATGTATCTCAGAGATTGTAATCATGTACTCATATTCTCAGAGTACTTAATCTCCCTTTCTCACACATTCCACTCATCATGGCCAATCACTCGGTACTGTATATGGCCAATCCGGCCCAGGGAACATCCATCCCTGAATATACACATCAACTGATCATCAGTCACTCAGTACCGAGTAGAGCCAATCCAGCTCATGGAGAAGATCCATCTCCAGATATAATACATCGGACAAGGTCTATGTCCAGGGAAGATCCATTAATTAATAATATCAACCGCGCTCGCTGGGGGTGTGTACAGACTCCGGAGGGGCTCCTTCAGCCCAAGAGCTAATAACTGCACGGACAACTCACATGCCATAGTATCAATATCAGAATCAATCAGGCCTTCGGCCTCACTCAGTCATCAATCTCTCCAGTCTCTCTCTCATGGGCTCAAAATGTCATGAAAATAACCCGAAAATGATGATATAATGTATCAATAAATAACAACAGAGACTGAGATATGATATGCAATGAAATGAATATGACTAAGTATGAATTTTCAATTTAAAATAATAAATTCACAGCAATATGACCTCTGTGGATCCCAAAATACTGGCACATAGCCTTAACAGGATTTTTAATATGTTTTTCAGCTCAATTTCTTTAACACATAACACCGCATGAAAAATGCTAAGATTATTTAACTACAAGATTCCACAGAAACAATTATATCACAATTTCTATAGTGCACGCCCACATGCCAGTTGCCTAGCATGTGCGTCACCTCCCAACAATTTCACAAAATTCATATATTCAGGGTTCATACCCTCAACTCCAAGATTAGAAGGGTTACTTACCTCGAACAAGTGAAATCCAATGTCGAGCAAGCTAAGCAATGCTCCAGCAATTCCACTCTGTGTGTATCAACTTCCAAACGGCTCAAATCTAGTCACAATTAATTTGATTCAGCCTGCAAAATTTATAGGAATTAATTCCATATCAAAATACTAATATTTCCATAAAATACGAAATTACGCCCCAAAAGTTACCAGTGGGTCCCACATTTCGGAATCCGACGAAACTCACAAAATCCGATAATCCATCCAATTACGAGTTCAACCATACTAATTTCACTCAAATCCGACTTCGAATTGGTGTTCAAATCTCGAAAATTCATCTTATAAAGTTTCTACAATTTTCCCCAAATTGCCACCTCAAAGTACTAATCAGATGATTAAATCATTGATATATTCATGTATATTAACCAAATGCGAGTTAGAATCACTAACCTCGATGAATTTCTTGAAAATCCCACGAACAATCGCCACAAACCGAGATCCCTAGGTCCAAAATATGAAATAATACCCTAAACCTCGGATATATAGTATATCCTCTGAACTCCAATTTCGCGGTCAGCAAAATTCCAAGCGCGGCCGCGCCCCAGGTCTCGCGGTCGCGAAGAATTGGTGCGGTCCGTGAAAATCTTGGGGCTGCACTGCTAGGCTTTAGTATTTTGGCCATAGCGTTCTCTACAGATGTCCAAATGATGACGTCTTTACCTTTCTGAAAACTAGACACTAAGGGCTACAACTTTAGGTTGCCGTTATTAAAACATTATAAAGTTGATGATTCCCACCAAGAATTTGATTGTCGGGTCGTGCTAATTTCATACGAATCAGTACTTAGAAGCATGTGCCCATCACTCCAGCAATGTCACCGAAGATTAAATAAAGAGTCCCTATATCCTTGTTGTTAGTGGAGAGCAGCCATCAGACCAGATTTGTCGTAAAATTGAGATTATTTCGTTTTCTTCCTTATCAGAGAGGGGCCAGCGGGGGTTATTTATTGAAAAAGGGGGAGTGAGGGGGGAGGGGGAGGGGGGGGGGGAAGGAAGAATGGAAAGCCCTCACTTTATTGATGGGACATTGAATCAGCTCATAATTCCTTATAGATCAAAAGATATAGGCTTCCGAAGTCGGATCGGCGAATCTGCAGAACTCCCTGGAGCGTGGCCGCAGACAGAATTGCGCGGTCCGCGAAATTTTGAGCGCGGCCGCGAAATTCTGCTGCTGTACGCATCCCTCCTTCACCTCAGCGCCCTAAAATGTGTGGTTCGCGTCCCTCCTTTGCCTCAGCATCCAAAAATGCACGGTCCGCGTCCCCAAAAGAGCCAGAACAATATTAGAGTGCCGAAATACCCGGACTCGCTCAAAACTCACCCTCAAACTCATTCGAAACCTCCCGGACACAAATAATATATGAATTTCAATCAGATAATCTCTCAACCAATGATCCAAAAATATACCCAAACCTCTCGGGACCTCAACCATATATACCAACATGTTCCATAACATAACACGGACCTACTCGAGGCCTCAAATAACATCAAAACGTCGAATCGCACCTCAAATCAAAATTTATGAACTTTGAACTTTCAAATTCTATATCTTGTGCCGAAACACATCAAATCAATCCAGAATGACTTCAAATTTTGCACACAAGTCACATTTCACACTACAGACCTATTCCAATTTCTAGAATCGGATTCCGACCCCGATATCAAAAAGTCAACCCCCCGGTCAAACTTCCAAAAATTTAACTTTTGGCATTTCAAGCCTAATTCCACTACGGAACTCCAAATAATTTTTCAGACACACTACTAAGTTCAAAATCACTATACGGAGCTATTGAAATCATCAAAACTCCATTCCGGGGTCATTTACAGATAAGCCGACATCCGATCACTATTTTAACTTAAGCTTTAAATCTTTGAACTAAGTGTTCCAATTCATTCCAAAAACTCACCGGACCCGAACCAATTACCCCGGCAATTCACACAAAAATTGTAAAGTATAATTTGAGCAGTAAATGGGAAAGCGGGGTTGTAATACTCAAAACGACCGGCCGAGTCGTTACAAATTGTTACTCGAATTTTAGGGTAAACACCTTTGTTTAAGGATGAAAAAAATACTTGCGACTCCATTACAACCAACATTGGTCATACAATGAACTTATTAAAGATCTTGTCAAAATTACTAGAGGCGAAATTAAAGTGACCAGATGTAAATGATAAAACCTACTAGTTAATTATAAAGAGCAAGCTGATTGATAAGTTATGCAAGTATGGTTTTGATGATTTGTCAAACTTCATGAAAGAACCAGATAGGAACCTGATACAATCAGTACCCTTGTGCTCATTGCAACATACTATGTTGTCTGGTTTAATTCTCAAGGAAATCAGATAAGGGAAGTACAAAGGGTGTTGGGATATATACTATTAACCATGAATTTTGGTTTGGATATAGTATTTATTATGGAAAAATTATTTATTCAATTTTAATAAAGTTTTAAATAGATCATATATTCGTTTGTGTCCTTTACTTATATAGTAGACGATTTAGTGTATAGAGTTTAGCTTATACGCGAAAGATTATATCATCAGTTCTTATAAGTATAAAGATCATATTCACAATCTAATGATGAAATTGGACAAACCATCAGGAATGATTGTAGCACAAGATTAAATATAATTTATCTTCATTATGGGAATGATTTAATTCTGATTTCTTGTGCTAGTATATTTTGTATGTATTGAATGAACCAAGTGAGGAAAAGTATTTTATACTAACTTAATAAAATAAATTCTCTAGCCATTAAATGTACTTATACTCTTAATCTTGATATAATTATTATTGGTTGAATATATATTATTATTATTTAGATTTATTAAAAGGCGAGATTCTTTCATGGGTCAATAAACCTGGTAAATTGTACAATAATGATATACATTGGCAAAGTAATAGTTAGTTGATGGAATCTGTCTCGGTCTAGAGATTGATGATACACCTTTATAAAGCTCATAAGTTTTCATGTGTAAATCATGGATTTTGGTTTGGATATAGTATTTATTATGGAACAATTGTTTATTCAATTTTAATAAAGTTTTAAATAGATCATATATTCGTTTGTGTCCTTTACTTATAAAGTAGATGATTTAGCGTATAGAGTTTAACTTATATGCGAAAGATTAAATCATCGATTCTTATAAGTATAAAGATTATGTTCACAATCTAATGATGGAATTGGACAAACCATCAGGAATGATTGTAGCACAAGATTAAATATAATTTATCTTCATTATGAGAATGATTTAATTCCGACTTCTTGTGCTAGTACATTTTGTATGTATTGAACGTACCAAGTAAAGATAAGTATTTTATACTAACTTAATAAAATAAATTCTCTAGCCATTAAATATACTTGTACTCTTAATCTTGATATAATTATTATTAGTTGTGTATATTATTATGGTTTTGAATTATTAAAAGGCGAGATCCTTTCGTGGGTCAATATGCCTGGTAAATTGGACAATAATGATATACATTGGCAAAGTAATAGTTAGTTGATGGAATCTATGTCTCGGTCTAGAGATTGATGATACACCTTTATGAAAGCTCATTAGTTTTCATGTGTAAACCATGGATTTTGGTTTGGATATAGTATTTATTATGAAACAATTGTTTATTCAATTTTAATAAAGTTTTAAATAGATCATATATTTATTTATGTCCTTTACTTATATAGTAGATGATTTAGTGTATAGAGTTTAGCTTATACGCGGAAGATTAAATCATCGGTTCTTATAAGTATTATGATCATGTTTACAATCTAATGATGGAATTGGACAAACCATCAGGAATGATTGTAGCACAAGATTAAATATAATTTATCTTCATTATGGGAATAATTTAATTCTGACTTCTTGTGCTAATACATTTTGTATGTATTGAATGTACCGAGTAAAGATAAGTATTTTATACTAACTTAATAAAATAAATTCTCTAGCCATTAAATGTACTTATACTCTTAATCTTGATATAATTATTATTACTTGTGTATATTATTATTGTTTTGATTTATTAAAAGGCGAGATCCTTTCGTTGGTCAATATGCCTGGTAAATTGGACAATAATGATATACATTGGCAAAGTAATAGTTAGTTGATAGAATCTATGTCTCGGTCTAGAGATTGATGATACACCTTTATGAAAGCCCATAAGTTTTCATGTGTAAACCATAGATTTTGGTTTGGATATAGTATTTATTATCGAATAATTGTTTATTCAATTTAATAAAGTTTTAAATAGATCATATATTTGTTTGTGTCCTTTACTTATAAAGTAGATGATTTAGCGTATAGAGTTTAGCTTATACGCGAAAGATTAAATCATCGGTTCTTATAAGTATAAATATTATGTTCAAAATCTAATGATGGAATTGGACAAACCATTAGGAATGATTGTAGCACAAGATTAAATATAATTTATCTTCATTATGAGAATGATTTAATTCCGACTTCTTGTGCTAGTACATTTTGTATGTATTGAACGTACCAAGTAAAGATAAGTATTTATACTAACTTTATAAAATAAATTGTCTACCCATTAAATGTACTTATACTCTTAATCTTGATATAATGATTACTAGTTGTGTATATTATTATTGTTTTGATTTATTAAGGGCGAGATCCTTTCGTGGGTCAATATGTCTGGTAAATTGGACAATAATGATATACATTGGTAAAGTAATAGTTAGTTGATGGAATCCATGTCTCGGTCTAGATATTGATGTTACACCTTTATGAAAACTCATAAGTTTTCACTTGTAAACCCAGCAGGTGAATTTTATATCGGTCACATGAAATAAGTTAAGCGAAAGTCTAAAGAAAATAATCAATGAATTAAATTATTTATAATTTAATTTATTTGATTAGTATCTGAATCTTAACATGGGAAGTTAAATAAGCTTTAATGAAAGAATTTCGAAATTGAACTGAGGAGTGCAATTACGATTTTTATTGGAATAATTCTTAATTTATTATGGTAGTATTAATTCAGATATTTCGAATTAAGTCCATAATAAGAAGCCTTATAATTAAATATTGCGGTCCCTGTTGTGCCCGAATAATTAGGAATTAAATAAAATTGTATTTCTTGGTGGAAAAGGAAGGCCCAACAGGTTTAGGAAAAGGTTTTAAACCCTAAAACTTGTGGGTATATAAAAGGGTCTTATTCCATAAGGAGTCTATAGTTTTTACGACATTGGTTTCCTAGGAGAAACTCGCCCACACGAGTTTTGCTAATTCCGGACATTATTCGGGTCACACAGCAGAAGACTGTGGAACTGGAGGATGATCTCGTGGACGGTTTTCGCTCATACTTGAAGGCTCTTTTCGCGATCGCGGTCACGCTTCAAGAGATAAGCATCGATTTTATGTTTTGTCACGCCCTTCCCCCCTCCCAAACTGGGGTGGGACGTGATTGGCACTCAACCCTTACCACTCGTTGAGTGAACCATGTACTATTTGTATCAAACTTCAAGTTCAATAGCAAAGAAACTAACGTGCTTAAAAATTAATTCTAATCAAATTGCAGTTCTTAATATGACTAATAAAATATAATAAATAAAGGATAAATTCCAAAATATTTTAATACCGACCCACTAACAATCCATGGGCCTCTAGAATAAAAAGAATTAAAATACATTGCCTCCGGGGGCATCCCCCAGAAAAAAAAAATAAACATAAAACAAATATAAGTAATAGTCTGAAAAGGGTCAGCTACCGCTGGGATGAATCAACGGAGTCTGTAAACTGAATTTAGAATATCTCCTCTAGCCACGTACCTTACCTACGTCCTCAATACTTGCCACACGACGTAGCATGCCCAAATGGGCTAAGTACCACCAAAAGATACCCAGTATGTCTCATAGGCTACCTCCTAAAAAGGCGGAGCGAGACATTCTCGGAAAAATAAGGAAGAAAACGCATATACGGAAAAATCATATAAATTTTACAACCAAGTCATAAGTTGGAAACTGAAACTATACGCTAAACTGTAAGCTGAAATTGAAACTTAACGCAGAAATTGAGTCCATAACTAATCTGAAATAGAAACTGAGTTATATAAGACATAACTTTGCTAAATATTGTTTCGCATAATGGCCCTACGTACGTGAGCATCTAGGAACATGTACGGGGGAGTGTCGGCCTATCTCCCCAATAAATAGTTGGCACCTACGAGCATGGGGTAGGTAACGCTGACATCATGGCACTCACGCTGGGGGATGTTGGCCACTTCTCCCTACTGAATGTGATCACATTGATGCATGAATTAATGTTGAAACTGAATACTTAACGGAATGTGAATATCACAAATAAAGGCACATAACAATTGGTAATACACATAAGTATGTATTCATATCACATATAATGTCGTATTGAATAAGAATAAGTGAACTGAGTATTGGATCACGAGAATACATGACTTAGCTTTATCTAGCATATGGAGCACAAGGGTTCTAATGAAATTCCTTACTTGAAAAATAAACCTCAATTTACCACAAGTCTTAGCTCCAATTAATCCTTTCAAACTTCCTGGGAGTTCAACAACTCACGATCTAGAAATATTTTAGCTGGAATCATCAAGACATACTTAACAAGTTCAATTCACCATCAATTGAACTAATTTAAGTCATGAATTACTCAATATAATCAGTGCATAATGTGAAAAAACTATTATTTGTATTTCTCTGTCAAGCTTACTACTACAATATCCTTGACCACTTGGTATATGGAGAGGAAGAAACATATGTTAATATAAAAAATATTACATGTCCATACTTAAATAAAACCATCCAAAATCTATGAACATAATAATAATCCAAATACTCTAGCAATGTTCAAATCTGATCCTCACTTTACCCTTAAAGCTTTGTCCATTACTAGAAGAAAATAATTTCTCCATTAATTAATATTTCTAATCATGTTCCCAATCTCAAAAACTTGGCAGTAACTCAAATGGGTTTAGAATTTAACAAATTGCTTTCAATTTACTTCTTGTCATCATTCTAAAGAATTTGATATCCATATTAATCCTAATGTAATCCAAGGCACGTTATAAGGATCGAGTTATATATCTACATACCTGATTATTTATTGAATTGCACAAGAAAATTTTCAAGCTTTCTAGTTCTCTGCTCACGCCAATTATGTATCATCAAACTCCTCACCAAAAGCACTTTTATTAAAAGTACTTTTGAGAAAATCACTTCTCAAAATAAGTTGATTTTAGAAGCTTGGCCAAACATGCTATAAGTCTTCCGCAGTTTCTTTTTCTTAAATTGATTCCAAAGCTAATAAGGTTTAAGTTTTTTCCCTTAAGCCATTCTAAGGCTCTGCAAAGTAAGGAACACTAAGAAGTGGGGCTGACCCACTTATTTACTCCTTTAATCTAATTTTTTTTTTCCTGTTAAGCCATTCTAAGGCTTTATAAAGTAAGGAACACTAAAAAGTGGGGTTGTCCAACTTATTTTCTCCTTTAATCTAAAGTTTGGCCCAATATATATTCTTAATCAAGGAAATGGTATTTATAAGACTATTAATGGCCTCATATACTGTTAGCCACATTTTTGGCCTCCAAGTCAAACAAAAGTTTGGTTATTTCATTCATAACCTCTATTTCAGGTTAAATTAGTTCAAAAAATATAACGGGGTATTACATTCTTCCTCCCTTTAAATATCGTTCGTCCTCGAACGTCGAACCGCAGTCATTCTTAGGGATTAAAATATTTTCTTTGGTATCATGCATTCTTAGAACCTTAGGGACTCAGATTTTTCATTAACTCTCCAAATTTATAAAATATTCGGCAGAGTCTCCCTTGTAACTGGAGCTATTCATAAATTTTTGACCTGTCCAACAATCCAATAATAGTATTTCATTCATCCAACTACCTACTCCATGACATAAAATAATATGATACTCCTATTTATACATTTATGCTACTACATGCCACTATAATCATTAATATCACATAACTCCGCAATTTATATCTTTAAAAGTATAAAGTGAGTTACATACCTGAAATCTCAAACAAATAGGGATACTTTGTCATCATAGCTTGTTCAGACTCCAAAGTAACTTCTTTAACTGAGTGATTTCTCCACATTACTTTTACTTAAGCGACATCCTTAGTTCGAAGTCTACGAACCTGTCTGCCAAGTATAGCTACGGGGACCTCCTCATAGGATAGAGAATCATCAACCTTTATCTAAAGATAACTTCAGAGGTAGAGCTAGTCGATACGCCACAAGCCGAATCCTTTCAAGAATTGGATAAGGCCCTATATACCTCGGGCTAAGCTTTATTTTTCTACCAAAACTCATGATGCCCTTCATTGAATATACCTTTAAAAACACATGGTCACCCTCTTTGAACTCAAGATCGTGGCGTCTTATATCTGAGTATGACTTTTGTCAACTTTGAGCAGTTTTAAGTCTTTCTTGAATAAGTTTCACATTTTTCAGGGCATCTTGTACTATGATTAGCCCAATAAGCTTCGTTTCACCTATCTCAAACCACCCTACAGGCGAACAATATCGTCTACCATATAAGGACTCGATGGGGTTATCTGAATACTTGCTTGATAACTGTTATTATATGCGAACTCAATCAAAGGTAGTTGATCATCCTAGTTTCCTTTAAAATCAAGAACACATGCTCGTAACATATCTTCCAAGGTCTAAATTGTCCTCTCGGTCTTCCCATCTGTTTCAAGGTGAAAAGATGTACTTAGATTAACTCGGGTACCGAGACATTCCTGAAAACTCTGCAAGGAACTGGGAAGTAAATTATGTAATGACCCGACTGGTCATTTTGAGATCTAGTGCATTATTCAGTGGTTTGAGACCCTAAGCAGCTTCACTTCAGGTATTATGACTTGTACGTATAGCCGGAATTGAATTTTGGGGAGTTCGTAGTTAGTTTGTGGAGAGAATTCTAATGTCAGAAGCTTTAAGTTGGAAGAATTGACTAACATTTGATTTTTGAGTAAACGATCTCAGAATCGGGATTGAAAGGTTCCAACAGGTTCGTATGATTATTTTGGACTTGAGCATATGTCCGGATCGAGTTTTGGATGACCCAAGAGCGTTTCGGCACCTATTATGGATGTTGGCATTTTTGGAAGAATTTCCTAAATTTGGGTTGAAGTGTATTTCAATGTTATTGATGTCCTTTTGGGATTCCGAGTATGGGAATAGCTCTGTAAGGCAATTCTGGTATTGGGAGTGAGTCCGGGTATGGATTTGGAGGTCCGTAGGTCATTTTGGGGTCATTTAGCAAAAGTTAGAAATTTGAAGGTTTTTGAGAAGTTTGACCGGGAGTGGGCTTTTTGATATCGGAGTCGGATTCCGATTCCGGAAATTGGAGTAGGTCCGTAATGTTGAATGTGACTTGTGTGCAAAATTTGAGGTCAATCGGACGTGATTTGATAGGTTTCGGCATTGAATATAGAAGTTTGAAGTTCTAAAGTTCATTAATCTTGAATTGTAGTGTGATTCATGGTTTTAGCATTGTTTGATGTGATTTGAAGGCTCGATTAAGTTCGTAATATATTTTTGGACATGTTGGTATATTTGGTTACGGTTCTAGGGGCCTTGGGTAGGTCTCGGATGGTTAACGGAGCAAGTTTTGGACTTAAGGAATGGCTGAAGTGCACCAGTTCTGGTGTAATCGCACCTGCACAAGTATGACCGCAAGTGCGTGACCGTAGAGGCGAAAAAATGGCCGCATGTGCGGTTTGGGTGAAGTAGGGCTGTAATCACAGGTGCGAAGGGTTGTCCGCACCTGCGAGGTCACAGATGCAGTAAAGTGTCGCAGGTGCGAGAATGCGAGAGCGGCAATTGGGTCACAGAAGCGGAAGGGCATCCGCATATGCGAACACGCAAAAGAGCGTGGAGTACCACAGAAGCAGATTTCACCTAGCTTGGAGGGAACCGCACCTCCGATGGATTTTCCGCAAGTGCGTAGCCGCAAATATGGCTGGTGTACCGCAGATACGGGAGGTCGAATGGGCAGATTGTTTTAAAGATGGGACTTGTCCCATTTTGATCCATTTTTACTTGGTTGGGGTGATTTTGGAGAGCTTCAAAGGGAGGGTTTCATCAAACAACACAAGGTAAGTGATTCCCACTTATTATAGGTTAAATAAATGGTTTGTATAATGACTTAAACATGGAAATTAGTAGAAATTTTGGGATATTTGGTAGAAAGCCTAGAATTTGATATTTTTGAATTTTGACCACGAATTTGGGCATTGTATTGAGAATAAATTATATATTTGAGTTCGTGAGGTTATGGGTAAAGTTTATCTTCGAAAATTTTCGGAATTCGGGCACGTGTACCCGATGGTGATTTTATTAACTTTTCGAGCGAAGTTGGGAATTTGTTTAAATCGAATTGTTGTGAGTATTAGAGTATATTTTTATGGGTTTGCATATTTATTGACTAGTTTTGGAGCGTTGGACATCGGTTTGAGTTGTTGGAAAGGCTTGGGAGCCGGGTATGGAACTTCGGAGTAAGGTAAGTCTCCTTTCTAACCTTGTAAGAGCGAATTAACCCCATAGGTGAATCAAATCATTATGTGTTTCTATTTGTGGGGGATACGTACGCTTGAGGTGATGAGAGTCCGTGCGTAGCTACTATTATGCTTATGTATGGGTAGTCTAGGACCCATATCATGTTGTACTTGCGATGTTTGTGCCCTACTTGTTAATTTAATTGTTTAATACATTTAGAAACTCGATATAGGAATTGTAAAAATGTTAAACTTCATTTACTTCACCGTTAAATGAGAATTTGAAATTTTGGAATATTTGCCCCTTTATAAATCTTGAATTGGTTGTTTAATGTGTTTTCTCTTTTGTGGGGCGGGCCGAACGCCTCGGTAGCAGATAGATGCATCTATGGTTCGTGTCCTTCAATCCTCGGTAGTGCACAATATAAATATTATGTTGGATCGGTCCGTACGACCTTGGCATGATTTGCGCATGATATATTTTTGGAATTGATAATAATTGATATTGCTTTCATTGGCCCAAGATACAAAAATGTTAAATGACGAAAATAAATTTGGACATTTCTTATGAACAAAAGAATTGTTTACTTATTTCGTGATACTGATATTACAACCGTTCTACGTAATCCATGCTTAATTATATCATTGATATTTTATTTATAGCCGATAGTAAGTGTCGAAGTCGAGACCTCGTCACTAATTCTTCGAGGTTAGGTGGGATACTTACTGGGTAAGCGTTGATTTATGTACTTATACTACACTTGCTACACATTTTTGTGCAGGTGCATATATGTCTAGTGGCCTTGTGGGCGCAGAGGCACGATTATTGCGGGGACTTAGGTGAACTGCATTCCTCGTTATGAGTCCGCAACCAGCAGAGTCTCCTTCAGAATATTTATATTTCTCCTACCCAATTTTGTATTCCGGACAGATGTTGTATTTTATTTTGCATTCCTAGTTGAGGCTCATGCACTTGTGATACCGAGTTTTGGGGTGATTTGGGTTGTCCTGTATTGAACTTGTTGTAAAATATTATTATTTACACTGTAAATTCCACCATTTACTATTTAATCGAAGGAATATGATTTCAAAATTATTAAAATCAGAACCAAATTAAGTATTTATTTTTTGGTTGCCTGACAGCGGGGTCCGGTGCCATCACGATATTTAATGGATTTTGGGTCGTGACAACATAGTATCAGAGCACTAGGTTCACTTAGGTCTCACGATTCATGAGCGAGTCTAGTATAGTCTTGCGGATCGGTGCGGAGACGTCTGTACTTATCTTGGAGAGTCTACAGGACTGTTAGGAGCACTCCCCTTCTTGATTCCCCATCGTGCGATTTGATTCCTTTGAGGCTTATGCCTTCATTTCTTTCCAATTCAATCTTATGAGACGTGAAGCTCTTGTTATAAATTTGGAATAGAGGAATTTTAATGGTACTGCAGAGGTGGTGCGGGATGTTTCTCCCTGCGTATTTGATTGGGCTACTGTCGTCGCCTTGCGGAAGGCCGTTCTGTCATTTCAGCTCAGTATCAGTATTGCCTATGGTTTAAGTTTTGGCACTGATTGTTATGATGATTCATGCATTGCTATCACATAGTGTTGGTGTAATGGTAAGGTGCTTATCTATGGATTGTGGCAGTAAATGACTTGATAGAAGGACTTCTCATTTCATGGCTAAAAGGTTCAACATTTAGTTCCGGCGGAGGAAAGGCAGTCAAACTAAGAATGTTCAGGTTGGATTGATGGAGTAATGAGACTTGGTATTTTCGAGTATAGTGAAATTTTCATCTGTGATGTGGTATCATCATCCTGGATTGGATGCATTAAGTTCGCATGTGTTGTGGTCTTCTTCAATTCTCCTTCGGGGAGGGGTATTGTGAAATGGTGCCGGAGAAGCGGTTGTCAGAAATAACGGGGTATAGTAATTTCGAAATCGAATCGATGTTTCTAGTGTTGATGGCTCGAGAAAGATGATCTTCAGAAATGTTTAAAGTTAGTAGTGATCGATTTGTTCAAGTGCTACAAAGATAGATTTTGATTTAAGGCAACAACTGGGCAGCGAAGGATGAGGAAGTACATATGGGAGGTGTCTTGCTGTGATTAACATTCTAGAAGGCCAAGTGTGAGAAACAGAAGTCGAGTAGTTTCTTAAAGGATAGGGTTTGACCAAAGTGGGAGAATGGCAGAGCAGTATATGGGTTATGTGGTAGGATGATTACACGCCTTGAGAAAGTTTAGAGTGATTTGGGATTCATGGTGGACAGTGACTCGGTCTACGGGCTTAATTTGGAATATTGGCTGCAATACGTAGGAACGTTAGATATAACAGAAATGAGTTGCTTGATATAAAGAAGGATATAACAGGACTTTGGATTGGGATATATTGTTGCACCTTTAATTGATGTCCATGAGGAGTGAACAGACTTGTACAACTGGTGAATGAGCATGGGCTCAGGATGGGTTACTGATTTCGTAGTAATTGTACCCAGTGCAGCGGCACTGGGTGATGTCGGCATGGAGTTTCCACAGGTGGGTTATCTCCTATGATCAGGTTAGCGGTTGCGTGGTGTTGACGAAGATCCTACGAAGAATTTCTACTGACTATTCAGGAAGAGGTCGAATATGTGCATGTGGCTAGTGATTCAGAGTGGCCATGAAGTGTTTAACAGAAAGGTTTCGAGATATTTGGTGGGTTGATTGTGCAAGATCATGTCAATGGGGGATAGGAAGTCTTGGTGGGTTCCAGAGTTATACAATGGTATCTTCGAGCTAACTGGGAAAGCCCCATCGTCTACAATTTGATTGCAGGGTTATCTACTTGTGAGGTTTCTAGTTATCGACATATTGGTGGGTTATTACGACTAAAGATAGAGAACATCTGTGGTAATTTGAGCAAAGGATTTGAGGAATGTGTGCTGTAATTGGCCTTATCGATTCATGTCCAGGCTTGGGGAAAACTCAGAGTTTATGCTTCGTGTAGATGTGAAGTACAAGGAAAGTGATCCAGTCGGATGCTTCTTTGAGAGAGTGTTCATGTGCTAGCAAGGCCTTGGAGTTGGTTGTATTCAGGACATAGCCAGAGTGGGTGACTCTCAATAACTGTCCTAGTGGATTCAAAAGTTAAAGTGTGGTGCCTTAGGATTTCGAGTCCGTGTATGGTTAAGTCTCAAGCTTTTGCAGTAGACTATTAAAGGGGCTTGGAGTGTTCTATGTTATCTTCGGTCTGCGGTGTAGCATTGGAAGAATGAGAGAAAATACCTTCGGATTTGTAAAGGAATTTTTGGAATGGGTGTATCAGTTGAAGATGCGAATGTGCGCACAAGGAGGGTATGAGTTAGTTCTTGGGTTTTGAGCCAACATGGTCTCGTGAAATAGGGTCACTCAGTTTGAGTGAGGGTTGGGTTCGTTATATTTTGAAGGGAGCAATTATTATTCTGAAGGCAAGTCCGAAGTAAATTAGAAGAAGTCGGATCTGTTAGCAATGGTTGAATTGGCCTGATGGTGGCAATGATCAGTTCCTTCAACGTGTTGAGTTATACATGTGATTTGTGGTGGTACGTGCAAGGCTTGATGGCCGCCGTAATTTGATTTATTTGGAGATATTCGATTCTAATGGCCTATTGTGTGAAAAATGGATCCCGAAAGGGACATGGTGGATTAGACCACTACTTGGGGTTGTATTTTTTGTGGTTATGAGAATTCAGTCACGTGTTGCAATGCTTCTCCTGAAATGAGTCAAGTGAGAGGTTCCTATATGATGAAGTGTTTTCTATTAGTGGTTCAGGAGTTATGATGAAATTCTTATACTCTTGTGCATTGGCATGATTAGGTGCAGTGAGTAGCATGGGAATTGGAAGTTAAGGATCAAGGCTGCGGTTCGGTGTTGACAAGAATGCCACAAGCTCGGATGAACAGGAAAAGGAATTCAGATGGTTAGAGTAAGCTGGTATTGTCTTTAGCGTCACCTGATATCGGTGTCCTGTGTAGGATGCTTTGCGTACTGATTACGGATTCTTGATTTTCTTTACAACATTAGTATGTCTCGTGGTATAGATGTGTAGACTTGTTATCTGGTGCGGAAGGTCGTGGGAGCGTGTCACATAGGAAGATTATATAAGTGTGACATGTAGTCACTTGATTGATTAAAGATTTGAAACCAAGTATGGAGATTTGGTACTATCGCTAATGTGAGAGTTTAGGCCTGAACGACGCTCTATTCAGTTGGTTGGGAATTGTGGAAGTTTGTTTCGGATTTGATGGCGGTTCTTGTGTGTCATGGGAAAAAGGGTGTTGTGAATCATTGAAAGGTTATTAGCCCAGTGCGGTACGATCAGAATCGACTTGGGGTCTGTGGATGGATCTAAATGTGAATGTGGGCTCAATATCAGGCCGGATATGTTCATTTCAGCATAGCGCTATTTTCGGAGGGGTCTTCGGGCCTTGGATGTTATTTTTATTGTCGGCCCTTCCGCATAGTCTCTATTGTGCCATGTGGGTTGTGAGGTGGTTTGATTATTCACACTCGTATTGAGATCCGGCATAGTTCGTGGTATTATATGAGAACGATGGCTCTCTAGATGCAGGTCATTTATTGCACCTTAGTTGTGCTTGAGTTTTGTAGCTTATAGAGCTACCCGTCTCCCCAAGATTTATATTATGCACTTGGCGTGATTATGGTTGATTTTTGGGCATTTCGTGAGTATAAGCGTTACAGCTCGATGTGTGTTTTCTTTATATTATTATGTGTGGATCGGTGGCACGCCGCCATGGGTATATGGTTGGATCGGGTAGCATGCCGCCACGGGTATTATGGTTGGATCGGGTTGCACATCGCAACGGTATCATATGTGGATCGGGTTGCATGCCGCAACAGTATGTTATTGAGTACAGTTTTCCATATCTATTATTGCGTGTTTTGCTTCTCATTTCCTGAGGAAGGTTCATAACATCCTTTTAGTTGTTTAATTAGTTACGTGGGTTGAGTTGTTCTTTCTAGAGTTCGTTTTTCCTTATGTATCACATGCGAGTTTGTGGATTGTTGGCGCATGATGGCATCATATGAGACCTTTGGTAGTGTTTGTGGTGGCTTATTGCCAAAGCCACTTATACTGGGTGAGACGAGATTATTGGACCTGGGATCAGTGCAATAGGATTATATGAGGCATATTAAAAAAAAGTAAATATCGTTATTTGGTTCATAATGGGGTAATGGTCCATGTTAGGAGAAGAGACTCAATGATTTGTCGACTCGGAAGTTGGTTATGAATTTCTACACATCCTTTCTATTGTGGCAGTATTGCAAGAGTTGAAACGGGACTTATATGCTTCGTGAGGTGTATGTGGGCATCAGATTCGTGGGATTCTGACTATCGTTGTCAGAGGATGTTATTATGGTCATGTGGATTACACGGTTCATGGTATGAATTCAGTAAAGGTATGCAATCATGTATTGGTGTATCTTGTAGCGATGGATATGGTGTTCGTATGTTGGAAACAGACCTGGTAGAGAATTTCAGATGTTGGAATTTGGCTCTAAGGCTTATTTGACTAGATAAAAGGGAGGATTTTTATGTTTGCTCGAGCAAATGTGCTCAACTGGCGGGTAGGTGCACGAGGTGTTAAACAATGATTTTGGACAACTCCAGAGCAGTTCTTAGCACGTTCGAGGACGAACGTATGTTTCAGTGAGAGAGAATGTCATGAACCGACCAGATGTTTTGACCTCTAGCGCGTCATTCAGCAGTTTGAGGCCCTGAGCAGCTTCACTTCAAGTATTATGACTTGTACGTATGACCGGAATTTAATTTCAAGGAGTTCAGAGTTACTTTGGGAAGAAAATTCTAATTTCAGAAGCTTTAAGTTAGAAAAATTGACTAAGGTTTGATTTTTGAGTAAACAAGCTCGGAATCAGTATTGGAAGGTTCTAATAGGTTCGTATGATAATTTTGGACTTGGGCGTATGTCCGGATCGGGTTTTGGATGACCCGGGAGCGTTCCGGCGCCTATTATGGACGTCGGCATTTTTGGAAGAATTTCCAAAATTTGGGTTGAAATATATTTCAATGTTATTGATGTTAGTTTGGGATTCAGAGTCTGGGAATAGCTCCGTAAGGTGATTATGGTATTGGGAGCGAGTCCGGGTATGAATTTGGAGGTATGTAGGTCATTTTGGGATCATTTGGCGAAAGTTTGAAATTTGAAGGTTTTTGAGAAGTTTGACCGGAAGTGGACTTTTTGATATCGGGGTCGGATTCTGATTTCGAAAGTTGGAGTAGGTCCGTAATGTCGAATGCGACTTGTGTGCAAAATATGAGGTCAATTGGACATGATTTGATAGGTTTCGGCATCAAATATAGAAGTTTGAAGTTCTAAAGTTTATTATGCTTGAATTGGATTGCAATTCATGGTTTTAGCGTTGTTTGATGTGATTTGAAGGCTCGAGTAAGTTTGTAATGTGTTTTAGGACATGGTGGTATATTTGGTTAAGGTTTCGGGGGTCTCGGGTGTGTCCAAGTTGGTTAACGGAGCAATTTTTGGACTTAAGGAATGGCTGAAGTGCACCAGTTCTGGTGTAATCACACATGCGCTAGTTTGACCGCAGGTGCGTGACCACAGAGGAGAGGAAATGGCAGCATATGCGGTTTGCGCGAAGCAGGGCAGTAATTGCAGGTGCGAAAGGTTGTTCGCACCTGCGAGGTCGTAGATGCGGTAAAGTGTCGCAGGTGCGAGAATGCGAGAAGGGCAACAGGGTTGCCGAAGCGGAAGGGCATCCGCATATGCGAAGGCGCAGAAGCGTGTGGAGGACCGCAGAAGCGGATTTTGCCTAGCTTGCAGGGAATCGCACCTGCGATGGATTTTCCGCAGGTGCGGAGCCACAGGTGCGGCTGGTGTACCGCAAATGCGGAAGGTCAGCTGGGCAGAATGTTTTAAAGACGGGACTTGGCCCATTTTTTTCCACTTTTCTCTTGGTTACGGCGATTTTGGATTGCCTCAAAGGGAGGGTTTCATCAAGCAACACAAGGTAAGTAATTCTCACTTATTATATGTTAAATACATGGTTTGTATAAGGATTTAAACATGGAAATTAGTAGAAATTGTGGGATTTTTGGTAGAAAACCTAGAATTTGGTATTTTTAGATTTTGACCACGAATATGGGCATTGAATTGAGAATACATTATATATTTGAGTTCGTGAGGTTATGGGTAAAGTTTATCTTCGAAAATTTTCGGAATCCGGGCACGTGGGCCCGAGGGTGATTTTATCAACTTTTCGAGCGGAGTTGGGAATTTGTTTAAATCAAATTATTGTGAGTCTTAGAGTATATTTTTATGGGTTTTCACATTTATTGACTAGGTTTGGAGCGTTGGGCATCGGTTTGAGTTGTTGGAAACGCTTGGGAGCCGGCTATGGAACTTCAGAGCGAGGTAAGTCTCCTTTCTAACCTTGTAAGAGGGAATAAACCCCATAGGTGAATTAAATAATTATGTGTTCTATTTGTGGGGGCTACGTACACACGAGGTGATGAGAATCCGTGCGTAGCTACTATTATGCTTATATCTGGATAGTTTAGGACCCATGTCATGTTGTACTTGCGATGTTTGCGCCCTACTTGTTAATTTAATTGTTTAAGACATTTAAAAATTCGATAATGGAATTGTAAAAAGGTTAAACTTCATTTACATGACTGTTAAATGAGAATTTGAAATTTTGGAATATTTCTCCTTAATAAATCTTGAATTGGTTGTTTAATGTGTTTTCTCTTTTGTGGAGTAGGCCAAACGCTTTCGGCAGCAGATAGATGCATCTATGGTTTGTGTCGTTCGTCCCTCGGCAATGCACAGTTTAAATATTATGTTGGATCGGGCCGTACGATCTCGGCATGATTTGCGCATGATATAGTTTTGGAATTGATAATAATTGATATTGCTTTCATTGGCCCGAGCTACAAAAATGTTAAATGACGAAAATAAATTTGGAAATTTCTTATGAACAAAAGAATTGTTTACTTATTTCATGATACTGAGCTTATAGCCGTTCTACGTAATCCATGCTTAATTATATCATTAATATTTTATTTATAGCCGATAGTAAGTGTTGAAGTCGACACCTCGTCACCACTTCTTCGAGGTTAGGTGGGATACTTACTGGGTACACGTTGATTTACGTACTCATACTACACTTGCTGCACGTTTTTGTGCAGGTGCATATATGTCTAGTGACCTACAATCCACGTTACGAGTCCGCAGCCAGCAGAGTCTCCTGCAGAATATTTATATTTCTCTTGTTCGAATTTGTATTCCGGACAGATGTTGTATTTATTTTTGCATTCTTAGTTTAGGTTCATGCACTTATGACACTGGCTTTTGGGGTGGGTTGTCCTGTATTGAAATTGTGTAAAATATTATTATTTACATTGTAAATTCTACCTTTTACTATTTAATTGAAGGAAATATGATTCAAAATTATTAAAATAAGAACCAAATTAAGTATTTAATTTTGTCTTGCCTGACAATGGGGTCCAGTGCCATCACGACCTTTAATGGAATTTGGGTCGTGACAGCGCACCACTATCAGAAATAAGACATGGGAGAACCATGCAATCGAACAATCTCCTTTATGTATAATACTGCATATTCGGGTGCCGTGTAGGTTGTTTCGACTAGCAAAAATTGAGCTGAGTTAGTGAGTAGGTCTACTATGACTCAAATAGAGTAATGTTTCTTAAAAGTTCGCGGCAAGTCAACCACAAAATCCATATTTATTCGTTCCTATTTCCATTCTGGTATTTCAATGACTTGAGCTAAGCCACCTGTCCTATGGTGTTCAACTTTTACTTGCTGACAGTTAATGTAAGGACCCGTAAAAAATTAAACAAAAAACTCGGTGTTTCGTGGTTCGGACTTTTTGGATTGAACAGTACCCTACGGACTTAGAGGAAATGTTTCGCAGAAGGACACGTTTCTGCTGCCCATTATGCGGCTGTATAATCACTCTGCGAATCGCATAATGGCCACAGAGTGAAGCAGAAAGTTGGCCAATTTGAGGTCAGCTTTGCGGTCGATTATGCGACCGCATATCGGTCGCATAATCCCACTTGGGTTTTTGCGGAGGGAGTTCTGCGGTGCATTATGTGACCACATAACAAGTATGCAGACCGCATACTGGTCGCATGCCTGGGCCGAAAGTTCAGGCCCATGAGGGCCATTTCTGCCGTCACTTTGCGGACCGCATAATATGAGACCGCAGGCTTGTGTCGGGGCACCTTTTTTTCTTAATTTAAAACCCGACCCCCATTCCGTTAAAACACCCCTTTAGTCTATTTTGAGGCTCATTTATGATATTTCTAGAGTGAGAGAGAGAGGGTTCTAGAGGGAGGGCCTATTTTGCATCAATTAATCTTCATCCATCACTCAAAGCTTTGAAATATTCAAGTAGAGCACCAAATTCTTCATCCAAAAAGGCAAGACTTCATCACCCCAGCTCTTTATTTCAAACATAGCTATAATTGGGTATTAGTGTAATACTTCATGGGTATGAAGGTGGTTCATCTTGCATGCATGTGATAAAAAGTGTGGGTAGGATAAAAAGTGAACTAGAACCATGAACGTTTTCCTAATTTTGGGTTCAATGTGTATATTGCTAAAATAGATTGAGGTTTCTAAGGGTTCCGGATAATTGTAGAGTCTAAAGAAGCGCAATTGAGGTATGTATGGATAACTCTCTTCTTCCTAGAATCTAACTCCTTGTGTCCGAATAATTGGTGTAAGTTCCGACTTGATCATACTAGAATTGTTTGCCTTAGTGTGTTGGGTTGAAAGATTCATGTTCCCTAATTGTTTTAGACGTTTACCATGTCATCATGCTATTTGGGAACATAATTATGATTTTCCAAGCTCCTTCCCTTATGTGTGCAATGCCTTATGTGATGGTACTTATCAACATGAATGATGATGTTATTTGAATGAATAAAAAGGGGAAAGAATTTAATTGTAAAATGTTCCCAAGTGCCAAGAACTACTTAATAAATGAGGTTGTTTGTACCATGTAATGAATGATAGGAAAGAAATGTGAATTGAGTGAACAATTGAAAGAGGTTATGTCTCATGTGTGATGGCTTAGCCGATCGGGCCGAGATCGGACGCCATGCTGTACACATGGTGGCATTTGTATTGGAATTATTGATTTATATTGTGGATATGGATATGTCTCACTTGATATGGCTTAGCCAGTCGGGCCGAGGCCAGACTCCGTGGTAAAACACAGTGGCATTGTGAGTTGTGGCTTTGGTACTAAAGATTATTAACCTAAAAAGATGGAAAGATTGAATTGGAAACTATGTGATCCTTACTTGGTGTTTCTTTGTATTTCTGTGAAGTACTTATTGATTATTATGACTACCTTATCTTTGTTTCACTGTTCATTATACTAAGATTGGTGTTTTCCTTAAATACTAGTACTTTTCGACAGTACTAACGTTCCTTTTGTCGGGGGCGCTACATCTTTGAATGGGTATAGGTGGTTCCATCGCAGATAGTGCCAATCGCAGATAGTGCCAATTGCAGATAGTGGTGCTCTCTTTGTCTCCTCACAGCAGTCTTGGTGAGCCCCATTTCCCACAGGGGTCATGTAGTCCTTCTTTTGTATAAGTTTTCATATTTTGAGGTATAGTCGGGGCCTTGTTGCCGGCATTGTCATGTTGCTCTTTTGTACCCTTAGAGGCTCCGTAGACGTTTATGTGGGCCATGTGTGTATGTTGGGGTGGTCACTCGATCGAGTTGTATTTTGAAAACTTAACTATGGCATAATGTATATAATGAAAAATGGACTAGCAATGTTTATGCATGTATATCTAATCTCTCCCCTATTTAGCAGATGGTAACGCGTACTCTTTTCAGATCATGAATGAGTCAGGTAGGGAAGGTATAATAGGCTTGCTCGACCGGATTCACTCGGTTGAGCGCCAGTCACGCTCCCCGAGGTTGGGGCATGACAAACTTGGCATCAGAGCCTAAGGTTTTAAAGTGTCCTAGGATATCTCAGAGCCGTGTCTAGTAGAGCCCTTCTTATCGGTGTGTTGTCGACCACATCTATAATTAGGGGGCTACTTGGAGATTTAAGAATGATACCCTTCATTGTTGTTCTATATCGTGCGATAGAGCGGAACGTGAGGTTGTTTTCCCCTAACTCGTGCATTGTTCTAACTTTCAGTAAATGATACCTAAGAAGAGAGCGAGAATTGGCCAAGAAGCCAATGCCACCCCAGGAGTGGCTGTTGATCCCCTACTTGATAATGCGAGTGAGGATAATCCCCCTACTATCACACTGCCTGATTCGTCCACTCCAGAACATACTACCCTAGTTCCTACACCCGCAGAGGGTGCCACAATCCCTCCCGCCGATGTACATGTTCCACCTCCAATTCCAACTCCCGGTCCCGGTATTTCTGATGGGGATCTTAGGGAAGCTATTCAGATGCTGACTATTTAGTAGCTTCTCAGGCCTAGAGGTCAAATGTTGCACCCATCTTATTTAGCTCGCAATGGGATTCTTCTAGTTCCAGGGTAAACAGGTTTCTTCAGTTAGACCCTCCAGTGTTCACGGGTACTGATCCCGGGGCAGACCCTTAGGATTTCATTGATGAGATGCATAAGACCCTTCGAGTTATGCGTGCTACTAAGACAGAGGGAGCAGAGTTGGCCTCCTATCGTCTGAAAGGGGTGGCATATTCCTGGTTTGAGATGTGGAAGGATTCCCGTGAGGAGGGGCACCCTCCAGCCAGATAGAGTGAGTTCGCAGATGCCATCACATACCATTTCTTGTATGCCGAGACTAAGGCAGCCCATACTATGGAGTTTGACACCCTTAAACATGGTAGTAAGAGTGTGTGGGAATATCACATGGAGTTCGTGCGCCTGTCAAAGTATGATGTTCATATGATGCTGACTATGGAGACTAGGGTGCGTCGATTTGTGCAGGGCCTTAGCCCTTTGGTTATTAATGAGGCTGCCACAGTTGCTCTAAATTCTGACATGAACTATGGAAAGATGGTGGCATTTTCCCAAGCTATGGAGGCTCGAAAGTTAAAGTTCAGGATGGAACGGGAAAGTAGTAGTAGGGCCCGATCAGCAGGCAACCTTGGGGATTCACTCGGAGGTGGGATATCAGCTTTTCGGGGAGGATCATCACGGCCATCCCAGTTTTATGCTCAATCTTCAGCTAGTGCCTTGCCATCAGGGCACGGTCAGCAGCAAGGGAGTCGCTTTAGGCCCGGTCAGGGCAGCAGGGGTCCCACCACCAGGACCGATTGGGAGGGAGATTCCAGTAGCAATAGAGGGCCTCATGACCTAATTGTGGGAGGATACATTTGAGAGTCTTCTACCTAGACATGCCAGCATGTTACGTATGCGGAATGAGGGGCCATATTCAGAGGGAGTGTTTTGCATCCGGTCACGGTACAGGCAGGGGAACTGCCCAGTCATCCAATCCTACAACTGCTATATCTTCAGCACCCCTTTCAGCTCGAGGCTCTCCAGCACCCACAGGGCGTGGTGCAGCTAGGGGTAGTGCACATAGTTCGGGAGGACCCAGCCGATTCGTGGTCGACAGAATGCAGAGGCTTCCCCAGATGTCGTCACAGGTATATTGACTATTCAATCTCATGATGTGTATGCCCTTATTGAACCCGAATCTTCTTTGTCCTATGTTACTCCTTATGTTGCTACCAGCTTCGGGATAGAACCGGAACAACTTCATGAGCCGTTCTCTGTATCTACTCCGGTAGGTGAATCTATTACGGTCGCGCGGGTTTATAGGGATTGTATTGTCATGGTGCATGGTCGGGACACCATGGATAATCTCATTGAACTGGGGATGATTGATTTTGATGTAATAATGGGAAAGACTGGCTTTATTCATGTTTTGCCAAACTCGATTGCCGAACCAGAATTATAAGGCTTGAGTTTCCTAACGAGCCAGCTGTTGAGTGGGAGGGGAATAATGTTATGCCAAAAGGTAGGTTTATTTCTCACCTTAAGGCCACAAAGATGATCAGGAAGGGGTGTATTTATCATTTGGTCCGAGTTACGGACACCACTGCTGAGGTGCCTACCCTTGAATCTGTATCAATTGAGAATGAATTCCCCGATGTCTTTCCGGATGAGCTCCCTGGAATTCCTCCAGACAGGAAGATTGATTTTGGGATTGATGTGATGCCAGGCATGCAGCCTATATCCATTCCACCTTATACAATGGCGTCAATAGAATTAAAAGAGCTAAAGGAACAACTACGGGATTTGCTAGAGAAAGATTTCATTCGACCGAGTGTGTCTTGGGGTGCACCGGTTCTCTTTGTCATAAAGAAAGATGGATCGCTGCGGATGTGTATTGATTACCAGCAATTCAATAAAGTCACAATCAAAACAAATACCCATTGCCTAGAATAGATTATATGTTTGATCAATTACAAGGTGCTAAGCTTTTCTACAAAATTGATTTGCGGTACAGGTACCATCAATTGAAGGTAAGGGAGTAGGATATTCTGAAAACACCTTTCAGAACCCGATAAGGGCACTTTGAATTCTTGGTAATGTCTTTCGGGCTAACAAATGCCCCAGCAGCTTTCATGGATCTTATGAATCGAGTCTTCAAGCCGTTTCTTGACTCCTTTGTGATAGTATTCATTAATGACATCCTTGTATATTCACGAAGTCGAGAGGACCACACCGACCACCTCAGGGTAGTTCTGCAGACTCTTCATCAACACCAACTCTATGCAAAGTTCTTGAAATGTGAATTTTGGCTTGAATCCGTTACATTCCTGGGTCATGTCGTCTCCGTAGAAGGAATTAAGGTTGATCCTCAAAAGATTGCAGCGGTGAAGTATTGACCTAGACCTACTACTCCAGTAGATATTCGTAGTTTCTTGGGTTTGGCCGGGTATTATAGGAGGTTCATGGATGGGTTCTCTACTATTGCCTCTCCATTGACTAAATTGACGCAGAAGGCGGTTAAGTTCCAGTGGTTTGATGCTTGTGAAAGGAGCTTCCAGGAATTGAAATCAAGATTGACGTCGGTGCCGGTATTGACCCTGCCAGAGGGTACCGGGAATTGAAATCAAGATTGACGTCGGCGCCGGTATTGACCCTGCCAGAGGGTACCGAGGGGTTTGTGGTGTATTGCGATGCTTCAAGGATCGGTCTTGGGTGTGTATTAATGCAATTTCTGGAAGATATTTCAACAAGATTTGGGTACGCAGGTAAATCTTAGCACGACTTTCCATACACTTGAGGACATGTTGCGTGCGTGTGTGCTTGACTTCAAGGGTAGCTGGGATGATCATTTTTCGCTCATAGAATTTGCTTATAACAACAGCTTTCATGCCAGTACTCAGATGGCGCCGTTTAAGGCCTTGTATGGTAAAATATATAGATCGCCGAATGGGTGGTTCGAGGTTGGAGAAGCTGAACTAATAGGACCTGACCTTGTGCATCAGGCTATGGAAAAGGTTAAGATCATAAAAGAGCTATTGAAAACTGCTCAGAGTCGTCAAAAATCCTATTCAGATGTTCGTCGCAGAGACTTAGAGTTCAAGGAAGATTATTGGGTGTTCTTGAAGGTATCTCCCATGAAGGGGATCATGCAGTTTGGAAAGAAAGGGAAATTAAGTCCGAGGTATGTCGGGGCATACATAATCATTCAAAGGATAGGTTAGGTGGCATACAAGCTTGAGCTACCACCTGAGATGTCATTAGTGCACCCAGTATACCATGTGTCCATGTTGAAGAAGGTAGTTTGAGATCCGTCCGCTATTGTGCCAGTTGAGACCATCGAGGTTAGTGAAAATTTGTCATATGTCCGAAAGTTGAGGAACAACAAATTGCATCCGTAAAGGTATTATGGCAAAACAGCAAGTTGAAGATGCTACTTGGGAAGCTGAGAATGAAATGAAAAAGAAGTACCCTCATTTGTTTGAATAGCCATGTAATAGTTCTATGAAGTTGTTTCGCCATAAATTTTGTATCACTTGTTCAGCTAATGTAAAGATATTCCTTCTTAGCTATTTGTTCCTTATGAGGCCTCGATGAGTGTTATTTTGTGTTGTGTTGCATTATTTGACCGTACGAATATGTGTTAGGATGTGTTTCTGGGGCTCTCTGGCAGGTGGATAGGCCTAATTACAAAGGAAATTCTGGCGAAATTTTTAGGAAGTTAGGAAGTTAGGAAAATTTGGGGCTGATGGTATGTGGCATAACTAAAACTGTGTTAAGTGAACCTTGATCCTCATTCGAGGACAAATGATCTTAAGTGGGGGAGGATGTAAGGACCCGTAAAAATTTTAACAAAAAACTCAGGGTTTTGTGGTGCCAAGTTTTATTCATGCGTTATCATAGTAGAAATTCTTCACGGCAAGCTTGCTCGCCGCGGTTCGAACTTTTTGGATTGAACAGTACCCTACGGACTTAGAGGAAAATGTTTCGCAGAAGGACGCATTTCTGCAGCCCATTATGCGGCCGCATAATCACTCTGCGGACCGCATAATGGCCGCAGAGTGAAGCAGAAAGTTGGCCAATTTGATGTCAGCTTTGCAGACCGCATAATCACTCTGCCGACCGCATAATGACCGCAGAACAAGTATGCGGACCGCATACTAGTCGCATACCTGGGCCGAAAGTTCAGGCCCCTGAGGGCCATTTCTGTGGTCACTTTGCGGACCGTATAACCATTATGCGGTTGCATATGCGATGGCAGACCTGTGTCGGGGCACCTTTTTTTCTTAATTTAAACCCGACCCCCATTCCGTTAAAACACCCCTTTAGTCTATTTTGAGGCTCATTTATGATATTTCTAGAGTGAGAGAGAGAGAGAGGGTTATAGAGTGTGGGCCTATTTTGCATCAATTAATCTTCAACCATCACTCAAAGCTTGGAAATATTCAAGTTGAGCACCAAATTCTTCATCCAAAAAAGCAAGATTTTATCACCCCACCTCTTAATTTCAAACATAGCTATAATGGGATATTAGTGTGATACTTCATGGGTATGAGTGTGATTCATCTTGCATGCATGTGATAAAGAGTGTGGGAAAGATAAAAAGTGAACTAGAACCATGAACGTTTTCCTAATTTTGGGTTCAATTTGTATATTGCTAAAATAGATTGAGGTTGCTAAGGGTTCTGGATAACTGTAGAGTCTAAAGAAGCGCAATTGAGGTATGTATGGCTAACTCTCTTCTTCCGAGAATCGAACTCCTAGTGTCCGAATAATTGGTGTAAGTTCCGATTTGATCATTCTAGAATTGTTTGCCTTAGTGTGTTGGGTTGAAAGATTCATGTTCCCTAATTGCTTTAGATGTTTACAATGTTATCATGCTATTTGAGAACGTAATTATGATTTTCCAAGCACCTTCCCTTATGTGTGCAATGCCTTATGTGATGGTACTTATCGACATAAATGATGATGTTATTTGAACGAATAAAAAGGGGAAAGACTTTAATTGTAAAATGTTCCCAAGTGCCAAGAACTACTTAATAAATGAGGTTGTTTGTACCATGTAATGAATGGTGGGAAAGAAATGTGAATTGAGTGAAAAATTGAAAGAGGTTATGTCTCATGTGAGATGGCTTAGCCGATCGGGCCGAGATCGGACGCCATGCTGTACACATGGTGGCATTTGTATAGGAATTATTGATTTACATTATGGATATAGATATGTCTCACTTGAGATGGCTTAGCCGGTCGGGCCGAGACCGGACTCCGTGTAAAAACACGGTGGCATTGTGAGTTGTGGCTTTGGCACTAAAGATTATTAACCTAAAAAGATGGAAAGATTGAATTGGAAACTATGTGATCCTTACTTGGTGTTTCTTTGTATTTCTGTGAAGTACTTATTGATTATTATGACTGCCTTCTCTTTGTTTCACTGTTCATTCTACTAAGATTGGTGTTTGCCTTACATACTAGTACTATTCGACAATACTAACGTCCCTTTTGCCGGGGGTGCTATATCTTTGAATGGATATAGGTGGTTCCATCGCAGATAGTGGTGCTCTCTTTGTCTCCTCACAGCAGTCTTGGTGAGCCCCATTTCTCCAAGGGGTCATTTAGTCCTTCTTTTGTATAAGTTTTCATTTTTTGAGGTATAGCCGGGGCCTTGTTGCTGACATTGTTATGTTGCTTTTTTGTACCCTTAGAGGCTCCGTAGACGTTTATGTGGGTCATGTATGCATGTTGGGGTGGTCGTTGGATCGAGTTATATTTTGAAAACTTAACTATGGCATAATGTATATAATGAAAAATGGACTAGCAACGTTTATGCATGTATATCTGATCTCTCCCCTATTTAGCAGATGGTAACGCGTCCTCTTTTCGGATCATGAATGAGTCGGGTAGGGAAGTTCTAATAGGCTTGCTCGACCGGGTTCACTCGGTTGAGCACGGGTCGCACTCCCCGAGGTTGGGGCATGACAGTTAAGGCATTCTGATACATAATCTGCAATATCTCACTTCATATTATTCCACCAATATATATCCCTCAAATCATGATCTATTTTAGTAGAACCTGGATGTATTGAATATCTGGAGCTATGAGCTTCTACCATAATTGTCCTTTGAAGATCATCTACATTAGGCACTCATAAGTGGCCATTAAGTCTCATCACACCATTCTCATCAAGTGCAAAATTCTTAATCTTGCCACTGAGGACACCTTCCTTAAGCTTAAGCAAGCTAGCGTCCTCAAATTGTTTGGCTTTAACTTGCTCTACTAAAGTATACTTAGCACCCATACTTGCTATTAACCTTCCATCATACTTCTCATCGAGACGAACCCTTTGGCTAGCTTTTTGTTAGGGTCCCCTTAACTATTGGACGTTCGACCACAGACAACCTGGTCAAACTCCCCATGGATCTTCTGCTCAGAGCATCAACAACCACATTTGCTTTGTCGAGATGGTAAAAGATATTACAGTCATAATCTTTAAGCAACTCCAACCACCTGCGTTGTCTCAGATTCAACTCTTTCTACTTGAATTTATACTGCTAACTTTTGTGATCTGTATAAATGTCACACTATTTTCCATAAGGGTAGTGAAACCATATTTTTAGAGCAAAACTAACTACCGCTAGCTTAAGATCGTGGGTAGGATAATTTCATTCATGATTCTTTAATTTCCTAGAAGCATAAACAATTGCCTTGTCATTATGCATAAGAACACATCCTAACCCTACCCTGGAAGCATCACAATAGATCACATATTTACCTATAGGGCTAGGTAGAGTCAGGATTGGGGTTGCAGTCAACCTATTCTTGAGTTCTTGAAAACTTTTCTCACAAGCTTCAGACCATTGGAACTTCACATTTTTTTGAGTTAACTTTGTCAATGGGGCAGCTACTGAAGAAAAACCTTCTACAAAACGACGGTAGTAACCTGCCAATCCTAGAAAACTGCGAATCTCTGTAGGGGTCTTCAGCCTAGGCCAACTCTTAACTGCTTCTATTTTCTGTGGGTCTACTCTAATGCCTTCTTTCGAGACCACGTGTCCCAAAATGTAACTGTATCAAGCAAAAATTCACATTTGAAAAATTTGGCATAAAGCTGATACTCCTTGAGTATTTGAAGAACTGTTCTCAAATGATTCTCATGCCCTTTTCGGCTACAAGAATACACCAAAATATCATCGATAAATACTATGACAAAGGTATCTAAGAAAGTCTTGAAGAATCTGTTCATTAAGTCCATAAAAGCTGCTGGTGCATTGGTCAACCCAAAGGACATCACTAAAAATTCATAGTGACAGTACCGAGTTCTGAAAGCTATTTTCGGGATGTTTACCTCTCTGATTTTTAACTGATGGTGTCCCGATCTAAGATCTATTTTTGAGAAATACCTGACACCCTGCAACTGATCAAATAAGTCATCTATCCTGGGTAGTGAATATTTATTTTTGATAGTAAACTTATTCAGCTGGCGGTAATCTATACACATCCGTAGCGAACCATCTTTTTTCTTCACAAACAACACTGGAGCACCCTAGGTTAAAACACCAGGTCGAATAAAACCCTTATCTAATAGGTCTTGTAACTGCTTCTTGAGTTCATTTAGCTCAGTTGGAGCCATTATGTAAGGAGGAATCGAGATTGGTTGAGTTCCTGGCAATGTGTCTATGCCAAACTCAATCTCCCTATTTGGTGGTATCCTTGGGAGATCATCAAGGAACATATCTAAAAACTTGTTCACAATCATTACCGATTCAATCACTGGGGAGTCGACTTTCATATCCCGTACATGTTCTAGATACGCCAAACATCCACTGCTTACTAGTTTTCTAGCCTTAAGGTAAGAAATAAACTTACCCACAGGCGTACCCACTTTACCTCTAATTATAACTAGATCTTCCCCAATAAATGAGAATTTAACCGTCTTCGCATGGCAGTCAACTGTAGCATGACAAGAAGATAACCAATCCACGCCAGCTATGATGTCAAAGTCTACCATATCTAACAAATTCAAACCAGCTAATGTTTCTCGACCCTGAACTATCATGATGCAATTTCTGAATATATACTCAACTTTAACAGATTCCCCTATAGGTGTGGAAACCTCAAACATAACCCCTAATTTTTCTGGTGTGTTTCCAAACTCGACACAAAAATAAGGAGACACATATGAGAAAATTGAACCAGGATCAATTAATACATAAGCAAGGCGACCACAAACTGAGAGAATACCTGTAATAACTCTGTTAGATGCCTCAACATTCTGCCTATCTAGTACTGCATAGAGTCTGGCTACTTCGCCTTCTCCCTGAGCTCCGCCTCTATTGGCACCATGCCCAGTCTGAGTATTAGGTTCCCGAACTAGAGGAGGTGCAACTATAGAATTACCCGTGGATGCTGCCTGAGTGGTTGGAGCTTTCCCCGAAGCTTGACCAAGTCATGGATAGTTTCTCTTAATATGACCCGGATCGTGGCAGTGGAAACAACCTTTATGACCCAAAAGGCATTTTCCTGGATGTCTTTTATTGCACGAAGGACATATAGCATAGGAGAACCGAGGTTGGCCCTGACTAGTTGAACTTTGCCCTTGAGGGGCATGACCCTTACTCTGTTGGCCATGTCTGAGTGGAGCTGGATAAGGAGATGAGTGAGTCGTTGATTGAATGTGAGCTGAATGATTCATGTTCTTACCCCCAACTGAAAATCCACTATAACTACATGTTGTTCTAGCCTTCTTGATGTTATCTTTAGCACCGTGGTGATTTTATCAAAAGCCTCCTTACGCGTAGCGATATTGACAACCTGAAGATAAGTCTTGTCATCATGATGTGAAGTCATATCTTGTAACGACCCAGCCGGTAATTTTGAATATTATAACCCCGTTTCCCTATTTACTGCTCAATTTATGCCTTGCAATTGATTTATGACTTATCGGGTTAGTTGATTTAGGTCCGGAAGGAATTCAGAATGAAATGAGACACTTAGTCTCATAATTGAAAATTTAAGTTAGAGAAGTGGATCGGATATGGACCTATGTGTAAACGACCTCGGATTTGAATTTTGATGATTCCAATAGCTTCGTATCGTGATTTTGGACTTAGGAGCGTGTCCAGAAAACTTTTTGGAGGTCCGTAGAGGAATTAGGCTTGAAATGCTGAAAGTCAAATTTTTGGGAAGTTTGATCGGAGGGTTGACGTTTTTGATGTCGGGGTTGCCTGTTATGTCATTTATGACATGTGTGCAAAATTTGAGGTCAATCAGACGTGATTTGATAGGTTTCGGCGTTGTTTGTAGAAATGAAAAGTTTCAAAGTTCATTAGACTTGAATCTATGTGTGATTCGTGTTTTTAGTATTGTTGGATATGATTTGAAGACTCGACTAAGTTCTTATGATGTTCTAGGACTTTATGGTATATTTGGTTGAGGTTCGAGGGCCTCAGGTGAGTTTCAGATGGTTAACGGATAAAAAATTAAACAACAACAGCTGCTGCAATTTCCTTCTGTTGGAAATTTCTTCTGCCAGATTCAAGCCCAGTAATCGAGCCCATATGCGAACCCAGATTCGAGCCCAGAATTAAGCCAAAAAATTGAACCTAGAATCAAGCCACGACCGAGCCCAGGGTCGAGGTCCATGATCGAAGGCAGGGTCGAGGACCATGGTCGAGGGCCATGCTCGAGGGCCAGGGTTAAGGGCCATGATCGAGGGCCAGGGTCGAGGGTCAGAATCGAGGCCCAAGATCGAGACACAGGATCGAGGATCTTGATCGAAGGCCAAAATCTAAGGCCAAGATCGAGGCAAAATCGAGGCTGTCTAGGCAGAATTATAAAGCAGGGACTTCGTCCCATTCGCTATTTTTGACAAATTGGAGCTTGAGGAGAGGCGATTTTTGGTAGATTTTCAAGGAAAACTTGAGGTAAGTCCCTTGTGATCATTTCTACTCCATAATATAGAATTATCATTAAATAATCCGACTAGATTACGTGATTTTGAGGTGTAAATCGGAGATTGGGACTTAGAAATTTGGAAATAAGATTTGTAGATTTGAGGGTTGAGTTGAGGTCAGATTTTGGTAAAATTGGTATGGGTAGACTCATGGTTGAATGGGCTTTCAGATTTTATAACTTTTGTTGGGTTTTGAGACGTGGACCCCACAAACAATTTTTGAGCTAAATTTTGGAGTTTTATGAAAAACTAATATTTTCTTATGGAATTAATTTCAATAAATTTTATTGCCTGAAACAAATTATTTGTGACTAGATTCGAGGTATTCGGAGGCCGATTTGCGAGGCAAAGGCATAGCAGAGTAAAGAATTTCACATTTTGAGGTAAGTAACAGTTATAAATCTGGTCCTGAGGGTATGAAACCACAGATTTTGTGTCATGTGATTATTTTGGAGGTGTCCTACATGCTAGGTGACGGGCGTGTGGGCGTGCACCAAAGGGATTGTGACTTGATCCGTCCCGTGAAACTGTAAAGTTGAATAACCCGTTGTTAGCTATAAGCTCTCTTTGTGTTGAAGAAATTTGACAGTAAATCATGTTAAAAATCATGCTTAGGCTATGTGATAGTACTGTTAGGACCCACAAAGGTCGCGTACTTGTTGAATTATTTGCTAAGTGATGTCTTGCACTCAGTCATGATTTTACTTGTGCATCATACCTTAGTCTTTCTTGATATTTGTTGATTTACTATGCTATCTTTGTTTGGGCTGATCTTTGTGATTTCTGAGAGCTCGAGAGACTAGAGAGGTTGTGGACTGAGGCCGAGGGCATGCCAGTGAGGTAAGGATATATGGCACGTGAGTTGTCCGTGCAGGGTATTATAGCACGTGCGTTGTCCGGGCGGATTATGGCGTTTGGGCTGTAGGATCACCTTTGGAGTTTGTACACCCCCAGTAAGCGCGGGTACCCATTGAGTGTGAGTGCTGAGGGCTGAAAGCTGAGTGGTTGAGTTGTTGTGATGAGTTGAGTGATTGTTGGCTGAGAGGCTGTACTTGCTTTGCATTTGTTGTTGCACTTGGTTGCTATCTGTCATTGTTCTGAAATCTCTGAAAGATTTTTATTCGGATTACATGAACTTGAACTGCATAAAACTTGATTTGACCTAAACTGCCGGATTTGAAAGTATGTCTATTCTTTGCTGGAATTACTGAAAGTGAACTATAACTGTGCAGCTCGTCATTATCTTCAGTTCCTTAGTTATCATTTTTACTTGCTGAGTTGGTTGTACTCATACTACACCCTACACTTCGTGTGCAGATCCAGGTGTTCCCGGACATAGCGGGTGTCAATCATTTTGCGCAGTTGATTTTCAGGAGATTCAGAGGTAGCTTCCGCGTTTCGCAGACCTTGACTCTCCTTCCCTATCTTGGTCTTAGACTATTATAGACTGTATTTTTCCAGACTTATATTCATATTAGATGCTCATGTACTTAGTGACACCAGGTTTTGAGAAGTGTTCGTTATAGTATTGATGAAATTTTGTATTGTATTAAATTATTGTATTTTCAAACTTAAGAGAAATTGTGGTTTATCGAGAGTTTCGGCTTGCCTAGTATCGAGATATGCGCCATCACGACAGGTTGGGATTTTGGATCGTGACAAGTTGGTATTAGAGCCTAGGTTACATATGTCTCACGAGTCATGATTAGGTTTAGTAGAGTCTTGCAGATCGATACGGAGACGTATGTACTTATCTTCGAGAGGCTACAGAACCCTTAGGAAAATTTCACTTTCTTGTATTCCGTCGTGCAAATTTTATGATTCTAGAAACTAAATTTCGGCTATTCTATTCTCTCATAGATGGTAAGGATACGTACTACCAGATCGGACGATCAGCCAACAGTGCCACCAGTTAAGGCCGCGAGAGGCCGGGGCCGTGGTAGAGGTATAGCTCGTACCATAATTGGACTAGCACCTGTAGTACCACTAGTTGCTCCGGCTCAGGAGCAGATTCCGGATATAGCTTAGCCGACAGGATTAGCTCAGGCACCAACTGTGCCCATTGAGATTCCAGGTCTTCAGGAGACTTTGGCCCAGATATTGGCAGCCTGCACTGGTCTTGCTCAGGTGTTTTCTGCTCAGGCCGCACCTACCACTTCTCAGGCCGGGGGAGGTACTCCTACCCCTATTGCACATACTCCAGACCAGGTAGTACAGGGACTTCAGATACTGGGGGCACTACCAGCCCAGCCGGTTACAGCTCCTCAAGCCCCGGTAGTTCCTGTTATGCCAGATGATGAGCATAGGAGACTTGAGAGATTTGAGAGGCTTCGACGTCCACCATTTAGCGGTGCTGAGTCATAGGATGCCCAAGGTTTTCTGGATAAGTGTTAGTGGATGCTTCGGGCAATGGGTATTCTAGAGACCAGTGGGGTCTCATTCACTACTTTTCAGTTTACTGGGGCTGCCTTCAGATAGTGGGAGTCTTACAAGAGGTGTAGGCCGGTCGGTGCAGCACCCCTTACCTGGCAGCATCTCTCCGGTCTATTCCTGGAGAAGTTCGTGCCTCAGTCCCGCAGAGAGGAGCTGCGCAGGCAGTTTGAGCAGCTTCGTTTGGGTGCTATGTCCGTGACACAATATGATATGAGATTTTTAGAATTGTCTCATCATGCTAACTGGTTGATTTCCACAAACAGGGAAAGGATCAAGAGATTCATAGATGGCCTCATTTTTCAGCTGCGATTACTCATGACTAGAGAGAGAGTGTTTGGTGTTACTTTCGACGAGGTTGTCAATATTTCTCGTCAGATTGAGATGGTTCGCAGCCACGAACATGTCGAGAGGGAGGCTAAGAGGCCTCGTGGTTCCGGTGATTTCAGCGGTGTTCCTTTAGGGGCCAACTTTACCGCAGTAGGGGCCGTTCTTACAGACATGCTCAGGCGGGTCATCCTGCTCATCGTGGTGCATCAGCTAGGCACGGTTCTTACACTGCTCACTCAGGTCAATATTCATTTAGTGCACTACCAATGCAGAGTTCTCATCATGCCTCGTCTGCTCAGGCTTCTATAGGTAATTCTTCGGGTTATCAGGAGCAGCAATTCCGTCAGAGGAGGGGTTGTTTCAAGTGTGAAGAATTGGGTTATTTCAAGAGAGATTGTCCTAGGCTACTGAGTGGGGCTCCACAATAGAGTTCTCGACCAACGGCACCAGCACCAGCAGTTACACCACTCGCCAAGCCAGCTCGGGGTGGGGGTCAGGCAGCTAGGGGTTGCCTAACAGGGGGAGGCCGATAGGGTGTCGGGCAGGCTCTATTCTATGCCTTTCCTTCCAGGCCAAATGTTGTTGCCTCAGATACAGTGATCACATATATTGTTTCAGTGTGCCACAATGAGGCTTCTATATTATTTGACCCTGGTTCCACTTATTCATATGTATCATCATATTTTGCTCATTATCTGGATATGCCTTGTGAGTCCTTAGTTTCACCTATTTGTGTATCACACCGGTGGGTGATATTATTACTGTGGATCATGTGTATCGGTCGTGTGTGGTAACTATTAGGGAACTGGAGACTATAGTTGATCTCTTATTACTAGGTATGATTGATTTCGATGTAATCCTGGGTATGGATTAGTTGTCTCTATGTCATGCTATTCTGGACTGTCACGCAAAAATCGTGACATTGACGATGCCGGGGTTGCCAAAGAAAGATGGTACTATGCGTATGTGCATCGATTATAGGCAGTTGAACAAAGTTACAATCAAAAATAAATATCCCTTTCCACGTATTGATGATTTATTTGACCAACTTCAAGGAGTGAGGGTGTTATCTAAAATTGATTTGAGATCTGGGTATCACCAGTTGAAAATTCGGGATTCAGATATTTTAAAGACGGCATTCAGAACTCGTTATGGCCACTATGAATTTCTTGTGATGTCTTTTGGGCTAACCAATTCCCCAGCAACATTTATGCATTTGATGAATAGTGTATTCCAACCATATCTTGATTTATTTGTAGTGGTATTTATTGATGATATTCTGGTGTACTCACATAGCCAGGAGGAGCATGCACAACACTTGGGTATTGTATTACAGAGGTTGAGAGATGAGAGACTTTATGAAAAATTCTCTAAGTGAGAGTTCTGGCTTAGTTCGGTGGCATTCTTAGGACATATAGTGTCCAGTGAAGTAATTAAGGTGGACCCAAAGAAAATAGAGGCAGTTCAGAGTTGGCCCAGGCTATCTTCAGTTACTGAGATTTAGAGTTTTCTCGGCTTGGCCTTATTATCGTCGTTTTGTGGAGGGATTCTCGTCTATTGCATTGCCTATGACTAAATTGACCCAGAAAGGTGCTCCGTTCAGGTGGTCGGATGAGTGTGAAGAGAGCTTTCAGAAGCTCAAAACAGCTTTGACTATAGCTCCAGTATTAGTGTTGCCTACAGGTTCAGAGTCTTATACTGTGTATTCTGACGCGTCGCTTATTGGTCTCGGCGCAGTGCCGATGCAAGATGGTAGAGTGATTGCATATGCATCCAGACAGTTAAAGATACATGAGAAGAATTATCTAGTCCACGATCTTGAGTTAGCAGTTATTGTTCATGCCTTGAACATTTGGTAGCATTACTTGTACGGTGTCCAGTGTGAAGTATATACCGATCATCGGAGTCTACAACATTTGTTTAAACAGAAATATCTTAACTTGCGGCAACGAAGGTGGTTGGAGTTGCTTAAGGATTATGATATCACCATTCTCTATCATCCCGAAAAGGACAATGTGGTAGCCGATGCCTTGAGTCGTAAGGCGGAGAGTTTGGGCAGCTTAGCATACTTACAGGTAGCAGAGAGGCCTTTAGCCTTGGATGTTCAGGCCATGGCTAATCAGTTTGTTAGATTGGATGTTTCCGAGCCGAATCGAGTTTTAGCCCGTATGGTTTCTCGGTCTTCTTTATATGATCGCATCAGAGAGCACCAGTATGATGATCAACATCTGCTCGTCCTTAAAGACACGGTTCAGCATGATGATGCCAAGGAAGTCATTATTGGAGATGACGGTGTATTACAGATGCAGGGCAGGCTATGTGTGCCTAATGTAGATGGTTTGCGTGAGTTGATTTTCCAGGAAGCTCACAGTTCGCGGTACTCTATTCATCTAAACGTCGCGAAGATGTATCAGGATTTGAGGCAGCACTATTGGTGGAGGAGAATGAAGAAAGATATAGTTGGGTTTTCTAGCTTGGTGTCTAAATTGTTAACAGGTAAAGTATGAACATCAGAGGCCACCAGGATTGCTTCAGAGACTTAAAATTCCGGAGTGGAAGTGGGAGCGTATTACCATGGACTTCATAGTTGGGCTCCCATGAACTTTGAGAATGTTTGATGTTGTTTGGGTGATAGTAGATCGGTTGACCAAATCTGTATATTTTATTCCTGTCGGTACTAATTATTCTTCGGAGCGATTGGCTGGGATTTATATTCACGAGATTGTTCGCCTATATGGTGTGCCGATGTCCATTATTTCAGATCGGGGTAAGCAGTTTACCTCACAATTTTGGAGGGTAGTGCAGCGAGAATTGGGCACACAAGTTCAGTTGAGTACAACATTTCACCCTCATACGGACGGACAATCCATGCGCACTATTCAGATATTGGAGGATATGCTACGCGCTTGTGTCACTGATATTGGGGGTTCTTGGGATCAATTTCTGCCACTCGCGGAGTTTGCTTACAATAATAGCTACTAGTCAAGCATTCAGATGGCTCCATATGAAGCTTGAGACGTTGTCGGTCTCCGGTGGGTTGGTTTGAGCCTGGTGAGGTTAGACTATTCAGGAACAGCTTCACACGGCACAATCTAGACAGAAGAGTTATGCCGACAGGAAGGTTCGTGATGTTGTTCACATGGTTGGGGAGAAGGTTTTGCTCAAGATTTCACCCATGAAGGGTGTGTTGAGGTTCGGGAAAAAGAGCAAGTTGAGTCCTCGGTATATTGGGCCTTTTGAGATACTTACGAAAATCGGAGAGGTGACTTATGAACTTGCTTTGCCACCTAGTCTATCAGGTGTTCATCCATTGTTCCATGTATCCATTCTCCGAAAGTATGTCGGGGATCCGTCTCACATTCTGGATTTCAATACAGTACAGTTGGACGGTAATTTGACATATGATGTGGAGCTGGTGCCTATTTTAGACCGGCAGGTTCGAAAGTTGAGTTCAAAGAACATAGCATCAGTGAAGGTGCAGTGGAGAGGCCATCCAGCCGGAGAAGCTACTTGGGAGATTGAGAAGGAGATGCGGAACAAATATCCACACTTATTTGAGACTCCAGGGGGGAATTTAACGACCCGGACGGTTGTTTTGAATATTATAACCCCGTTCCCCCATTTACTGCTCAATTTATGCCTTGCAATTGATTTATGACTTATCAGGTTAGTTGATTCGGGTCCGGAAGAAATTCGAAATGAAATGAGACAATTAGTCCCAAAATTAAAATTTAAAGTTAGAGAAGTGGACCAGATATGGACATATGTTTAAACGACCTCGGATTTGAATTTTCATGCTTCCAATAGCTCCGTATGGTGATTTTGGACTTAGGAGCGTGTCCGGAAAGTTTTTAGAGTTCCGTAGAGGAATTATGCTTGAAATGCCGAAAGTTGAATTTTTGAAAAGTTTGACCGGGGGGTTGACCTTTTGATATCGGGGTCGAAATCCTATTTTGAAAATTTTAATAGGTCTGTTATGTCATTTATTACTTGTGTAAAGTTTGACTGGCGTTGTTTGTAGAAATAGAAAGTTTCAAAGTTCATTAGTCTTGAATCTATGTGTGATTCGTGTTTTTAGTATTTTTGGATGTGATTTGAAGACTAGACTAAGTTCGTATGATATTCTAGGACTTTTTGGTGTATTTGATTGAGGTCCCGAGGGCCTCGGGTGAGTTTCGGATGGTTAACGGATCAGAAATTAAACTACAACAGTTGCTGCAATTTCCTTATGTTGGAAATTTCTTCTGCCAGATTCGAGCCCAGAAATTGAGCCCAGATGCGAGCCTAGAATCGAGCCCAAAAATCGAACCCAGAATCAAGCTACGATCGAGCCTAGGGTCGAGGGCCACGATCGAAGGCAAGGTCGAAGACATGATCGAGGGCCAGGGTCGAGGGCCATGATCGAGGGTCAGGGTCGAGGGTCAGAATCAAGGCCCAGGATCGAGACCCAGGATCGAGGATCTCGATTGAAGGCCAAAATCGAAGGCCAAGATCGAGGCAAAACCGAGGTTGTTTGGGCAGAATTATAAAGCAGGGACTTCGTCTCATTCGCCATTTTTAACAAATTGGAGCTTGAGGAGAGGAGATTTTTGGTAGATTTTCAAGGAAAACTTGAGGTAAGTCCCTTGTGATCATTTCTACTCCATAATATTGAATTATCATTGAATAATCCGATTAGATTACGTGATTTTGAGGTGTAAATCGGAGATTGGAACTTAAAAATTTGGAAATAAGATTTGTAGATTTGAGTGTTGAGTTGAGGTCAGATGTTGGTAAAATTGGTATGGGTAGACTCGTGGTTGAATGGGCTTTCGAATTTTATAACTTTTGTCGGGTTCCGAGACGTGGGCCCCACGGGCGATTTTTGAGCTAAATTTTGGATTTTTATGAAAAATTAGTATTTTCTTATGGAATTAATTCCAATAAATTTTATTGACTGAAACGAACTATTTGTGACTAGATTCGAGGGATTGTGACTTGGTCCGTCCCGTGAAACTGCTAAGTTGAATAACCTGTTGTTAGCTATAAGCTCTCTTTGTGTTGAAGTAATTTGACTATAAATCATGTTAAAAATCATGCTTAGGCTATGTGATAATACTGTTGGGACCCACAGAGGTCGCGTACTTGTTGAATTATTTGCTAATTGTTGCCTTGTACTCAGTCATGATTTTACATGTGCATCATACCTCAGTCTTTCTTGATATTTGTTGATTTACTATGTTATCTTTGTTTGGGCTGATCTTTGTGATTTATGAGAGCTCGAGAGACTAGAGAGATTGAGTAATGAGTAAGACCGAGGGCCTATCGGTGAGGTAAGGATATATGGCACGTGATTTGTCCGTGCATGATATTATAGCACGTGAGTTATCCGTGCGAATTATGGCGCTTGGGTTGTAGGAGCCCCCTCCGGAGTCTGTACACCCCCAGTGAGTATAGGTACCCATTGAGTGTGAGTATTGAGGGCTGAGAGCCGAGTGGTTGAGTTGTTGTGATGAGTTGAGTGACTGTTGGCTGAGAGGCTGTACTTGCTTTGCATTTGTTGTTGCACTTGGTTGCTATCTGTCATTGTTGTGAAATCTCTGAAAGATTTTTATCCGGATTACATGAACTTGAACTGCATAAATCTTGATTTGACTTAAACTGTCGGATTTGAAAGTATGTCTATTCTTTGCTAGAATTACTGAAAGTGAACTATAACTGTGCAGCTCGTCATTATCTTCAGTTCCTTAGTTATTATTTTTACTTGCTGAGCTGGTTGTACTCATACTACACCCTACACTTCGTGTGCAGATCCAGGTATTCCCAGACATAGCGGGTGTCAATCATTTCACGCAGTTGATTTTTAGGAGATTCAGAGGTAGCTTCCGCATTTCGCAGACCTTGACTCTCCTTCCCTATCTCTTTGTTTACCGTATTTTGGTCTTAGACTATTATAGACCGTATTTTTCTAGACTTATATTCATATTAGATGCTCATGTACTTAGTGACACCAGGTTTTGAGAAATGTTCGTTATAGTATTGATGAAATTTTGTATTGTATTAAATTATTGTATTTTCAAACTTAAGAGAAATTGTGGTTAATCGAGATTTTCGGCTTGTCTAGTATCGAGATAGGCGCCATCACGCCAGGTTGGAATTTTGGATCGTGACATATTTTTTCCATATGCGGATTCAAGCCTTCAATGAACCTTCTCACTTTTTCTCTCTCTGTTGGTATCAAATTTGGTGTACACTCTGCCAAATTTGTAAATTCCATCTCATATTCAGTCACTGACATAGTACCCTATTTAAGATGTTCAAACTGACGTAGGAGCTCATCCATCTGAATACTAGGCAAAAACTTGGCCTCGAAAACTTCTTTGAACTGTGGCCAAGTAAGGGGCGGTAACGTAGAATCTCAAGCCTTCTTGTAACCTCTCCACCATTGTCCTGTTGCACCCTTCAATCGAAACCCAATCAACTCTATGGCTTGTGTTTCAAGACAACCCAAAGAAACAAACATTTCTTCTATCTTTTCCAAAAATAATATTGGTTCATTTGGTTTATCTGTACCATTATAAGTAGGAGGTTGCAATCTCGGAAAGGCATGTGGATCAATTCTTCCTGTTGGTAATTGCGCATGCTGGGCAATATTTGCAGGGACAACTAGTGGTGGTACATCTAATGGAGCTTGAAAATCATCTCCAATAACCTCTTCATCTGAATCATGATGGTCCCGAGGAGGAGCATGAACGGGTGCAGCCCTAACACTAGCCGGAAGGGCTGGGGACTCCAGAAAGTCCAAAATTATGTAAATTCGATCATCCTGCTGATGTGGTTGATTCGCCCTGAGTGGGTTGGGAGGGGGTGTGATTTCAACCTGATCATTAACAACCCGCTGAGGTGGAGCCTATGCCTATCTAGTGGCCCTACCATGAGCGTGATTACCTCTGGCATTTTCACCTCTACCCCTAGCATTTTGACCTCTACCTCTACCTCTTCCACGTCCTCTAACTGCAGCTGGTGCTATTGGTGTGGCCTGCACCTCTGGTGCTGCTTCTTGATGATTAGCAGCCGGTATCCCAATATTGTTAGCAGAAGAGGATGAAGTAGATCTTGTTCTAACCATCTTGTTCACTGAAACGAGAGATAAATGAGTGTTAGAATTCTGAAACGTTTAGCTTTAACGCATGATATGAGAATCAAAATAATTCATAACATGCCCTACAGTGTGATGACCCAAAGTGACATCTTTAAATTTAATAAGTAATTATGTGTTCTAAGACTTCAAAAAGCACTATTTATCATTTCTTGATTTGCGTGCACAGTTCGTATAATTTTTTGGATAGTTTTTGTGTGAAAAATGGATTAAAATATGAAATAGAGCTTTAAAACTCAGCTGAGTTGACTTTGGTCAACATTTTGAGCAAATGGACTTAGATTAGTGTTTTGATAATTCCGGTAGGTCCATATCGTAATTTGGGACTTGCGCGTATATCCGGAATCAAATTCCGAGGTCCCTAACCCGAAAAATAGAATTTTGATGATAACTTAAAAGTTTGAAAGCATAATGATTTTTAAAAATTTACTGATGTTGGATTTATTGACACCTAGTCTGTATTTTGGTTCCGGATCCTGGTATAGGTCCACCATAATATTTATGACTTGTCTACCGAAATTGACGAGAAACGGAGTTGATTCGACGTGATTTGGACGTCCGGTTGTAAAAATATAGGTTTTAAAGTTGTTTGAAAATTTTCTTTAATTTGGTGTCCGATTCGTAGTTCTAGGTGTTAAAATGAGCGAGTTCGTATGAGGTTTTTGAACTTGTGTGAATGCTTGGTTTGGAGCCCCAAGGGCTCCGGTGAGTCTCAGATAGCCTACAGACCATTTGAACTTTGAAAAAAAATCTGGTTTTTAGCTTATGTTGTCATCTGGTGTTTTGTGCTTCGCGATCGCAAAGCCATTCCTGCGATCGCGAAGAGGAAAGTTGGACTGGCACAATTGTGCTTCGCATTCGCGACCAAGGGCACGCGTTTGCGAAGGGTCGAAGTGCAAAGCTTCGCGTTCGCGATTGAATCCTCGCATTTGCGAAGAGGAAATAAGGCAGAAGCTGGGGTACTCAAATTTGTTCTTCGCGTTCGCATGAAACGGCCCGCGATCGCGTAGGTCTTAGGTGTTATGCTTCGCGTTCGCGTATGAGATGTCGCATTCGCATAGTGCAAATTGTGATTCGCGATCGCGAAGCTATTTTCGCGATCGCGAAGAGTAAAATGAACCTGGGCAAAAGTGTTCTACGCGATGAGTAAAAATCCGAGAAACACAACTTAAGTTCTGGAAATGGGATTTCGACCCATTTTCAACCATTTCTAATTTTTGAGCTCGGGTAAAGCGATTCTTGGGCGATTTTTACGGAAAAACATTGGGGTAAGTGTTCTTTATCCTATATTGATTATATTTCATAATTTCATACTCAGTTATATGATGAATCCGTGAAATTTTGGGAGAAAAATCAGATTTTCATAAAATCTCCCAAAAACGAAAATTTAAGATTTGAAGGTCCATTTGACATCAGAATTGGATAAATTTTGTATGGTTAAACTCGTATCAGAACGGGTATTCAGATTTCACGAGTTTTTCTGGGATTTGAGGCGTGAGTCCCACTGTCAATATTAAAATGAATTTCGGATTTTATCCGGAAAATTAGTAAATTTATTTGGAATTAATTCCTATAATTCGTATTGAGTATATCGAATTATTTGTGAATAGATTTGATGCTTTTGGAGATAAATTCAAAAGTAAAATTTGTGGTCGAATAATTTATTGGAATTTACAAAGCGAGGTAAGGTTCGTGGTTAACCTTGACTTGAGGGAATAGAACCTTTAAATTACTTGTTATGTGAAATGCATGTGAACGATGTATAGACGAGGTGACGAGTGTCTATACGTTGTCAAATTAATTGTTTGCATAATTATTTGAAAATCCTAAATTTGTTTTAATACACGAATTAATTGTCATGATAATTGTTTCTCTCCTATTCTTTGTCAAATATTAATTCTTGAATTTCTGCAATAATTACTACATAGTGGGTTGATTTATGTGTCTTAATTGTTCGTTGACATTTAGCATATTAAATATTAAACTGCCTATTTTCTCCATGATTTCACAATTAATTGTTAATTGCCATTGTTTGTTCATAAATAAATTATAATTATTGTGTGCCTTGATGCTTAATAATTTCTCATTAGACGTGGTATTTATTGGAGTAATTTTTATTACATTTATGAGTTGTGGAAATATACTGGGGGAACGGGTTGCACGCCGCAACAGAAATTAAAGTAAATATATCTATATTGGGGGATCGGATTACACGCCGCAATAGATTTATTTAAAAGTATATATTGGGGGATCAGATGGTACGCCGCAACTGACTTATAAAAAGTTCATATTGGGGATCGGATTGTACGCCGCAGCAGACTTATTTTAAAGTCTCTCTCTCTCTCTCTCTCTCTCTCTCTCTCTCTCTCATATATATATATATATATATATATATATATATATATATATATATATATATATATATATATATATATATATACTAAATTAAAATAAATATATTGGAGGATTGAAAATGAATATATTGTGGGAGCGGTTTGTACGCTGCAACGGAAATTGATTGAAATAATAATTGGTTATGACTGCTGAGTTGGCTTCAACTATTAGAAACGAGTTACCTGATTTAATTATATTATTGTGGTTATTACTATTATTGAATACAGATTAATGTAAGTGATCTGCCTTAGCCTCGTCACTACTTCGTCGAGGTTAGGCTCGTTACTTACCAGTACATGAGGTCAATTATACTGATACTACACTCTGCACTTCTTGTACAGATTTCGGAGTTGGTCCCAGCGGCGTACCATAGACTTGCTCGGATTTCAGCTACTCAGAGGAGACTTGAGGTATAGTTCTGAAGTCCCCGTCTATCTTCTTTTAGCTATGTGTTTGCTTTCACACAACTTTATTTTATTCAGACCTTTATTTGTGTTATTCTAGAAGCTCGTACACTTGTGATTCCAGTTCTGGGATGGTATTTAGACATCGCTATTATTATGGATTATTCACTACATTTCAGACTTTACTTCCGCATTTGTTTCTTTGTTACTAATAAATTTAAAAATTATTTAAATGGATAATATTATTCTAACGCTGGCTTGCCTAGCAAGTGAAATATTAGGCGCCATCACGGTCCAGAAGGTGAAAATTCCGGGTCGTGACATACAACCTCCCAAATATAAGTATGGTGCACAACATCCCATAATTGATACTTTGCTAGACACGTCTCATGACTCCCTAGGACTCCCTAAACCTGGCTGCTCTGATACTAACTTGCCACACCCCCAAACTAGGGTGTTAGTGATTGGTACTCAACCCTTACCACTCGTTTAGTGAACCCTGTACAATTTGTATCAAACTTCAAGTTCAATATCAAAGAAACTAATGTGCTTAAATATTAATTCTAATCAAATTACAGTTCTTAAGCTGACTGATAAAATATAATAAATAAAGGCTAAATCCCAAAATATTTTAATACTAACCAACTAACAAATCATGAGCCTCTAGAATAAAAAAATATTAAAATACATAGCCTACGGGGGCATTCCCCGAAAATAAAATAAACGTAAAAAGAATATAAATAATAGTCTGAAAAGGGTCCGCTACCGCTGGGATAAATCAACGGAGTCTGTAAATTAAATATAGAAGATCTCCTCTAGCCACGTGCCTCGTTACATGCGTCCTCAATAACTGCCACACGATGTAGTAGGCCCAAACGGACTAAGTATCACCAAAGGATACCCAATAAGTCTCATAGGCTACCTCCTAAGAAGGCGGACTGAGACCTTCTAGGAAAAATAAGAAAGAAAATGCATATACGAAAAAATCATATAAATTTTACAACCAAGTCATAAGCTGGAAACTGAAATTATACTCTAAACTGTAAGCTGAAACTGAAAGTTAACGCAGAAATTGAGTCCATAACTGATCTGAAATAGAAACCGAGTTATATATATATATATATATATATATATATATATATATATATATATATATATATATATATATATATATATATATATAAGACACATCTCTGCAAAAACTTGTTACGCATAATGGCCCTGCGTACGTGAGCATCTGGGAACACGTATGGGGGACTGTCGGCCTATCTCCCCAAAATATAGTTGGCACCTGCGAGCATGGGGTAGGTAACTCTGACATCATGGCACTTACGCTGGGGGAGGTTGGTCACTTCTCCCTATTAAATATGTTCACATTGATGCATAAATTAATGTTGAAACTGAATACTTAACTGAATGTGAATATCACAAATAAAGGCACATAATAATTGGTAATACACATAAGCATGTATTCATATCACATATAATGTCGTATTGAATAAGAATAAGTTAACTGAGTATTGGATCACGAGAATACATGACTTAGCTTTATCTAGCATATGGAGCACACGGGTTCTAATGGAATTCCCTACTAGGAAAGTAAACCTCAACTCATCTCAAGTCTTAGCTCCAATTCATCCTTTCAAACTTCTTGGGAGTTTAACAACTCACGATCTACAAATATTTTAGCTAGAATCATCAAGACATACTCAACAAGTTCAATTCACCACGAATTGAACTAATTTCTAAGTCATGAATTACTCAATATAATCAGTGCATAATCTGAATAAAAATATTTGTATTTCTCTGTCAAGCTTACTGCTACAATATCCTTGACCACTTGGTATATGGAGAGGAAGAAACATATGTTGATATCAAAAATATTACATGTCCATACTTAAATAACACCATCCAAAACCTATGACCATAATAATAATAATCCAAATACTCTAGCAAACATTCAAATCGTATCCTCACTTTACCCTTAAAGCTTTGTCTATTACTAGATGAAAATAATTTCTCCATTATTTAATATTTCTAATCATGTTCCCAATCTCAAAAACTTGGCAACAACTCAAATGGGTTTAGAATTTATCAAATTGCTTTCAATTTACTTCTTGTCATCATTCTAAAGAATTTGATATCCACATCAATCCTAATGTAATCTAAGGCACGCTATAAGGATAATATTATATATCTACATACCTTATTGTTTGTTGAATTGCAAAAGGAAAATTTCCATACTTTCTAGTTCTATGCTCACGCCAATTATGTATCCTGAAACTCCTCAAACATTAATGACCCAAGTAACCGATCAAATAATTGTTCTTCTTTGTTAATCCTTAACGCGACCGTCAGACACAAGTAAGTCTTCCGTGGCTTCTTTTTCTTAATTTGATTCCAAAGCTAATATAAAGTTTTTTTTTCCGTTAAGCCATTCTAAGGCTCTGTAAAGTAAGGAACACTAAGAAGTGTGGCTGGCCCACTTATTTCCTCCTCTAATCTAAAGTTTGACCCAATATATATTCTTAATCAAGTAAATGGTATTTACAAGGCTATTGATGGCCTCATATAATGTCAGTCACGTTTTTGGCCTCCAAGTCAAGCAAAAGTTTGGTTATTCCATCCATAAGCTCTATTTCAGGTTAAATTAGTCCAAAAAAAAATAACAGGGTATCAAATGTTTGATTAAAATCTATGATTATGCGTTGTCTATATTACATGCAAGTGATCCTGGTTATTTGCTTCCGCTGTTTATACCTGTTTTCCATCAATTGGTATCACAGCTTACTTGCATCTAAGTAATAACCGATTATATATTCTTATAGATATGCATATGTAACTATATGAATTGATTGTTTTTCTGAATTCGTTTTTTACGTTTGAAAAACATATTTAAAATTTGATTTGCTATTTGATATTGTTTTTCGTGTGTTCGTTAAATCTGAAACATGATAGTATAATGATATATAGTAAGAATGGAATCAGAAATATTTTAATCTTAAATACAAAAGAAAAAAAAAAGGGAAAAGGATAAGGGTAAAACGCTGCCGTTAGGGTTTACCCGAAGATGATGCGGCAGTGGTGAACTTGGTGTTTCGGATAAAGTGATTATAGTTAAATCACTGGTTTGGAAAAGTTAGTAAATACTTTCTTTTCCATATTTTGAACACAATTCTTGTCCAAATTTAACCTTGTATATCGTGTGGTATTCTTGATAGTTGATAGAACTAGTAGAAAAGATTCCTTATTTTTGTGACTGGACCACATAACTAGAAGAAAGTCACAAGGAAAATAAGAGAGATATGGAAAAGCAAATCCAAATCCTGAGTAATTATATCTATGTTTAACATTCTTCTATTCTTTTTTATTGTTTTTTGTCCTTTTATTTTTTTGAGTCGAGGGTCTTTCGGAAATAACTTCTCTACTCTTTCAGGGTAGGGATAAGGTCTGCGTACACACTACCCTCTTCAGACTCCATTAGTGAGATTTTACCGGGTTGCTGTTGTTGATACCTATTAGTGAAATTTTATTGGGTTGTTGTTGTTGTTAACATTTGTCTTCTGCTAATTCCTTCAAGGATGTACACTTGATGTCCTTGTTTACGTGGCTAGATAAAAGATTCCTATAACAGATTCCTCGTGTTTTTGGGTTCTAACATTAAAACAGAGCCTTTTGAGAAATCGAATAATGAGGAAATTTACTTCCGTGAGAAGTACTGTAGGACAAGTAATTCATATGTTTATGCCTCTCTTCCGTAGCCACTAAGAAGGGTGACTTTTTCCTAGTTTCAGTGATTATACGAATATGTATAACTGAAAGGTACCCATTATATGAGCATATTTTCCACTCATGTGAATATAATAATATATATTTAAGAATTTATGATTAATAAATAGGTATTATCGAGATAATTTATTTATTGAGTATCATTGAAAACTCTTAAAGTGTTATACATGTGCGATGATATAATATATGGATTGAGAATTAATGATTAATAAATGGTTATCACTGAGGTGATTTATTTATTTGAAATCATTAAAAATTCTTAATACCTTTATACATGTATGACTATAAAAACACATGGATTGAGAGTTATGATTAATAAATAGGATCCACAAAAATGGTCTATTTATTTGAGTCATGAACAAATATACTCAATGTACTATGTGTAAATTGTCTTAGATCAGTGTATGCTAGTGGTGGAGTTTTTATCGACTAAAAGGGTATTTACCATTAGATACTAGTAACACTAACTTTATTCATGAGAAGAGATATTAAAGATCAAAAAGGTAAAAAGTAATATCTTGGATTCTCATGTGTATAAAACGGGAGGACAATTTGATGTAAGAGGAAATTTTGTGTATCTTACCCAAAGAAAGGACATAATCAATATCATGTGCTCATGGAATAATTATAAGGATAATAGAAAGCATGATCATATTTATTTCAATCTATGAGAATTTCTAAAACGGTTAATCTCTGAATTTGGTCATGGATTTGGAGGTCATAAATTTGACGAACTTCAATTGACCAGAAATTTAGTAGAACCATTAAAAACGACCTAGTGAGAAACACTCACAGCTATGCAATGAATCACATTATTTTTTGGTATTTCGAGGTCTTTTAGATGGGGTTTTAAGTAGTTTATTGGATTAAATAAGCTTTAATTATGAAAAGTTATTCATTATATATCGGTTTTATTTGTGTTAAATCTGGAACATGATTACACATGATGATTTAACTAAATATGATATATGAAAATAATGTAAATCACATTGGTTGAATCTTAAATTCGCCTAAAAAGACTTATTCGAATTTGGTCTTGTAATGACTCAACCGGTCATTTTAACTTTTAGAACCCTGTTCCCTAAAATATAATTTTTCATATGTGCTTTTAATGATTTTTGACTTGTGGAGATGGTTGGTTCGGGATTTGGAAGCGTTTGGGTTGAAATCGGAACACTTGGTTCCTTAAGTTAGCCTTACAAGGCCAAATTTGACTCCGGTCAATATTTTGGGAAAAGGACCCCGAAATCGGGATTTGACGGTTCCAATAGATTCGTATGATGATTTTGGACTTGGGCATATGTCCGAAACGGGATAGGGACATTCCTATCAACTAAATATGGGATAAATTCTGCTTTAGCAAGCTGCTCCATTAATATAGAATATAATCCTGCCCCAATTACAAAAAGTGAAGGTGAAAGTGGGTCACCATGTCTCAAACGTCTTGAACAATTGAAAAAATCATGTCTCTTCCCATTTATAATGATGAAGTACCAGACATTAGAAATCAATCTCCTTATTCTGTCCACCCAAACTTCTGAGAAACCCATCTGCGTCATGACTTGACATATATAGTTCCAATGCACTCTGTCGTAAGCTTTGGTCATATTCTATTTTATTACTATATTTTCCTCTGTGTTTGTCTGTATGATATTATGCACCCGCTCCTAAGCAAGCATAACATTCTATGTAATGGACCTGCCTATAATGAATCCTATCTGATTTGGAGATATCAACTTATAAATGATTGTGGAGAGCCTTTTGGTCATTATTATTGAGATAATCTTGCATGAAAAATCACTCAAATTGATTGGCCTTAAGTGGTTAAATTCCTGCACATTGGTAATTTTAGGAATCAAAGCAAGACATGTATGATTAAATGCCTTGGGATATTTTGTACCAACTAAAAAGGCAAGTATCATTAGTAGTAAATCCCAAGCAATGATATCCCAACAAGTTTGGTATAACTATGATGTAATACCATCTAGGCCAGGAGCACTGGATGTGCTCAATAAAAAGACCACTTCTTTTACTTTCTCCAACCTAGGAGGTATGGTTAAGTTTCTATTATCTTCATCAATGAACAATTTAGGTAGACAGTTTAGCATTGAAATATTCCTTGAGTATAGCTCACTTCTATACTATTTTTGGAAAACTGTAATAGCCTCTTTAGCAAGTTGTTGTTCTCCTTCCACCTAAGTACCATCTTCTTTCTTCATTATACTAAGCTGCGTTCTTCTTCTCTTTCCTTTTATCACATAATGATAGAATTTTGGATTGCTTTCCCCTTCAACAAACCATTTAGGCAAGCTTTCTGCCTTAAAAACGTTTCATCCACCTTGTTGTGCCTAATAAGTTTAGCTTTAGACTTGTTAAAGGCTATTCTTTGAGTATCATTATTGTCTGCAATCATCTTTTCCTCTAACACCCACACTTGATCCTCCATTTATTTGGTCTTCTCAAAAATATTACCCACTACATTCCTGGATCACCAAGATAGTTTCTCACAAGTGTTCTTTATTTTTAGATGGAATTTTCTACATAGGATTCCCTGTCACCTCCTCCTGCCAAGCTTTTGATACATTATCCAGGAAAAAAGACTCATCCACCCATAGATCCATGAACTTGAAATAACTAGGAGTTTCTACCTCCTGGATCTTTGCACTCACAAAGAGGGATGAGTGAACTGCAACTATTTTTGATTAGTTAACACTCTATCCAACCTCTTCCACACCCTCTTACTAGCTTCTCATCTATTGCACCAAGTATATAAAGAACCATAATATCCTGCATCTGCTGGATCTTTGGCAATGATACAATGGAGAAAGTCCATGCTCTTTGATATTCTATGTACATTACCCCCAGTTTTTCATCAGAAGATAAAATATAATTAAAATCACCCCTACTATCCAGGGAACATCATGGTGGGATGCTATCTTTCTGATGTTATCCCAGAGATCGACCCTAAGAAGAGCATCACATTTAGCATAAACCACAGTCACTAATAGCTCATTACCATCCAAGGTCAGTGAACAAGTGACATGCTGCTCTGTATACTCAATAACTTTACAATCCAACAAGTCTTCACAAAATATCCAAATTTTGTAATTACAGTTGGCATTGTTGGGAATAAATCTCCACAGAAATAATATTTGCGGTAATAAAAGAGGAATAATAACTTAGCACCGATATACGGTAATTAACAAGAATAAAAGAGTGGCAACGACACCAAGATATTTTATGTGGAAAACCCTTTTGAATAAGGGAAAAAGGCACGGCCCCGAGAGGAGCAACTGATATCACTATAGCAAGGAATTTTATACTTTGTAGGTCCGAATAAAATACTCTAAAAATCACTACAACACTCAAAATAAATAACCCTCTTTTGATATTCCCACCTCACTATAATATCGCTCTCTCTATTTTTCACACATATTATTTTCTTATACCCTGTCTGTGATGCCTCACTCTTTCTTTCTCTCTTTATTGGTGTGTCTTACAAATAAAGGAGTACTTCCTTATTTATATAGGTGAAGAACCTCTCAAAGATGTCATGGGTGACATCAAAAAATAGTAAACCAAACTTGTCTTCCTTCCCTTTTTGACTTTCCTTGCCACACTAATATTTGTTTGACAAACTTGGATTTGGACGGTGCATACTTTTCCAAAGAAAGTTTTCTTCCTTTCACATGGGATGGACCCATCAAATCTCCCCTTCCAGTCTCATGCACCTGAAGGAGGTATCTCCAGTTTCTCATAGAGAGCTCATTCTGACAAGTTCTTTGCATCTCTCGAACTTGTCTCTTGGTATCGTCTTGGTCAACATATCAGTAGGATTTTCACTCGTATGAATGGTATTGACCTGTAATGATTCGTTTTCTACCTGCTCACGAATCCAATGATATCTCACATCGATATGCTTTGTTCTTTCATGATACATGGAGTTCCTTCTCAAGTCTATTTTACTTTGACTATCACAATAGACGACATACTCTTTTTGATGCAATTCTAGCTCTTGAAGAAACCACTTGAGCCATATCATCTCCTTTCCAGCTTCTGTAGTGGCAATGTACTCTGCTTCAGTTGTTGAAAGTGCAACACAGTTGTGGAATTTAGACTGCCACGATATAGCTCCCCCTGAAAAAGTAAATAAATATCCAGTAATGGATTTTCTATTATCAGTATCACCGGCCATATCAGCATCGGTATAGCCCTTCAAGACTGTAGCATTCATCCGAGGTTGCTTTTAGATACCTAAGTATCTACTTCATGGCTTCCCAATATTCTTTTCCGTGATTATCAAGAAACCTGCTAACAATACCGATAGCATGTGCAATATCAGGTCTGGCACATACCATTGCATGCATCAGGCTCCCGACGGCAGAGGAATATGAAACTTTAGCCATACTTTCTTTATCTTCCTCTGTTGTAGGACAAATTATCTTGTTCAACTTCATATGACTAGCAAGAGGCGTGCTAACTGGTTTAGCACTTATCATGTTGAAGCGTTTACGTATACGTTCAATATACTTATGTTGTGACAGCAACAACTTACTATTTGTCCTATCTCGGAGAATCTCTATTCCTAGAATTTGTCGTGCTGGACCCTAGTCTTTCATGTCAAATGACTTAGATGAATATTCCTTCAACTTGGAACTCAACTTCTTGTCTTGTCCTACAATCAGCATGCCATCCACATATAACAACAAGATGATAAAGTTATTGTTAGAGAATTTCTTATAGTATACACATGGATATGAAAAGGTCTTTGTGTATGTTTGACTTCTCATGAATGAGTCAAACTTCTTGGACCACTTCTTAGGTGCTTGTTTCAGCCCATAAAGACTCTTTTTCAACTTCCACACCATTTGTTTCTTTGCCTTTACTTCAAAACCTTTTGGCTGCTCCATATAGATCTCTTCTTTCAAATCTCCATGCATAAATACAGTTTTCACGTCCAACTGCTCCACTTCAAGATCTAGGCTAGCTGCCAAGCTCAGGATTGTTCGAATAGAAGTCATTTTGACAACAGGTGAGAAAATTTTATCAAAATCAATACTTTTCTTCTGTTCGAAACCTTTTACCACCAATCGAGCTTTGTGTCTGACCAGCTTGTCGTTTCCATCTTTCTTGAGCTTAAAGACCCACTTGCACTTGAGCGGTATTTTGCCTTTTGGAAGTTCAACCAGTTCGTACGCATCATTCTTCTGTAGAGAATTCATCTCTTCTTACATGGCTTCCATCTACTAGAATTGTTCCGGATGAGATAGCGCCTCCTTGAAATTATCTGGCTCCCCCTCATCAGTGACGAGGATATACTCCGAAGAAGGATATCTTGTGGACTCTACCTTCTCTCTTTCAGATCTTCTCAAAGGTTGTTGTCCTTCTTCTTGTTGTTGTTGCTCTCCTTATTCCTCTTGTGGAGTAGGGTGATCCCCCTACTCAACAACCTCTTCATCTACGCCTTCCGTATGCCATTCTTCACCTATGGAAGGATTATGTACATGTACAGTAGAAGTAGTAACAAAGTTAGTAACTGTACCATTATCATTTTTGGTCTTTGTTGATTGATCACTATCAATCCCAACCACATTTTCTCTGAATACCACATCTCTGCTTCTGATGATCTTTTTTCTTTATGGGTCCCACAACCTATAATTGAACTCTTTATCTCCATAACCGATGAAGATGCAGGGAATAACTTTATCATCCAGCTTCGTTCTCTACTCTTTCGGCACATGTGCAAAATCTTTACATCCAAACACTTTCAGATAGTAGTGGGACACATCTTTATTGGTCTAGACTTTCTCTGGAATGTCAAACTCCAATAGAACTTATGGACTTCTATTAATCAAGTAACAGGCTGTGCGAGCTACTTCACCCCCAAAATGACTTAGGTAGTTTTGTCATTTTGAGCATACTTCTCACTTTTTCAATAATGGTGCGATTCATCCTTTCAGCAATACCATTGTGTTGTGGGGTTCCAGGAACTATCTTCTCATGTCTGATTCTATGCTTGAGCAGTAGTCTTCAAACTCATTTGAAGTATACTCTCCTCCATTGTCTGTCCTGAGACGCTTTAATTTTTGACCTGTCTCCCTTTCCACCAGAGCATGGAATTTCTGAAATACTTGAAATGCCTGGTCTTTGGTTCTCAAGAAATAAACCCACAATTTTCGTGAAACATTATCAATAAATGTGAGAAAATATTTGTTACCTCCCATTGATTCTACATCCATTGAACTACAAACATTAGAATATACTAAATTAAGTATATTCGATTTTCTTCCATGAGTTGCTTGAAACGATACCTTGTGTTGTTTTCCAAGTAAACAATAATTACAAGAATTCACAATTGTACCTTTTGCAAATGAGACGAGTGACTTTTTGGATAGGATTTGCAGTCCTTTCTCACTCATATGGCCCAATCTCCGGTGAAAATTCCATGAGCTTACAGGTGTATCATCTACAGCCGCATGTAATCCATCTTCACATATTTCAGTGGTTGTCTTGTACAATGTGTAGGGAGCAACTCCTTTAGCAATCACCAATGATCCCTTGGTGAGTCTCCACTTCCTATTGGCAAAATGATTCTCGTACCCGTCTTGATCTAGAGCGATCCCTGAAATCAAATTCATTCGCAGATCTGGTACACGCCGCACATCTTTTAAAATGAATATGCATCCGACATTTGTCTTAGTACAAATGTCTCCAATCCCCACAATCTTTGAGTGACTAGTATTTCCATTTTGACCATTCCAAAGTCTCCTACTTTGTACGTACAGAAGAATTCTCTTATCGGTGTGGCATGGTAGGATGATGTTGTGTCAACCACCCATTCAGACTCTTGGCTTGCTAAGTGCATGTATTTATCCTCCTCGTGAATGAAAAGAACCTTTGAATCATCGTTGTGCACTGCATCAGTTGTGTTGTCATCATTCTTCAGGCCACTGCTCTCGCCTCGACCTTTCTTTTGACAATCTCTTTTGAAGTGATCGGGTTGACCGCAACTGTAGCAATTTCTACCATTTGACCGATTCCTAGACTTTCCACGAGCTTTGGATTTATCATGGCTACTCGATGATCTATAAAAACGTCTTCCTCTATTTTCCATGATAAGATCCTGCCCTTGATTTTCGGGCTTCTTCATCATCTTATCATTGAGTGGGATGGCTGATGTGACCTCCTTTAAATCGATGGTATCTCTACCATGCAGGATGGTTGTTGCCAAATTATCATAGGAAGATGGCAACGATTTTAGAAGCATGATAGCCTTATCTACTTTAGTGATTGTTTCTCCAAGGTTTGCCAGCTGAGTGATTAATCTATTGAACATATTTAAATGAGACAAGAAATTTGTACCTTCACTCATATAGATGGCATAAAGTTGCTTTCTCCAAAACAACTTGTTAGTTGAGGATTTGGACATGTACAAATTTTCTAGTCTTTTCCAAATAGCACATGCACTATTTTCATCCCCGACATTATTGAGTACTTCATCGGACAAGTGCAGTCTGATAGCACTAGCCGCCTTCTTATCCATATCTGCCAATTCCTCGGCTTTCATGATTTCCGACTTTGCCTCTTTTCCATCTGGTTCAATGTCTAACCCTTGTTGGATGAGCAGGTCCTTCATCCTTCTTTGCCATGTGGAGAAACCGTCATTACCGTTGAATCTTGTTACATCATACTTTACTCCTTACAATTTTTTTGTCACACAGTAAAATTGACTGTAAATAATATTTCTGTGAATGAGCAAAACATGTGCTCTGATACCAGTTGTTGGGAATAAGTCCCCACAAAAATAATATTTACTGTAATAAAAGCAGAATAATAACCTATCATTGAGATACGGTAACTAACAAGAAAAAAAATAGTGACAACGACACCAAGATGTTTTACGTGGAAAACCTTTTTGAATAAGGGAAAAAACTACAGCCCCGAGAGGAGAAACTAATATCACTATAGCAAGAAATTTTATATTTTGTACGTCCGAGTAAAATACTCCAAAGACCACTATAAAACTCAAAAGAAATAACCCTCTTTTGATATTTCCACCTCACTAAAATATCGCTCACTCTCTATTTTTCACACATACTATTTTCTTATACCCTGTCTATGATGCCTCACTCTTTCTTTCTCTCTTTATTGGTGTGTCTTATAAATGAAGGTGTACTTCCTTATTTATAGAGGTGAAGAACCTCTCAAAGATGTCATGGGTGACATCAAAAATTAGTGAAACAAATTTGTCTTTCTTCCCTTTTTGACTTTTCTTGTCACACTAATATTTTTTTGACAAACTTAGATTTGGACGGTGCAGACTTTGCCAAAGGAATTGTCTTCCTTTCATATGGGAAGAACTCAACAGGCATAACTAAACTCACACCCCAATCTGGACTTATACCTTCTCATTTTTTTAAGCTTATAAAAAGGTTCCATAAGAGAGATGAAATAAATCTAATGGGTGATCTTCGTCTGCAAAAGTCTTTCAAAGGCACCTTGACTTTTGGTACCTCTTATGTTCCAAAAAATGGACTTAATCATAAAATACTTTTGGTTTAGGGGTCCTTTTGGCCTGTGATGTATTCACTATTTGTTGAACATTTGATATTCCTTCTTTACCTCCCCTACCATCTCTGCTAGCTCTACCTCTTCTATTGGATTTGGCTCCTCTTGGTGATATGTGGCCCTTTTCAATCACCTCCCCAAATGCTTTATCAACCTCATTGGATCAGCTTTGGAGGTGAAAACTTCAATCAACTTCTTTGCAGTTTCATCATCTGAGATAGATTCCTCCTCTACACTCTCTAACTCATCTGATTCACTCTCCTCTTCTACATATTCTTGATCAGAACTTTTATGCTCCCCTTCTTATGATTCATTTGCACTCCCAATATCAGCTTTCTTATCTATCCTTATGCTTCTATTCAAGACTTAAAGAGCAGATGGAGATAATGGTTGTGGGATAATCTGATTCCTGGTTTGTTCAGGGGATTCGGGGTATTCTGGATAGCTGACTTTCTTATAATGTGTCTTTATTGTCCCGGCCGCAGTCATGGAATAGATCCTGATGTTGAACCCCTCCAAATGTTCTTGAGTGATTATCTTGCTCATTGTTGTATTTTGGAGTTTGTTGCTTTTGATTTCATGCATTTTCTTTTTGTCCTTTGTTATCTTTAGTTTCATTTTCCTTTTGATGCCTTTTATCTTCTGTATTCTCCTCGGTATGTTTCTTTGTCTGATTCTCCTTTTGTGTCACCGCCTTCTTTTTTGTTTTGTTCCTTGATGTTCCACACTGCTGTACACCATTCCCATTCTCCTTATCATTTTCTCCACATGATTTTTCTTTCTGCTTATCTTTTTCTTCTTTTGTTGTTCCCATTGGTTACTATCTTTTGAATTACTTTGCTATTCTACTTCCCTTTGTACATTATTACTTTTGTCTTATACCCTATCCTCTGATTGTGTTTCCCCTCCTTTGTTCGCATTTTCTCCATTCAATTTCTTGTCATCCCTTTCCTTTTTCACTCTAATCCTCCATGTGGCCTTAAAGAAGTAAGGTGAGAAATTGGGGAGTAGCTTTCAAGTGGAACCATAAAAAGGCCATTTGGTGCACTAAATGTATCCTACATGTTCCTTAGCCTACATTACAATCTTACAGTCCTAAATGATTCTTGATTTGGCTAGCTTAGATTAGTAGAGATGTACACTACGGGCAAACTTATAGTACGACCACGGAATGCACAGAAATTCTTTATGAGAGTGAGCGAATTTTGTTTAATTGTGTGATGTCCTTAATTTATATTCAAAGGAATACTTGAATATGTAGACTATTCTATATTCATTCTTTTGTTTGTTTGTAAGGCCACATGATCTCGTGGAGGATTGCTAATGTTGTAAACGTCTCTTGTTGGGTGAGTGCACAAGTTGAGTGCTTAGTGGTAACGAGTCAGCTCTTGAGGTAGGGTGGTTACAGATAGGTTGTTTGGATTATATTGATTGAATTGAAATGATAGACTTGGACATGTTTAAAATAATAAGAATGTGAATTTTGTATGTTCATGCTTGATTTTCGGTGTCGATCATAGTCAAGGGTAGCGTGTATGGTAAAACAAATTGAAGTGTTCCTCTCTAGTTGAGATTTGTACGTGGTTGAGGTATATTTGATAGTCCCATTGCTCGAGGATGAGCAAGAGTCTGAGTGTGGGGTGTTGATATTTATCTTAAAGTATATATATATCGCCTCATGTTTTTCTCGCGTTTCGTGAATTTCAGATGTAAAATGTATTGATTTATGTTAATTCGTGGTGTTCTTATGTGTAGGAATTATCTGGAGGAAATAGGGGGCGAAAGATGCGAGATATGAGCCAAAACGGAGAAAAAATGGAAAATGTTGAATTCCAGCGCCCCACGCCACCTGTGGCGCCGTTTACAGAATGCTCAATTTGCCAGCGCCAGGGCTAGTGCCCCACGCTGCCTTGGGCGCTGGTGACAAAAATGTTTCCAACTTGCCGGGGACAAGGTTATTTCAGCACAAGACCTACCCAACGCGTATAAAAGCAAGACTAAGCCTATTTTGAAGGGGGGTACGCCACTTTAGAGGAAAAATACACACGAGGAACATTCGGGAGCGAGGATATCTCAGTTTTCTTCATCTTTTCTTATTATTTTTAATTATTCAACATTTATGAATTAGTTTTGATATTATCATGAGTGGATAAAACCCATAGCTCTGGGGTTGTGATTTAGCTATGAATATTGTTGTTTCACCTTGACTTAACCTTAATTATAATTCACCAATATATGGTTATTTCTTCAATTCTGTAATTAATTGCTTAATTGTCTGTTCAGCAGTTAGGTTCTATTTACTATCTATGCTATGCTTGGGAAAGTCATGTTTAGATTAGAGAAGAATTGAAGAGAGCATGATGTTAACTCTAAGGAGGTGGGGCGTATTTGTGGTTATGATAGGAATATACCTAGTCACTGTGATTAACTAAACATCGTAATCTTAATGCATTCTCAATAGATTGATTCCATAGGAATATAGGTGTTAATCTATTTTGAGTAGGAAAGTAATACTTCGGGAGAAGGCTATGAGAGCAATTGTTCGATTAATGAGCAACCATGAGTGAATTGTATGAAAGGGAGTGTTAACGAGGGCACAATAGGATTGGTGAATCGATCACAACTCTGGAATATTTGTCTCTATTGAATATACAACAACCATTTTGCTGCTTGATAAATTAGTTACTTATTAGAATTATTGCATAGTATAATCACACTTTTGAACTCGAAAATACTTGACTGAATAATAATCTTAGTGAAACTAGTGGGTAGGTAACACAAGTCTCTATAGATTCGACACTCGACTTATCATTTTATTATTTGTACAACCACGTATACTTGCGTGTGCGTTTGAGAGCAAAAACTATTCCAAGTAAACATATCCATGCAGCGAGCGAGAGCTCATGACAGGATTTCATAGGGCACGATAGGTTATTCATCATACGCGAGGAAAGGACCTTAGGGAGGTAATTCTAAGCGCCCTCCTTAAGTTCTTCTAAGAATTATGATAGACCAACATTAAACTAATGGAACATTTTTTCGCGTTGCTTTGATTGTTATAGGCCTCTATGCTGGCCTATGGAAGAAAAACAAGGATAACATGAGCGAGAAAAATATACCTACATCTGTTGAGCAAACACCAACACGTGAATAAACAATTTTCTCTTTTACTTGACTGTTCTTTGTCTAATGGCAGTTACTCATTTTCATCGTACTCGCTGATGTAATATATGAATGATAATACAGAGCTCTTCAGGGGAAATAAATTAACTGGTCAAATTCCATATGAGATTGGCAATTGCACTTCTCTTTTTCTGTAGACAATTTTCACCCTGTTGCTTTTATATCAGTAAGTTTTTATACTGCTCACACTAGATATTGTTCATTCAATGGTTGCTATTGTTAGGCGTTTGTCCTAATTTTCTTATCATATTTGGTTTTCTTATCTCTTAAAGGAAAGGGCAACATATTTATCATAATTAGGTATTTCTTTTTGTAAAAGTAAATTCCATATGATCATTCTTTCTCATCCAATAGCATCCACAATGTAGTCATATCGGATTTGAGAGTCTTGTTTAGGGGGAGAACTTTTCGAGACAAGTGCTAGTGTACCACTTGTGTTTGCCTCTTCGTGAGTTGGTTCTCTCGATATTTTGTACTCTCTTTTATATAGTAGATTGCTCGTATCTGCCTGTGGACATAGGTCAATTGACCGAACCACGTTAAATGTTTGTATCTCTTTTGGTATATTTCTCTTTTTGTCTGATTTATCGTCATTCAAGGATAAAAAAAATGACCGGCATCTTTCTAAGCACCTGCGTTATTTTAATATAGTATAGATAAAAGATTTTATTACCAAAGGCATTATGTTCAATCAGAAAAAGAGAAACATGCAGTTGAGCTTCACCCCAAAAACTGCAGGAAACAAGCACCTATAACTGCAGTTGAGAATTGTCATTCTTTTTCTCTTTTCGTGCTTCTTAAAGGTAAAAAGAACTCTCTTTTTCTTCCTTATTCTTTTCCCTACCTATCCTTTTCTTCCCTTTGTTTTAATAGGAAAAGAAAGAGGATAATAACTCGTAAAGGCCGAAGTTATCTCGTCCAGCTAAAAACAATATGGCAATATCTTCGAGTTTTAATCATAAGAGTATTTGTTTTTTTGGCTCTTACAACTTTTTCTACTGGAACCCCGTTGTTGCGAAATAACTTTTTTGTATGAGAACTTGATATATTTGAGGGCTAATGCCCCCCAGTATTCGAGGTCGATTGTACGGAGGCCTCGGATACTTGTTGTAAGTGCAGCACGATCATTGGTTGCCTCATTAAAAACCTTGCCGAAAAATCCTATTTGGGATAAAACCGATCTAAGGGAAAAAAAGTGCAACGCGTGCTTTCAAGCGATGGGTTCATCTTAGCTCTTGTTTCGGACTTCCGCAGGGGTCAGTTTTAAAATATAAATGAATATGGAAGGGTCATACTTTAGCAATAGTATCGTTTTAGATGTAACACATTCCAACTGCTTGATAGCTATTTGCCGTTTATAATGCCGAGCATGTACGATCCCTTTCTGACGTTCTTGAGAACCTGATATGGTCCTTCCCAATTTGGTCCTAGTTTTTCTTCGTTTGGATTTCGGGTGTTGATGGTGACTTTTCTTAACACTAAGTCCCCGGGCTTGAAATTACGGAGCTTGGTTCTTCGATTATAATATCTTTTGATTCGTTGCTTTTGGGCGGCCAATTGGACGAGAGCTACTTCTCATCTTTCGTCCGATAATTCAAGGCTGGTATTCATAGCCTTGTTATTTGATTCTTCTGTCGTGAATCAAAATTTGGTACTAGATTCACCGACTTTGACTGGTATGAATGCTTCAGACCTATATACTAAGGAGAATGGGGTTGCCCCCGTACTTAATTTTGACGTTGTCCGATATGCCCAAAGGACTTCGGGAAGGATTTCTCTCCATTTTCCTTTAGCGTCGTTCAACCTCTTCTTCAGGTTTTGAAGAATAGTTTTGTTCGTTGATTCGGCCTGTCCGTTCCCACTGGGGTGGTATGGTGTTGATAGTATCCTTCTTATTTTGTGATCTTCAAAGAATTTTGTTACTTTGCTGCCAACGAATTGCTTCCCATTGTCACATACTATTTCGGCGGGTATCCCGAATTGGCATACGATATGATTCCAAATAAAGTCTATAATTTCTTTCTCTCTTATTTTCTCGAACGCCTGTGCTTCCACCCATTTAGAAAAATAGTCAGTCATAAATAAAATGAATTTGGCTTTACCTAGGGTCGATGGCAGAGGGCCGACGATATCCATTCCCCATTTCATGAATGGCCATGGGGATAGGACTAAGTGAAGTTGCTCTCCGGGTTGATGGATCATTGGCGCAAACCTTTGGCATTTGTCACATTTACGAACAAATTCCTTCTCATCTTTGCCCATATCGATCCAATAATACCCTGCTCTGATTATTTTTCGAACTAATGTATCGGCACCGGAGTGATTCCTGCAAGTGCCCTCGTGCACTTCCTGTAGGATGTAATCGGTATCTCCCAGACCCAAGCATACTGCCAACGGTCGATCAAATGTCCTTCGATATAGCGTTCCGTCCGAAGCCAACGTGAATCGAGCAGCTTTAGTCTATAGGGCCCTAGAATCTTTAGGGTTCGGTGGGAGCTTTCCACTCTTTAAGTATTCAATATACTTGTTTCTCCAATCCCAGGTTAAGCTTGTAGAATCTATCTCGGCATGACATTCTTCGATTACTGATCTCGAAAGTTAAACAACAGTCCTCGAGCTCAAGTCATCTACCTCGACCGACGATCCTAAATTCGCAAGCGCATCGGCCTCATTATTCTGTTCTCGTGGAACATGCCGTAAAGTCCATTGTTTGAAATGGTGCAAAGTGACAAGCTGTTTGTCTAAATACCTTTGCATTCTACCTTCTCGAACTTCAAAGGTTTTATTTACTTGACTCACCACCAGCAAATAGTCACAATTGGCTTCAATAACTTCTGCTCCCAAGTTTCTAGCTAGCTCGGGACATGCAATCATGGCTTCATACTTGGCCTCGTTGTTAGTCAACCTGATAGTTTTAATAGATTGCCTAATAGTGTTACCCGTGGGTGGTTTCAAAACTATGCCTAGCCCGAACCCCTTCACGTTCGAAGCCCCGTCCGTAAAAAAAGATCCATACCCCCGATGAGGTACCCGATTTCAACAGGAGTTCTTTTTTGACTTCGGGTACGAGGGTTGGGGTGAAATCGGCTACGAAGTCTGCTAAAATTTGAGACTTGATGGCCGTACGGGGTTGATATTTGATATCATACCCACTGAGTTCGACAGACCATTTGGCTAATCGACCTGATAGTTCGGGCATGTGCAAAATATTACGAAGTGGGTAGGTGGTTAATACGCATATGGGGTGACATTGAAAGTACGGTCTTAACTTTCTAGAGGTGCTTATCAGTGCAAGTGCCAATTTTTCTAGGTGCGGATACCTAGTTTCCGCTTCTCCTAAGGTACGACTTATATAATAAATGGAAAATTGCATACCTTGCTCTTCTCGAACTAGGACACTGCTTACGGCGACTTCCGATACTGCCAAGTACAAGAAAAGTTTTTTGTCTATTTTTGGATTGTGAAGTAGTGGTGGGCTCGATAGATATCGTTTTAGTTCCTCTAATGCTTGTTGGCATTCCGGTGTCCAAGCGAAATTGTTCTTCTTTTTGAGTAGAGAGAAAAATTTGTGACTTCGATCTGATGATCTCGAAATGAATCGGCCTAAGGCTGCAATCCGTCCCGTTAGCCTTTGTACAGCTTTCACGCTATCCACGATGGCGATGTCTTCGATGGCCTTGATTTTGTCGGGGTTAATCTTGATTCCCCGATTTGACACCATGAAGCCGAGGAACTTACCCGAACCGACCCCAAAAGCATATTGTTCGGGATTGAGCTTCATGTTGTATTTCCTCAAAATCTTGAACGTTTCCTGCAAATGGGCCAAATGGTCCTCTGGTCGCAGGGACTTAACTAGCATGTCATCAATATAAACTTTCATTGATTTACCTATTTATTCTTCGAATATTTTATTTACTAGGCGTTGGTAAGTAGCCCCCGCATTTTTTAGCCCGAAGGGCATCACATTATAGCAATATGTTCCATATTTGGTGAAACATGAAGTCTTTTCCTGGTCCTCCGTGTTCATCTAGATTTGATTATACCCGGAATATGCATCGAGAAAAGTGAGGATCTCGTGGCCGGTCATGGCATCGATCATGCGATCGATGTTGGGCAGCGGAAAGGAATCTTTGGGGCATGCTTTGTCCAAATCCTTATAGTCTACACACATTCTAAGTTTATTCCCTTTTTTAGGCACTACAACCACATTGGCTAACCATTCGGGATATTTCACCTCCCGAATGGACCCTATCTTGAGAAGTTTGGTTACCTCGTCCTTTATGAATACGTGTTTTTCCTCAGACTGGGGTCTTCTTTTTTGCTTCACCGGTCTGAACTTAGGGTCCAAGCTTAGCCGATGCATCGTTATGTCCGGTGGGATCCCTGTTATATCTAAATGGGACCAGGAAAAATAATCAATGTTATCGATAAGAAATCGAACAAGTTTCTTCCTGAGTTCGGGGCTCAACCCCGTTCCTAGATATACCTTTCGTTTGGTCCAGTGCTCGATTAGTATGACTTGCTCCAGTTCCTCAATTGTTGATTTGGTGGCGTCGGAATCATCGGGGATCACGAAGGATCGAGGGATCCTCTGATCATCATCTTCTTCGATCTTCTGGTTATCTGGCTGGGTCGAAGCCAACATCTGTGATTGCTATTTGGTGTTCCGTTCTCCTTCTGAACCCGATACCTTTATCGGCGAAGGCGAGGATATTGATTTTGCTTCCTCAACGGCGAACATTTCCTTTGCGGCCGGTTGTTCTCCGTACACTGTTTTGACACCTCTCGATGTTGGGAATTTGAGGACCTGGTGTAGGGTCGAATGTACAACTCTCATGTTGTGGATCCATATCCTTCCGAAAAGGGCATTGTATCTCATATCGCCTTCGATCACGTGAAACTTTATTTCCTGGATGGTTCCGTCCACGTTTATTGGTAGGATTATCTCGCCTTTGGTGGTTTCACATGCCATATTGAATCTGTTTAGAACCAGAGTTGCGGGTACGATCTGGTCCTGCAGGCCGAGTTGTTCTATGACCTTCAATCTGATGATGTTGGCCGAGCTACCTGGATCGATTAACACACTCTTAATTTTAGTTTTATTCATGAGTACGGATATTACCAGTGCATCGTTATGAGGTTGGATGACTCCTTCTACATCTTCATCATCGAAGGACAAAGTCCATATGGGTGCGTAATCTTGAGTTCGAGATCGTTTTTCCCTCACAATTGATGTTTGGTCCATGAGGGGTATCGATACCGCCGATGATCATGTGAATGACGTGCTGCGGTTCTTCTTGCTCATTTTGCTTGTCGAAATCCGTGTTTTTAAAAAGGTTCTTCGCTCTATCACTCAAAAATTCCCGAAGGTGCCCTTTGTTAAATAAGTGGGCTACTTCCTCTCTTAGTTGCCTGCAATCTTCCGTTCTGTGGCCATGGGTGCCATGATATTCGCACATTTTATTGGGATTTCTTTGGGCAGGATCGGTCTGCATGGGTTGAGGCCATTTAGTGTCTTTGATGCGTCTGATAGCCGACACGATGGCGGATGCACCAACGCTGAAGTTATATTCTGATAATCGAGGTACTTCTACAGAATCGACATATTTATCAAAGCCGCTCTTGCTCATAAGTCCCCGAGAATTTTGCCCTCGATCAATCCTTCGATTGTTCCAAACTGTATTGCGTGCTGAACCGTTGTTCATCCGATCTGCGACGTACGGTTGATATCGGTCTCTGTTTGACCTTTGTTCTCTGTCGACCACCCTTTGGATTTTAGTAGTTGTCCTGTTCTGATGCACGGGTCCATACGGAGCTCCCAACTGATCATCCTCGACCCTAATTTTCGATTGATATCGGTTGTGTATATCTGCCCAAGTTATTGTTGGATACTCGATCAAATTTTGTTTCAGCTGACGTGATGCTGTTGAACTTAGCTCGTTCAACCCATGGGTGAAATCTTGTACGGCCCAATCATCTGTGACCGGTGGCAATTCCATGCGTTCCATTTGAAATCGGGATACGAATTCCCTCAGCATTTCATTACCCCTTTGCTTTACTTTGAAGAGGTCTGACTTCCTTGTTGCAACCTTTATGGCACCAGCATGTGCCTTTACGAACGAATCTGCTAACATGGCAAAAGAATCGATGGAATTTGGTGGTAAATTGTGATACCAGATCATTGCTCCCTTCGAGAGGATCTCCCTGAACTTTTTCAACAACACGGATTCGATCTCATCATCCTCCAAATTGTTACCTTTGATGGCACATGTGTAAGAGGTGACATGTTTGTTAGGATTGGTCGTACCGTTATATTTGGGAATTTCAGTCACACAAAATTTTTTGGGGATTGGTTTTGGGACCGCACTCGAGGGAAAAGGCTTTTGTATGAATTTTTTCAAATCAAGCCCTTTTATCATTGGTGGAGCCCCCGGAATTTGATCGACCCTGGCATTGTATGTTTTTGCTCTCTTGTCGTTGGCTTCGACTCGTTTTGTGAGTTCCTCGAGAAATTTAGTAATTTCGGGAGTGGTCCCCGATTCTTGCTCGTTTGATTTCACTATGGCGGGCTCCGTTCTGGGGAGTGATTTCTCGAAGCGGATTGGAATCCAGCCTGCTTTGTATATGAGTTTGGCTCTGTAACTGAGCTATCGCTACTTGTTGGGCTTGTAGCATCTCGAAGATCATATGTAAGCTGGCCCTGATTTCCCCCGCGTTATGGGTGTCTCGGGCTACGGATCGAGTACCGCCTTGAATGCTTCTTTCCGGTTCGGAACGCTGATTCGCCTCCAAAGCTATTTGTGAATTGACATCCAATGGTACTTCGGCTTGAATTTTGGGTACTTCGATTCGAGACTCAGTGCCATCGTCAAGTGGCCTTCCGGTCCCGGGTACCAAGTTGTTGGTTTCACCTTGAAGGCCGGCTTCGTGGTCGATAGGTAAAGCCATTGCTGATTTGAAGTTGTAAGCTGGTGTGTACTGTAGATTTATACCAAACAATCACTGTTATCCTTAGCCCCACGGTGGGCGCCAAACTGTTTACCCGAAAAATCGGATAATGTTAAATTTATGTATGGTTCTAAGGATACGTAATACCCTTTGATATAAAGATAACAATATATGTATTTTGATTATGAGAATGAGAATGATGAATAGAAAGAATGAATAAGATGAAGTAAAACAAGCACAAGGAGATATCTTTGTATATAAAAAAAGATCTTTTGTTCCAATCTATTCCGTCCTCCATAGCTTACAAGGATCCTCCATTTTATAATAGAGGGTCTTTACTTTATCTATAACAAAATAATAAAATAAAGCATATAGTGGAGGACCCATGATGATTTGTCTCTTCCTCGATTCCCGCCAAGATTTTCTCTCCTGGTGCGGTTGTAACGGCTCTTGTCTATGAGCTCGATACTGGCTCGAATTCGATACTGGCCCGAACTCGTCACTGGGTCGGCCCTTCGATCTTGTCTTGGGTACGACCTTCGGGATGGGCGTGGCGCATCTCCGACCTCAAAGTAATGCCTTGCAGATCAGTTTGGTTACGGGCTCGATAAGATTATCGAGCCGACTCCTCGAGCAGCCTTCAGATTCGAGGCTCGTTTGTACCGTCTTCGGAGCTTACTCCAAAAATCCTACTCCGGTTTCTTACCACTCGATCTCGATTGAACGTAGGAAAGTCGAAATCTATTTTGACCGTATACAGTTTTATCAAGTTACACTTTATCTCTATCTTAAACGTATAATTTAATTAACAGTACACTAATTGGAGCAGTAATGGTAAATTTCAAACTACTACTACTACTACTAATAATAATAATAATAATAATAATAATAATAATAATAATAATAATAATAATAATAATAATAATAATAATAATAATAATAATAATAATAATAATAATAATAATAATAATAATAATAATAATAATACGTAAATATTTGGAGAAGGGCTAAATATATTCTTGTCCTATGAGAAAAGATTTAAATATACCCCTCGTTATACTTGGGGTCCACATATATCCCTGCCATTATACTATTAGTTTAAATATACTCATCTTCTGTTAAGTTTGTCCAATGTGGATATCCAATCTTATGTGGCACTAACATTGATGAAGTGTATGTCACGTGGCACGCCACCTCGGCACGCTTAACCTATTTTACCCCTCCATTCTAATTTTTTTCCACCACTAAAATTTTCTTCCCCTCCATCACCATTGTCACCATTACCGCCACCATGAATAATATTGTATTTCAAAGTTTAGTCTTTATATATGTTCGTTTCTCCATTCATCGCTCACATTGGATTCAATATAATTCAAAGCTTCTCGAATTTAAGGTAAAGTTGTCTTCCTCGAGAAATTAGATAATCTCTTTATGTACTACTAGTGTGCGTGATATTGAGGGTGACTAATTGAAGTATTGTTTTTTTACAGACTCAAGTTTTCAAAGCATTTGCAGATGGGCAGTAGTCTCATCCTGTTCAGATACTCTAATTTGGTCTGAGTTGACTAGCTGGAAATTTAATATTATTCATGATGGCGTTTATGGTGGCAATTGTGGTGGAGGAGAAGAAAGCTTTAGAAGTAAAAAAAAAACAAATAAAGGGGAGGGGTAAAATGGGTTAGGGGCATTTGAGGTGGCATGTCACGTGACATCCACCTCATCAAATGTCAGTGTCACATAGGATTTGATGTAAATCTTGGACAAATTTAACGGAAGAATGGTATATTTAAACTAATAGTAGTATATTTGGACCCAAAGTATAAGGAGGGGAATATTTAAATTGAAAGTGCAAGAGGGGCGGGTGCAAGAGGGGGTGAATTGTGATTTTTCTTTTCTTTTTCGTAGTAGTTAATGTGTGGCTATAATTCCATAGTTTCGTACATTATTTTTCTTGCATTTCATATGCTTTAATGATAAACTACACTTTATTTGTGCGTAATGGAGTCTATTTTGTGTGTAGGTGAATTGGAGATGCAAGTAGAGCAAAAATGAATACTTAAAGTCTAAAGCGTGCTCAAAAACAACAGTTGAAAAGAAGAAGGAAAGAAGTGAGCAGCTGACAAATGAAAAGTTGGCGAAGCTAGGCCTAAAGCAGGCGTTAGAACAGGCTGGGCGAGCTCTTTACCTCTCGTGGGAGCTGGCGAAAAGAGGCTTGGGGCGAGGTCCACCAAGCTGTGAAGCTGGTGAGGCGAGGCAGAAAGGGAGCTCAAGCAGGCATTACACCTCGCGACGCCAGGTCTGGGGCGAGCTTAAGCAGGCGTTATACCTCGCAAGGCCAGATCTGGGCGTTAACATTCAGAGCTTTGAAGACTTATTTCATCTCCTGGTTTGACTAGGACTTGGCCTACATATTTAGGTCTTTTCCTACACATATAAATAGACCTAAAATCGCCACTTTGGAGCACTTTTGCAACCGGAGGCAAGGATAGCTCGTGGAACACCCGTTGAGAGTTAGAATCATCGATTTCTACATTTCTTTATCCTTACTTTGTAATTTAATTATGCAAAATACTTTGGATATTGTGACTATGAGTATGAGTAGCTAAACTCATAATCTAGTTTTTTGTGGAACCTATTAGAGGATGATTTTTCTGTTATGTTAATATAGATTTGTCGTAGTATTTTCTCTATTTGATCAACTATATTATTATTGTTGTTGATTGAAGGGCCTCAATCGACTGTGCCTATTTAGTGTGTATTACTCGGGAGAGAGTGCATATTTAGGTAGTTGTTGAATAACATCACTCCTAACGTATATGAGGGATCAATTCAAAGGGTTTAAAGGTGGGATTAGGGATAACGAAACCTTGGTGCGATCCGAGTGAGCCGTAATTAATGCCAGCTAGTGTAATTCGGGAGAATATGTCTAGTAAATTGTAGTAATTACTCGGGAGAAAGTTATGACAGCCAGAGTGCTCATGATCGATAAAGAAGACTTAGGCAAATTTATAGAAAGCGTAGCAAAAAAGATTTCGACAATTCTATCAAAACTCTAGATAACAAATTAGCTATTCATAATAGTATGCAAAACTACAATACTAGAATTCATAACCAATAATGGAAATAGGAAGAAGGAAGTGAAAAACTCGTAGAAGAATTCTCCGCCTTGCTCCTAGTGTGTTCTTGCCTCCTTAGGTCAAAAATCCCCTCTCAAAATGGTGTTTAATGACTATTTATATGTTTAGCGGAAAAGATTCCGACAATCGAGGTGTAACGCCTACTTGAGCTCGCCTTCTGCCTTGCCTTCCCAGCTTCACAGCTTGGTGGACCTCACCCCAAGCCTAGCTTCGCCAGCTCCCACGCGAGCTAAAGAGCTCGCCCAGCCTGTTCTAACGCCTGCTCTATGCCTGGCTTCGCCAACTTTTCATTTGTCAGCTGCTCACTTCTTTCCTTCTTCTTTTCAACTGTTTTTTTAGCACGCTTTAGACTTTAAGTATTCATTTTTGCTCTACTTTAATCTCTAATTCAGCTACACACAAAATAGACTCCATTACGCACAAATAAAATATATTTTATCATTAAAGCATATGAAATGCAAGGCAAATAATGTACGAAACTATGGAATTATAGCCACACATCAATACCCCACACTTAAACATTGTGCGTCCTCGTGCAATCAAGCTACACTTATAGACACAACCTCTTTAACCGATTCCCTTAACTCATTACACCAAGAATGTTTAAAATAGTCTAAGCACAAAGGTGTAACATCCTCGCCTCAAGATTTGACTCACAAATACCATGACTTATTCACAATTCACTTACTTACTCTAACATGGAGGTCAACGACATTACCTTTCATTTATGAATCACGCGCCCTCACCCAACAAAGAGCTTAGTTCCACACACAATGAATTTTAAGAACGTAGGAACTCAAGATAGGAAAAATTCACTTGCTCTCAGAAATAACATTCATATGCTACAAATGATGCACCATAGGCTTGCCCGTAGTATAATACTCTACTAATCGAGCTCATTCAGTCTAAGATCAAATAGGAATTTGATTGGTTGTAATGTAGGTTGCGGGTCGGGTAGGATACATTTGGATATAAGTGACTACACCTCCCTTAAGCACTTTAATACATACACTATAATATTCAAGTCCATACTTATGTCAAACCAAAACTCCACCTTAACTTCACTTTATATTCTCCCCTACTTCTTTAAGTACCAGTATATCACTAGCCACCACCATCAAGAATTATTTTTCATAAAATATAGCTATTTTTTTTCTTTTTTCTTAATCCAAGTGGCTTTTATTGACATATATATTTTTTTATCAAACGGTGCACCTTTCTCCTTATTTCAGTTGTTCCACTCAAAAGCCAACTCAATACCCCACACTTTAACTTTTTCATAATTCATCACAATTCAAGTGCTCATGAGAGGTGACAGGGTTCAAATATATGGTCGATTCAAATAAAGGGGTACGGCTTGTAATGTGGTTACCAAAGAAACAGGATTATAGGCTCAACGGGGTTAACTACGATACATAATATATATATATATATATATATATATATATATATATATGGCTTAACAAAGAAACACCTATATCACTTTCTAGACTGAACAAGACTACTTTTTCGCTTTGCACACACACGGAGCAAGTTCTAGACATCAAACGTAATGCACAGAATACATACAAACCTCACACAGACATGGCACATAACTCACTCAGGATTGGTTTCATCATGACACTCTAGTCCAAGCAGTTAAGCAAAATTAAGAATCTATGATTTAAGGTATTTATACTAGAGTCAAAATCCGAGCCTAAGCGTCACAACCATAGTACTAACTATTCTCAAGGCATAACAAAGCTAAGAGATATTGCTGTAATTAAATACATAGCCACATGGTTCCTACTCTTAAAAATTAAAACTAACTACATCCGTTTCAACTAAAAGCACTTGGAAATGAACCGCGGCCCAAAGAAAAACTAAGGGGAAATTAATACATTACCTACAAGAAAATCATTTTTTTTTGGGTGGTTTTTCTTTAGACTTACTTCCCTCAAGAAAACTGTCTAGGAGATCCATCGTCGGAAAGAGTCCAATTTTTTTTATTTTTTTAACTAATAACAAATAACTAAAAACAAATACTAAAACAATTAACTAAAACAACTAAGCAAAACTAATATTTATAAGTCTCCACCCCACACTTAGATCATGCATTGTCCTTAGTGCATGTACAAAATGACAAAACAAGAAAAATGAGTAGGATATAAGGAAAAACTCCCTGGTCATGCTGCATCGTCGCCCTCATCCTCTGAGGCTGCCCATTCTTCCTCATGTGTGTCCTCCTCCTCCTCATCATCATCATTATCATCTCACTGGTCTGGCTCAGCCTCGAACTGCTCAGGTGTGTTAATGTCCTCATCATCTGGAAGTCTGTATCCATCACCTCGTCCAACCAGCTACTAAGCATGAGCGTCCAATAAGGTCCTCTCCTCAGTCGTGGCCGACCGACCACCTATCCTCAGCTGCAAATCCATCATCCCATAGAAATGGGCCATAAAACTATCATCACGAGCATTGCGCTCGGCACCTGTCAACGATGGCAAGGAAGTCTCTTCTTTCACCCGGACACTAGTGATGTTTGTCTGTCATATGGGCTGATCAATGATGTGATCAAACTTTGGCTCCTCCTCAACCTCCTCGGGTCTTAAGAACTGAGTCAAAAGATTGGAAAATAGCATTTGATCGACCTTCTTACTCTTTCTTACCAAAGACATTTGGTAGCGGATCAGATGACCCACATTCACGCTTTGACCCGTCATGAGGAAGTAGAGCGCACAAGTCCTCTAGCTCGCATAGGACCTCGCGTCGCGAGGGCTAAGGCACGGTAATAATGCAGAAGGCGCCAGGTAAGTATTTGTCAGGCTTATTTTAATTTTTGTTCCCTTATTTGCTTCTAACTCCCTCAATTAAATGCCCAAAACTAAACAAAAACACAAAACCCTAACCTAAAACACTTCACTCCTCACAAAACACGCAGATACACTGCCCTTACACACTCACCAACTCCATTGAAGTCAAGCAAGCTTCTCCTATTTCCTTCACTTTCCACAGCAGTACCAAGGCAAATTTATAGAAAACGTAGCGGAAAAGATTCTGACAATAAGGGAAATCACAACCTTAGATCATTCCAATTCTTGTCTACAACCCGTAGTAGTTAGTTATTAATTTTTGCAATTTCATTACGTAATATTTAGTTAGTAAACATCCAAATTGTTACTTAAATATTTCTGAAGATTGATTGCGTGAGTTCGTGCGAGTCTAGTAGTTGTGTTTGATAGGTTAATTCCTTGTGGGATTCGACTCTGGACTTATTAGCCGGAATATATTTGCAACGATCGCTTAGTCCTTTTTATAAGGCATAGTTGGGCGTGATCAAATTTTGGCGTCGTTGCCGGGGATATTAACGGTGTATTAATTGCAGCTAAAAGACTTGCTAGAATTCTTAGTGTAGTCATTTTTCTTCATTTTAAACCAAATACATTAAAATTTTAACGTTTGTAGTCTTGGTTGTTACAGGTGCATGCCTAGGAACTCCTCGAGAACTGGTGAATTGTTCGAAGCATTATCAGATCCTGAGAAAGTTTTCAAGGCATTGAATCGTGCAAACAAGAAGGACAAACAGCAACAGAACTCAACAGAACGAATCGAACTAGAAATGGATGACGTAATAAAAAATCCAAATAACAGAAATAATGCGAATGAACCGAGCAATCAGGGTGTGGCGCCTCTTACGCCAGAAGTAGCCTTGTATGATTGGGCACAACCCACCGACAAAAATCTGGCAACCGCAATTGCAGTCCCTCAAATACAAGAGGAATAATTTCAAATCACAAACAACATGCTACATTTGTTGTAGAACAAGGGACTGTTTTCAGGGTCTTACATTGAAGATCCTCAGCAGCATCTAAATAATTTCCTGTCGATATTTGTCATACAAAGGCAACCTAATGTGACACTGGAAGCAATAAAGCTATTATTGTTTCCATTCTTGGTGACGGGAGAGGCTCAGACGTGGCTTAATTCACTCCCCCATAAAATCCATCACTACTTGGGAGGAATTAGTCAAGCAATTTGTAAACAAGTCTACCCACCCAATAACACTACCAAACAAATTGATGAGATATTGAGCTTCAGGCAGAGACTAACAGAAACACTACAAGAAATGTGGGAGAGGTTCAAGGGTATGCTGGTTAAGTGTCCACATCATGGCATTACAGAGCAAATGTTGGGGCAGAGGTTATACATGGGTTTGGCAGACAGCTTAAAGGCCAATGTTGATGCTTCAGCGGGTGGAGCATTTTTGAGCAAATCATTCAGATAATGCAAGATCCTACTCGATAAAATGGCTCAAAACTCAGGATGGATGAAAAGAGACTCTATGATCACTCCTGTAGTTCACTCTGTGGCTTTGGATCCAAACAACTCTATAGCCAAAAATATGGCCACTCTGATGACACAAATGAGTATCCTCACCAAGAAGATCGATGAATCAAGCCAGAAGCAGTAGGTACACATAGTTGATGCGACTAATGGGGGCTTATGTACACCATGCATTAACTAACCATATGCATGCTCGTGGAGTGCGGAAGGTGACAACCAGCACTATCAGGAAGATATGAACTATGTGGCCAACTATGGGAGACAGAGGCAAGGTGGTCAGAATTGGGGGCAATAGAATCAACAATATAGACCAGCATAACAGCAGTACAATAACAGCAACAATCCAAGAGCTATGCGACCACAGGGTCAAGTGGTGCCTTACCAAAGGCAACAAGGTTACAACCAGCAAAATCAGCAGCTGGCTTATCAACAACCTCAACAATAACAGATTGTGAGACAAGATGATGGGTTCACTGAACTTAAGGGAATACTGGACAGCAATAACAGAATGCTGCAACAACTGATTGGGCCCTCTGGAAAAATGCAAGAGAGAGTAGACTCACATGAATCAGCGATAAAGGCTATTGAGATTCAATTAGGACAGATTTATGTGGCTCTAAACAATCGTCCCCAAAGGACGTTACCTGCAGACACACAAGTCAATCCAAAAGATCAGGGCCCAAATCAGCTTATGACAGTGAGTCTACAAAATGGTAGAGACCTAGATCCGGAGCAAGAGATTGCTCACGAAAGCCGACCTACTAAAACACTTATGCCAGTACCCATTGAGATAGATGATTCAACAGGGTTAACTGAGGTGACGGTACAACATGCACAAGAGAGCACAAGCAAAGAAAAAAAGGTTGCGAAGAAGACTAAGGTAGCACAAGAAACGACAGTAGAAGTAGTGCCTGAGCAAGATAAAACTCAAATCACAGGAAAGAAGCAACTTCCAACATCATTCTCGCAGAGATTAGCAAAATATCAGAAGGACGAGCAATATAAGAAATTCATGGAGATATTAAAACAAATAAGGTGAACATTCCACTAATTGATGCGTTGCAAGAGATACCTGGGTATGCCAAAATGATGAAAGATTTAATGTCTCGGAAATTCGACTTCCAAGACCTATCCACTGTTATGGTCTGTAGTGTAGTCGTAAAGAGACCCATAGCTGAGAAGTTATCAGACCCAGGGAGTTTCACAATCCCATGCATGATAGGCAGCTATGATTTTGCTAAAGCATTGTGTGATTTAGGGGCAAGCATAAACTTGATGACCTTGGCTATCTACAAAAGGTTAGGCATTGGAAGAGCCAGACCCACATCCATGTTACTACAGCTAGCCGACCGGACAGTGAAGTAGCCCTCTGGTATCTTTGATGATGTATTAGTACAGGTTGGGAAGTTTGTGTTCCCAGCAGATTTTGTCATTCTAGACTGCCGGGTTGACGAGGAGATACCCATAATTTTGGGAAGACCATTCTTGGCCACTGGGAAAGCTTTAATTGACTGTGAAACTGGAGAGCTCAAAATGAGACTAAATGATGAAGAGATAACATTCAACGTGCAGAAACCTATGCGGTGACCAAGTGAAATTGCTAACTGCTCTCTAATAGAAGTCGTGGATGTAATTTTGGAGGAGGAAGATGAGACCTTGAACGCTAAAGACCCTGTAATAGCTTGTCTCTTGAACTTAGATGAAGTAAATAGAGAGGATTTGGCGGAGTGGGTGCTGGCTCTTGAAGGCCAAGGGTTTTGGAAAAGAGAGTTCGAATTTGAGCCTTTGCACTTAGAAGAAAGAAAAATTCCTCCAGCTAAGCCATCGATAGAAGAGCCACCAAAGTTGGAACTGAAACCGCTACCACCTCACCTCAGGTATGCTTTCTTGGGACCTAACTCAACTTTACCTATTATTATCTCATCTGGTTTGTTAGATGTGCAGCAAGAACAACTTTTGCAGGTATTGAGTGAGTGCAAAACTGCAATTGGTTGGACCATTGCAGACATTAAAGGGATTAGCCCGACCTTCTGTATGCATAAGATTCTACTGGAAGATGACCACAAACCTTCCAGAGAACATCAAAGAAGTTTGAACCCCAACATGAAGGAAGTTGTGAAAAAGGAGGTGATAAAGTGGTTAGATGCGGGGATCATTTTCCCCATCTCCGACAACAACTGGATCAGCTCAGTCCAATGTGTGCCTAAGAAAGGTGGGGTGACTGTAGTGCAAAACGAGAACAATGAGTTGATATCAACAAGAACAGTCACAGGATGGAGAATTTGTATGGACTAGAGAAGATTGAACAAGGCCACCCCGGAAAGACCACTTTCCATTATCGTTCATTGATCAAATGCTAGATAGATTGGCTGGAAAGTACCACTTTTACTTTCTGGATGGATACTCGGGGTATAATCAAATCTCCATTGCCCCGGAAGATAGAGAGAAAACATCATTCACCTGTCCATATGGCGTCTACGCCTTCCGGAGGATGTCGTTCGGCCTGTGTAATGCACCTGCTACATTTCAAAGGTGCATGATGGCCATCTTCACTGATATGGTAGAGGACATCATGGAGGTCTTTATGGATGATTTTTAGGTGGTGGGAGACTCATTCAATGATTGTCTAAGGAATTTGAAAAGAGTGCTGAAAAGATGTGTCGAGACTAATCTGGTACTCAATTGGGAAAAGTGTCATTTCATGGTACATGAAGGTATAGTCTTGGGGCACCTAGTGTCGAGTAAGGGCATTGAGGTAGATCGTGCAAGGGTTGATGTGATCGAAAATCTTCCACCACCAACTTCTGTCAAAGCAATAAGAAGTTTCCTTGGCCACGCCGGGTTCTATAGACGGTTAATAAAATATTTTTCCAAAATTGCTAACCCCTTGTGTAAATTGCTTGAAAAAGATCACCCTTTTTGTGTTTTCTGATGACTGCAGGGTAGCTTTTGAGGAATTGAAGAAGTGGTCGGTGACAACACCTATCATAGTTGCACTTGACTGGGAGCAACCATTTGAGCGGATGTGTGACGCAAGCGATTATGCTGTGGGAGCAGTGCTTGGGCAGCTCAAAGAAAAAGTCATGCATCCAATATATTACGCAAGTAGAACTTTGAGTGGTGCACAACTAAATTACACAGTGACCGAGAAGGAGATGCTAGCAGTGGTGTTCGCATTTGACAAATTCAGGTCATACTTGATAGGCTCGAAGGTAATTATTTATACTGATCATGCTGCTCTCAGGTACCTAACTGATAAGAACGAGTCAAAGTCGTGCCTGATTTGATGGGTGCTACTGCTACTGCTGCAAGAATTTGACTTGGAAATCCGTGACTGAAAGGAAACGGAGAACCAAGTGGCTGATCACTTGTCTAGGCTGGAAGGAGCCGAAAAGAAGGTTGGGGGGAAGAGATTGTAGAGACTTTCCCGGATGAACAACTACTAGCCACGAGCCTTGAGATAGTGCCATGGTATGCTGACATTGCAAACTACCTGGCAAGCAGTATTGTTCCCTATGAACTTTTCTCTGTTCAAAAGAAAACGTTCTTTCATGACTGTTGCATGTATTATTGGGATGAACCTTATCTGTTCAGGATTTGTTTTGATAACATGATCCGGAGATGTATCCCCGAGATAGATCAATCTTTTATTTTGCAGGTTTGTCATGCGTCACCATATGGTGGTCACTTCGTGGGAGTAAGGATAGCTGCGAAAGTTCTGGAGTCGGGCTTCTACTGACCGACATTGTTCAAAGATGCACACTTATGGGTGAAGGGTTGTGACGAATTCCAACGAACTGGGAATATTTCCCGCCGACATAAGATGCCTATGAATCCAATTCAGGGGGTAGAAGTGTTTGATGTATGGGAAATCGATTTCATGGGGCCTTTCGTCAGCTCATACGGCAACAAGTACATACTCGTAGCTGTGGACTACGTGTCAAAATGGGTGGAGGCTGCAGCGTTCCCTACAAATGATACAAAGGGGGTAATTGGTTTTTTGAGAAAGAAAACTTCACCCGATTTGGCGCTCCAAGGGCAATAATCAGTGACGGAGGCACTCACTTCTGTAATCGAGCCTTCGCAAAGTTGTTAGAAAAGTATTATGTACACCACAAGGTTTCCACCCTATATCATCCACAAACAAGTGGGCAAGTGAAAGTCTCGAACAGAGAGATAAAGAGCGTTTTGACAAAGACTGTGAATGCTACAAGAATGGATTAGGCGAGAAAGTTAGATGATGCACTCTGGGCCTATGGTACCGCTTTCAAAACTCCGATTGGCATGTCGCCGTAAAAATTGGTGTTTGGGAAGGCGTGTCACTTACCAGTGGAGATGGAGCATAGAGCTTTATAGGCATTGAGGTAGCTGAATCTCGATATAGAAGTTACGGGTACAAGTAGAGTCACATAGTTGCACGAGCTTGATGAGTTTCGCTATCACGCTTTTGAGAGCACAAGACTATACAAGGAGAGAATGAAGATGATGGATGATAAAAATATTCTTGAGTGGTGTTTTAAACCCGGAGATATGGTATTGCTATACAATTCAAGATTGAGGTTATTTCTGGAAAAATTAAAGTCAAGATGGTCAGGACCATTTCGTGTGGTAGAGATTCACCCTACTGCTTCCGTAGAGATTGCTACGGAAATGCCTCTCGCATGTTTAGAGTAAATGGGCACAGGTTAAAACATTATTTGGGCATGGATGATGCGAAAGTAGTGTCGGTGACTCATCTGCTTGAGCCACCAATGTTGAGCGAACCTTAAGTGTGATTACCTGCGTCGTGCCGTGACATTAAATCAGGCGCTTCATGAGAGGAAACCCATTGTAATGTTATATTCGTCGTGCCGCGACGTTAACTAAGACGCTCGTTGGGAGGCAACCCACTTAGTAGTTGATTTTTAGTGTAGTTAGAATTTTTCTTTTTATTTTTAGGTACTAACAAGTTTGCAGGTGATTTTGGCATGCCGTACGGAGCACTGTGCGTCTCCTGAAGGAAACCTAGCATGGGATCTCGCCTTGCATGGGTTGAGGTGAGGTGTAACAGGCGATAGAGCTCGCCTCGCATGGGTTGAGGTGAGGTGTAACAGGCGATAGAGCTCGCCTCGCATGGGTTTACGTGAGCTGAAACTCGCGTTATATTTGGCGTCGCCAGGTAAAGGGACAGATGGTTCAAGCGACAAGCCTTGCGCAGCAAGGCCTCTAGCTCGCATAGGAACTCACGTCGCCAAGGCTAGGGAGCGGTAATAATGCAGGCGGCGCCAGGTAAGTATTTATAGGGCTTGTTTTAATTTTTGTTCCCTTATTTGCTTCTAACTCCGTCAATTAAACACCCAAAACAAAACAAAAACACAAAACCCTAACCTAAAACACTTCACTCCTCACAAAACACTCACGCAGATACACTGCCCTCACACACTCACGCAACACTGCCACCCCTTCCCCTCCCAACTCCATTGAAGTCAAGCAAGCTTCTCCTATTTCCTTCACTTGCAACAGCAGTACCAAGGCAAATTTATAGAAAACGTAGCAAAAAAGATTCCGACAATAGGGAAAATCGCAACCTTAGATCATTCCAATTCTTGTCTACAACCCGTAGTAGTTAGTTATTAATTTTTGCACTTTCATTACGTAATATTTAGTTAGTAAACATCCAAATTGCTACTTAAATATTTCTGAAGATTGATTGCGTGAGTTCGTGTGAGTCTAGTAGTTGTGTTTGATAGGTTAATTTCCTGTGGGATTCGACACCAGACTTATTAGCTGGAATATATTTGCAACGACCGCTTAGTCCTTTTTATAAGGCATAATTGGGCGTGATCAGTAGTCGACTAATTTGAGTTCTAGTCGGCTGGGTTTTTCAAGAATCGAATGAAAAAGATAAATTGTAGAAAGTAAATGACACACTATCTTTTTATACTGATTCAAATTCAGAGTGAATCCTACTTCCAGTCCCCTTGAGTTTCAAGGGTGATCTTTTTCAAGTCTGAAGTGGCTTAGTATATATGAGTTGATGTTGTTATACACCAACAACTTTTGTCACTCGTTCTTCTCTCTATAATTTATACAATGCCTCACCAATGTTCTTTTCTCTCTATCTCTTCTCTTCTTTGTTACACAAGAAATCTAGAGCAGATTACAGTATTTTATTTGAAGTAGAACAAAGAGATTGAAGTTGGTTTGATCAAAGTATATTGGCTTAAAGTATGGAACATATGTATATATATACTTCGTGAGGCCTTCTTGACTTTTGAATGACGTGAATCTTGAGAGATTGTGAACCCAAGGGAGTTGATCCTTGAACGGAATCATAAATTGATTCTTTTCAAGAATAAAGTCAAGTTTTTGTTCATCTTTCTTGATTTGTGGTCTTGGCAATCTTTTTATCCGCTAGGCATATCTTTTCGTTACTTGAGTAGTTTGCGATAGATCCCTTGATTTCTGGCTTCAACAATCTCCAGTTTAGCCCTTTGCGATCTTGTTTCCCTTTGATTTTGGGACCTTCCTATAATAGCTTCCGGCAGTCATTTATCGAATCATTGATTGATTCTTCTTCCGTATCTCCACTGCTTCTTCCTTTTTCATCTCTAACTATTATTGATTCTTTCCCTTGCATTGCTCCGGTAATAGATTTGTTTCTTTAATCTATTCTTGAATGGTATTGCTTTTTGATTCTTTTGTTTTATTCCTTGTGATCCTGTACCACATAAACCTTTTCTCATAATACATGAATATATTTGGCCCATTTCCGATTTATTTCATGTGTTTTCTAAAATGTCAAATACCTTGAAATACATTAAATTTGCTAAAACTACTAATATTATGAAATCGCAGAGTATTAAATAAGAAAATAAGACTACTTCCACGATTAGTGCGTTCAGCACTCGGACGCGGCCAATTGAATGCGGAGAAGCACCAAATTTTGGTTTTGTTTTTCAGAGAAGGGTTAAAAATAGTTTTACTTATTATTTATACCCTTCGTTATATTATCAGTCCACGATTCGTTATACTATCAGTCCACGAGTGCCTTCGACGTTACAGAATTAGTACAAAAATACCCCTTTGTCGTTAGGGTGCTCCACCATGGCCATTATCATCCAACATGGCCTGACATTTTGCTAAGATGGAAGCTACATGGAATGCCACCTCAGTACACCAACCCAATTTACTACCTCACTCTTCACCCTTCACTTTACAAGAGTGGGTTGCTCTAGTGGTGAGCACCCTCCACTTCCAACCAAGAGGTTGTGAGTTCGAGTTACCCCAAGAGCAAGGTAGGGAGTTCTTGGAGGGAGGAAGTCAAGGGTCTATCGGAAACAGCCTCTCTACCCCCAGGGTAGGGGTAAGATCTGCGTACACACTGCCCTCCCCAGACCCCACTAGTGAAATTATACTGGGTTGTTGTTGTTGTACTCTTGGCCAAATCGACCAACAAAACCATCATCCAAAACCTTAAGAAAAGATTAACCAATGCTAAAGGAAAATGGATTGAAATACTTCCTGAAGTCCTATGGGCGTACCGCACAACATCAAAATCCAATACCGGAGCAACACCATTCTCGTTGGTTTATGGCACCGAAGCTCTTATCCCGGTTGAGGTCGGAGAACCAAGCGTCAGATTTTGGTATGTGACAAATGAGTCGAATAACAAAATAATGAACACGAGCCTGGAATTATTTGATGAAAAACGAGAAGCATCTCTCGTCCGATTGGCCGCCCAAATATAGCGGATCGAAAGATACTATAATCGAAGAACCAATCTTCACCATTATAAAATCGAGGACTTAGTACTAAGGAAAGTCACCCGAAATCCAAATGAAGGGAAACTGGGTCCGAACTGGGAAGGACCGTATCAAGTTCTCGAAATCATCGGAAAAGGATCCTACAAGCTCGGTGTGATAAACGGAAAACAACTACCAAGCAATTGGAACGTGTCGCACCTAAAACGATACTACTGCTAAGGTACGACCCTCCAATATTCATTTATATTTCGAAACTAAGCCTTGCAGGAGTTCGACCAGGAACAGGGATGGATTATTCAACCTGAAGCCTTTAGGCCTGAAAGAACGTGTTGCACTCCTTTTCCCTTAGACTGGTTTTTTCCCAAATGGGTTTTTCGGCAAGGTTTTTAATGAGGCAACCATTGATCGTGCTAACTTAGAACAATTCAACAGTATCCAAGGCCTCTTTACAATCAACCTCGAATACTGGGGGGCATTGCCATCGAATAAATTAAGTTCGATACAAGAAAGTTACTTCATGTCAAACAGGGTCTCGATAGGAAAAAGTGTAAGGGCCAAATGGTCAAACGAACCATGCTCGCGTAGTTTTGCTCGAGCCCTAGCACAAAACATGAACACATGTATAATGACTTATAAAGAGAAACTTCTTCTTTACCTTAGTCTCATATCTCAGAAAGTTCTTTCTACTTCATGTTCAAACAGGCTTAAGGGCCGACCATGACCGGAGGAGTTTGAAAAATGAGGAGTTTTCAAAATTACCCCATAAATCGGGGACTGCCAACTGAAAAATCAACGAGATCAATCTCCATAAAAGCTAAGGGCTACATTACTAAGAGTTCGAGCAAACACTCACTCAACTATTAAGCTTACAGGCTACATTACTTCGAGTTCGAGAAAACACTCACTCGACCATAAAGCCTACGGGCTACTCTTACTTCGAGTTCGAGCAAACACTCACTCGATCATAAAAGCCTAAAGGCCACATTACTTCGAGTTCGAGCAAATACTCACTCGACTATTAAGCCTAAGGGCTATATTACTTCGAGTTCAAGCAAACACTCACTCGACTATTAAGCCTAAGGGCTACTCTTACTTCGAGTTCGAGCAAACACTCACTCGACCATTAAGCCTAAGGGCGTTCGAGCAAACACTCACTCGACTATTAAGCCTAAGGGCTACTCTTACTTCGAGTTCGAGCAAATATGCACTCGACCATAAAGCCTACGGGCTACTCTTATTTCGAGTTCGAGCAAACACTCACTCGACCATAAAAGCCTAAGGGCCACATCACTTCAAGTTCGAGCAAATACTCACTCGACTATTATGCCTAAGGGCTACTCTTACTTCGAGTTTGAGCAAACACTCACTCGACCATTGAACCTAAGGGACATATTACTTCGAGTTTGAGCAAACACTCACTTGACTATTAATCCTAAGGGCTACTCTCACTTCTAGTTCGAGCAAATACTCACTAGACTACAAAGCCTAAGGGCCACATTACTTCGAGTTCGAGAAAATACTCACTCGACCATAAATCCTAAAGGCCACATTACTTCGAGTTCGAGCAAAAAACACTCACTCGACCATAAAGCCTATGGGCTATATTACTTCGAGTTCGAGCAAACACTCAATCGATTATTAAGCCTAAGGGCTACTCTTACTTCAAGTTCGAGCAAATACTCACTCGACTATAAAGCCTAAGGGCCACATTACTTTGAGTTTGAGCAAAATACACTCGACCATAAAGACCAAGGGCTACTCTTAATGAGATTTCGGGAAAATGCTCACTCGGTTATAAAGACTACAAGGTCCGACTTCGACCAAATTGCCTAAAGCCTCGAACTTATGAAAAATTTCATAAGGCATGAATGAAACAAAATCTTCACAAGGCAGAAAATGAAACAAAGATAGGCCTGGAAAGGAAAAGATCTTTATATATATATAAAAGTATTTACAAGTTCCGATCAGGACCCTACACAAAAAGATCAAAAATGAAAAATCCCTAAGGTTCCTGATTTTCTCCGGGGGCAGTCTCTTCTCCATTAAACTCCTCCTCGTTCTTAGGCCCACTCTTGCTCTCGTCATCATCATCATCATCATCGGGAGCCAGGGCTCCAGTATCAGCTTCAAGCTCTTTAGCCTTTATTATCTCTTCGGTAAGATCGAAACCTCGAGCATGGATCTCCTCGAGGGTTTCCTTTCGAGATTGGCATTTGGCGAGTTCAGCAACCCAATGTGCTCGAGTTTGAGTGGTCTCGGTTTCCTCTCTCGCTTGTACTTGAGCAGCTTCAGCATCAGCCCGGTAGACGGTCACGATCTCCTCTGCCTCGACCTTTGCCTTTTCGGCTTCAAACTTGGCCTTTGCAAGACTTCGAGATCCTCGGAGGATAATATTCTTCCTCGGCTTACGAACCACCTTCTTCTTAGTTTCCAGATCCTCGGAGGTTGAGATCTTTTTCCTCTTTTTGTCCTTCACTGGTTTCGGTGCCGGGATCGAGGTCCCCTCCTCACCAGATAAGGGCCTCATAACAGCATCTTTGCTGAGGCCTGTATAAAAAGAAAATAAGTAATAAATGCTTTACAAAGTCAACAAAGACGCGGGAAAGAAGCTTACCATGTGTTTTGGCCTTCCATCGACCCTTTGATAAACACGAGCACTCGGCACATGTAGAGGTCGAGACCAGGTCCCGTACCCAGCTCTTAAGGTTAGGAATTGCACCGGGCATCCAAGAAACCACTACATCACGAAAAGGATATCAGTGAGAAAGAAACGAAGGAGCAAAACAATAGGAGCTAAAAGAAGGATTGTACTTACGCTTCATGTTCCATTTCTCGGGAAACGACATCTTCTCGGCCGGGATAAGGTCGGAAGTCTTCATACGAACAAACCAGCTCATCCAACCTCGGTCTTTATCCTCATTTATGCTCGAGAATAGTACTTTGGTAGCTCGGCATTGGAGTTTTATTAACCCACCTCGATAGAGGCGTGGGCTGTATAGCCTGATGAGGTGGTCGAGGATGAAAGGCATCCTCTCGACTTTGCTCATGAAAAATCGGAGCAGAATAACGATTCACCAAAATGAAGGGTGGATTTGGCCTAGGGTTATTTGGTACTGGCGGCAAAAGTCAATGACAACGGGGTCGAGGGGGCCCAACGTGAAAGGGTAAGTATAAACACTTAAAAACCCTTCCACATAGGTGGTGATATCTTCTTCGGGAGCCGAGATCACCACTTCTTTTTCCCCCAGTTGCAATCTTTCCTTACCTGCTCAAGGTGTCCCTCAGTCATCGAGCATATGTACCTCGATACTGGCTCATATTGACCAGGAACTGACGAGGCTTTATCGATCTTAAAATCAGAAGTGAGAACACACCCCCCGGGGATGCACTTCTCATGTCGTGGCTCCACCGGTATTTTGTCGCTGGTAGGCCGCGAAGAAGAAGCACTTTCTTTTTTAGGAACGATTTTTGACGTTTTCGCTATTTGGATTTAAAGATTAAAAATAGAAGGAGATGACAAAGATTTGGTGTTCTAAAGAGAGATTTTGTAGTGAGAATCACAGATTTACAGATGAAGAACTCAGAAGATACAAAAAAGAACTTAGTAGATTTGGTAATTGGAGATTTGAAAGTAAAAAATGGTGAATAGAGGAGCTATTTATAGAGTTAGCAATGACGGTTCAATATCAGTAGTGGCCGACCATCGTCCGACACACATTTAATGCCTTGGTTACTGAACCGACGGGACATCTATCACGTACGTCATGGTTGGGCTTGTTGCAAACGTCAGTGTATATATAGTCATGCCGTTGGAAAATCATGTTGTTTCTTGCCACATCCTTTCCGAGAAACGAGGGGACTATCTGTATATAGTCAAAATTGGTTTCGACCTTCGTATAATTGGTCAAGATTGGAACATAATAGACCGAAAAGCATCTCCATAATATCGAAATGAGATCTGAAGCCAGGTTACCAAGCTCAAGTTTCAGGAACCGGTAAAATACTGAGATCGAAGTCATTATCTAGTTCGAGTCCAAATCGAACTATGATGTGAAGTGGTGTTATCGAGCTTAAGAGCCAGAGACCGACTAATCCCGAGCCCGACTCAATACCGAGCCCCGAGTCAATATAGAGCTCTAAATCTAGAGAGAATCAAGAGCCGTTACAGCCGCACCAAGGGAGAGAATCTCGGCGGGAATTAGGGAAAAGCTAATCTATCATGGGATCCCCACTATGTATTTTTAATTATATCCAAAGTAGGATCCCTCCACTATAAGAGGGATGACTATTATTTCTGTAAGAGGCATCCAACATTAAGGCATTCATACACTCTCATATTCAGATATTATTGATATTCACAGACAAATACAATAGATATTATCCTTTTGTGAGCTTGGTACATTGATTCATCTTGCTTGTTTATAAATCATTCTTCATTCAATTTGATTTGTATTTCATTCTTTTTTTACAGTCAATATTCGATATATTTCTACTTACTTTCCGATTTGTGCCAAGTTATACCATGTATCCTTGGAACTACGTATAAATTCAATTCTATCCGTTTTTCGGATAAACAGAACTGCATATATGTTAATCAAAACTGACAAATTTATGTGATAATTCTAGTGGCGCTTTCCAGTGAAAGATGGTTGATATATATATACTTCATACTGTTCTTGAACATGCATTCTGTACGATCATCTCCACATAAGGTTGTTTTCCATTACTTTTTGGTGTAGAATCTATAGATACTTTTAATATTATGTTCCGGTTTTAGGTTCCTGAATCGTTCTATCATGCTTATGTGTTAGCAGGCGTAGTATACCAATTTTATTGGTTATACCAAAACCTTAAGGGGAAGAGACGGTTATGTTAATTTCTAGCTATTTTTTTTTGGTTTTCTGCAGATTGTGATACAAACCTGAATATTTGGCAAAGAGTGGAGCAAACAACAACAACAACAATAACCCAGACAACAATTTCTAACGGTTATGTTAATTTCTAGCTATTACAGATTGCTTCGCACTTTTTCACGATATTGCTCCTCCGGCTAGCAGGAATAAATAACCAAAAGTGGATTTTCTTGTATCCAAACAACTAGCATAATCTGAAATATGAATATCCAATCACGTCAAGATGATCGGATCTTCTATAATTGAGCATATAATCTTTTGTTCCTTACAAGTATCGCAACACTTTCTTTGCAGCCCTCCAGTGGTCCATTCCCGGATTACTTTGATATATGTCCAGCATTCTAATATCAAAACTAATGTGTGGCCTTGTACATGTCTGGGCATACATTAAGCTCCCAACTATAGATGAATAAGGAATATCTTTCATTTGCATAAATTGCACTTCATTCTTTGGACATTGATAGAGACTAAATGTATCTCCTTTTCTGAATGGAATGGGACTTGATGAGCATTTTTTCATTTTAAATCTCTCTAACACTTTATTAATATAGGCTTTTTGAGACAACCCTAATAATCCTTGTGATTTACTTTGGAATATTTCTATCCCGATCACATAGGATGTATCTCCCATATCTTTCAATTCAAAGTTATTAGAAAGATATTTCTTACTGTCATGCATCATTCCAAGATCATTAGTAGCAAGTAAGATGTAATCAGCATACAAGACAATAATAATAATAAACTTACTGCATTGACCTTTATATATATATATATATATATATATATATATATATATATATATATATATATATATATATATACACGCGCACACACACATCGATCAACAGTGATTTTCTTAAATCCAAAGGTGATAATAGTTTCATTAAATTTATGATACTATTGCCGGGAAGCTTGTTTAAGTCCATACATTGATTTCTTAAGTTTACACACCATGTGTTCCTTTCCTTTAATGGAAAACCCTCTTGGTTGATCCATAAAAACTTCTTCCTCTAAATTTCCATTCAAAAAGGCGGTTTTCGCATCCATTTGATGTAACTCTAAGTCATAATGAGCCACTAAAATCATTAAAGTTTTGAGTGAGTCCTTTCTAGATATAAGTGAAAAATATCTTTATAGTCAATTCCATCTTTCTGAGTAAAACCTTTGGCAACAAGTCTGGCCTTGTGACGTTCGGTGTTGCTGTTTGAGTCGCGTTTGGTCTTAAAGACCCATTTACACCCAACTCTTTTGCAACCTTCTGGTAATTCAACAAGGTCCTAGACCTTATTTTGTTCCATAGACTTCAACTCATCTTTCATAGCATCTAACCATTTATCCGAATTATTACTTTTAATGGCATATAAAAATAAAACTGGATCATTATGAATTTCAAATTCAATTATTGACTCATGTAGATAAATTAAATAATCATCTGAAATAGAAAATCTCTATTGCCTTTGAGACCTTCTTAATTCTACTCCTTGTGGTTCATCTACTGTAAGTTCATTATTTGTAACTTCATTTTAGTAGTAAAATTATTTATTTATTGTTCTTGCTGGTTGTTAAGTTGTACAACAACTTCAAGAACAATAAGTTTAGAAAAAGTGCAGAGTAGAGGAGCTTTAACCCTCACTTCTCTAATTTCCATATTACATGGTTTTTTACTCCCACTAATTTCACCATTCACAATGAACTTAGCATTTCTATTTTCAACTATTCTCATACTGTGATTAGGAGAATAAAATCTACACCCTTTTGATTTTTATGGATAACCAATAAAGAAACCACTAGTTATTTTTGAATCTAGTTTCTTTTCTCGTGGATTATAAATTCTTATTTCTGCCGAGCAACCCCAAACATGCAGGTGCCTCAAACTAGGTTTTCTACCAGTCCAAAGTTCAAAAGGAATCTTTGGGACTGCTTTGCTAGGAACCTTATCTAGTAAGTAAACGACAGTTCTTAATGCATACATCCATAATGAGATGGGTAAAGATGAATTACTTAACATACTCATAACCATATCCATTAGTTTACGATTATGCCTTTCTGCCACACTATTTTGTTATGGTGTGCTAGGTATTATGAATTGAGCACATATATCACATTTTTCAAGAAATTTAACAAATGGACCCGGTTGTTATCCAGGTTCGTCATATCTTCCATAATACTCACCACTTCTGTCTGACCTAATTATTTTTTTCTTTTTGTCTAGTTGTCTTTCAACATCATTAATAAATATCTCTAAGGCATTCACTGCTTGAGATTTTTCATGTAACAAATAGACATATCCATAACGTGAAAATCTATCAATAAAGGTGATAAAGTATCTTTTCTTACTGAAAGAAGTGACATCAAAAAGACCACAAATATCGGTATGTATAATTTCAAAAAGTTGTGTGCTCCTTGTGGCTCCTTTCTTTGCGTGTTTTATTTGTTTTCCTTTAATACAATCCACAAATATATTAAGGTCCGGAAAATCCAAATCTGGAAAGATTTCATTCTTAACTAATCTTTCTAGTCTTTTTTTGGATATGTGACCTAAATATTTATGCCATAAGTAAGAAAAATATTTATTCACCAAACTACGTATGGTTCCAACATTATGATACATAGTTAAGAGGGTTTCAGCAAACAGATTATCCAGGTTCAATTTGTATAAACTATCATAAATAATTGTGAAGACCCGATTGGTCATTTATAGTGTTACCTTTCGTTTCTGTGCTCCTCAACCTCGAATAGCTTTGTTTAGCCCTCCTTGATTTACGTGCACAGTCCGTGTCTATTTTCAAAATTATTTTATGTAAAAAATCTAAGAAAAAGTGAAATTTAGCCTTAAAACTAATTTGAGTTGACTACGGTCAATGTTTTGTGCTAACGGACCTAGATTAATATTTTAACGATTCCGGTGGGTCCGTATCATAATTTGGGACTTGGGCATATGCCCGAAATCGAATTCAAAAGTCTCTAACTTGATTTAACGTAATTTGTTGAAAACTAACAATTTAAAGGTTTAAAGAATTTTTAAGTTTGACCGTAGGTTGACTTTGTTGCTACCGGGTTCAGATTACTGTTCCAAAACTTGATATAGGTTTATTTCGGTATTTATGACTTGTATGCAAAATTTGGTGCAAAACGAAGTTTGTTTGACACGATTCAGACGTCCAGTTGAAAAATTGAAAGTTCTTAAGTTTTTTGAAATTTCATTCGTTTTGGTGTCTGATTCATAGTTCTAGGTGCATGTTTGATTTGGAGCTCGAGGGGCTTGGGTGAGTTTTGGATAGGCTACGGAGTGATTTTTGAACTTAGAAAAGTGCTGGTGCATCAGGTCAGCAAATCTCGCATTTGTGAGGACCTTTTCGCAAATGCGAGGTCAAGTTTGCATATGCGAAGTTAGTGGGGGCTAGGTCAGCTTCGCTTTTGCGAAGTGAAGTCCGCAGATGCGAAGGGGGAAGGTTCGCATTTGCGAACTTTTGTGTCGCATTTGCGACAAAAGGAAGACTGAGGCAAACTTGCATTTGCGAGTCGATTGTTTGCATTTGCGGATAGTCTTGGTTCGAATTTGTGATAAAGTTGTCGCATTCGCGACGAAAGAAGGCTCTATGACTTTTTCTCTTTTGCGAAGAGTTGATCGCGTTTGCGATCATCGCAATTGCGAACTATGTATCGCAATTGCAATAAATACAGCTGGGTAAAAGAGGGGTAAAACGGAATTTAGCTCATTTCTTTCAAACTCTCAACCCTAAACACCTTAGAGGTGATTTTTCCAAGACATTTTCTTCCTAAATACATTGGTAAGTGACTTTAATCTACTTCCTTTCAATTACCCATTACATTTCATAAGATTTCGACATCAAATCTAGGATTGTCATGGTAGAATTAGGGATTTGGGTAGAATTAGGAATTTTTTGTAAAATTGGGATTTAAACCTCGAATTGAGGTCGGATTTCGAATTGAATTACATAACCGGGCTCGGGGGTGAATGGGTAATCAGATTTTGGTTCGAATCTCGGGTTTTGACCAAACAAGCCCGGGTTAACTTTTGTTGACTTTTTCAAAAATAATTTAAATTGAATATTTTTCATTCCTGGGTAGTTTCTAAAGCTTATTTTGAATCATTTGGTCAATAATTTACTAGATTTGGTTAGTTTGGAGGCTTGTTCAAAAGGCAAGGCTGTGGTTGAGCTTTGAGTTGATTGTAGAGTGGGGTAAGTGTTGGGTCTAACCTTGATTTCAGGGAATTAGGGATCCTTGGACTACATGTTATATGATCTATGTATGAAACGGCGTATATGCGAGGTGACGAGTGTATATGCGACGTACATTACTTGCTTCCCTACTTTTATTGCTTCATAGTATATCTTGTTTTATGCCTTAATTGCTACATGCTTATTTGATTTTCATGCCATAATTATTGCTTGCCATTTAGTATTTCTTGTATTAAATTGTCCATCCCCTCCATAATTTCATGCTTATTTACCACTTGTCTCTATCTGCTTCCTTTACATATCTAAATTGTCTTATGCCTTGTTTGCCTTAAAGTCTCATTTTAATTGTTGCCTTCATTGAGGTAGTTTTACTTGTATGAATTGTTAAATGGTAGACATCATGGAGTTGGTAAAGTTGAGACCTCCGAGTTGTTCAAGATTCCTTGATTATCACATTGTTTCCCCATTATTAGTATATTTAATTCTCTTGTCATAGAACTTCTTGTAAATCTTGGTTGTTGAATTAGTATTGTTGATTGAAATTATTTGGGGAGCGGGCTGTACGCCTCAATGGAAGTTGAAAGTAAATTAATTGAAATGGAGGAATAAGGACAGACTGTGATGTTGACAGATCATTATATTGTGGGATAGGGCTGCACGCCGCAATAAATTATTTAAAGTTTATATTGTGGGATGGGGTTGCATGCCGCAACATGTTGATAAAAGTTATATTTGTTGTAACTGTTGGATTTGCCTCGATTGTTGAGATGATTTATATGACTTGTCATTTGGGACTCTCTGTTAGCTGGTGTTAGTTCGTTGATAGGGATTACCTGCTTTACTTCTGTTCCTGTCTTTTCTTTTATTATTATTATTATTATTTCTACTGTGTATAGGTTAATGTAAGTGACCTACATTAGCCTCGTCACTACTTGGTCGAGGTTAGGCTCGACACTTACAGAGTACATGGAGTCAGCTGTAATCATACTACGCTCTGCACTTCTTGTGCAGATATCAGAATTGGTCCCAGCGGCCTTCCGTAGACTTGCTCAGATCCAGCTATTCAGAGGAGACTTGAGGTACAGCTGCACTATGTCCACAGCTTTGAAGTCCCCTTATTCTACTTTTAGCTATTTATTTGATTCAGACATCTATGTTTATTTCAAACCATTATCTGTAGTATCTTAGACGCTTATGTATTCATGACACCAGATCCGGGGTTTGTATTTGGATTTCGTCATTTATTAGTTTATTTACCTTATTTTAGACTATTCGATTTCTTTATTGTCATCGTATTTAGAGTTTGTTAAAAATGGTTAATAACTATATATAACGTTGGCTTGGCTTGCAAGTGGAATGTTAAGTGACATCGTGGTCCGAGGGTGGGAATTCCGGGTCGTGACAATAATACAGAACCAATAAGCTGATTATGCATAAACAAACTGAAACATCCATTTCCAAAATTTAAAAAGTATCCAGATTTATCCAACTTAGACAAGGAAATTAAATTTCTTGAAAGAGAAGGTACATAAAAAGTATCAAATAAGTCTAAGTGACACCCAATATCTAGGATTAAACGATAAGTCCCGATAGCTTCAACTGGAGCCTTCACTTTATTTTTCATGTGCACAAATATTTTATTCCGATTTATGGTCTGGGTTGTAAGTAATACCTTTCTTCTCGAACCATGCCTTACGTTTCAGGCAATCTTTCTGAAAGTGTCCAGATTTTTCACAGAAACGACACTTATTATTCTTGTGTTCCTTCTTACGTACTTGAGAAGAGGACTCATTGACATTATGTTTTCTCTGTTTCACTTTTCCATTCCTTTCTTTCCAGCTCCGTGATAGCCTACAAGGTTAATGGAGTGGGTTGCTTGATTCTTTAGCATTGTTTCCTCTTGAACCAGCATTCCGTGCAGTTCATGCACGTTCCATTTGTCTTTCATGGTGATGTTGTTCATTTGGAAAGGACCATACTCAGATGGAAATGAGTTAATGATGAATTGAACAAGGAAATTATCATCCACTTTCATTCCCAAAGACTTAAGTCTTGCGGCTATATTTGTCATTTCAATGACATGCTTATGCATAGTACACGAACCATCAAATTTCATGATGGTTAAAGTACTGTAATAACCCGGTCGATCGTTTTGAGTGTTGTAGTCTCGTTCCCCTCATTTACTACTTATTTTGTGCTCAATTATTGTTATGTTACTTGCCGGGATGGATTGTTCAGTTCCGAGAATGTTTCGAAATGAATTGGACACTTAGTCCCAAGGTTGGAAGCTTAAGTTGAAAAAGTTGACCGGATATTGACTTATGTGTAAATGAATCTGGAATGGAGTTTTGATGGTCTATATATCCTCGTATGTTGATTTTGGACTTAAGAGTGTGTCCGGATATTGATTTGGACGTCCGTACGTGATTTTGGCTAGAAATGATGAAAGTTGAAAAATTAGAAGTTTGGAGAGTTGAGAAGTTTGACCGAGAGTTGACTTTCTGGTTACTGGGCTTGAACTTTGGTTTCAGAAGTTGGAGTAGTTCCGTTGTATTATTTATGACTTGTGTGCAAAATTTGAGGTCAATCGGGGTCGATTTGATAGGTTTTGGCATCGATCATAAAAGTTGAGCTCGTCATTATTTTCAACCAAAGGTTAGTCTTGTTACTTATTGAGCACATTGGGCTGGTTATACTCATACTATACTCTGCACTTCATGTGCAGATCCTGGTACTTCCGGGTACGGTTGGTTGCTGATTTTGGAGCTTTATAAGTTCGGAGATTCTTGAGGTAGTTGCTTTGACATCCGCAAATCTTGACTCTCCTCCTTTATCTTTTAGTTTTATTTATACTGTTCTACCTTCCTAGACAGTGTATTTAGGAGTCAGGTAAATAAAGTAGATATCTAAAAATATCAAGTCCCTGTACATCCCTTCAGAAGGTAGGAAGATACTGCAAACTGATGCCAACAATGAATATTGGAGTGTTGTTTTGTTTGAAGAAAAAGATGGCCAGAGAAAAATATGCGAATATGCCAGCGGATAGTTCAAAGATGTCGAGCAACATTATCACTCCACTTTCAAGGAAATTCTTGCAGTAAAGAACAGAATCAAGAAATTCAATCTTTTCCTGATTCTTACAGAATTTCTCATAGAAATGGATATGAAGGCCTTCCCAAAGATGATCCAGATAAATGCAAAAATTATTCCCAATCCTCAGATGGCCCCAATGGTTCTCTCCATACAAGTTTCAAATCAAGCACCTGAAAGAAAAGGATAATATCCTCGCAGATTTTCTGTCTCAACGGGAAGAATTCTCAAAGAGATTTTCCTCAGCGAAGATGATGTCAAATCAAAAGTTAATCAACCACATTTTCATATTTTCAAATATACCAGGAACAAGTTCATTGAAGCCAACAGATCATCCACCGAAGTTGTTCAATCTCATGGATCCCTTTGATCCATCAATTATAATGGAAAGAAGAACTTATTATGAGCTCCAAGTTTTACGGCAACATGCATGATCCATTCTTAAGCATTTTGGGGTCAATCCAGAATATCCATGTTGCCATATATTCATAGCACAGGACAAGGATTTTTCACAGGAACTATTATGTTTTTTTTTGTACCTATGCCATCAGTATTACAATTTCATGGAATTCAAGTGCCACGTCTTCAAATATTTTGACAACATTGAACCTGCTCTTAAAGTATTTTAATTATGGTTCAAGCCTCAAAAATATTAGATAAAATATTTCAAAGATTCCTACAAATCAAAGGTATTCATGTTCCATAGGCCAGTGAAGATTATTAATGGAAAGGTCCAGGCACAAGTAGAGGCATCATTCTGGTGGAAATTTCCCATGTCCGTTTTATCTATGGAAGAAGAATGTAGTGAAGCACAAAGAATTATCTTCCAGCAAAATAGGTGCATCCCGAGAGAGCTATAGCCAAAAGATTAGGCGAGCTGGAATTATACCAGCACTCATCCTCACTGGGAAAGAGTCCGAGAAGCAGCAAAGGAATACAAAACCCCATACAAAGTCATCCGAGAAAAAATCACTCAAGATATCTCTAGATAAAGGATACGGATTACATCTCTTAATCCAAAGGAGAAGGAACACAGTCAAGTAGGATCGTCAAGCTCCGGGCGTTACTACACAATATCTTTGAAAGGATTTCTAGAGGACAAAGCTCGAGAATCAACACAAGAAAATAACCTAAATCCCTGCTAATCTCACCTTAATCCCATATTACCTACCAAAAAACCCTAAGAAATCATCTACCCATACCAAGACAAAATTTCACATGTTTCTATACTATCCGGGCCCCACTTTTACATGCTTCCACATGCTTTGTCACATGGAGCACCCAACCTGCACATGCTCCCATATGCTTCTACATGCTATACCATGTATATTTTACCTCTTTCACATGTTTTCAAGAGCTATTTAGTGTATATTAGTTACTTGACCTAAGGTCCTTCACATGTTTAAAGGGACCCACTTGTAGATAGATTTTCCATGTAATAGGTGTATTTTATAATATAAGTTTGTCTTGTAATAACCTCCTAGCCCTATATAAAGGAGGCAACGTAGTAGTTGTAGGATCATCTTAAAACCTTTACAAATCTTTGTGATATATTACATATGAATTCTTTCTAAATTTACCTCTTGTTCTTTCTTTCGAATGGATGGAAAGGTCAGTCTATGTATGAAAATAGAGTAAGAATACTCTAAGAAAGTTAGCTTATTGTAGTACAAAAGTTTTCTAAGTTATAACAACTAAAGTTGGTTATAGTACAGAAGTTTTCTGAGTTGTGTAGCTTGGTAAGTCGTACCTTATGGGTTGATTAAGCCAACCTCTTTGTAGGAAAACTTTTGCGACAATAAGCAAATTAGCTATTTGTGTAGCTTGGCAGGGCATCCCTTATGGGTTGTTGAAGCCAGCCCTTTTGTACGAAAACATTCGTATCTATGATTTAGTTTGCTTTCTTGGAGTCTCTTGCTCTGTTCTTATACTGTGGGGAATATTGTATTGAGTCGCGGTATTTTCGTATCAGTATTTATGAGATTTTACTCTTAAGCTTATTTTCTTATGTTTTCAAACTAAAAGAATTCATGGTTTATTGTGGTTTTCGGCTTGCCTAGTATTACGATAGGCGTCATCACGATACGTGAGATTTGGGTCGTGACAAGTTGGTATAAGAGCCTAGGTTACAGAGGTCTCACGAGTCATGAGCAGGTTTAGTAGAGTCTTGCATATCGGTACGGAAATATCAGTACTTATCTTCGATAGGTTGCCGAACCATTAGGAAAACTTCACTTTCTTGTGTTCTTATCGTGCAAATTTGTTGATTCCGGAAACTAAACTTATATCATTCTATTCTCTCACAAATGGTGAGGACACGTGCTATCGGACCGGGTAGAATACCACCAGTACCACCAGCTAGGGCCACGAGAGGCCAAGCCCATGGTAGAAGATGAGGTGCAGCTCGTACAACAGCTTGAGAAGCACCTGCAGACCCACCAGTTGCTCCAACTTAGGAGCAGATTCCAGATGTAGTTGAGCTGGTGGGACCAACTCAGGCACCAGCTGTGCCTATTGTGATTTCAGGCTTTCAGGAGGCTCTAGCCCAGATATTGACTATTTGCACTAGCCTTGCTCAGGCAATTTCAGTTCCGGCCGAGATATCCACTTCTTAGTGACGGTGTCTGATGCAGGGGCTTCAGACACCGGGGGTATTACCAGCCATGCCAGTTACAGTTGCTCAGGCCCAGGTGGGTCCCATTTTGAGTGATGAGAAGCATAAGAGACTAGAGAGGTTTGGGAGGCTCAAGCCTCCAACATTCAGTGGGGCTGAGTCAGAGGATGCTCGGGACCTCTTGGATAGGTGCCAGCGGATTCTTCGCACGGCGTTATACCGGAGACTAGTGGGGTTTCATTTACTACTTTTCAGCTATCGGGGGAAGCCTTTAGATGGTGGGAGGCCTATGCGCGGAGCAGGCCAGCCGGTGTCGTACCACTTTCATGGCATGAGTTCTATGTTCTCTTCTTGGAGAAGTTTTTGCTACCAACCCGCTGGGAGGGGTTGCGTAGGCAGTTTGAGCAGCTACGCCATGAGGGTATGTTCGTGACCCAGTCTGAGATGAGATTTTCAGAGTTGGATCGTCAGACGATCTGACTGGTTTCTACAGAAAGAGAGAGAGAGAGAGAGTATTAGGAGGTTCATCGATGGCCTCAGCTATCATTTGCATTTTGTTATGACTCGGGAGAATGCATCGGGTGCTAGGTTTGATGAGGTGATTGATATCGCTCAATGATTGATAGTCCGTAGTCAAGAGCATGAGGAGAGGAAGGCCAAGAGTCCTCGTGGTTCGGGTAGTTTCAGCAGTGTTCCTTTTAAGGGAAAGTCCTACCATAGCAGGGGTCGCCCTTATAGGCCCACTTAGATGGCTCGTCCGTTCATCCTGGTGCATCAACTAGCCATGGTTCATACAGTGCTCCTCCGGGTCAGTCATCTCTCAGTGTTATCCCAGCTCAGAGTTCATACTGTGCTCCATCAGTTCAAGGTTCATCTGTTCCAGGTCCTTCTAGTAGTTATTCTAGTTCTCGGGACCTATTTAGTCCCCACCATCAACGGGGAGTTGCTTCGAGTGCGGGGAGTTTGGGAATGAGTGGAGATAGTGTCTACGTCGCTTTGGAGGTCCAGTTCAGCAGAGGGGTCAGGCGGTGACTTCCGTACCAGTTACTTCACCACCCATCCACCCAGCTCGGGGTGGGGCTTAGGCAGCTAGAGGTCGCTCTACAGGAGGAGGCCGATCATGTGGTGGTCAGGATCGATTCTATGTTATTCCCGCTACGCCAGAGGCCATTGCTTCAGATGCAGTGATCACAAGTATTATTTTAGGATGCCACAGAGATGGTTACACATTATTTGACCTTGGTTTTACTTATTCCTATGTATCATCTTATTTTACTCGTTATTTGGATATGCCCCTTGAGTCCTTAGTTTCACCTATTCATGTATCTACGCCGGTAGGCGATACTATTATTGTGGACCGTGTGTATCGGTCGTACATGGTGACCATTTGAGCATTGGAGACTAGAGTTGACCTCTTATTACTTAGTATGATTGATTTCGACATGATTTTGGGTATGGATTACTTGTCTTCATTTTATTCTATTCAGGATTGTCACGCTAAGACTGTGGTGTTGGTGATGTTGGGGTTACTAAGGATCGAGTGGAGAGGTTCTCTGGATTATGTTTCGATCTGGGTGATTTCATATTTGAAGGCCCAACGGATGGTTGGGAAGGGGTGTTTGTCATATTTGGCCTTTATGAGAGATGTTGGTACTGATACTTGTACTATTGATTCTATTCTGGTAGTGCAAAACTTTTCTGATGTGTTTCCTGCAGACCTCCCAAGCATGCCACCCGACAGGGATATTGATTTTGGTATTGACTTAGTGCCGGTAACTCGCCCCATTTCTATCCCTCCATATCGTATGGCACCGGCAGAGTTAAAGGAGTTGAAAGAGCAGCTTCAGGAGCTTCTTGATAAGGGGTTTATTAGGCCTAGTGTGTCACCCTAAGGTGCACGCGGGAGTTGAAGGTTCATGAGAAGAATTACCATGTTTATGACTTAGAGTTGGCATCCAATGTTCATGCGCTAAAGATTTGGAGGCACTATCTTTACGGCGTGTCGTGTGAGGTATTCACGGATCATCGGAGTCTACAGTATTTGTTCAAACAAAAGGATCTCAATTTGAGGCAGAGGAGGTGGTTGGAGCTATTGAAAGACTATGATATCACCATTTTATATCATCTCGGGAAGGCCAATGTAGTGGTCGATACCTTGAGTAGAAAGGTTATAAGTATGGGCATCCTTGCGTATATTCCAGTTGGTGAGAGACCGCTTGCAACGGATGTTCAGGCTTTGGCCAATCAGTTCGTGAGGTTGGATGTTTCAGAGCCCAGTCGTGTTTTAGCTTGCACTGTCGCTCGGTCTTCCTTGTATGAGCGCATCAGAGAGCATCAGTATGATGATCCCCATTTGCTTGTCCTTAATGGCACAGTGTGGCACGGTGGTACCAAGCAGGTTACTGTTAGGGATGATGGGATTTTGGGGATGAAGGGTCGTATTTGTGTGCCCAATATGGATGGACTTCGTGAGTTGATTCTTGAGAAGGCCCACAGTTTCCAGTATTATATTCATCCGGGTGCCGCCAAGATGTATCAGGACTTGCAGTAACATTATTGGTAGAGGAGGATGAAGAAGGATATAGTTGTACATGTAGCTCGGTATCTAAATTGTCAGTAAGTTAAATACGAGCATCAGAGACCTGCTGGTTTTCTTCAGAAGCTAGAGATTCTTGAGTGGAAGTGGGCGCGTATCACTATGGATTTTGTTGTTGGAATCCCACGGACTCAGAAGAAGTTTGATGCGGTATGGGTTATTGTGGACAGGTTGACCAAGTCGGCACATTTTATTCCAGTGGTAGTTACCTATTCTTCAGAGTGATTGGCTTAGATCTACATTATCACTATGGATTTTGTTGTTGGACTCCCACGGACTCAGAAGAAGTTTGACGCGGTATGGGTTATTGTGGATAGGTTGACCAAGTCGGCACATTTCATTCCAGTGGCAGTTACCTATTCTTCAGAGTGATTAGCTTAGATCTACATCTGCGAGATCGGCAGTCTTCACGGTGTGCCCGTGTCTATCATTTTTAATCGAGGTACGTAGTTCACCTCGCACTTCTGGAGGTACATACAGCGTGAGTTGGGCATGTAGGTTCAGTTGAGCACAGCGTTTCATCCCCAGACAGATGGATAGTTCGAGCACACTATTTAGATATTGGAGGATATGCTTTGCGCTTGCTTTATAGATTTTGTGGGTTCTTGGGATCAGTTCTTGCCGCTTGCGGAGTTTGCCTATAATAACAACTGCCAGTCGAGCATTCAGATGGATCCCTATGAGGAATTATACAGGAGGCGATGTCGTTTGCCAGTTGTATGGTTTGAGCTGGGAGAGGCTCGGTTGTTGGGTACAGATTTTGTACATGATGCCATGGATAAGGTCAAGATTATTTAGGATTGACTTCGCACAAATCAATCTAGGCAGAAGAGTTATGCCAATCGTAGAGTTCGTGATGTTGCATTCATGGTTAGAGAGAGGGTATTGCTTCGGGTTTCACCCATGAAGGGTGTGATGAGGTTTAGAAAGAAGGGCAAGTTGAGCCCTAGGTATATCGGACCCTTTGAGATTCTCGAGAGAGTGGGTGAGGTGGCCTACAAGCTCGTATTGCCACCTAGTTTATCAACAGTTCATCCGGTGTTCCATGTGTCCATGTTCCGGAAGTATCACAGTGATCCGTCTCAGGCGTTAGATTTCAGCTCAGTCCAATTAGACAAGGATTTGACTTACGAGGAGGAGTCGGTGGGCTATTCTAGCCCGGAAGGTTCTGCAGTTGAGGTCTAAGAGTTATCCTTCAGTTCAAGTGCAGTGGAGAAGTCAGCCGATCGAGGAAGCCACTTGGGAGTCTGAGTTGGACATGCGAAGTAGATATCTACACCTTTTCACCAGTCTGGGACTTTTTTATGTCCGTTCGAGGACGAACTTTTGTTTTAGAGGTGGAGAATGTGATGACCCGATAGGTCATTTATAGTCTTAACCCTAAATTCTGTGTTTTAAAACCCTGAATAGCTCTGTTTAGCATTCCTGGGTTGTTTGCACAGTCTGTGTCATTTTTCAAAAGGTTTTTATATGAAAAATTGATAAAAATATAAATCGTGCCTTAAACATTCATTTTAGTTAACTTCGGTCAACGTTTTGAGAAAACAGACTCGGATCAGTATTTTGACGGTCCCGGTGGGTTCGTATCGTGATTTGGGACTTGGGCGTATGCCCAGAATCAAATTCGGAAGTCCCTAACTTGATTTATCATAATTTGTCGAAAACTAGAAGTTTAAAGGTCTAAAGAAATTTTAAGTTTGACCGTAGTTTCACTTTGTTGCTACCAAGTCCGGATTTTGGTTTTGGAACTTGGTATAAGTTTATTACAGTATTTATGACTTGTCTGCAAAATTTGGTGCAAAACGGAGTTGATTTGACGTGATTCGGACGTCCGGTTGAGAAATTGCATGTTCTTAAGTTTCATTGAAAATTTTATTCGTTTTGGTGTCTGATTCATAGTTCTATGTGTTAGTTTGGTGTTTTGATCATGTGAGCGAGTTCGTATGATGTTATTATACTTGTGTGCATGTTTGGTTTGGAGCCCGAGGGGCTCGGGTGAATTTCGGATAATCCACGGAGTGATTTTTGAACTTAGAAGAGTGTTGGTGCATCAGGTCTGCAGATCTCGCATTTGCGAGGACCTGATCGCAAATGCGAGGTCAGGCTCGCATATGCGAAGATGGTGAGGGCTGGGTCAGCTTCGCTTTTGCGAAGTGAAGTCCGCAGATGCGAAGGGGGCAGGTTCATATTTGCAAACTTTTGAGTCGCATTTGCGACTAAGGAAGGACTGTGGCAAACTCGTATTTGCGAGTTGATTGTTCGCATTTGCGACAACCTTAGTTCTAATTTGTGATAAAAATATTGCATTTGCGATACCAACAGGCTTAGAGGCTTTTCGCATTTGCGAAGGGTTGATCGCAATTGTCGCCATCGCAATTGCGAACTATGTGTCGCAATTGCGATAACTGCAGTTGGGTTAAAGAGTGAAAAAAGGGAGTACGCTAATTTCTTTCAAACTCTAAACCCTAAACACCCTAGAGGCGATTTTCCCAAGAGATTTTCTTCCTAAATTTATTAGTAAGTGACTTTAATCTACTTCTTTTCAATTACCCATTACATTTCATAAGATTTCAACATCAAATCTAGGATTTTCATGGTAGAAATTAGGGATTTGGGTAGAATTATGGATTTTTATAAATTTGGGATTTAGACATCAAATTGAGGTCGGATTTCGAACTAATTACATAATCGGGCTCGGGGGTGAATGGGTGATTGGGTTTTAGTCCGAATCTCGGGTTTTGACCAAGTGAGGTTGTGGTTGACTTTTGTTGACTTTTTCAATAATGATCTAAATTGATCTTCTTTCATTCGTGAGTAGTTTATAAAGCTTATTTTGAATCGTCTGGTCAATAATTTGCTAGATTTGGTTGGTTTAGAGGCTTGTTCGAAAGGCAAGATCGTGGTTGAATTTTGAGTTGACTGCGAAGTGAGGTAAGTGTTGGGTCTAACCTTGATTTGAGGGAATTAGGAACCCTTGAGCTATGTGCTATGTGAATTTTATGAGTAGCGGCGTATATGCAAGGTGACGAGTGTCTATACGTCGTCAATTATTTGTTTCCATGTCTACCCGTATTTCATTGATTATATTATTCCATGTCTTGACTGTTACATGCCTTAATTGCTTCTTATGCCTCAACTTGCTACTTGTCATTATTATTCTCGCATTAAAAATATTAATATCTTCCATTCTTCCATGATTAATTGCTACTTGCCTTAATTGTCTTACTTGTACCCTTTAACGGTCATATAATTGACTTGTCTTGTTGCTCAGTATTAATTGTAGCCTTTCATGATTTGGTACGAGATTCACTCTTGATTGTAGCTTGTATATTCGATAATCGTAGAGATTCTTGTGATTTGAGTTGTTAAATTGATTGCACTTATTGATTTATTTATGGATCGGGTTGCACGCCGCAACAGGTGGAATAAGGGAGGATTTATGTTGTACGGTTGGATCGGATTGCGCGCCACAACAGGTGAAATAAAGGTGGATTGATATGGTGAAATAAGGGAGGACTATGATATTGACTCTGATTATATGGTGGGATCGGGTTGCGTGCTGCAACATATATTTACTTATTATTATTGATATTTACATGGTAGAATAACGGAGGATAGTGTTGTACGGTGGGATCCGGGTTGCGCGCCGCAACAATTTATGTGTTTCTATTCCTTATTGTATTGTGTTGGCTTCAGTACTTTCGTACGAGACTCTAAGTATTGGTATTTCTGGCATTTACTGGTTTTCTTTGAGGATTGAGTTATTTTCATGAGTTAACTGCCTTATTTCGTTTCCGTATTTTCCTTTCCTACCATTATTTTATACTGTGTATAGGTTATTATAAGTGAACCGCCTTAGCCTCGTCACTACTTCTTCAAGGTTAGGCTTGGCACTTACAGAGTACATAGGGTCGGTTGTACTCATACTACACTCTGCACTTCTTGTGCAGATTTTGGAGTCGGTCCCAACGGTGGTTAGTAGATTTCTCGGGTTGACTATCAGTACAGAGACCTGGGGTACAACTGCTCGGCGTTCATAACTTTGAAGTCTCGTTCTACCTTATCTTAGTTGTGTATTTTTTTTCAGACAGTTTTACTCTCATTCAGACCGTTATCTATATTATTCTGGTAGCTCGTGCACTTGTGACACCATATTCGGGGTCGTATTTAGATATTTCAGTTGTTATGGCTTTCCGCATTTTATTTCAGTTAATTCAGTAATTGACATCAGTTAAATTTAATTTGTTTAAAAATGGCTTAAAACTAATCTAACGTTGGCTTGTCTGCCAAGTGGAATGTTAGGTGCTATCATGGTCCCGAAGGTGGGAATTTCGGGTCATGACAATCACTTTTTAAGAAAATATGTCATTTACTAAGATATTTAATCAAAATTAAATTAAATAATAATAAATAATTTAAAGATTCAATTAAAGACAAGTTATTTTTAGGAATCTTACTGAAATGTCCAAATAAGTCCTAACTTACCCACCTCTATCCATTAATCATAGACTTACCAAAACTAGCCAAACACATATAAAAATTGAAAACCCAACTAAATAAGGATTCTTTCTCTCCAAGAATCACACGCAAAGATCTCCTTCCATATTTTAAGCATGATCAGCAATATTAGATGCAAGACGGAAGAAAAATTTTATGGATGATGTAGAAAACACGGTGATAAAATATTAATTAAAAAAATTATACATAATTCTAAAAATCTAAGCAAAAGGGGACCTTTTTCAATGGGTATGGTTGAAATTTATTGAAAATATATAAATGAGTGAATATACAAAATTTGAGAAAGATTGGAGGTGATTTGGACTTATTTGGTATCAAAATTCGTAGTTAAAATCGAGTTCAAAAAATACTTCTGCGACGCACGTATCAAACATGTATCACGCATGTATCTCACACACAAGTATACACGAATATACATGTGATACACATTTGATACAAATATGATACAAATGTGATACACAAATGATACATAATATGATATACATATCATCTTTTTTCATGTTCATCTTCTACTTCAGATTTTCAATTCAAACCACCTCAAAACTCTACCAAATTATCCAAAAACTGAGATTTAAACTCCTTAAGATGTATCCAATCTATCTAACCCACTCAAAAGAAAGCAAAATTTTGATTTTTTTTTTGTTGCTACAAATGACTAATCGGCTAATATTGATAATATTTTATGAATTGGTTAATTTTTGTACTAATTTAATTACGGGCTGACATAACTGGTAATTTTCCAAAGATAAACCCACTGTCGAAAAATAACCCAAGAGAGATATATACATATCATAGACACACCCTAAGTTAAAAGAGAGGCTCAAAAGTTGGTGAATGCCAAAAGTTGGTGAATGCCAAAAGTTGGCCCGGGCATAACCCGACTAGTATACAAAGAAACAAAAGGAGAACTCACCAAACTCCAAAAGAACACAGTGTGATAAGAGGAGAAGCAAATACAAAATCTAACCCTCAAGACCGCAAGCTTCTCAAAGTGTCTTTTATAAATAATAAGAAAGTAATTATTGAAATCATCAGAGCAGTCTTCTGATACAGATACTGAATTTCAGAGAAGAAGCGGCTAACTAGGGCTAAGCTAAAGCTAAGAAGAAAAGGAACTAAGGCAAATAAAACAAAGTTTTTTCATTCATAACTTTTCTCTGCTGATTTACAAGTTAAATACTGCATAGGTAGTGGAGGGAATAAAACTAATTAAAGAAAACTTACAAGCTAAAATGTAAACAACATAACTAATTGGATTAATGTAGAATAAGAAAACTAATTGGGTAAATAATAATATCAGCAACTTCACAGCATTAGTATCTTCCAAACTTGTAGCAGTAGCATATCGTATCAGATTCATCCCCTTATAATCACCCTTGTCCTCAAGGATGGTAATTCCATCGGAATCAAATGGAAATTTTGACGAATCAAAAAAAATTAGAAGGCTTTCAAGTTTCAACCTTAGCTGCAATAAACCACAATAGTCCTTCAAAAGGCACTAGCTGCAAGCTATGAACAACAGTGGCAAGTTGGCAAACTTGTGTATTATTCCCCTTCAGCAATGTTTCAATACCAAATGGAATACAAGATTTCTCATAATTTTGACATGTTAACTTCAGCAACAAGAGGAGCAACCTCAACTTCTTGGTACTAGCATTGTCAAATGTAATTTCAGTGTCAATGTCATGAAACAACTCAGCAAGTTTACTATAACTTCAGTATGGATCAGAACAATTACAAGTTGGTGCTTTTGACAGTTATGAAGTTTAAGAAACTGAATCTTCAGATTCTCACAAGCGACAGCCATAAAATGCCCATCTACTCTTGCATGTCATATTTGTGCAAGAGCTTTTGTTGCATCTAAAACAGTTGCAGCCTCTCCCATGTCAAGCTCCATTAGCTCAAGCAAACAACCAGGTCCAATCTCGATGTTATGCCCACCATTATCAAAAACCAATCCCTTTCCAACCATTAATAGTCCTTCCTCCACATTGGCTTGTACTCCTGAATGTGTTAACTGAACATTAAAATTACTCCATTTGATGTCTCCAACACAGTATTCAAGTATTAAATTCTTGACTGTCTTCACTTTTCTTCTCATCCCATTGTAGAGCAAGCAAACAGAGAATACCATCTTCATCTTCTTCACTAAGTGGATATCATCACTCTATTCTTTCATAGCCATCAATAGTTCATTTATGAATAAAGATAAAAAGTGCCGTTTACTCAATTGAACAGCAAGTACTTCATACTTCTTTTGCATATTTTCACCAACCATTGCCTCCAAGTAATCCAAAATGCCACTTATCTTTGAATGATAAGTAGCTATGAGGATCATCAAGCCCATCTCAGAACTCACTCTATGACTTATCCCTAAGCCCACATGGGTGATTAATACACCAAGAACCTTTTGTGTTGAATTACTAGAGTATAAACCTTTAGTTGGAATTATAATTGACATAAAAGTGTGCTCACTGTTATTCAAGAATTGCGGCTGAACAGAAGAGTTAAGCACACAGCTTGTGTTAGACACAATACTTAAACTGTCCACTTGAACAAAAGAATCAGATGCACCATGATAAGATTAAGCCGCATAGCAAAATGCACTGAATAGAAGCCTATCATCAGTGATAAGACCCTTTTCCTCCAATCTTCTTTGAATTGTTCACGACGCCCGACATAGGTAACCTCATACGCCGAGGTTACTATTATCTGCTTCACCAATGTCTTCTCAACTTGATTAGTTAATAGTTTGGCTAATAAAGCATGGGAATCAGTTGCATGGTCATGGGTACTATTTCCTATGATAATGTGATGAACACTTAGAGAAGTTCCAGTATAAACATCTGTTGGCTATTCTCCAACAACTAAGTTGACAGTTGTTGCCACCATAACATCTCTTTCCAGAGATACATAGTATGAACCATCATTAGAAATTTCAGCCAACGAACATGAATAAACTATTTGGTCATGCATATAAATCAAATAAAAGTCTCCAACACCTGGATTGAGAAAATGAAGAGATAACCACACCTGGATTGAATGGGATCTCAGATAAGTCTCCAACAATAAGATTTTTTCCCAATACTGGAAGAAGAAGTTTAGTGGTAATAGTCAGCAAATCTTCTCCTGAAAGCAATTGCTTCAACTTTTGGTCAATAGGACAATATTGAATAATGCATGCACCACTACCCTTCCATGGAATATCAATGTCTAATGAGGGACAATGTAATTAGTAGGCTAATATCAACAACTAGATAAGTAATTCCACTCTTTAATTTCAGCATCGCCAACTACAAATTTATGGTTAAAGTCACAAAATAAATAATCAAAAATGTCTACAACTTTAGCTTTGTTGAAAGCAAGTGGAAGTTGATGTTTTAAACAGTGACTATATCCAAAAGAATGGGATTTATTATTTGTACACTTCCATATTACACTTTTTGCAGTCTTCTTCATCAATTCACTTTGTCTCGCTAACTCCACATCATTCACGGCATAACCGAAAATAGAAAATTGTTCATCAGACAATGAAGATGCCAAAGTAGAAATAAAATCAGAGTTGTTTAGTTCTCGCAATTTGTGCATAGAAGCAATTGCCATAGGCTTCCCAAAATCTTCTTTTGACAAAATAAAACTGCTCAAAAGATCCCATTGTACCACATTCCAGTCACGAATAAACAATGAAGCACTAAGGAAGACTGCTCGTTCAATAGAAGAACTAAAAAATATCCACTGAATGATAGAATCTATATCACCAATCTCCTACTTTACCAGCTCTTCTGACACCTCAAAATAGCCATTCTACACTTTAGAAGTTCCTGTAATCATCAAAGCCATCTCAAGATGTCCAGTTCCTATACCATTTATTCCAAAATGGACAAGAAGTTGTACATAATACCTAGGAATGCTAGAATAAACAGGTGGTTCATTACTAAAAATAGTTGGCTTTAGAGCAACATGAAAATTGTCTGTTAGAAACTCAATTCTAACCAAATAATTCTCAACTGAATCTGGAAGCTCCCTAATTGCCTCAAGTATTGAACAAAAAACCACAGCAGCCTCATCTGAAGTTTTTCCATAAATGCTCTTAATAGAAAAACTATCGAGAACAACTGCTTCAAGCTTCTTAGTGTTCATTCTCAATTCAGAAAATATTTCAAAGTATTGTTCATTAGCAACAACTATCCCTGGATCAATATGATAAAACTCATGTTGCTCAATCTCTATTTCAGTAGTTTCATCAATTCCCATAGCTTTAGCTTCAAGAGTGGAAATACCTACCTCTACCACCATCTCATCATGCTCCCAATATTGTTCAAAATTGACTTCTCAAAATAAGAACTAGTGCAAAAGTCTTCTCCACAAAATCCGTTGCTTTACTTTTAAGTCGATCATCGGAGCGAGAGACTAAATCGACAAAAGGCATCGCTACTTTATTAATCTTGTGGATGTAAGCACTTTCAACACTCTCACTCTGCAAATCAAGGTCATCACTATTAGGTGGATTAACCACTGGTTCTAGCAATGCCTCAAGAGCAGTACACTCCTCTTCTTTTAGAGATTCAACTTCTTCCGAACTCTTTTTTTCCGACAAGATATCTGGTATAACAACCACCTTTGATTTTGGTTCAGCATCTACCATTCTCGCCATATCCAGTGGTCCAAATTCTATCAGATTTTCAAAGACAGAAACAAGTTTGCCACAAGGGCAGGGCTAACTATATCTCTTATTGGTATTTCATCAAACATCTTGTGCTCAAGAGAGAAATGTTGTTCGTCTTTCGAGGGCCCAAATTTTGCAAAACCCAACTCTATAGGGATAACATTTTCAATGTTTGCAGCAGTGACACTGAAAAATAGAATTTCAGGAGCACCAACCTCATGAGAAAGGATAAAATCAGTTGCAAATCTCCGTAAACAAAATTCATCGTTGGACGGTGGCGTCTCCCTTACTTCTGGTTGCGCCTTGAGTTCTTCCAATCTCTCTTTCTCTGGATCTTCATATATCACATCACTAGTGAAATTACCGACAATGAACGCACTGCTTAGTCTTTCATCTGTGGCAATTTTTTCATTAGTGGAGCAGTCGATTGAAAGAGACCCAACACTAACAGTGTTAAAAATAGGTTACTGTTGAGTCGGCAAAGACGAGTGAAAATGTTCGGGACTATGGTTGGTTGCAACCATTCTCGTGGTAGGAAGGACACCCATGTTGCCAGATAAGGATCCCATAGCCATGCCTCCATAGGGAACCACCCCAGTGATCCAAAAATTAGGAATAATAGTGGCAAACTCCGACTGGTGGTAGGCATAAGGAGCAGGTTGTGAACTCGTGGCTTGCCAATGATGATGTCGAGTGAAATTTGAGGTGTAAAGAGGATGTTGTTGATTGAACTGCTGTAGGTAAACATTATAGTGAGCCTAATACCCCGAATTACAGTAGCCATAAGAATGAGTACCTTGATTAGGCGCATAACTTTCCGGCAAAAAATTGTAGGTCTAGAACCTGGTGCATTAGCCGGAATATTCATTACATCGTTCAACAATGGTTGTGCAGTTCGTGGGCTATTATAGTAACAATTTGGTGAGAAAAATCTTTCGATGTCCATTATAATAGAGATCAAAGAATCGATGCTCTAATACCGCCGATAGAAATACTGAATTTCAGAGAAAAAGAAGCTAAATAGGGATAAGCTAATGCTATGAAGAAAAGGAACTAAGGAACTAATTTCAATTTACGGAACCCATTTAATAAAATACAAAGTTATAAAAGGGGTACATATATTTTGTGTGGTTATAAATTATTATATAAAAGTAAATTGTATCCAAATAAGGAAAAAGGTCTTTTTTTTTTTATACGGACTAAAAAGGAAATAGGTTCACATAAATTGAAACGGAGGGAGTAAGGTTTTTCATTGATAACTTTACTCTGCTCATTTACAAGTTAAATACCGCATACGTAGTTGAGGGACTAAAACTGTCATGACCCAAAACCTAATTCATCCCGCTAGGCAAGCCAATTAACAAAATAACATAATATAATAAGTGAATCAAAGATGAGATAACTGAATTTTATACAACTCCCCAAGGGCTGGTAGTACAAATCATGAGCTTCTACGATTTAGAATTTACAAAGCTGGTATGAATTAAAGTACATCATCTCTTTGAACTATACAGGAACAGATTAAAACTCTAAAGCTACCAAGATCAAGAGGCAGCTATGACCGGAACGCATGTACATCTTCAGATCCAGCTCTCGTCGTGCACAGCAACATCAACATCCAACATCTGCATGCAAGAGGCACAATTGTAGTATGAGTACAACCGACCCCATGTACTAAATAAGTAACAAACATAACCTTAGGTTGAAAGTAGTGACGAGCTGGGATAAGGGTCAGAGTCCAACTCCAATAACCAGCAACAGCCATAACAATAATAATAAAAATGGTACATGAAAATAACTCAGAGGTAAGATGCTCAACTCGTTCACAGTTACGGAAAGATAGGCATAGTTTTCAAGTATAACAGTAAATCCTAAATCTTCCACCGAAAACACCAAAAGCATATGAATAAGTTTGAAAACCGTAATTTTTCTCAAAAACCTTTCAACAATAAATAAGATGTTTCATCTTCAGATAGCATGAGAAAAATACATCTCAAAGCCTACATGTCAATATACATGTGAAATCATAAATGTCACCACAGCCGGGTAGCAGAAGGAAATGCATCTATATGCATGTATCTCAAGTACGCATGTCAAATGCAATGCATCTCAATGATGAACTCATGTACTCACCCTCTCAGAGTACTCCATCTCACTGTCTCGTATTCTCACTCATCATGCTCAATACTCAGCACACTCAGTCACTCAATACTGTACAGGGCAGATCGAGCCCACATATAAATAAACCAAGGCAGATCCAGCCCAATGCAAACGAACCAAAATGCAAATAAACCAGGAAAGATCCAGCCCAATGCAAATGAATCAGGGCAGATCTAACCCAATGCAAATGATTACTAGCAATTGCGCCCACTGTGGTTGTGTAGACTCCTGAAGGGCCGATCCAGCCCAAGAGCTATAAAAAGCCAAATCCTGGCATGAATCAATAAAGCATGCTGCGGCGTGCAGCCTGATCCCATAAATATCACTTACAACAGGCCATTGGCCTCACTTAGTCATCAATCTCTTTAGTCTCTCAGGCTCACAACACTCATGCTAAGCATCCCAAATCAATGATACGAGATGTGACAATATACGATAACATAGACTGAGATATGATATAAAATAATGAATGCGACTGAGCACATAACTGCAATTAAGCAAATAACTCAACAGCAAAGAATGACCATTGTGGGTCCCAATAGTGCCAGCATATAACCTAGACATGATTTCTAGCATGAATTATAGCTTAAGTGCTCTAACACATAGAGTACAGTAAAAATATTCAGAAAAAATAGCTACACAGTTCCATGGAATCGACTAAATCATAATTTACACGGTGCACGCCCACATGCCCGTCACCTAGCATGCACGTCACCTCAATATCAATCACATATCACTTAATTCGGGCTTTCATACCCTCAGCACCAAGTTTAGAAGTATTACTTACCTCGAACGAGCCAAATCCAATACCAAGCAAGCCAAGCGATGCTCCAAAAATGCCATTTCGTGCGTACCGACCTCAGAACGGCTCGAAACTAGCCAAAACCAACTCAAATAGATCAATTAATTCCAAAGAAAACAAACCCAATCGATAAAGATCGAATCTTTAATCAAAAGCCCAAAATCAACCCAAAATCAACCCAAAAGTCCAACTCGGGCCCGCGCCTCAAAACTCGACGAAACTCATAAAATCTGACAACCCATTCAATTACGAGCCCAACTATACTAGTTTTACCCAACTCCGACTCCGAATCAATTTCAAAACTCAAAAACTCACTCTATGAAACTTTAGGCTAAAATCCCAAATTTTCTCTTTAAAACTCATAATCCAATTATCAAAAATGAAGATAGAATCACGAAAGATAATCAAAACCAAGTAGAGAACACTTACCCCAATCCATATGATAAAAATCGCTTCAAGAATCGTCTCAATCCGAGGTCTATAACTCCAAATATGAATAAAATGACCAAACCCTCGATTTAAAGCTTCTGCCCCAGCCATTTTTGCTTTTGCGAACATATGAGCCGCTTCTATGGCGTCGCTTCTGCGACACGAACTCCGCTTCTGCGGACTCCACAAGCCATCTGACCTCTCGCACCTGCGGACACTGTTCCGCTTCCGCCATCGCATGTGCGAGGGTAAAATACGCATCTGCGAGAACTCCCAAACAAGCCGCCATCCTCTTTTGCGATCGAATTCCCGCGCCTGCGGACACACAGAGGCGCCAAATATTCCGCTTCTGCGGTTTTCTTCACCCAGCCTCTTCTCGCTTCTACGGCCATGATACCGCATCTGCGACCATCGCACCTGCGCCCATTACCTCGCAGGTGCGACCACATCAGGTCCAGCAAAACCAGTCATCTCACATGAATGGAAAATGATCTGAAACACGTCCGAAATTTACCCGAGCCCCTCGGGACCCCGTCCAAATATACCAACAAGTCCCATAATATAACACGGACCTACTCGAGGCCTCAAATCACACATAACAATATCGAAACGACGAATCACACCTCAAATCAAACTTAATAAACTTTTAAACTTCCAACTTTCAAAACTCGCGCCGAAACATATCAAATCAATTCGGAATGAACTCAAATTTTTCACACAAGTCACAAATGACATAATGAAGCTATTCTCATTCCCGGAACCACAATCCGAACCCGATTCCATCAAAGTCAACTCCCAGTCAAACTTATGAACTTTCCAAACCTTCAAATTTTTAACTTTCGCCAATTAGAGCTGAAACCTTCTAGAAATATCCAAATGCAAATCCGGGCATACACCCGAGTCCAAAATCACCATCCGGACCTAACGGAACTATCAATACTCCGTTCTGGGTTCAAATTCACAAAAGTTAAACTTGGTCAACTCTTCCAACTTAAAGCTTCAACAATGAAATTCATTCTTCAAAATCGATTCCGAATAACCTGGAAATCAAAACCGACGATTCACACTAGTCATAATATATCATACGGAGCTACTCATGCCCTCAAACTACCGAGCGAAGTGCAAATGCTCGAAATGACCGGTCGGTTCGTTACATCCTCCCCCACTTCAACATACGTTTGTTCTCGAACATGCAGAGAGTCGTTCCAAAGCCATCAAATCACCGTGTAACCTTACCATGCACATACCCGGGGGTGATCCCACGTCACCTTATTCCATGTAGCCCTGACAATGCAATATAACTGAAGATCATTACTTCAACCTTAGCCCGTAAACCACATAATCCAACTTCCAACATCCGAAATTCCTACAGGCCCTGAACCTCGCATCTGCATATTTTATAAGTCTGAACAAGTTGTATCAAGCCATAACCATAATCCAAGATGTAATCACATGACATACCACAAGACTCGCATACTTGTAGCAAAATTTCCGATCACAGTAGCTGCTTAAAACAACTCAATACTAGTAATAAACCTCATATCAAACAAAACCTCATTCTGAAAATTTCGTACATTGCCGATGATGAAAAAAACACGCAGAAACTCATAACCACTCATTAGATCAACAAGCCATGGATCTCCCTCTCCTTCGACAAAAACTATAGCCAATTTCTAAGTCGATCAGCCACATTGTCCTTTCGAATATACCGCAATCAAATCTGATAGCACCCATTCTAGGTCCGACGACCTCATCTTTTCAAATACAAGCTACCCTACTGACATGCCACACCAATACTACCTAGAGCCACAAACCGTACAATCAGTGCACCAATACACTACAATTCAAATGTACTCAATCATGGAAAATGACTCAAATGAGAGAACCATCCCGGAAGCTCAGCAAGTACCGCCATAACGAAATGCTAAGAACTCATCCAAACACTGGTCCATATGAAATACCCCAAGGCATCATGCTCAAATCAATAACCATGCGCAATTCGACATCAAGTACCCAAGGTACATGACCATAACCACGGAGGAACCAATAACACAATACACAGTCCGGAAAGAACATAACCAAATGCACAATCAATCATTCAACACCTTAATATCCATCTCGCTCAAATTCCGCTATAAGGCCCAAATAGACCCGCACCATGTGTGCCTATAACCAACATATCACAACCACTCGTAACACAGAAGGGTAACTCATAGAGCATCTCAGAACACAAATAAGCTCAACTCTAACCGAATGGCACATCCCTCAATAACAGCAGTGTGGAATCAACCAATCCGACCCGATGTAGAATACACATCCTCATTGGGCCTACCAATGGCCCCAACTCAACTCTGGTCATCCATAAATAGATAAATAACCCTACTAAAGCCCACAATGACCTAATCATAACACATGCCATCATCTGGCTAGCTTTAGCCACATCTTCACAGTCCATAACCACGAAACAATCTGCTTATGAGAATTCACGTACTCCAAATCCATAGAACACATGAATCACCATATCAGGTCCTGACTCTACCGCCTGAATGTCTAACACATCTCCCATACATGATCATCCCACGAGGAATACTTCTATAATTCTTCCGTGCCACATAGCAAAATCTGACTATCAATAGTCGATCAACCAGGAGAGTACAGCAATACCAATGAAGCATCTGTAAGTCTAAACACAATGCACCTTCTGAAATGCGCACCCTTCTCAGGAATTTCCAAATAGTTATAGCATTCATATAAACTTCGGAAGACGTCCATACTCTCTAAGAATTTATGATCTTCCCATCGAAACGGACTCGTGACCTTGCACATGCAAATCTCAATCCCGCATAACACACCACAACTATCATGGCATCATATGAAAAGTACGAGAATCTCATAATCAACTCTGAGTCCAGCAGAAATACATACCCGATCAGTCAGAAATCTTTCATTTGATCCCATCCAGGAGAATATCACAATACGCAACATGCTCCTCACGTCGGTAGGAAATATCCATCTCAAGCCATGATAGAAACCATCAAGAACTCTTCGAAACCCATTTTCCCTCAACCAAACCATCAGAACTGAGTCTCTCTAACTCAACCAAGCCGCAAAAGTCACGAAACCCAAGAGTATTGACACCAAAACACATGTAGAGCCTCGCCACATCATAAGTACCCAAAGAACCGATCATATCTATTATCTTGTTGATCCAACATACTACCAAGTTGTACTATTTCTCTGAGTTCCGTCCGAATCATCCTCAAGTTGACACTCCTCCTCGCCATTATACCATGATCCTCAACCAAAACTCACCCCACAAGATCCTAGAATAAGACCACACCGCCCAAAGGCTCATAAGCCTCTGTATTCCCTCTTATGCACCCAAACGTACCACAACCGAGATACCCACTCTTAAGAGACCTTTGGTGAATCTAAAGCCGTTTCATCCACCTTTCTGATACTGAAATGCAAAATCCATAATGATATAAAAATAACGTGAGTCTCGACACCATCCCATGCAAATATCAGATTTTAGCCATATATAAATCCGCAAAATTCTTAATTGCTACATAAAAATCTTGAATCCATTAGAACTTTCTCGAGCGTCATCCACCCTGCTCAAATCTCAGCTGCACTGACCTAATGGGTCGAACGACATGTGCCCCATTAGCACAACAACACCCAAAGAAGTAACCATGCCTTAAAATAACAGATCAAATTCATACTCCATGCACACTACATCCTTCACACATAACAACTCAATCATTTTCATGATTTTCATATACTCATAAAGTGTAATATAACCCGTATTCTGAAATTCCCTTACTCGAGTCATCCTCAAAACCAACCTCTGCAAGTCATAAGTGATCCACAAGTATGCCTCAGACCAAAACCAATACAACATGTAACCATGCAATCAAATCGTCAATAGCATACTTCCCCACTTGGCTCAATGCCATAGAATAGAACATCTGATAACTGACCATGCCCATACTCTATTACTGCCATAATACCGCAGGGAGATTCAACTAACCCTTCATAAGCTCACATAACACAAACCATATAGTACCTCAAATCATCTACTAAGCTCGCATACATCCATATGATGATTAGGTAAACTCTCTCAACCAAATTCAAATTCAAATCTCAACACATATACCCCCCTGGTATAAAAGAAACTCTCCACAAAACATTATAAGGATCACACCTCCACCTCCGTAGATTACTTCGCAGGAGATAACCCACATGCTTAGCCTCAAACTGACATCTTGCTATACCCTTTTACAGCCACAACTACTACGCCATCACTTAATCTTCCTGAGTCTGAACTCATCAAACAAGTCATAAAAATCTACTTCGTTCCACAAATGAAATAACAAGAAAAATCTTTCAACACACTCACAACTCGAGACTATACGTCACATCAAGATAGTAATCTAGCACCCAATAGTCCTTTTTACATCTCAAGCAAACTATTCTCGTCACAATCAAACCATCTGGACATATCCTGCAGTCACTTCATACTCCTCATATAGCCACCCAGCCACTCATTGAGTCACAAATTCTATTCATAGGGACGCTACTGGACATATAAGTCCAAAAGCACATGCTCACACAACCGAAATCCACGTGCCCAAGCTACAGCCATAACCCGGCCTCAAGTCCTCCAGAATGGCCCATCATCAGCACACCAAAATCACATCTCGCACCTCATCTATGGAATCACAAGTCGTCGATGCACAGCTGATATTGAGCGCTCACATGCGCATACGAATGTGTGGAAGGAATTCAAAGAGTTATGCTTCAAGCTGAATCAATGTCGCATGATAAGGAAAGAAAGATGGGAAATTTATCCTAAATGCCATGTAGCCTCTTGAATATAGGTATGGACGTCATCAGACCGATCCGCAAGACTATACTAGGCACTTGCTCATGACTTGTAGAACCTATGAACCTAGAGCTCTGATACCAACTTGTCATGACCCAAAATTCAAACCGTTGTGATGGCACCTAACCCAAACCTACTAGGTAAGCCAATTAACAAAATAACATAATATAATAACACTTATGTGAATCAAAGATGAGATAACTGAATTTTACACAACTCCACAAGGACTAATAGTACAAATCATGAGAACTAAGATTAGAATTACAAAGCTGGTATGAATTAAAGTACATCATCTGTTTGAACTATACAGGAACAGATTAAATCTCTAAAGCTACCAAGATCAATAGGCAGCTATGACCGGAACACAAGTACATCTTCGGATCCAGCTATCGCCGTGCACATCAACATCAGCATCCATTAGCTACACGCAAGGTACAGAAATGTAGTATGAGTACAACCGCCCCCATGTACTCAATAAGTAACAAACCTAACATTAGGTTGAAAGTAGTGACGAGCTGGGACAAGGGTTAGAGTCCAACTCCAATAACCAGCAACAACCATAACAATAATAATAAAATGGTACATGAAAATAACTCAGAGGTAAGATGCTCAACTCGTTCACAGTTACGGAAAGATAGGCATGGTTTTCAAGTATAATAGTAAATCCCAAATCTTCCACCAAAAACACCAAAAGTATATGAATAAGTTTGAAAGTCGTGATTTTTCCCAAAAACCTTTCAACAATAAATAAGATGTTTCATCTTCAGATAGCATGAGGAAAATACATCTCAAAGCCTACATGTCAATATACAGGTGAAATCATAAATGTCACCACAGCCGGGTAGCGGAAGAAAATGCATCTATATACATGTATCTCAAGTACGCATGTCAAATGCAATGCATCTCAATGATGAACTCATGTACTCACCCTCTCAGAGTACTCCATCTCACTGTCTCGTATTCTCACTCATCATGCTCAATACTCAGCACACTCAGTCACTCAATATTGTACAGGGCAGATCGAGTCCACATGTAAATTCGAGCCTACATGCAAATAAACTAAGGCAGATCCAGCCCAAAGATGCAAATAAACCATAGCAGATCCAGTCCAATGCAAATAAACCAAAATGCAAATAAACTAGGCAAGATCCAGCCTAATGCAAATGAACCAGGGCAAATCCAGCCCAATGCAAATGATTGCTAGCAATTGCGCCCACTATGGGTGTGCAGACTCCGGAGGAGACGATCCAGCCCAAGCGCTATAATAAGCCAAATCCTCGCATGAATAAATAAAGCTTGTTGCGGCGTGCAGACCGATCCCACAAATATCACTCACAATAGGCCCTCGACCTCACTCAGTCATCAATCTCTCTAGTCTCTCGGGCTCACAACACTCATACTAAGCAGCCCAAATCAATGATACGAGATTTGACAATATATGATAACAGAGACTGAGATATGATATGAAATGATGAATGCGATTGAGCACATGTAATGACCCAACCGGTTATTTTGAGTATTACAGCCCCGTTCCCCCATTTACTGCTCTATTTGTGCTTTATAACTGTATTATGACCTATCAGATTAGTTAGTTCGGGTCTGGAGAGATTTTGAAATGAATTGAAACACTTAGTCTCATAATGGAAAGCTTAAGTTGGAAAAGTCGACCGGATATTGACTTATATGTAAACGGCCTCAGATTTGAATTCTGATGATTTCAATAGCTCCATATGATAATTTTGGACTTAGGAACGTATACAAAAAATTATTTGGAGGTCCGTAGTGGAATAAGACTTGAAATGGCGAAAGTTGAATTTTTGGAAAGTTTGACCGGGGAGTTGACTTTTGATATCGGGGTCGGAATCAGATTCTGGAAATGGGAATAGGTCTGTTATGTCATTTATGACTTGTGTGCAAAATTTGAGGTCAATCGAACTTGATTTGATAGGTTTCGACGTTGTTTGTAGAATTTGGAAAATTTCAAAGTTCATTAGGCTTGAATTGAAGTATGCTTTGTGATTTTGACATTGTTTGAGGTAATTTGTGATTTTGACATTCACCCATTTTTGGATTTGGGAGCTCGGTTTGGGCGATATTGGAGAGAAATATTTCCACACAACTTGAGGTAACTGTTCTTGACTCCCTTATGACTATATTTCATGAATTAATATTCGTTTTCGGCGTTAGATTATAGATTTTTTAAGAGAAATCGGAGGAATTTTCTACAATTTCATAAAATGCATTTTCGAGATTTGAACATCGATTCGGAGTTAGAATTAAGTGAAATTAGTATGGTTGAACTTGTAATTGGATGGGTTGTCGGATTTTGTGAGTTTCATCAGATTCCGAGACGTGGGCCCCACGGGCAATTTTTTGAGTGTAATTTCGGACTTTGTGGGAAAATATTAGTATTTTGATATAGAATTAATTTCTATAATTGTGTGGACTGAATCAAATATATTGTGGCTAGATTTGAGCCGTTCAGAAGTTGATACGCGCAGAATGGAAGTTCTGGAGCATTGTTTAGCTTGCTCGGCATTGGATTCGTCTTGTTCGAGGTAAGTAACTCTTTTAATCTTGGAACTGAGGGTATGAACCTTGACTATACGTGTTATGTGTTTCGTGTTAAGTAACTCTTTTAATCTGTTGCATTTTATTTATACATCATATCATCATTTTCGGGCTAGTTTCATGACTTTGTGAGCCCGATAGAGAAAGAGACCGGAGAGATTGATGACTAAGTGTGGCCAAAGGCCTGATTATGAGTGACATTATGGGATCGTGCTGCACGCCGCATTGGTTATACTGATTTATGATAGCGCATGGGCTGAAGGAGCCCCTCCGGAGTCTGCACACACACCTAGTGAGCGCAGTTGATTTATATTGAGGGATGGATCTTTCCTGGAAATGGATCTTGTCCGAAGAATTTATACCTAGGGATAGATCTTCCCCGCGGGCTGGATTGGCCCTACTCGGTACTGAGTGACTGAAGGTCAGTTGATGTATATATTCTGGGATGGATCTTCCCTGGGATGGATTGGCCATATACAGTACCGAGTGATTGAGTATGATGAGTGAAAAGTGTGAGACAGTGAGATTGAGTACTCTGAGAGTGTGAGTATATGAGTTCGTCTCTGAGATACACTGCATTGACATGTACACATGACATACAAGCATAGAGATGTATTTTTCTCATGCGATACGATATCACGTCATTCATAACTTCTCACACGTGTTGACATATGGGCATAGAGATGCATTTTATACTTTCTATCTGGAAAGAAAAATGGAACATTTTATCTATGGTTGAAAGGATTTTTTGGGAAAAATTACTGTTTTTAAACTTACTCATATTTTTGGCAACTTCGGTAAATGACTTGGGTTTTCACTAATATACTTGAAAGGCATAACTATTTTTCAGAAATCATGATTAAGATGAGCATTCTATCTCTGAGTTACTTCTTTTATTCCTTACTTTACGCTGTTATGGACTGTTGTTGGCTATTGGTGTTGGACCCAACCTTTGTTACAGCACGTCACTACTTTCAACCTAATGTTTGGTTTGTTACTTATTGAGTACATGGGGTCGGTTGTACCCATACTACACTTCTGCACCTTGCGTGCAGATGTTGGTTGTTGATGTTACTATGATTGACGGGAGATGGAATTGAAGACGTACATGCGTTTCGATAGTAGCTGCCTCTTGTTCATGGTAGCCTTAGATTCATAAAAATATATTTATGTACATTTCGAATAGATGATGTATTTATTTCATACCAGCTTTATAAATTCTAATCTTAGAAGCTCATGATTTGTACTACCAGTCCTTGGGGAATGTATAAGATTCAGATATTTTGTTTTACTTAATTGTCTTGTTAAATTTCATTTGAATTGGATAGTTAATAACTGGCTTACCTAGCGGGTTGGGTTAGGTGCCATCACGACTAGTTGAATTTTGGGTCGTGACAAGGTGGTATCAGAGCTCTAGGTTCATAGGTTCTACAAGTCATGAGCAAATGTCTAGTAGAGTCTTGCGAATAAGTATGATGACGTCCATACTTATCTTTGAGAGGCTACAGGGCATTTAGGATAATTTCCCATCTTTCTTTCCGTGTCGTGCAAAATTGATTCAGCTTGAAACATAACTCTTTGAATTCCTTCCACGCATTCGTATGCGTACATGAGCGCTCGATATCAACTGTGCATCGATGGCTTATGATTCCATGGATGAAGTGCGAGATGTGATTTTTATGTGCTGATGATGGGATAGCCTGGAGGACTTGAGGTCGGGTTATGACTGTGGCTTGAGCACGGGGATTTCGGTTGTGTGAGCACGTGCTTTTGGACTTCTAAGTCCGGTAATGTCGCTACGAATGAAATTTGTGGCTCGATGAGTGGTGGAATGGCTTTGTGATGAGTATGATGTGATTGCGGAATGTGTTAAGATGATTTGAATGTGATGAGAAGTGTTTCCTTGAAATGTAAATGAGGGGCCATTGGGTGCTTGACTTTCGTTTTGATGTGACGTACATTCTCGAGTATGAATGTTTTGAAGGATCTATCACGTTGTTAAATTTTGGGACAAATTAAATTCTCATGTCTTGTTAATGAGTTTGGACTCAGATAGACTAAGTGATTGCATAGTAATTGGGACTGCGAAAGGGTATTACAAGATACCAATTTGAGGCTAAGTAGGTGGGTTATCCCTTGCGGAGTAATCTACGTAGGTGTGTTCCTTATAATGTGAGTGGAGAGTTTCTTATCTACCAGTGGGGTATGTGTTGAGATTTGAATTTGAATCCGGTTGAGAAAGTTGACTTGACTGTCAAGAGATTAAATGCAAGTTTAGCGGATAATTGAGGTATCTTATGGTTGGTGTTGCATGAGCTTAAAAATAATTTTCGTTGAACTGACTGCGGTATTATGGAAGCAATAGAGTATGGGTATTGTGGGTTATAGAACGTTTTGTTCTATGGCTTTGAGCCAAGTGGGGGAGCCTGCTGCGAACGCCTTAATTTCATGGCTATATATTAAATTTTAGTTTTTTCGGAGGCATACTTGTGGATTAGTTATGACTTGCAGAAGTTGAGATCGAGGATGACTCAAGTAAATACGGGTTATATTGCGCTTTATGAGTATATGAAAATCATGGGTTAAGTGAGTTGTTATTTGTGAATGATGTAGTGCGCACGGAGTATGAATTTGATCAGTGGTGTTAAGGCAGGGTTACCTCTTTGAGTGTTTCTGTGTTAATGGGGCACGTGTCTTTCAACTCGTTTGGGCGGTGCAATTTAGAATTGAGCAAAGTGGGTGACTCTTGAGAAGGTGCTAATGGATTCAAAAATGTATAAGTGGCAATTGAAATTTTTTTGGATTCGTATATCGCTAGAATTGATTATTTACATTGGATGGTGTCCGGACTTGCGGTGATTTTGTATGACTATGGATTCTACATTTCGGTATACGAAAGGGAAGAGGAACAATTTTAAATTCACATAAGGTATTTTCAGAGTGTGCGTTTCGGTTGTGGTACTTATGTGGGTGCTTAAGAAGAATACAGTAACTTACGGGCCTTAGGGCGATGCGATTTTATGTTAGTATGTCTTGTAGTGAGCTTTAGGTAAGGATTGTAGTGTTCTGACAAGGAGAAGTGTCAACTTGAGGGTAATTCATAAGAAACTCAGAGAAAATAGGACAACTGGGTAGTAGGCTAGACGAGTATGGTAATAGTATGCTCGGTTCTTGTGGGTAATTAGATGTGATATGTTGTGCGGGGTTAAGATTTACATGTACAAGATGGCAGTTCAGTCTTAAAGGGAAGGTCACGAAGTTTGGGAAGAATGGTCAATTTCAGTTATTTAGACGAATGTTATAATTGCTCGGTAATTCCAGAGAAGGGTGCGCATTTCAGAAGGGGCATTGTGTTTTGACTTACGGATGTTCATCGGTATTGCAGTACTCACATGGTTGATAGACTGCTGCTATTTAAATTAATGCTATGTGGAACAGAAGAATTATGGAAGTATTCGTCGTGGGATGATCGTGCATGAAAGATGTTTTAGTCATTCGAATGCTAGAATTGGGATCAGTTATGATGATTTATGTGTCCTATAAATTTGGAAACTGGGAGTTCTCAGAAGCATATTGTTTCAGGGTTGCGACCTATTTGAGGTGAGTATTTTATTTAAATTCAGTAGAGGCACTGTTGCATTAATTATTTGTGATATCTACACGCTATGAATGTGCATATAGGTGAGGTTTGAGCCCATGTGCGGGAATCGGGGCAAGTATTTGTAAGGGACCATAAAATGTTTCCTAAAAACCCGGGTTCCTTGATGCCAAAGTAGGCGTAAAGGTTAATAATAGTAGAAATTCTTCGCGGCAAGCTTGCTCGCCGCGGTTCAGACTTTTTGGATTGAACAGTGCGCTAGGAGTTGAAGGAAAATATTGGGCAGAAGTACGCATTTCTGCGGCCCATTCTGCTGTCGGAGAACCACTCTGCGGACCGCAGAGTGGGACAGATTACTGGGGCATTTTTTATGCCCAATTTCGCGGCCATTATGCGACCGCATAACCGTTTCGTGGGCTGCATTCTTGTCGCATATCCCGCCTTGGGATTTTTTGGAGGGAGGTTCTGCGGTGCATTATGCGACCGCAGAACAGGTCTGCGAGCCGCATAGTGACCGCACACCAGATCAGATTCTTTCCAGTTCTGGCCCCTATTTTCGTGGTCATTCCGCGGACCGCATAACGACTATGCGGTCGCATACGCGACCGCAGAACATGTCCCGGAGCTTTGTTGTGGGGTTTTTAAACCCGACCCTATTCCGTTAAAACACACCCCAAAGACCATTTTAAGCACATTTCTGATATATTAGAGTGAGAGGGAGAGTTCTTAGAGTGGGGGAGCAACCTTCAACCAGTGTCCATCAATTCTTGCTCAATCATTGAGGATTAACAAAGGAAGTCTTCACCCTAAAGGTAAGAATCTATGTCCTAGCTCTCAATTTCGAAATTTTGCAAAATTGGGGTAATTGGAAAGACAATTATTGGGTGTGGGGGTTGTTGTCTTGCATGCATGTATCCTTGAAATATGTGGGAATATTGTGAGCTAAAAATGATTGAGAATGGGTTGGGGAATGATGGAATCCTCCACAAAAAGGGCCTTAAAATATTGATGCACATTTAGTGTTTGATAATATGCTCAAATGAGCTTAAACCATGTTATCTTCCTAATTTTGGTTCAATTGTTTTATATTTCTAAAAAAGATTGAAGTGGCTAATATTCCAGAACATCTTAGAGTTTTAAGAAGCTCAATTAAAGTATGTTGGCTAAACCCCCCTTCTTCTTAGAATCGAATCCCACGGTGTTCACGTAATTGGAGTAAGCCCTTGATCATTATAGAATTGACGATTTCTAATGTGTTTGTGTTGAAGGATGTAAGTTCAATATTTATTCTAAATGTTTCATCATGTTATCTTGTTATTGAGGATGTGTTAAAAAATGTGGAATATGTGTTAGAAATGTTATGACTTCATGTCAAGATCGAAATAAAGGTTGTTATGCCCAATTTGTAAGAAAAGCCTCTATGTGCCTAAGATTCCCAAATTGCTCATATGTCAATTTAATGTCTTGAATGGGAAGCCTTATTGTTTATTGATAATGATAATGATATTGAATGTGGAAAAGGGGTATGGAATTATGAAATACGGCCAAGTGCCAAGAAAGACTTTGTAATCGTGATCACTAGTGCCAATGAATTAAAAGATATGAAAGAAGTATGATGCGAGATGGTTGACTGAAAATGGTAACGTCTTAGGTGAGACGACCTAGTCGATCGGGCTGTGATCAGACGCCATGTCTTACACATGGTGGTACTGTGCTGGAAATGATAATTAAAATTGTGGTTATGGTTGATGTCTCAAATGAGACAACCTAGCAGATCGGGTCGAGATCGGACTCAGTGTAAGAATACGGAGGCATTGTGAATTGTGGAATATCGGCACTAAAGATCACCCAACCTAATATCGTGGAAGTAGACTTGAAAACTTATATGACCTTTAAATTGATGTTTTAATATTATTTGAGAGCTCTTATTGCATTTTTGACTGTTCCTCTTGTATTATTTTTCATTCTATTAAGTTGGTGTTTAGCTATACATACTAGTGCTATTCGACGGTACTAACGTCCCTTTTGTCGGGGGCGCTGCATATTTAAATGGATGCAGGTGGTTAAATAGCAGACAATGCTTATCACGGATTATACTGCATCCTCTTCTCAGCAGACTCGGTGAGCCCCATTTCATTCCGGGGTCATGTATTGTACCTTTTGTTTATATTATGGTCACCTTTTTTGAGGTATAGCCGGAGCCTTGTTGCCGGCACCATATTTACTCTCTTTTGTATCTTTAAAGGCTCTGTAGACACAATGTGGGTTGTATATGGGTGTTGGGAATGCTAAACAAGTTATGTTGTGTTTGATCACTTGTTCCACTCAAACTATAAGAAATGAGTATTTTGAGACTTAAAGGCGCAATGACTAATGAAACGATTTAGGATTGTATGAATGAGATTCCTACTGTATAATTAATAAAATCACGTCTTTTTTTTTATCATGGGTTAGTTGGGTAGAAAGTATCTAACAAGCTTGCTCAGTCGGGTTCACTCGGTTGAGCGTCGGTCGTGCTTCCCGAGGTTGGGGCGTGATAAACTTGGTATCACAGGGGAGTTGACTTTTGATATGGGGGTCGGAATCTGATTCTGGAAATGGGAATAGGTCTGTTATGTCATTTATGACTTGTGTGCAAAATTTGAGGTCAATCATACTTGATTTGATAGGTTTCGACGTTGTTTGTAGAATATGGAAAATTTCAAAGTTCATTAGGCTTGACTTGGAGTATGATTTGTGATTTTGACATTGTTTGAGATAATTTGAGTCCTCGAGTAGGTCCGTGTTATGTTATGGGACTTGTCGGTATATTTGGACGGGGTCTCGAGTAGCTCGGGTGAGTTTCAGACGAGGTTCAGATCATTTTCACTTCATGTTGCATTGCTAAACATTTCTGGTTCTGGTGTGACCGCATCTGCGGAGTGTTGGGCGCAGGTGCGGCGCCGCAAAAATGACAGTGTTATCGCAGAAGCGTGAAGGGGAGCTGGGTGTGAGGATCGCAGATGCGGGTGCTTGGATGTACCTGCGCAACCACATGTGCGATTCACGTGCGCAGAAGCGAGAATCGCAGATGCGGCCATGACTATCGCAGAAGTAGCCTGTCTCGCAAATGCGTGCCTTTTTCTGCAAAAGCGAAGGTCGCAGATGCGGCCTCTTGTCCGCAGAAGCGGAATGACTGGTCAGAACCCTTTAAGTTCGAGGGTTCGTTATTTTCACCCATTTTTGGATTTTGGAGCTCGGTTTGGGCAATATTGGAGAGGATTTTTTCCACACAACTTGGGGTAAGTATTCTTGACTCCCTTGTGATTATATTTCATGAATTAATATTCATTTCCGGTGTTAGATTATTGATTTTTCAAGAGATATCGGAGGAATTTTCTACAATTTCATAAAATGAATTTTCGAGATTTGAACATCGATTCGGAGTCGGAATTGAGTGAAATTAGTATGGTTGAACTTGTAATTGGATGGGTTGTCAGATTTTGTGAGTTTCGTCGGATTTCGAGATGTGGGCCCCACGGACAATGTTTGGAGTGTAATTTCGGACTTTGTGGGAAAATATTAGTATTTTGATATGGAATTAATTCCTATAATTGTATGGACTGAATCAAATTTATTGTGGCTAGATTCGAGCCGTTCAGAAGTTGATACGCGTATAATGGATGTTCTGGAGCATTGTTTAGCTTGCTCGACATTGGATTTATCTTGTTCGAGGTAAGTAACTCTTTTAATCTTGGAGTTGAGGGTATGAACCTTGACTATACGTATTATGTGTTTGGTGTTGAGGTGACGCATATGTGGGCGTGCACCGTGTAAACTATGATTTCGTTATTTCTGTGGTACTGTGTAGTTACCTGAACTTATCTGTAATCATGAAATCTCTACGTACTAGAGTTATCGAGCTATGATTCATGTTAGAAGCCATGCCTAGGCTACATGCTTATTCTGTTAGGACCCACTGAGGTCATTTCTGCTGTTGAGTTATCTGCTTTCATTGTATTACATACTCAGTCATACGCATTCATATGCATATCATATCTCAGTCTCTGTTGCTATTTATTTATACATCATATCATCATTTTCGGGCAAGTTTCATGACTTTGTGAGCCCGAGAGAGAGAGAGACTGGAGAGATTGATGACTGAGTGAAGCCGAGGGGCCTGATTATGAGTGACATTATGGGATCGGGCTGCACGCCGCAACGGTTATACTGATTTATGATAGCGCTTGGGCTGAAGGAGTCCCTCCGGAGTCTGCACACACCCACCCAGTGAGCGCGGTTGATTTATATTGAGGGATGGATCTTCCCTGGAAATGGATCTTGTCCGAAGTATTTATACCTGGGGATGGATCTTCCCTACGGGCTGGATTGGCCCTACTCGGTACTGAGTGTGTACTACCGGTCCTTGAGGAATGTATAAGATTTAGATATTTCTTTTACTTAATTGTCTTGTTAAATTTCATTGGAATTGGAGAGTTGATAATTAGCTTACCTAGCGGGTTGGGTTAGGTGCTATCACGACTAGTTGGATTTTGGGTCGTGACAGCACATAACTGCAATTAAGCTGCAACATGAAATTTATTCTTCCAAATAGATTCCGAATAACCCAAAAACCAAAACCGACGATTAACACAAGTCATAATACATCATACAGAGCTACTTATGCCCTCAGTACAAAAACTTAAAACGATTGGTCGGATCGTTACAAAAACTAATAAAAGGAAACTTACAAGCTAAAACGTAAACAACATAACTAATTAGACTCAGAACTTGTTTGGATGGTTGCTACCCATTGTATCATATTGTATTGTTATCCCAAAACAATGTTTGTTTTGATTGTTTCATTAAAATTGGTTGTATTGTATTGTTAAATCCATTGTACCAGAACAATGAAAAGTCTCATTTTTTGAAACAACCGATTTGGTATGGTGGGATTGTTTTCTATTTTTTTTTTCAATTATGCCCTAACTTATTACTCCATAATTCTATTTTACCCTTTACCTTTTTTTTTTTAATTTTAACTCCAAATCTCCAACCTATAACCCACTTTGTCTTCGTCCCTTTTTTTCTAGAACTTCTGCCGCTTCCAACTATAACATCAAAAGTGTTTTGCCTTTTTTTGTTTCGTTTTTCTCCTAATTTGATTTTATCTCCAATTCTAATTATCTTTGTTCTTACATTTCTAATTATTATTATGATCTAGTTAGGAATTGAGTGTACTTATTAATGTTTTAAATATTATTAACTTGTTCCACTAATTTTGTTTGAATTTGTATGAGTTTAATTGCTTGATCTATTTATAAGACATATGATAAATTAGTAGAAAACGATTTTATTTAATTATTTTTATGCGTAATTCTTGATAAATTTAATATTTAAACAACCGAGGATATTTTAGTAAACTTATCAGTTTACAGTACAGAACGATACAGTCAAACCAAACAATAAAATATTATTTAACAATAACAAACACTACAATCTATCCAAACGTTGTATTCCTAAAATGATATGATACAGTATAATACAATACAATACATTATAAAACGATGTGTAACAATGATCCAAACAGAGTGTAACGTAGAAGAAGTAATTGGGTAATTATAATAGGGAGTCTTACAGAAATGTCCCAAAAAAGTCCCAACTTATCAACCTCTAGCCATTAATCATAGACTTACCAAAACTAGCCAAGCACATATAAAAATTAAAAACACAAAGAAATAAGGTTCTTTCTCTCTAAGAATCACACACAAAGATCTCCTATCATATTTTTAAGCATGATTAGCAACATTAGATGCAAGACGGAAAGGAAATTTCATAAATGAGATAGCAAATAAGGTGATAAAATATATATATATATATATATATATATATATATATATATATATATATATATATATATATATATATATATATAAGGTTCTTTCTCTCTAAGAATCACACACAAAGATCTCCTATCATATTTTTAAGCATGATTAGGAACATTAGATGCAAGACGGAAAGGAAATTTCATAAATGAGATAGCAAATAAGGTGATAAAATACATATATATATATAATTTCAAAAATCTAAGCAAAAAAGGACAATTTTTAATGGGTATGATTGAGATTCATTGAAAATATATAGATGAGTCAATATATAAAATTTGAAGAAGATTGGAGATGATTTGGACTAAATTAGTATCAAAATTCATAGTTAAAATCGAGTTCATAAAGTTCTTCTGCGACACATGTATCAAACATGTATCGCACATATATCTCACATGCATGTATATATAGATATACATGCGATACACATTTGATACAAATATGATACATATCTGATAAACAAGTGATACACACATATGATGCACATATTATTTTTTATTGTTCATATTTTATTTTTAATTTTTAATTCAAACCATCTCAAAACTATCATTCCAAAACTGAGATTCAACCTCCTTATGATGTACCCAACCTATTCTAATAACACCACTCAAAAGAAAGTAAAAACTTGAATTTTTTTGATACAAATAGCTAATTACCTAATATTAATAATATTTTATGAATTTACCTTACACTTTCGTGACGACGGACATAATATTTTCCTTAATAATATCACCAACTTCACAGCATTAGCATCTTCCAAACTTGTAACAGTAGCATATCGTATCATCTTCTTCATAGTTCCATACTCAACTGAAAACACTGAGTCATCATGTACAGGCTCATCAATTCATCTTCGAAATTCAAATTATTATGTCGTTCAAAATCCCTCTATAGATCAGCACAGCCTCCATATTCACCCAATTCAATTTTGCCAAACTTGTTGGGTAAAGATTCAAGCTTTATCCATAAGTCAAAATTAGAATCTTGGAATCAAAGATCGGTTAGGAGTTACAGTAGTAGTAGTAGTGAATCGGATAGTAGAGAAGCAATTAAATACGATGTGGTGATAGTTGGAGGTGGACCTGCTGGGTTATCAGCTGCTATTAGGCTCAAACAGTTGTGCCAACAAAAGGACGCTGATTTATCTGTGTGTGTTGTTGAGAAAGGAGCTGAATTGGGTACGTTAATTTATATTCTTATATTCCAAAGATGAAATTGTGGTTGTTAATTTGATTTCATTGGATTGGACAGGTGCTCATATCTTGTCAGGAAACGTATTTGAGCCCCGGGCTTTGGATGAACTCTTTCCCCGCTGGAAACAGGAAGAGGTACCCTACCCTTTAACAATCCTGAATTGAAAAAGTACCCCCTCCCCCCATAGAAATGCAGCCATCTACAGAACTTGAAAAGGCTCTATCCGGACATACATAGTTCATGTGATTATTTATGCATAGTCAATTCTTGAAATGATTTCACTGTCTTTGGCATTCAAACAACCACTAGTATAAGAAGTTGCAAATAACAATTTGGTCCTGTGTAGTGTGGCTTTACTTATATCATATGTAAACCCGGCTCCATTTCTGATTGCAGGCTCCTATTGATGTTCCTGTTACTTCTGATGATTTTTGGCTACTTTCCAAAAATCGTGCCTTTTCGCTTCCAAGCCCATTTCATAATAAAGGAAACTATGTCATAAGGTATCTACTTTGAACCATGGAATCAAGTGTGCATATTACTCCTTTGTCTCAAATTGCTAGTCTTGGTTTCTCGTTTATTTTTTAATTGGTGTTGGGTTCAGTCGGGGATTTTGAAGAAAAGATTCTTATATAGTGTCTTGCATTTTCTCAAAATGTTCCGTAAATATCATCCTAATTTATTGACTCCATATTAATCTTGATGCATGAATGGTATTTAAGCCAGTGATGTCAAAGGCGCGCTTAAACCCTGAAGCGAAGCTCAAAATATGTTGAGCGCTTCGCCTCGCTTTGTGGGCGCTTTGGTGAAGAAGTTGGATAGTTTGAACTTTTAAGAGAATAGTTGGTTCTTAAATTGGCCACAAGCCCCCAATCAACAACAACAACATATCCAGTATTATCCCACACCGTGGGGTCTGGGGAGGGTAGTGTGTACCTTAACCCTACCTTGTGAGGATAGAGAGGCTGTTTCCAATATACCCACGGCTCAGGAAAGCATAAGCACCACATTAATGAAAATATAAACAAGAAAGGACAGTACCAAAAGCCATATAAAAGCAGAATAAAAACCACAAGATAGTAAGGTAATCAACAATGAAAGAAAACAACGGTTAGTCATAAAAACCTACTACCAACAGAAAGCGTGACTGCGTGCCAATACTACTGTTATGAACACTCTAGACTACCTACTCTACTACCCTAATCCTCGACCTCCATACCTTCCTATCAAGGGTCATGTCCTCGGTCAACTGAAGTTGCGCCATATCTTGCCTAATCACCTCTCCCCACCTCTTCTTTGGCCTACCTGTACCTATCCGTAGGCCCTCCAATGTCAACCTCTCACACCTATCTCCTGGGCGTCTGTGCTCCTCTTCCTCACATGACCAAACCACCTAAGCCGCGCTTCCCGCATCTTGTCCTCAATAGGGGACACACCCACCTTGTCGTGAATAACCTCATTTCTGATCCTATCTAACATGGTGTGCCCGCACATCCATCTCAACATCCTCATCTCTGCTGCCTTTATCTTCTGGACATGAGCGATCTTGATTGGCCAACACTCAGCCCCATACAATATCGTTGGTCTGACCACCACTCTGTAGAACTTACGCTTAAGTTTCGGTTGCACCTTCTTGTCACACAAAACACCGGAAGCGAGTCTCCATTTCATTTATCCCGCCCCAGTACGATGTGTGACATCTTCATCAATCTCTCCACCCACCTGAATAATAGACCCAAGGTACTTAAAACTTCCTCTCCTAGGGATGACCTGCGAGTCCAGCCTCACTTCCCCTTTCCCTCCTTGAGTCTCGCCACTGAACTTATACTCCAAGTATTCTGTCTTGGTCCTGCTCAACTTGAAACCTTTAGATTCCAGGGTCTGCCTCCATACTTCTAATTGCGCGTTCACACCGTCTCGCGTCTCGTCAATCAATACAATATCATCTGCAAATAGCATGCACCACGGCACTTACCCTTGGATATGGCGCGTCAGTACGTCCATCGCCAGAGCAAACAAAAAAGGGCTGAGTGCCGACCCCTGATGCAACCCCATCATAATCGAAAAATGGTCCGAGTCCCCACCCACCGTCCTCACTCGGGTCTTTACTCCATCATACATATCCTTAATCAACGTAACGTAGGCAACATGTACACCTCTAGCCTCCAAACACCCCCACAAAACCTCCCTTTAGCCCTCAATCGACTAACTTTAAGACGTTTCTAGTCAAGTTTGAGATATGGAAATGTGTATGTACTGGATTGTGTGCTTTTTGAAAGCTGAAAAGGAGCAAAGTATTCCATGGGCGTGAATTTTGACCTACCAGTTAACTTGTTACCATCTTACACTCCTATGTTGTTTTACTAACCATGAAGCTTCAACTTATAGAGAATGATTGATGGGCTAAAGCACATTCATATATGCATTGAATTAGTGAGTGAACAATATTTGGAAGGGTAAGGAACTAGTCCAATAGTTAACTCGGTCCATTTTGGCCTTCACTAGCGCTTGATGGGTGTCCTTCTGTATGACATTTGTCATGCGAGCAGTGAAGCGATTTCAGTTGCCCTAGCAAATATGTAAGAATTAAAGCACTAGATGGGGATCCCCACTAACAGGTTTGTTTGTCCATACCCACTCTGATATCATCGTACAGACAGAAATGTGCATGGACAAATGACTTATTTGATGAGATGTGCATTTTGCTGATATAGTTATGACATTTCCAGACATTAAATCATAACAATCATGGTAATGCAGTTTGAGTCAGTTAGTTCGTTGGTTGGGGCAGAAAGCTGAAGAACTAGGAGTAGAAATATACCCTGGTTTTGCTGCTAGTGAGGTGCTAGTCTTGTCATTCTGGATTATTTCAATATTTCTGTTTTTTACTTGCTAAGGTAGAAAAGTTTCAGATTTTATTCAACGAACACAATGAAGTTACTGGTATCGCTACTAATGATATGGGAGTGGCTAAAGATGGTTCCAGAAAAGAGAACTACCAGCGTGGTGTTGCACTGAAGGGCAAGTTCTATTACTCAATTTTTTTGTTTTGTTGAAGTTACATTATATCCACAGTTACTGCGGTTTGTTTGATGACTGGTGAATGGAATTTAAATCTTCCTTTACTTTGATGTTAAGTGGTTAACTAGTCCCAAAATATAATTTGATGTGCAGTTTGTCTCTAGTCCATGGAAAAGTGAGTATAATTATCAAACGTTATTTGTGCCCTATAAAGATTCTTGAAAGAAAGTTAATCAAACATCTCAACAGTTAATCAAATGACTCAATACTTCCATGAAAAAACTCCAGCTCAGTTTACGTAGTCTTGAAGCTTCTAGTCAGTATTTATGGTGTTACGGGAATTCATTAGATACAAATGAAAACTTGAACTCCAGTTTAGTTAGTAACAGTTGGAATATGATGCTGTTCATATGGAGCTTTATGGATCAAAAAGGTTTTCGTATGAAGGACAAGCAAAATAAATGCTAATTGTATGCCTTTAGACCAGGATACCATTTGGCTCTTTTCCATACTTCCTAATTTGCTAAGGCCCATCTTCTATGATGGTGTGCAGGGCGTGTTACACTCCTAGCAGAAGGATGTAGAGGATCTTTATCAGATGTATGCAGAAAGTTTATTTTTTTGTCTTTATCATAAATGATTTTTGTGGTTTATACAGCAGTTTAAATTTTAGTACTGAGTTTGTTGACTCTTATGTTTCCTGACAGAAAGTAATCAAGAAGTACAACTTGAGAGAGAAAGGGCAGGGACAACATCAGACCTATGCTTTAGGAATTAAAGAGGTATTTTTCTTTTAATCTTTTTTCTTTTCTCCTTTTTGCTTCTTGATATGTAAGAGACAGAAGTATCTGTTTATTAGATTTGTCATTCTATCCAATTCCTGATTCAGCCTGAAAATCATAAAGCTCATAATAAGATCTGGTTAGTCTCCTGACCACTACAAAAAGGAACCGGGGGGGGGGGGGGTGTATGTAGAAAATGCAACTTCACCAACATGCAAATTTTAAACCAGAGATAAACTTCCCTTTGCAGGCGTTACTTCCCTACTTTTATTAGACCTGGTACGTATATCGATTATTAGGTGCTTAGAGATAAGTCCCATTTTGGACGGCAATCTAGAAGAAGGAATTAAGAACACCATGCTATTCGTGAGTTGGAAAACTCGCACATTTTGCATCAATTTTGCTTCTAACAAGTTAACCTATATATTTTCCTTACTTTTAGTAAAATCATTTTTTTCTTCAATTTCTCTTTTTTCTTGTGAATACTGTTGAACCCAGAAAAGAGACGCCCCACTTGTGGAATTTTCACTAGGTTTCTTGTTGTTGTTTGTCTGTTTGCAAGAGACAGAGAATGTTGAGCTTGCTGTGCTTTAGGCTTTCTTGGAGACATTAACTTCCTTTAGACGGATATCATGATTTACACGGAACTTCATTACTAAAATCCATTTTCATTAAGCACCTAAGAATGTAGCCTAATGGTCAATGAAGTGGGTGAAAATCATGGGAAACCAGGATGTAAATCCCAACAGAGACAAAAAACTTATGTGATATTTTCCTATCGGCCTAAGCCTCGGTGGGCAGAGTTACCCGGTACCTGTGCTGGTGGAAGGTAACAGGCAATCGATACAACAGTCGAGGTGGACAAGTTGGCCCCGAGATAACGTTATAAGAAAAGGAAAAAAAGAAATTCATTCCCATTAACAGTCATGGATAACCTGATATAGCAAGGTATCAATACAGCTATGTTACTAGTAATTGTTTTCTTCTCATCCTTTAAAAGAAATTTCCAGTTGCCAGCTCCCTGCATTGATTGGTTTTCGCAGTCTAGTTAGATATTTTCTCTATGCTTGTTCATTTAGGTTCTCATAAACTTATAAAGAGGGAGTTATTTCAAATATACATCACCCTGCATTTGAAACTTTAAATGGACTATGAACTTATATCAACTTAGTGGATTCCTGAACTTGTTTCTAGCTCAGGTCTGGGAGATTGATGTAGACAAACATCAGCCTGGTTCTGTGCTTCACACACTTGGTTGGCCTTTGGACCAGAAGACCTATGGAGGTTCCTTCTTGTACCATATGAAAGACAGACAGGTTGCGGTCGGCTTTGTGGTTGCTCTAAATTATCACAACCCTTTCTTGAATCCTTACGAGGAATATCAGGTAAATATGAGGATGCTATTGTTTATATAGTGTCCCCCTTGGTCCTCGCTCAAAGAACAAGTTATTTAAATTAGTTCAAGTTTCTTTTGCTTTAAGCATCTAGTTACCTACCTTTCATATCCTAATCTCAGAGGTTTAAATGTCATCCTGCTATTAGACCGCTTCTTGAGGGTGGAACTGTTCTCCAATATGGTGCTCGGTGTTTAAATGAAGGAGGTTATCAGGTGTGCTGGATAATACTTTTTCTTATTATTTTATGGATTTCACATCTTGCTTGTCATAGTTGTGGCACCCATTTTCAACAATGTGTTTCTGATTGTACTCAGAAGTCAGAACTGGTGCATTATGGACTTTGCCATATAATAATGTCCACATCTATGCTGTGGCTGACAAGGATGAGTGATGCCTAGCGTTGCCATTTTTCCTGAACTCAAATGTGCTTAGTAAATTTATTAAAGAACTTTGTGATTATCAGTTCAATATGAGAACACATTTGATAAATTGAATCAAATGCACATAGCTTTCTTCCCATATTATTCTGACATACCTGAGACATGTATTTGTAACTTATTCTTAGTCATACAAATACAAATAATTTGGTTAAATTTCAGTCTATTCCATATCCAGTTTTCCCTGGTGGAGCAATTATAGGATGCTCAGCTGGCTTCTTAAATGTACCAAAGATTAAGGGAACTCACACAGCTATGAAATCAGGTATTACCTATGGTTCTTGTACTTAGTTTTAACCTGGCTAATCAGAATTCGGAATAGCTTATTAATTGAAAATTTATGTTATTCTACTGCAAAATTCACGGTGTTCAGTAATTTTAAAATTGTTGCTTGGCAGAATTAATAGTTTAAGCTATTTGAGTGCAAGATTCAGGGAGGCAGCTAATGATCTAAAACTTATGAGCATGAAAGACTTTTGAAACTTATGATCTAAAACAATCATAGATATTTGTGTGGCCATAAATCATCTCATTAAGAGTAAAAGGAGAAGTTTAAAGTTACATTGTTTCCAAATTTAAAAATAGGTCATTCTTTTAGAAACGGATTAAAAAAGGGGAAAACATTTATTCTTTTTGAAATGGAGGGAGTAGTCCTTATAATTCGAAAGTTTATTTCATCAAGCATGAGTCATTTCTTGTGTTTGTGTTTATGAACCGGTAAGTTTTCTAGTGGTGAGTAGTGAAACGTCTGAATTGATACAACAATAATAACAACTACGTCTAAATTTTTAAACTAGTTCAAAAAATGTCTGACTTGGTGATTACTTTAACTTATTGACTATGAACAAGCTCTTCTTTTGAATGGTGTACCCAGTTTTGTTGGAGGGGGTTTTGTATTCTTCTTAGAGAATAATTTCCACTATCTCTCTCTCTTTTTCTTTCCCCCTTTTTGTTTCATCTTTTTCTACTAATCCATGACTATGCAAACTTGAAAACTTACAAGTGTCATATTTTGTAAAAATCGAATTAAGAATTTGGGCCTACATTTCCCTTATTGGAGTGCTTTTCTTATTTTTTTTTTGGGGTGGGGGGGTGGGGGTGGGGTGGGGTGGGGGAGGTGTACCATTCTACCTTCATTATTGATTAGAACTGCTTGTACTATTCTCTTTTCTGTTACTAGTCGCTTTAACAGTTAATAGCATACCAAAAAGGAAAAAAAGAGAAACCAGTTTAGATTTCGTTTCTAATTGGCTAAGGCCATTCTCCTTGGACAAAAACTTTGTAATGCCTGCTTGGTTAAGAATTACATATTTCCGAGTATTTGATTCTCCAAAATTGTAAGTCTTCAACATATAGGGCTTCACGGCTTCATAGCTAACGATGCATCTGAAAACTCTTTATCGTACTCCTATGAGTACGGGACAAGATATTAAGCATGGGATTTTCCCTACTTTTTTTTTTCTGCTTATCCTCAAGAAAGTAAATGATGCACCTATTAACTTCAAATTGTCTGACAGGAATGCTAGCGGCAGAATCTGTATTCAGCACGCTCCAAGAAGGTTTGAAGATGGACTATTTTTGGGACAATTTACGAAGTTCATGGATATGGGAAGAACTATATACTGCAAGGAACTATCGTCCTGTGAGTGTTCTGTTTTGAAAACCTTTGAGCATATTTGGTAGGTAATCATCACATTGCATCATCTCAAAAGTATAGTACTTTTTGAGAATAGTGCATAATGTTTTGCTGGAAGGGAGCACCTCTATGCTTTTCCTGATTTTGGTGAGACAAATGGCTCTGGCAACCAACTTTTTGTTGCCTCTTATATATTGAATTCAGCTACTATTTTTTCAGTTAGATTAGCTACAGGACGTTTGTTAATATTACCCGTTTAATCTTCTTTCTTTATTAACTTCTCTGCTGCAGGCATTTGAGTATGGGCTCTATCCTGGTTTGGCTATAAGTGCCATAGAGCAGTAAGATTCTGCCTTTTGCTTAGGGTGTGTTTGATATGAAGAATTTCCAGAAAATTAGTCATTTTCTGGCTACTAAATACCAAAATATATTTTCCTTGAAAAAATATTTTTCATTAATAGGGGAAAAGCGATTTTCTTTGCTTATCTTTTTCTCCTAAAGTCCGTTTGAAATAGTTTCTAAATTTTAGAAATGTTGGATAGTGAGACAAAATTCTTTTGGTGTTTTTCCTTACCAAACATACTCTTAGTCACAACGTCTTTTCAACACTCATGGTTTTTTATTTAATACCAACTTCTAGACCTGTATGATAAATGGATCAGCTTATATTTGGCAGTTACATACTCAAGGGAAGATCTCCAGTCACTCTGAAGCATGGGAAACCTGATTATGAAGCTACAAGTGTAAGGAATTCTTTTATCGTGATACCAGATGCTTTATTTTGCTTGGTAAAGCATATATATTATTTAGCTCTGGTTGTGGACTGGGAAGGACATCTTAAAGTGGTATCCTCCACAAACTTTAAATAATCATATTATACAAGTTGTTATGTCATGTGAGCTCCGACAATTGTACAAAAGCATAAAAACGTTTCACTTGAGTCAATGTTCTTTTTTCCCTCCAAGAGTCCTCCTGTAGCATCTTTTAGAATTTCTCTAGACTGCACAGTACCACAGACCATGCCCCTTTAATTGCTCTTTTTTTAGCTTTCCAGCAGATCCTGCATGGATTTAGCATTACCCAACATGAACTTCATCAGCAAAATGAAATTCAGATATTGTTTTCCTTTCTTTTGGGGCAATTCTATATGTTTTTTTGAAGTGATTCTTCATCCTTTTGAAGACACTGGAGCACAATTATGAAGCTTAGTGGTAGGGCCTTTCTTTGATTTGCTTATTGTGCAAGGAGTGCACTCTGGTTGACTTGTCATTGATTTCTGTTTTTTATGAAATTTGATGGCACTGAGGGTTAAAAGAGTAATGCCTATTAATGTCACAGTGAAGTTAGAAACTGAAGCATTGGTAATGCTACGAGGACTCATTTGCGAATGAGCATATTCTTGTTCATGCAGAGTAGTAGTTTTTAGCCGTTTAGATGGAAAAATGAAAAGCATTGGTGTGGTTTTCTGGGGTTTGGTCGCCTGAGAATTCCGCACCTGCTGGTGGTGTTACTTTTCGTAAAAGATAAATCACCGGAGAAGAGGTGATGCAAAAACAGCCTGAAATTCACCGGAAAAAAGGCACGGTGACTGTCCCGGACTCGCTGGTTACTGCACAGCGGGGATTTCTCACTAGTTGCTCTGATACCATGTGAGAAAGCATGGGAAAAAATATATTATTACTATACGTCAAGTGTTTTACAACAACCCAATTTATATTCAATGTTTACATATACCTAAAGCCTTCTATACCAATGTGGGACACTATACATGAACTAATTCTAACAAAGCCAATTCTGAAATCTTCCATGTCCATTTGTATCACAATATCTAGCTCAGAATAAGTGTGCTCTTTTTGAAGGAAGTTGATTATGTTCTGAAATTGCAGCGTATAGCTCGCAAATCAAGTGTTTGGCTACCGAAATTACATGAATTGTCCTTATCTGCAGGAAGCACAATTATTCTCACCAATTGAGTACCCGAAGCCAGATGGTGCTGTATCTTTTGATGTACCGACCTCTCTATACAGGTAAAATGTCTGTCACGAACATTTTCTGATACCTTAGTGAGCCGGTAGGTGATTAATTTGTTCGTTCTCCCGCAAATTGTATTATAGCTATATTTCCCCTATATGAAAATGAATTTGTAGCTACTAAATCGAAAAGTTTGGTCAAAGACGCTGCAATATGATGAAGATTTTTTCTATTGGTGCATACTTTCCCAGAACAAAGAATTTCTAGAGAGTTGATCAGGAACTAATCTAGCCAATTGAAATCTTATCAAGTCTTGTCATCATGTGAGAACTCTGGATTAAGGTTTGTGAAGACAGGTTAATTTTTTTTAAATAGAAGTTACATCGCGGTTGAACATATCACCATTACCATGCCAAATAAATTACTTATACATGTGCGGTAAGACTCATTTGGTTAAAGCACTAATTCGACACGTAATGTATCAGGGCTAAAGAAGTTCCCATGCATTGTCTTCTTTCTGTATGCTGCAAGGACTAAAAGATCTTTCCTTTTAGCCCCTCCTGTCTTGGTGGACAGATCTTCTTTCATAATAAACTGCTGGTTTTTCTTTCTAATTGCCTTCCTGTAGGAGCAACACAAATCATGATCATGACCAACCATCTCATCTTCTTCTGAAAGATCCTACAGTTCCAGAAAATGTCAACTTGCCCAAGTATGCTGGACCTGAGGCACGATATTGTCCTGCACGAGTTTATGAGTAATATTCTCATCTAGATAATATTTTTTTCCATTTCCTTCTCATGTGGGGCGCATTTTTTTAATTATCCTCTTCAAAATGATAGGTACATACCGGATGAGACGGGTGACTTAAAGTTACAGATCAATGCTCAAAACTGCTTGCACTGCAAGGTAAAATGCTGTCTTGTCTCCCTGGTCCAATCTTCCAGCACTAAGTTAAAGCTTTTACATGTTAAAGCCATGACATATGTTTCAAATCCCGGTGTAGACATCTCTAAGCTGCAATAATATCCATAAAACATACTGTGTGCATCGCAAGCTGCAAGGGTTCTTGCTGACAGTTCTATGGCAATTCAACGACTCTACTGTTCACTCGCTTAGTTTTTATGCTTATAGGCTACTTGATGACACTTCATATTGGCATCCAGGTTAACAGTATTAAGTCTGTATTATTTCAGGCCTGCAGTATTAAAGATCCGAGACAGAATATTGAATGGACAGTTCCAGAAGGTGGAGGCGGCCCTGGTTACACAATCATGTAGATGACTTTCATCCCTCATGAACTACTAAAATGGATTCTCCGATAACCCTTTAAGATGAATAGAAAAGTTCGAAAGTGAAATTTTTCGCACTCATATACTTCATCTTGGGTAATAGACATTGCTGGATTGTAAATAAATTCAAGAAAGAGGAAATCAAGAATAAGGTTGTTGCAAAAACATTTTTAATTTGGATGGTGAGAACCATCTTGATCTTTCCTTGAACTTTTGCCTATTTTGTGGGTACGGAGGTAAATTATAATCAACGAATGAACAATCTTCACACTTTGTGGTTTTGACGAGTGAATTTTGGCCCTGTATGGGAGTAAAAGCAAATGTTAATAAGTGGTTCGGAGATAATATTTTGATTTGAAAATAAAAAAACAATGACATTTAGAAATTTTAGTACCACAAATGGCATCTTTGCCTAAATGTCTTTTCTTTTTTGAAGGGGGAATGGGTTCGGAAAAATCGAAATATGGGGTCAATGTATGTGGCTCTTGCAAAGTATCTGGGCAATTTGTGAATGACAAGCTAAAGAGCTTGAAAATGCAATTATCTCTAGTTAGGACAACAAACAGAAGTTACTTGGGAGCTTGTAGTAGCATTAGGCAATTGAGTTACAGAATATGCTCCTACTATCTGAGCTGGACTATGGTTCTAAAGATGTGAAGATAAGAAAAAGCAGATTCAACATATATTATATATACATAAAAATTTTTTTTTTTTTTACCTATCTACGCATTGTAATTTCTAACTAAGGCGTGTTAATTGACTCTCGATGGACAAGACTAGCTCCGCCCCTGAGGGCTCGTAATTTAGTTTAGGGTTGAAAAGGATAGGAGTCACCTACACTTTTTGAGTTGACCACCGGTGGTGCTTCGTGTTTGTCAATGTGTATTGTGCTTGATCATAGTTCGCTAGCGTTTGGACATAGAATTGATTGAAACTTGAAAAAAGCGTTTTTGAAATTTTGTTGAAAAATAATTTTTGAAAATATTGAAGTTGTGTTTGGACATGTATTTTATTTGAAAAAAATTTGAAGTTTTGTAAATGAGAAATTTTCACTCAGGATGAAATTCAAAAATAGCCAGATTTACAAGTGGTAATTGAACAATAGCCACAATTTCAAAAGTAATCGAAATTTAACCACTTTTCATGTAAAGATAAATCTGAACGAAAACACTGTTCAAAATCCGAAAAATATTCCAGCATAATATACCGGAGTTCAAATTTTTTACATGTGAACTTCCAGCATAATATACTGGTCCAACATAATATGCTGGAAGTTCATACACAAGTGCTCCAATCTCCAGTATATTATGCTGTCACTTTCCGTGTGCTGGAGTTTCAGCATAATATGCTGGAAGTTCATACACAGGTGCACCAATCTCCAGTATATTATGCTGGAACTTTCCGTGTTGCAGCAAAATAGTGGCTATTTTTCAATGACTTTGCAAACGCTAGCTATTTTTCAATTAACAGTCCGAAAACCGGCTAGCCCGTGCTATTTTTACCAAATATTGCCTTAAACCAGTTTTTGGGTACTTGAAATGTTTTGATTTTTCCCTCCAAAACATATTCACATTCCATAAACAAATAATGTTTTCAATTTTTTTTTGAAAAAATAAAAGTCAAAATCTATGGCCAAACGGACGCTCTTGTCCTTTAGATATTTGGTAATTTATGAACCAATTGGTAAAATATTCAAATGTTCAAGGTCCACTGAGATTCATCAGGTACTCACGATATAGTGTTATATATTTATGGTAATATATATTGTTCCTGGATTTGTGTTCTTGCTGTATTTTATATTTTAAGATCAAGTAAAGGATTTTGCTTATTATTTTTCAATATATAGTGTCTGGTAGAGGGTGTGAAGATCGCTAGAAAACTTTGGTATCTAATATGGTAAGAGGAGCTGTTTACCCTAAAACGGTACAGTTGAATTTGTTCGTGGTTTATAGACAAGTGAATTAATTTGATCCAAAAGATAACGAAATAACTGGTGAGATATAAAATACTTAGCCTTAGAATGTAGATGAAATGACAGAGCTGATGAGTCCAGGAACTGGATTTTTGGGTACAACAATAATGAGATCAAAAGCGAGAGAATAAAATTATATTAAAATGCTGTATAGAGTATAGTGTAAGTTAGCCAGAAAATTCATGTCCCTTATAATGATAACTGAGCTTTCTATTTATAGCTATGTCTAGGGAAGGAATCCTAGGATCATGCCCTTCTTTAATGTCAATTATGAGGGCCATTGATGAAGATGTAACGTTAGACATAAATGCCAAATTCCTTGTAACGTGCCATCATCCTTAATGCTGCAAAATATTTTGTATTAATGTTACCGGACGCAAAGTATTTACTACTCCTTTTATGATCTTTATTCCTTCCGGTGACAAGCGGAATAGCTTTGTTCAGTGGCCATCTCCATCTTGTGTTCCACATGTCCTTCCTTTAAGCGGCCACGTGTCATGCCATATTTTTTCCTATACAGATAGTTCCTCTGCTTTCCGATTACATTACTTTGTGTTACCGGGATGTTGGTAGAAACACTCTTTTGGCGGAAATTACTATAATTCCTTTTGAAGGCCACTAACGGTTGATTAGACGTCTGTCTCTCCGCATTTAATGCTCCGAACACGTGTCTTCCCATGATTTAGCTCGCCTTTTGCCGATTATCGAGGTAATCTTAGCCAAGGATTTAGCCGCCAAATTTTTTACTTATACGTATCAACTTCCCCCCTTGCATTCCAACTTCTTTCATCTCATTTCGCCTACTTAGTCTTCATCTTCTTCAAACAAAAACCCTTTCTCTTTTTCGATGGATTCCTCCTCAAAATGTACTGGTTCTTCGAAAGGCAAAAACAAAACAGATGACTTTGTCGCTCCAACCGTAGATTCCATCATACCAAAAAGACTCAATACCGCAAAGGATTTTGAGGAGAAATTCCCTTCTGCTAACCCTCGTACATGGGCTGTTAGCAGGTACCCTTCTTCCATTCGTCCTTCCAGAATTCCCGTTATGAAGGAAGATTGCCGTTGCCATGAATTGGATATCATCGCTCCCGATCTATCGGAGCGAGTGAACCTTCCCAAGGAAGGTTTTACATACTTTTACACGTATCCCTTTACTTTGGATGCTTTTTCTTTGAGCGGGAGAGCTTGATTCCGTGATTGCTGAATTTTGCCTTCGCTACCAAGTGTACTTGGCATAGCTAAGCCCTTCAGTATGGAGGACGGTTGCCTGCCTTCGACGCATGTGTCAGGAAACTGGGGAAGAGCTATCATTAGCTCGTATGATGAACCTTTACTCCCCAAGATTTTTCGGGGAGGTATGATAAACCTCTGCAAACGTAGCCACCATGATCTGTTGACTAGCATGGATGATGACAACGACCGTGGGTGGACGGAACGGTACGTTGCAACTGCCACTAATAACATCATTCCGTCAATGACATCATCCCTTCCGAGAGCTTGGAATCGTACTCGTAAGATTTTTTTAAAATATATTTTCTCTTACTTAATATTCTCTCATGGATGTATTGATCCTTCAACCTTCGTATGTTACAATGACTCGATGGATCCCACCGGTGGTAGAAGGCTTGGGCCGGTGGGTTCAGAAGATCTTAGATGTTACGACGCCCGAGACTCGTTTATGGAAAGAACTGACCCTTAAGTACGGGTGGATGACCAAAAATTACGGTAATTTGAACTTAACTCGCTTCCATATTTCTCTGCTTTGCATATTGATTGAACTCTTCTGACTTGTTTATGAAATTAAGTTTACCTGCGGGCTCTGTTACTGTCCCCGAGGAGGACGTTTTGGCTGACCCTACTACTGTAGTGAGGCTGCTTCAGGAAGCACTTACTCGAACAGGCATCTCCGGGCCTGCTTCGTGCACAAACGTTTCTTCACAGAGTCCCCGGCTAGAGAACAAGCAACCAAAGAGAAGACGTTCCTCTACGACCGGCGAAAATAATAAGCGGGTGAAGACTGCTGTCCCCGAGCTATCTCCGGTGACGATGATGCCTAGTCCTCCTTTCGGGCCGGTCATAGACACTGTGATGATTGATGATGATGAAGAAGCTAGTGATGAGGGAGCTTCTCTTCATTGGAGGCGACAATCCTTATCATCTCAACAGGATGCTCAACCTGCTGAGACATTCATACCAACCGAGGATGATGTCTTGGCACTTTGGGGAGAATTTGATTTGGTAGATAATGCCAACTCCCATTTTCGGGCCCCAATTGTTGTGCCTGGTACTGTGAGCAGAGTACCGAGTCCTTGCCGTCTTCGGTTGGCGAGCACCCAACATCCAGTGCTGCTTTTGACGTAGCTGTTTCTCATTCTTCTACCCCATCAGCTTCATCACCACCTTCTCCAACACCAGTAACTGCTACATTACTTCTATATTCATCCACTCTTCCACCAGCAATATCATCTCCATCGTCCGCACCTGACCATAAAGAAGGTATCCCTCCTCCACAGTCCCTAGTTCATGGGAATTTGGGGCGAAATTATGCTGCCCCATCTGAAGATCCTCAGAAAAGGAGGAATGTTACTCTTTCGGTCTCTATCGAGTACAATCTTCTTTCCCGGCCAGTGGAGCTTGCTAACTATCTGAAGCCTTTGGTTTCAGAGAAGGATTGGGAAAGGATTCAAACACTCTCGGGAGAGTGTTTGTTGAACAATGCTATGCATAATGCCGCACCGCTACGTTTCTTTCTTCCTCTGTTATTTCCCCTGCTTTTGAATGAATGTATTTTGAGTTTTACCTCTTCTTGTTTTACAGACCAACTTTCATGCTTCTGAAGGCCTTCAAAGGTTGATTCGTGAGAAGGAAGGACTTACTTCTGAACAGGATCAGCTTTTCTTAGAACGGGACCAAACCATTCTCCGTCTCTCAGAACTGGAAACGAGAGCCACGAAGGCTGATGTTTTGGAAGCTCGTTTACAGCAAAGTGAGCAAGAAGTGATAACCCTCAGCCAAGAAGTTGGCCCGCTGACGGTTAGATTTGATGAAGCCAAGGCTAAATGGGTTGTGATGACCCAAAATGTCATCTTTAAATTTAGTAAGTAATTCTGTGTTCTAAGGCCTCGAAAATCACTATTTATCATTCCTCGACTTGCATGCGCAATCCATATAATTTTTTGAAAAGTTTTGTGTGAAAAATGGATTAAAATGTGATATAGAGCTTTAAAACTCAATCGAGTTGACTTTGGTCAACATTTTGAGCAAACGGACTTGGATCAGTGTTTTGACAATTCCGGTAGGTCCGTATCGTGATTTGGGACTTGAGCGTATGCCTGGAATCGAATTCTGAGGTCCCTAACTCGAGATATGGAATTTTGATGAAAAATTAAAAGTTTAAAAGCTTAATGATTTTTAAGAATTTACTGATGTTGGATTTATTGACACCTGGTCCATATTTTGTTCCGAAGCCCGGTATAGGTCCACTATAATATTTATGACTTGTCTGCCGAAATTGGTGAGAAACGGAGTTGATTTGACGTGATTCGAATGTTCGGTTGTGAAAATATAAGTTTTAAAGTTTTCTTGAAAATTTCATTCGATTTGGTGTTTAATTCATAGTTTTAGGTGTTATTTTGGCGATTTGATCGCGCAACAAGTTCGTATGATATTTTAGGACTTGTGTGCATGTTTGGTTTGGAGCCCCGAGGGCTCAGGTGAGTTTCATATAAGCTACGAGTGTTTTGAAACTTTTGAAAAAATCTGGTATTTCTAGTTCTGGTTTCCTTAATCGCGATCGCGAAGGCTTGTTGAGCACGAATGAAAATTTGTACTATGCGATCGCATAGTATTGTACGCGATCGCACAGTTGGAAAAGCTAAGGCACTGTGAACGCTAGGGCCAAGCTGCGATCGCGTAGAAGGAATGAGGCAGAAGCTGAATCACTGAAATTGTGCTACGCGATCGCATAAGCCTGTACGCGATTGCGTAAGGTTGAGAAAATATTCTTTGCGATCGCATGGCCATTTACTCGATCGCGTAGAGTTAAACAAACATGGGAAAAAGTTGTTCTACGTGATCGCAGACGAATTTCCGCGATCGCGATGAGTAAAAATTCGAGAAACAAAACTTAAGTTCTAGAAAATGGGATTCGTCCCATTTTCAACCATTTTCCATTTTTGAGCTCGGGTAAGGCGATTCTTGGGCAATTTTTACGGGAAAATATTGGGGTAAGTGTTCCTTATCCAATATTGATTAAATTTCATGATTCCATGCTCATTTATATCATGAATCCGTGAAAGTTTGGGAGAAAAATCAGATTTTTATAAAATCTTCCAAAAATAAAAATTTAAGATTTGAAGGTCCATTTGACATCGGAATTTGATTTTTTTTGTATGATTGGACTCGTCTCAGAATGGGTGTTCGGATTTCGTAAGTTTTTCCGAGATTTGAGACGAGGACCCCACTGTCAATTTTTAAAGTGAATTTCGGATTTTATCCGGAAAGTTAGTAAATTCATATGGAATTAATTCCTATGATTTGTATTGAGTATATCAAATTATTTGTGAATAGATTTGACGCTTTTAGAGAAAAATTCAAAAGGAAAAGCCGTGGTCGAATAATTGATTAAAATTGCAAAGCGAGGTAAGTGTCGTGGTTAACCTTGACTTGAGGGAATAGAACCCTTAAATTATTTGTTATATGAAATGCATGTGAACGACGTATAGGCGAGGTGACGAGTGTCTATACATCATCAAATTAATTATTTGCATAATTATTTGAAAATCCTAAATTTGTTTTAATACACGAATTAATTGTTATGATACTTGTTTCTCTCGTATTCTTTGTCAAATATTAATTCTTGAATTCCTGCAATAATTGCTACATGCTGATTTGATTTATGTGCATTAATTGTTACTTGACCTTTAGCATATTAAATAGTAAACTGCCTATTTTTTCCCTAATTACCATAATAAATTGCTATTTGTCATTGTTTGTTTCATAATTAAATCATAATTACTGTATGCTTGTTGTCATAAATTTTTTATATTAATTGTTGCATTTATTCGGGCAATTTCTTCTATAAGAATTGGTAAATGGATATATTGGAGGAGCGGGTTGCACGCCGCAACATAATTGATTGAATTGAATATATTAGGGGATCGGGTTGCACACCACAACGGACTTATTAAAAGTCCATATTGGGGGATCGGGTTGCACGCCGCAACAGACTTATTTAAAAGTCCATATTGGGGGGATCGGGTTATTCGCCGCAACAGACTTATTTAAAAGTCTATATATACTTGATTAAAATAAATATATGAGAGGATTGACAATGAATATGTTGTGGGAGTAGGTTGCACGCTGCAACGGAAATTGATTGAAATAATAATTGGTTATGACTGCTGAGTTGGCTTCAACTATTAGAAATGAGTTACCTGATTTAATACTATTATTGTGGTTATTACTATTATTGCGTACATGTTAATGTAAGTGACCTGCCTTAGCCTCGTCGCTACTTCGTCGAGGTTAGGCTCGACACTTATAGGTGCATGGGGTCGGTTGTACTGATATTGTACTCTACACTTCTTGTACAGATTTCGGAGTTGGTCCCAGCGGAGTACCATAGAATTGCTCGAATTTCAACTACCAGAGGAGACTTGAGGTATAACTGCACGGCGTTCGCAGTTCTGAAGTCCCCGTCTACTTTACTTTAGCTGTGTGTTTATTTTCAGACAACTTTATTTTATCTAGACCTTTATTTGTATTATTCTGGGATGGTATTTAGACACCGTTATTTTTATGGATTATTCACTACATTTCATACTTTACTTCCGCATTTGTTTCTTTGTTATTAATAAATTTAAAAATTGTTTTAACATGGATAATATTATTTTAACGTTGGCTTGCCTAACAAGTGAAATGTTAGGCGCCATCACGGTCCGAAGGTGAGAATTTCGGGTCGTGACAGTTGGTATCAGAGCGCTAGGTTACATAGGTCTCATGAGTCATGAGCAAGCTTAGTAGAGTCTGAAGGATCGGTATGGAGATGTCTGTACTTATCTCTCAGAGGCTATAAAGTTTAGGAACAATATCACTTCTTTCTTATTCTATCGTGCAATTTTATTCTATCATCGATGATTGAACCATTCTACTCTTATTCTCTCACAGATGGTGAGAATACGTAATACATTTACTGATGGACAGGGACTAGAGCCCCCGGTGGCAACTATGGCCAGGGGTAGATATCGAGGCCGAGGTCGTGCTAGAGGCCGAGGCAGAGACAGAGACAGAGGTAGAGCTCAATTTAGATCTCGGGCAGCTGCACCTGTTGTAGAACCTCGGGTGGATCTTCAGGCGAGGTTCCAGTTTAGAATGTACCAGTCAGACCAGTTCAGGTTCCGAAAGGATTCATAGCTACTCTAGTACTTCAGGACCCTCTAGTCCGTTTGGTGAGTCTTATGGAGGGTGTGGCCCAAAATCGTACATTTCCAGTGGCACCGGCCGTCTCACAGGCTGGGGGAGGATCACAAACTCCCACTACTCCCGCTCCGGAGCAGATGGCTCCCCAGAATTAGGCTCCAGTAGCCCCGCCAGTTGGGATAGTTTAGCTAGTTGTTGCGGCACAGACTGGTGATAGGCCCGCCATGTCTTTTGAGGCCTTATTGAGACTGGATAAGTTCACTAAGATCTTTCCAGTTCACTTCAGTGGTACACCTTCTGAGGACCCACATGATTATCATGACCGCTGCCATGGGGTGCTACGGAACATGGGTATAGTTGAGACCAATGGGGTTGATTTTGCTGTATTTCAGATAACGGGTTTCGCCAAGAGGTGGTGGAGAGATTATACATTGACCAGACCAGTCGGATCGCCTGCACTTACTTGGGAGCAGTTCTTTCAACTATTTCTGAAGAAGTTCCTTCCTATCACACTGAGATAGGATTACCGCTAGCAATTTGAGCGTCTACAGCAGGGAAGTATGACTGTTACTCAGTATGAGTTCTGTTTTGTGGATTTGGCCCTGTCATGCTCTCCTTTTACTACCTACTGAGGGAGAGAGAGTGAGGAGATTTATTGAGGGACTCACTTACCCTATCAGTCTTCAGGTGGCCAAGGAAATCGGAGGCGAGATTTCTTTTCAGGCAACTACTAATATCACGGGGATGATCGAGATGGTTCTTGCACAGGAGAGAGGGCAGAGGTCTGATAAGAGGCCTCGTCAGTTCAGTAATTTTAGTGGTGCCTCGCCTGGAGGCAGGGGTAATTTTGGTAGGGGTTATCCTCCCAGACCATTTCATTCAGCACTTCATGCATCTCCCGGTGCTTCAGGGAGTCACGATCCTATTATGCCCTACTCTGGGCAGCCAACACTTATTGCACATTCAGCTCCTATCAGTGCACCACCACTGTAGAGTCACTACAACGGTTATCCGGCCCATTCGGGCCAGCTTCAGCTTTAGCAGCCATGACATCAGGATGGGTGTTATGAGTGCGGGAACATTGGTCACATCAGGAGGTATTGCCCTAGGTTGGTGAGTAATAGATCTTGGCAGGATTCTCGTGCCGTCATACCGGCACTGGTTGCTTCACCGCCTGCTCATCTAGATAGAGGTAGAGGTCAGGCCATTAGAGGTAGAGGTCAGACCGTTAGAGGTGGAGGCCAGCCAGCTAGAAGCCATCCTAGGGACGCAATTCAGAATGGTAGGGCTCACCCCCGATTTTATGCTTTTCCAGCTAGGCCTGAGGCCGAGTCATCTGATGCTGTGATCACAGGTATTATTTCAGTTTTCCATAGAGATGCTTCAGTTCTATTTGATCCAGAATATACTTATTCCTATGTGTCCTCCTATTTTGCTTCATATTTGGTTGTGCCTTGTGATTCTCTGAGTGCATATATGTGTGTATCTACACCGGTGGGAGACTCTGTTATAGTAGATAATGTCTATCGTTCGTGTGTGGTTACTATTGATAGTCTTAAGACTAGTGTGGATCTTCTATTTCTTGATATGGTAGATTTTGATGTCATCTTGGGTATGGATTGGCTGTCACCTTATCATGCTATATTGGATTGCCATGCCACGACAGTGACCCTAGCCATGCCAAGGTTACCTCAGTTAGAGTGGAAAGGAACTTCTGGCCATTCTGCCAGCAAGGTTATTTCTTATATGAAAGCTCAGTGTATGGTCGAGAAAGGGTGTCTAGCGTATTTGGCTTATATTCGCGATCCCAGCATGGATGTTCCTTCTATGGACTCAGTACCAGTGGTGCATGAATTTCCAGAAATATTTTCTGCAGATTTGCCGGGAATGCCACCCAATAGAGATATTGACTTCTGTATTGATTTTGCTCCGGGCACTCAGCCCATTTCTATCCCACCATACCGTATGGCCCCGCCGGAGTTGAAAAAATTGAATGAGGAGTTACAAGACTTTCTTGATCAGGGATTCATTAGACCTAGTGTCTCGCCCTGGGGTGCACCAATACTATTTGTAAAGAAGAAATATGGCTCTATGCTGATGTGTATAGATTATCGACAGTTGAACAAGGCCACTATCAAAAACAAATATCCGTTGCCAAGAATTAATGACTTATTTGATCAGCTTCAGGGTGCCAAGGTATTTTCGAAGATTGATTTGAAAGTCTGGTTACCATCAGTTGAAGATTAGGGCATCTGATGTCCCTAAAATAACTTTCCGAACTCGGTATGGGCATTGCGAATTCCTAGTGATGTCATTTAGATTGACAAATGCCCCTGCAGCATTTATGGATTTGATGAATCAGGTGTTCAAGACCTATTTGGATTCTTTTATGGTTGTATTTATTGATGATATCTTGATTTACTCCAGCAGTCGAGAGGAGCATGAGCAGCATCTTCAGAGTGTGCTTCATACTTTGAAGAATAATCAGTTATATGCCAAATTTTCAAAATGTGAGTTTTGGTTAGACACAGTTGCCTTTTTGGGGCATGTTGTATCGGCAAAAGGCATAAAGGTGGATCCTAAGAAGATAGAGGATGTTCAGAATTGGCCTAGACCTACTTCAGTTACAGAGATGCGTAGTTTCCTGGGTTTAGCAGGTTACTATAGTCGGTTCGTGGAAGGGTTTTCATCTATAGCAAGCCCATTGACCAGACTGACCCAGAAAGCTGTCCCATTCATATGGTCAGACGAGTATGAGTTGAGCTTTCAAAAGCTTAAGACCTCTTTGACTACGACGCCAGTGTTGGTATTACCCACAGGTTCAGGATCGTATACGGTATATTGTGACGCATCTCACATTGGGCTTGGTATAGTATTAATGCAAGATGGAAGGGTGATTGCATATGCGTCGCGACAGTTGAAAGTTCACAAGAAGAATTATCCTGTTCATGACTTAGAATTGGCAACCATTGTTCAGGCACTAAAGATTTTGAGGCATTATCTCTACGGTGTCTCGTGTGAGGTATTTACTGATCATCGTAGCCTTCAGTATCTGTTCAAACAAAAAGATCTTAATTTGAGGCAGAGAAGATGGTTGGAATTGTTGAAAGACTATGATATCACCATTTTGTATCACCCCGGAAAGGCCAATGTGGTGGCCGATGCTTTGAGTAGAAAGGCTGTGAGTATGGGCAGTCTTGTGTATATTCCGGTTAGTGAGAGGCCATTAGCCGTAGATGTTCAGACCTTGCCTAATCAGTTCGTGAGGTTAGATGTTTCAGAACCCAGTCGGGTTCTAGCTTGCACAGTCGATCAGTCTTCTTTATATGAGCACATCAGAGAGCGGCAGTATGATGATCCTCATTTACTTGTCCTTAAGGACACGGTGTGGCACAGTAATGCCAAACAAGTTGTTGTAGGGAAAGATGAAGTTCTACGAATGCAGGGTCGTATTTGTGTGCCTAATATTGATGGGCTTCATGAATTAATTCTTGAAGAGGCACACAGTTCCAGGTATTCTATTCATCCAGGTACCGCCAAAATATATCAAGATTTGCGGCAACATTATTGGTGGAGGAGAATGAAAAAGGATATAGTTGCATATGTAGCTCAGTGTCTGAATTGTCAGCAAGTTAAGTACGAGCATCAGAAACCTAGTGGTTTGCTTCAGAAGTTAGAAATTCTTGAGTGGAAATGGGAGCGTATCACTATAGATTTTGTTGTTGGATTCCCACAGACTCAGAGAAAATTTGACGCAGTTTGGGTCATTATGGACAGGTTAACCAATTCAGCACATTTCATTCCAGTGGAAGTTACCTATTCTTCAGAAAGGTTAGCTAAAATTTACATTCGTGAGATTGTCCGCCTTGACGGTGTGCCCGTGTCTATTATTTCAGATCGAGGTATGCAGTTTACCTCACACTTCTGGAGGGCTGTACAATGTGAGTTAGGCACGCGGGTTGAGTTGAGTACAACATTTCATCCACAGACAGACGGACAGTCAGAGCTCACCATTAAGATATTAAAGATATGCTTTGCGCTTGTGTTATGGACTTTGGAGGTACTTGGGATCAGTTCTTGCCACTTGCGGAGTTTGCTTATAATATTAGCTACCAGTAGAGCATTCAGATGGCTCCATATGAGGCATTATATGGAAGGCAATTCCGTTCGCCAGTTGGCTTGTTTGAACCGGGAGAGGCTTGGTTGTTAGGTACCGATTTGGTACATGATGCCTTGGATAAGGTCAAGATTATTCAGAATCGACTTCGCACAACTGACTCTAGGCAAAAGAGTTATGCCGACCGTAAAGTTCGTGATATTGCATTCATTGTTGGAGAAAGAATATTGCTCCGGATTTCACCTATGAAAGGTGTAATGAGGTTCGGAAAGAAGGGCAAGTTGAGCCCTGGGTATATAAGACCCTTTGCAATTCTTGAAAGGGTGGGTCAAGTAGCCTACATGCTTGCATTACCACCTAGTTTATAGCAGTTCATACGGTGTTCCATGTGTCTATGCTCCAGAAATATCATGGTGATCCGTCCCATGTGTTAAATTTTAGCTCAGTCCAATTGGACAAAGATTTGACTTACGAGGAGGAGCCGGTGGCTATTTTAGCCCGGCAGGTCCGACAGTTAAGGTCTAAGAGTTATCCTTCAGTTTGGGTACAATGGAGAGGTCAGCCGATAGAGGCATCTACCTGGGAGTCCGAGTCGGACATGCGGAGTAAATATCCACATCTTTTCTCCAACTCAGGTACTTTTTCTAACTCCGTTCGAGGACGAACGTTTGTTTTAGAGGTGAAGAATGTGATGACCCAAAGTGTCATATTTAAACTCAATAAGTAATTATGTATTCTAAGACCTCGAAAAGCACTATTTATCATTTCTCGACTTGCATGCGCAGTCCATATAATTTTTCGGAATGTTTTTGTATGAAAAATGGATTAAAATGTGAAATAGAGCTTTAAAACTTAACTGAGTTGACTTTGATCAATATTTTGAGAAAACGGACTCAGATCAGTGTTTTGACAATTCCGGTAGGTCCGTATCGTGATTTGGGACTTGTGCGTATGCTCGGAATCGAATTCCGAGGTCCCTAGCCCAAGATATGGAATTTTGATGAAACATTAAAAGTTTGAAAGCTTAATGATTTTTAAGAATTTACTGATATTGGATTTATTGACACCGGGTCTGTATTTTGGTTTCGGAGCCCGGTATAGGTCCACTATAATATTTATGACTTGTCTGCCGAAATTGGTGAGAAACGGAGTTGATTTGACGTGATTCGGACGTCCGGTTGTAAAAATATTTGTTTTAAAGTTTTTTTGAAAATTTCATTTGATTTGGTATTCAATTCGTAGTTCTAGGTGTTATTTTGGCGATTTGATCGCGCGAGAAAGTTCGTATGATATTTTAGGACTTGTGTGTATGTTTGGTTTGGAGCCCTGAGAGCTCAGGTGAGTTTCGGATAGGCTACGGGTGTTTTGAAACTTTGGAAAAATCTGGTATTTCCAGTTCTAGTTTCCTTAATCGCAATCGCGAAGGCTTGTTGAGCACGGATGAAAATTTATACTATGAGATCGCATAGTATTGTACGCGATCGCGAACGAATTTCCGCAATCATGATGAGTAAAAATCCGAGAAACAGAACTTATGTTCTGGAAAATGGGATTCGTCCCATTTTCAATCATTTTCCATTTTTGAGCTCGGGTCAGGCGATTCTTGGGCAATTTTCACGGGAAAATATTAGAGTAAGTGTTACTTATCCTATATATCATTATTCCATGCTCATTTACATCATGAATCCATGAAAGTTTGGGAGAAAAATCAGATTTTTATAAAATCTTCCAAAAATAAAAATTTAAGATTTGAAGGTCCATTTGACATCGGAATTTGATATTTTTTGTATAATTGGACTCGTCTCGAAATGGGTGTTCGGATTTCGTAAGTATTTTTCGAGATTTGAGACGTGGGCCCCTTTGTCAATTTTTAAAGTGAATTTCGGATTTTATCCGAAAAATTAGTAAATTCATATGAAATTAATTCCTATGATTCGTATTGAGTATATCGAATTATTTGTGAATAGATTTGACGCTTTTGGAGACAAATTCAAAAGGAAAAGCCGTGGTCAAATAATTGATTGAAATTGCAAAGCGAGGTAAGTGTCGTGGTTAACCTTGACTTGATGGAATAGAACCCTTAAATTATTTGTTATGTGAAATGCATGTGAACGACGTATAGACGAGGTGACGAGTGTCTATAAATCGTCAAATTAATTGTTTGCATAATTATTTAAAAATCATAAATTTGTTTTAATACACGAATTAATTGTTATGATAATTGTTTCTCTCATATTCTTTGTCAAATATTAATTCTTGAATTCCTGCAATAATAGCTACATGCTGATTTGATTTATGTGCATTAATTGCTACTTGACCTTTAGCATATTAAATAGTAAACTGCCTATTTTCTCCCTGATTTCCATAATAAATTACTATTTGTCATTGTTTGTTTCATAATTAAATCATAATTATTGTGTGCTTGTTGTCTTAAAATTTTTATATTAATTATTACATTTATTGGGGCAATTTCTTCTATAAGAATTGGTAAATAGATATATTGGAGGAGCGGGTTGCACACCGCAACAGAATTGATTGAAATGAATATATTGGGGGATCGGGTTGCACACCGCAACAGACTTATTAAAAGTCTATATTGGGGGATCGGGTTGCACGCCGCAATAGACTTATTAAAAGTCCATATTGGGGGATCGGGTTGTTCGCCGCAACAGACTTATTTAAAAGTCTATATATACTTGATTAAAATAAATATATGGGAGGATTAAAAATGAATATGTTGTGGGAGCGGGTTGCACGCTGCAACGAAAATTGATTGAAATAATAATTGGTTATGACTGCTGAGTTGGCTTCAACTATTAGAAATGAGTTACCTGATTTAATACTATTATTGTGGTTATTACTATTATTGCGTACATGTTAATTTAAGTGACCTGCCTTAGCCTCATCACTACTTCGTCGAGATTAGGCTCGACACTTACCAGTACATGGGGTCGGTTGTACTGATACTGTACTCTGCACTTCTTGTACAGATTTCGGAGTTGGTCCCAGCGGAGTACCATAGAATTGCTCGGATTTCAACTACTAGAGGAGACTTGAGGTATAACTGCACGACGTCCGCAGTTCTGAAGTCCCCGTCTACTTTACTTTAGCTGTGTGTTTGTTTTCAGATAACTTTATTTTATCTAGACCTTTATTTGTATTATTCTAGAAGCTCGTGCACTTGTGACACCAATTCTGGGATGGTATTTAGACATCGTTAGTTTTATGGATTATTCACTACATTTCAGACTTTACTTTCGCATTTATTTCTTTGTTATTAATAAATCTAAAAATTATTTTAAAATGGATAATATTATTCTAACGTTGGCTTGCCTAGCAAGTGAAATATTAGGCGCCATCACGGTTCGAAGGTGGGAATTTCGGGTCGTGACATGGGCTGAAGTCCAGGACACCATTCTTGCTGCGACCGAGTGTGAGGCTGCCTCCGCTGAAAGAGTGATTAATTTGGAAGCAGCCTTAAACTCCAAAAGTGAAGAACTTGTTGCTGTGGTGGCGAAACATGCCCAGCTAGAAGAGAAATACAGGAAAACTATCGAGCATAATAGGCTCTTTAGTTCAACTGTCCGTGAACTCGACATTAGTCTCAAGTCTGCTAGGTCCGCCGGGGAAAACCTTTCCACCGAAATTACTCAGATCAAAGAAGAACTCAAGCGCCGAGCGACTTCCCTCATTGTTGAAAAAACTTATTCCATGTATAGTACATGGAGAAAAACCTTGGAAGAGGCCAAGAATGGTATCATTGACATTGATGCCTAAATTGCTAATGACCGAGAGCTTGAGTTGGCTGCAAAAAATGGACTCCCGGAGCAGTCTGATGCTCCAAGTTCTTCTGATTCATGTTCCAAGTTTTCGAAAACTGAAGAGGGGTTGGAAAGTGATGATGCCAAAGACCAAGATGGGGAACACGTTGAGCCATCGATGGAATCATCTTTTACTCCCAGGGATGCAAATATTTCTCTTCCTCCTGATTCTGGAGATGCTGCAGTTTAACTTTTTCCTTCTTTTTCTATTTTGTACCTTTATCATTTTGTTGTGTCTTTGTAAATAAAAACATATTTTTGCTCAAGTATCGTTTAAGTCTTGCTTTCGTTTGAATATTCATGCAAGTCTTTAACTTTCATACTTGCTCAAGTATTTTGCACATATTGTTCTGTTCGTGCTTTATGTAATCTCGGATGCCTTTCCTTCGAGGCATTTTGGTTCCGAGTATTATCCCTTTTTTGCGAGGGTTTCCATGAGTATTTGCGCAAGTTTGCTTTTTGCGTCTTTTTCGTATGCGGCTTCCGGTGTATTTTTCCACGATGGCATTATAGATTCCGGGCATTGATTCTTCAGGAACCAACCCTTTAACGTGAGGGTTTTTATAAGAGAGGGCCCTCTTATGTTTACGGTGCTCTTAAAGAGGACGTCTCCTGTACATTACGGCACTAACATTTGAAGTACTTAGATGCAAAATTAACTCATTGTTCAGACAAGAAACAAGATAAAACAAAAGGATTTCATTTCATTTAATTCCTTATATTTTCAAAAGTACATAAGCATTTTGCTATGCAGAAAAGAAATTGCCAATGACTTGTGGTTATCTTGTACAACTTGTTACTACGGGGCTGGATTCGCAGTCCCCGGTCCCGATGATGTATTATGTTCTCGGGTTTTCGTTCCCCAGTTGACGTGGCATTCGGTGTTGCCATATTCTTATATCATTCCCCCAGTGTTCGAATGCGAAGAATGTGAATTGTAACATTGGAGGTCTTGTATCTTCGAAGATCCTACCAATGAATTGCTAGGTAATCCTTCACTCGACAACATATCTTGTTTCCCCATAGGAACCCATGCCATCAAGCAAAAGAATACCTAACAGTCTTCTAGTGGTTTGTGTTCGTGAACGGTCGGGTAACTTCCATTCGGTAGCAAACTAAACTTCCCGTGGAAATTTGCTATCGAAGAAAAGATGATCTAATCATCCTCGAGTGGAAACTTGTTCGTTTGTCTTGTTATGAAAGGTCTTATCACTGCTGTCTTTGTAGTATACTTTCCGTCGCCTCCTCGTTAAAAACCTTGTAAGAAAAACCCAATTGGGACAAAAACTGAACGAAGGGAAAAAGAGTGCAGCACATACTTTCCGTTTGACTGTTGTTTGTCAGCAGTAATATCTTTTGAGGTGAGCCACGTTCCAGTTGTTGGGCAACTTGTCTCCATTTTGGTTCTCCAACTCGTATGATCCTTTCCCAGTAATAGAGAAAACCCGGTAAGGGCCTTCCCATGTTTGGCCTAACTTGCCCGCGTTGAGTTCCCGTGTGTTTTGAGTTACCTTTCTCAAGACCAAGTCTCTTACTTTGAAATAACGGAGGTTGGCTCTTCGATTATAATATCGATCTATTCTCTGCTTTTGAGCCGCGATTCTGACATGCGCCAAGTCCCTGCATTCCTTGAGTAGCTCCAAGTTGATTAGCATTGCTTCATTGTTTGATTCTTTGTTTGCCTGGAAATACCTTAAGGTTGGTTCCCCTACTTCCACCGGTATCTAAGCTTCTGCGCCGTACATAAGGGAAAAATTACTTTCTCCTACGCTTGACTTGGCCGTTGTTCGGTAGGACCATAGAACCCCAGGTAATTCTTCGGGCTAGTTGCCTTTTGTCGCTTCCAACATTTTCTTTAGATTTTGTATAATCACTTTGTTTGTTGACTCTGCTTGACCATTTGCGCTCGGATGATAAGGTGAAGAGGTAATCCTCTTTATCTTCAAATCTTCAAGGAACTTTGTAACTTATGCACCGATAAACTGCGACCCATTGTCGCATGCAATATCTTTTGGTATTCCGAACCTGCAAATTATGTTTTTCCACAAGAAGTCGACCACTTCGCGTTCTTCGATCTTCAGATAAGGACCTGCTTCCACCCATTTAGAAAATAGTCAGTCAAAATTAAAAGAAACCTTACCTTTCCGTGAGCAGGTGGTATTGGTCCGATGATGTCCATCCCCCATTTCATGAACGACCATGGGGACAGAACCAAATGTAGGGATTCTGCCGGTTGATGTACTAGTGGTGCATAACATTGGCACTTATCACATTTTCGTAAGAAGTTTTTAGCATCTTGTTCTATACGGGGCCAGTGATATCCTGCCTGAACTAATTCCAGCACCAAAGAATCTGCACCCGAGTGGTTGCCACATATCCCTTCATGGACTTCTCTCATGATATAGTTAGCTTCTGATGCTCCTAAGCACCGGGACAATGTGCCTTGAAAGGATTTTCTGTATAATTGGCAGTTTTTGAAGATATAACGTGCAGCTTTGGCGTGCAACGCTCTTGATGCTTTGGGGTCTTCGGGCAACTTTCCATGCTCGAGATAATCGATTATTTCGTTTCTCTAGTCCCACACCAAACTGTTCGAATTCACCTCATAGTAACTATCTGTGTCCAAGACTGAGTTCACCAGTTTTACTACCATTCCTGATTCCGATCCCTGGACTTCTGTCGATGAGCCCAAATTTGCCAATGCATCTTCTTCCGCGTTATATTCCCTCGGGATATGAGTAATTGACCACTCTCGGAATCGTGCCAATAAAGCCTGTACTTTTACCACGTATTGCTGCATACATTCTTCTTTGGTGTCAAAAATTCCGTAGACCTGATTCACTACCAACTACGAATCACATTTGATTTCGATGACTTCGGAGTCAAGCCCCCGGGCCAATTCGAACCCTGTAATCAAAGCTTCGTACTATGCTTCATTGTTAGTTAAATGAATCATTCTGATGGCTTGACTTAAGGTTTCCCCCGAAGAGTCCAGAACCAAAATAATGCATTTTTGGACTCAAAGAACAAAAATATGTGAAAAAATACATAGTGACCAAAATATATATAGTGTCGTTTTAAAAGACGTTATACCTTAACGACCGTTTGGCCAGTTAGGTATTGCGTCTTTTAAAACGACGCTATATATATAGCATTTTTTTAAAACACGCTATATGTATTATTGTGGGCCCACAAATAATTTTTTGGACTTAATTGACATAACAATAATTCAACTGGGTATAGCGTCTTAAGCTAAGATGCTATACCTCAAATAATTCACCCCCCGGAATGGTTTTTGCCTTATAGAAGGACGTTAAGGATTTTGTAAAAATCTATTCAGAATTACTCTAAGTGTTGTGAAATTTTTGTTTGTTTAGTTGTTTTGCATTTTTGTCATAATGTCTGAAGAGCGAAGAATTAGGATTTCATTATATTGGGGGGGGGGGGGTGAGGTTGTGGTGGTGAATAACTCAGTAAGCTATAGTTTATCTCCACAGTCTCATGTTAAGTTGCCACTTACAATGGAGTACGATACATTGGTATCGTTGTTATGTAAAAAAATAAGTGTGAACAAACGTTCGGTGAATCTTAAAATAACCGGAAGATATCCATAATCTGTGACTTCGCAAGGAGTTGCTTGTTATGCTAAGTTTAACATCGAAGACGATGAAACTTTGAGAGATTTTTTGAGGACTTCAAATGAATACCGGGAATTTATTGTGATAAAAATGTTGGAAATGTACGTCAAGGCTGAAGATGTTCGTAATAATGTGATTGCGCAAAGTAGGAAAATCATCGGGTGGTTATTTTGGAGCAGTTTTAGCCGAACAGGTTCCGGCTGAAAGAGTTTGGCCGGATCTAACCTCATCTCCACGAGTGAATGAGGAGCGAGAAAATAATTTCTCCCCTAGTATACATAATCCACAAGCAGAGAGGTAAACTTCAATTTTCCTACTGTGTTACGATGTATATTTTTGTGTATTGTATTTGTATTAACACTCATATATTCCACTGGGGTACCGACCAGATACGAATTTTACAAGTTAAGAACCAACGGTGAGTTGGAATATGCTGAGTTTTGGTGTGTTGGATCATGGTGGTCCATCCGGGAGTCAGCATCAACAAGATAATGTGCATCCTAGGATATCAACGCATTATGATTTGTAAGTGAATATATAAAGTTATATGTATTGTTTGGACCAATTTGAGTAACTCATTATTTCTTTGGTTGTGCAGTGAAACGAGTAACTTGATGGTCCTGCCCTTACTCAATTGCCCGAATACAGCGTATTTAATCGGGATCTGGTAGATGCGCAGAGTCAGGAAGAGAATAGTGATTATGACAACAATGCCGATGAGTCTGGAGATGACACACCCTTCCTTGATGAGGGTGATGTTGAGGAGGAAGAGAATGCCGAACCTGATTTGACGAGGGAACATGCTCTACCTCCCATTAGACCAAAAGTATACGAGTCCCACGTGCCGTTTCATTCGAGGCATATTACCTACCTTGATCATTTTCCAAGTATGCCGGATGTGGATGCCCTCACAAGGGATATTGACAAAATTCGGTCAGCAATGTGGGATGAATCTAGACCAACAGTGCTATCAAAGGGCATGCTTTTTCCTGATAAGGCGTGCCTAATCAGGGCGGTGAAAATGTACAGCATAAAAGAATGCCGTGAGATGATGGTATGGCAGTCATCTCCGGATGTATACAAGGATGTTTGCCGTAGATGGTTTACGGGTTGTAATTGGATGCTGCGTGTGAGGAAGAAGAAAACAGATATGTGGGTAAATACATTGGCACCCACAATTGTGAAATGGACACATTTAACGGAAATCACTTTAACTTGGATGTTGACTTGATTTCTCTTGTCTTGATTCCACACATTGAAGCCTCCATAAGGTACAATATCAAAGAGTGTATTACATTTGTCCACCAGGAATATAGGTGTACCATTACCAAAAGAAAGGCATTTCTCGGGCGCAAACGTGCGTTTGAAATTGTTTACGGTGACTGGGATAAGTCATTTGCATCTCTACCCAGGTACATGGCCGCATTGCAACACTTTAACCCCGGGACTATTGTTGAATGGAAGCTTGAGTAGAGTCCGTGAATACCAGAATATATATTCAGATACGTGTTCTGGGCCTTCAAACCAGCAATTGATGGTTTTGTGCATTGCTGGCCGGTAATATCCATAGACGACACTCATGTCTATGGAAAGTATGATATTAAGCTATTGATCGCCGTTGCAGTAGATGCTAGTGGACAAATATTTCCCCTAGCTTTTTCTATTTGTGCCAATGAAATCCAAGAGACGTGGACGCTATTTTTGAACCACTTGAAGCAGCACGTTGTCAAACAACGTTCAGGTATTTGTCTAATATCTGATCGGCATGGCGGTATTTTAAGTTCTGTACAGTATTTGCCTGAATGGAAGGAACCGTATGCATACCACCGTTACTGTGTGAGGCACCTGAAGGCCATATTCCAGAAGGCATATCCCAACAAGGACTTGCATGATTTAATGTGGATGGATGCAATTGATCACTAGGAGTGCAAATTCAGGAGGCGCATGGAATCTATCAGGCAGGAAGACGAAAGAGCTTATCATTGGTTGATGCGACATGAGTTTGACAAGTGGACATTGCATGCGGATGGTGGCAGACGATGGGGAACCCTTATTACAAATGTATCAGAGTCTTTCAACTGGTTATTGAAGTCTGCACGTGGATTGCCTGTCACTGCCATGGTGCGGATGTCATTCAAACAGATGGCAGAGAGGTTTGTTGAAAGGCATAGAGGTGCATCAGAATTGATGGAGAGGGGTGTTGAATTTATGCCAATACCAATGAAAATATTTGAGAAATACAGTAGGCGAGCACATTGGCATTCATTTTTACAGTATTCCAACGAGCGAAATATTTTTGAAGTTCGCACCGCTATCCATCAAAACCGGGGGAATAATACACACACCATAAATGAAGCCAGCAGGTTGTGTTCTTGTGGGAAATGGTCCATCTACCATATACCGTGCTCACATGCCATGAAGTACTTTCAACATACAGGTTTCGAGGCAACCCGGTACGTGGATAAGCAATATAGTGTTACTGCATACTTAAATACCTATAGTGGCCAGTTGCAACCAGTGGGTGCTGAGCATTATTGGCCGCCGGAACCATTTAAAATGGTGTGTAATAAGGAGTATTTGCGTAAGCTACAAGTGCAAAAAAGAAAGCGTATACAGAACCAAATGGATGTTGGTGATATCGTTTATGCGCGTAAATGTGGCATATGCTCGCAAACAGGACACGACCGTCGTAAATGTCCTTCAGCTGGTTTGGGTGTCGGTGGTAATCCTGCTCCTGGTGGAAGTTCATCTAATGTGCCCAACAATCAAGGATACACATAGTGTTTTTATTCTGTTATGTGGTTGTAATAAGTGTAAGTACTTGTTTATCTTGCAGAATGTATGAAATAAAATTATGTTTCCATTGATGTTAAATTTTTTGATATTTAACATTAATACTTCAATACAACAATCTAACATAAACACATTTTTTTTTTAAAAAACCTTCAAAATAATATTTTTGATATTTAACATTAATACACGTAGTGGCATTTTTTTAATGGATGCTTTAATGTTTATTCAAAAGGTCTTTCAAATACATATGACTTGGTTCAGTTTAAGAAGCTTTCTTATTGTACCGTAATGAATCATTAGCACGCGAAGCATAGCGCGGTTACATACCACGTTATGTGTATTGTCTTGTCAACCTGATAAAGTTGCCATTCTGGAAAAGTTATCTTCTGGAAAAGCATTATTGTACCGTAAAGAATCATTAGCACGCGAAGCATAGTGCGGTTACTTACCACGTTGTGTGTTTTGTCTTGTCAACCTGATAAAGCCGCCGTTCTGGAAAAGCTGTCTTCTGGAAAAGCATTATTGTATCGTAAAGAATCATTAGCACGCGAAGCATAGCGCGGTTACATACCACGTTATGTGTTTTTTCTTGCCTATAAATGACTAGCACATTTTAGTTATTTGTAACACCCCGAAAAATTTTGGAGAATTTAAGTGTAAAGCCCGGTAAAATTTGCAAAGAAAATCATATTTCATGGTGTCGGACTAGGTTTACATGTTTGATGATTATAGAAACTCTTCGGCGAGTTTGCGAGCCACGGCTCGGACCTTTTGGGTTGAACAATGCACCGAAAATTAAAGAAAAATATTTGGCGGAACTGTGCATTTCTGCGGTCCATTATGAGACCGCAGAATCACTCTGCGGACCGCATAATGGCTGCAGAGTGACGCAGTTATTTGGGTCAGTTGGAAGCAATTATGCGGTCGACTATGCGACTGCATAACTGTTATGTGGTGTACTATGAGACCGCAGAACAGTTATGCGGACCGCATAGTGACCGCAGACTCAGGCAAAGATTTGGTCATTTTGGACACCAATTATGAGACCGATATGCGGTCCGCATAACCATTATGCAGTCGCATATGCCACCGCAGAACCTATTCCGGAGCTTTATTTTTGAGTTTTTAAAACCCGACCCTATTTCGTTAAATACACGCAAAGGGTCATTTTTGAGCAAATATTCTGATGTTTTAGAGAGAAGGGAGAGTGTTTTAGAGAGAGAGAAAACCCTAGGGTAATTATTCATCAAGTCTTGCTCAAACCTTGGAAGATTAACAAGGAAAACCCACAAGTTCTTCATCTAAGAGGTAAGGTTCCATACCCTAGCTTTCAATTTCGAATTTGGGTAGAAGATGATTGATTGGGAGTATGATTCATGGGTATTAGAGTATTATTTATACATGCATGTACCAATAAGAATTGTGAGAAGATTGTTGAACTTAAAAAAGTAAGGATTGGGTTGTGGAGTGAAGGAAATCTTGTAGAAGAACCTTGTGGTTAAATTTGCACACCTAGTGTTTGATAAAATGCTCAAATGAGATGAGACCATGAATATCTTCCTAATTATGGTTCAATTTTGTTATGTCTCAAATAGATTGGGATTGCTAGAATTTCCGGAACGTTGTAGTAATTTAAGAAAAGCTCAATTGAGGTATGTTGGCTAAACTTTCTCTCTTGAAATTGAATTCCATAATATTATCGTGAGTTTCAAAAGTATGGGTTGCGTATTAAAATGTTGTGGCTTTAAATCGTATTTCAAATGAAAGCTAGTATGCCAAATTGTGTGATAAAACCTCAATATTCTTAAGACTCTTAATTGCTCATATGTGTACCTAAAGTCTTGATTGGGAATGTCTTATTGTTGATAACCTATAAAGATGTTTGGAAGTGAAATCAGTGAATTGGGGATATAAAGTGTGGCCAATGTGCCAATAGTGAAAGATATACTTGTGGCCTATGGTGCCGATGTAATGAAATAATGTGAGAAAGATTATGAAATGAGCTTTGACTCAACTATTCCAAAATTGACTTCGACAATATAATCGGCTAAAAGTTTATGAACTTAAGTGATGCCCATATGTGGCTGTTTTAGCTAATGCTATGCTTTGTAAGTAATATTCAATGTGCTTTGCATTCTTACATATTCGTGAGTGAAAATTGTGTTTGATTTTAATTTGTGCTTCGATTGCCAATCATTTTACTCCATTTATTGGAAAGAAATCAATTATGTTTAAAGCCTTCATTACTAATGAACTTAAAGTTGTGATTTTCGGAATATTCTACTTGTTGATAATTATGATGATGATCTATGAAAGGGAATAAATGAAAGTGTGGAATATAAAATACGGCCATTGCGCCATGAATAAAGAATCATATGTTTGGCCAAGAGAGCCAATGAAATAATAATGTTGTAAGTGATTGAAAGTACGGATTAGGTGATATGTGATGTGAAAGGTTATGAGATGTACGTATTTGTACTTTTGTTTGCAATGTGTTATGAAACCCTATGGACGGTCTTTGAAACGCATAGGTATATTGTGTTATGAAACCCTATGGACGGTCTTTGAAACGCATAGGTATATTGTGTATTGAAACCCTATGGACGGTCTTTGAAACGCATAGGTATATTGTGTTATGAAACCCTATGGACAGTCTATGAAACGCATAGGTATATTATGCTATGAAACCATATAGACGGTCTATGAAACGCATAGGTATATTATGTTATGAAATCGTGTGGACGGTCTATGAACGCATAAGTATATTGTGTTATGAAATCGTGTGGACGGTCTATGAACGCATAGGTACATTGTGTTATGAAATCCTGTGGACGGTCTATGAAACACATAGGTATATTATGTTATGAAATCCTGTGGACGGTCTATGAACACATAGGTACATTGTGTTATGAAATCCTATGGACGGTCTATGAAATGCATAGGTGCATTGCGTATAAGAGGTATAGATGTACGGTATGAATAAACACTGTGTACGGTCTATGGAACACATAAGTGTATAATATGATATGTGAACACTAAGGACGGTCTAATGAGACATATTATTAATGCAGACAATAGGTGCCCCTTTTGTTGTCCTTGTTTGTACAGGTTGTTTCAATTACATTATATTATGTGTTCCACGTATAGATCATATGGGCATTCTATTTTGAAAGAGGATTTCTAGCTATACATACTAGTGCTATTCGACAGTACTAACGTCCCTTTTGCCGGGGGCGCTGCATCTTTAATGGATGCAGGTGGTTCTACAGTAGGTGGCATTGATCAGTGATAGCAGTACACTCCTTTCAGCCGATTTGGTGAGTCCCACTTCATTTTTGGGTCATGTATCTTTTGTTTCTTATGTACTTTGTGGTTGAGGTATATCCGGGGCCTTGTTGCCGGCATTTCCATATTATTCTTCAGTTATACTTAGAGGCTCCGTAGACAGGTTATGGGTGGTATTTGATATTGGGAATTGGATTAGAACTGTTGGTGTTTGAAAACATATTTTTCATTAAATCTATAAACTCGTACTATTTTGAAAATATTGAATGATGCTGGTAATGGGAATGAAATAGAAGCGGTTATTGAAATCTCTTCAGTATTTGATTAGCGGAGTACTTCTCTGCTTTATTCACTAACGAATTTGGGTAGAAATAAATTAGGCTTGCTCAGTTGGGTTCACTCGGTTGAGCGCCGGTCGCGCTCCTCAGTTTTGGGGCGTGACAAACTTGGTATCAGAGCCTAAGATTTTAAAATATCCTAGGATGTCTCAGAGTCGTGTCTAGTAGAGTCCTTATTATCGGTGTGTTATCTACCACATCTATAATTAGGATGCTACATGGGCATTTAGGAATAATACCCTTCTTTCATGTCCTTGATCGTGTGATAAAGTTGATTGTAAGATTGTTCCTCCGTTAACTGATGCCTTACTTTAACTTTCAATATATGGCGCCTAAAAAGAATGCAAGAACTGGACAAATGGCCAATGTCACCCCAGGAGTGGCAGTTGATCATATAATTGATGATGCGGGTGAGCACTCAAGGAGTGAGGATATTCCTCTAGTTACTACACTGCCTGATTCTACTACAACTGATCAAACTGCACATGTCCCTACACCTACTGAAGGTGCAACAGTTCCTCCAACTGGTATTCCAGTTCCACCTCCAGCTCTAACTCCAGCTTTCGATTCTGGTGTTTTTGATGTTGATGTTAGGGGAGCCATACAGATGTTGGCACAAATAGTGGCTTCCCAGACCCAGAGGTCAAATGTTGCACCCACTTCTTCCAGTCAGCCAGGGGATTCTACTAGTTCTAGGGTGAACGGGTTTCTCCAATTGGATCCTCCAGTATTCACGGGTACTAACCCAGAGGAAGATCCCCAGGATTTCATTGATGAGATGCACAAGACTCTTAGAGTTATGCGTGCTAATGAAACAGAGTCAGTGGAATTGGCCTCCTACCGCCTGAAAGAGGTGGCGTATTCTTGGTCTGAACTATGTGAGGAGTCCCGTGAAGAAGGGAGCCCTCTGGCAAGGTGGAGTGAGTTTACCGATGCTTTCATTGACCACTTCTTGCCTGCTGAAACTAAGGCGGCCTGTGCCGCTGAGTTTGAGAGCCTGCGGCAATGTAGTCTGAGTGTATGGGAGTACCATATGAAATTCGCGCACCTGTCCAAGTATGCTATTTACATGTTGCCCACTATGGAGGCTAGAGTGCGCCGGTTTGTGCAAAGGCTTAGTCCCTTGGTAATTAATAAGACCGCTACGACTACCTTGAATTCTGATATGAATTATGGAAAATGGTGGCATTTGCTCAAGCTACAGAGGATCGAAAGTTAAAAAGAAAGAGAGAGCTAGATAATAACAAAAAGACCCGATCCACGGGCAATCTTAGTGGCTCATATAGTCGGGGGTAGTGGTGGAAAGGCATTACATAAGAGAGTGTCATAGAGACCCGTGCAGTCTATTGCTCAGTCTTCAGCTAGAGCACTAGCATCAGGGCCTGATCAGAAGCGGTGGGGCCATAGTAACCAAGGCAACCAAGGGTCTAATCAGCAGGTCCAGTCAAATGGGGATTCTCAGCTGCAACAAAGGTCCCCATGTCCCAAGTGTGGGGGGCGTCATTTGGGGGTGTGCCGACGTGGCACAGATGAATGTTTCGGGTGCGGAGTCAAGGGCCACCAGCTAAGGCACTGCCCCAATAGTCAAGGGACAACAAGTAAGTCCCTCAACCCCAATATTAGGATATCCTAGCTATGTGGTTTCACTTGTGAATGTTTCAGATTCTAACACATATCATGGGCATGTTGAATTGAAAGACAGATTCGTCATATCTCTAGTCCTCTCATATAGGATCAACTATTGTGAAGGGTTAAGCTGTCAGAATGATAATAATATCACAAGTGCTCAACTTCTTTTTCATCCTCGTAGGCTTGTGGCAGAGATTCCTTTTTGTTAGTTACTGATAAGAGCATAATGCAACTTCATGTATTTTGAAACCCATATCACATTTAGGGTGTTAAAATATTCTCATTTCAAGTTAAACTGATTTTTCCCTACACTCTAGGAGGCGAATGGTATCACATAAGTGTTATCTCTCTTTGAGGCCTGCTATTGCCAAACAAGGCACGTATGGAATGAAATAATTTTTGTTGTCCTCTTCATGACTCATAGCTTTCCAAGAATAACTGACGCTAATGTCTTTATCCTTCCGATTATACCTCCCATATGCCACATGTCTAAAATGACTCATTTATTTAAATCTTAGAATCATGAACATGGTCCCGACATTATCAATGCCTACTAGGAAACTCTATGACTCATGTGTCGAATCAATGATGTCATCACAATGATTAACAATGTCATCACTATTGGTAGTAACCTTCATGTCTCTTAGGATATAACCTCCTGAAATACCGTGCTCAGTACCTTGATGGATTTTTGAATAATTTTAGCCAATCTCGAACCTCGTTGTTCATATTTATAGAAACCAGTGGGGGTTGAAGGTTCAATCATGTCAAAGAAGAAGCGTCATTCAGTGATCATATATATTTGATAGGAAGTTTTATGGTAATATTCAAGCTAGTACATCTTAAAGTAATTGTTGGAGGTTGCCAAAGGTTTACTTCGGTATTTGACATAGAGATTTAGAATGGAAGAAAGTGAACGGGTTATTCTAAAAGATTTGTCTATGAATATATTGTGTGAATTGTTAAGAAAGGTAAAGTATATGTAGTCACATCAGGCCTTATGAAATCTGAAATCTTGTATTATGTTACATCGTTGGCTTACGTATATGTTGTTAGGGTGTGTTTTTTGGGCTCTTTGACAGGTGGATAGGCCTAGTTACAAGGGAAACTCTGGCGAAATATTTGAAATTTTTGGGAGTTAGTCAAATTTGGGGCTGCTCTAATGTGGTATGAAACAAACTGAGTTGCATAAGATGTTAATAATAGGTTTTGACTCTCATTCGAGGACGAATGATCCTAAGCGGGGGAGAATGTAACACCCCGGAAAATTTTGAAGAATTTAAGTGTAAAACCCGGTAAAATTTGCAAAGAAAATAATGTTTCATGGTGCCGGACTAGGCTTACGTGTTTGAGGATTATAGAAATTCTTCGCGGCGAGTTTGCGAGCCGCAGCTCAGACCTTTTAGGTTGAACAATGCACCGGAAATTAAAGAAAAATATTTGGCGAAACTGTGCATTTCTGCGGTCCATTATGCGACCGCAGAATCACTCTGCGGACCGCATAATGGCTGCACAGTGACACAGTTATTTGGGTCAGTTGGAAGTAATTATGTGGTCGACTATGCGACCGCATAACTATTATGCGGTGTACTATGAGACCGCAGAACAGTTATGCGGACCGCATAGTGACCGCAGGCTCAGGCAAAGTTTTGGTCATTTTGGACACCAATTATGAGACCGATATGCGGTCCGCATAACCATTATGCAGTCGCATATGCCACCGCAGAACCTATTCCGGAGCTTTATTTTTGAGTTTTTAAAACCCGACCCTATTTCGTTAAATACACGCAAAGGGTCATTTTTGAGCAAATATTCTGATGTTTTAGAGAGAAGGGAGAGTGTTTTAGAGAGAGAGAAAACCCTAGGCTAATTATTCATCAAGTCTTGCTCAAACCTTGGAAGATTAACAAGGGAAACCCACAAGTTCTTCATCTAAGAGGTAAGGTTCCATACCCTAGCTTTCAATTTCGAATTTGGGTAGAAGATGGTTGATTGGGAGTATGATTCATGGGTATTAGAGTATTATTTATACATGCATGTACCAATAAGAATTGTGGGAAGATTGTTGAACTTAAATAAGTAAGGATTGGGTTGTGGAGTGAAGAAAATCTTGTAGAAGAACTTTGTGGTTAAATTTGCACACCTAGTGTTTGATAAAATGCTCAAATGAGCTGAGACCATGAATATCTTCCTAATTATGGTTCAATTTTGTTATGTCTCAAATAGATTGGGATTGCTAGAATTTTCGGAATATTGTAGTAATTTAAGAAAAGCTCAATTGAGGTATGTTGGCTAAACTTTCTCTCTTGGAATTGAATTCCATAATGTTACCGTGAGTTTCAAAAGTATGGGTTGCGTATTAAAATGTTGTGGCTTTGAATCGTATTTCAAATGAAAGCTAGTATGCCAAATTGTGTGAGAAAACCTCAATATTCTTAAGACTCTTAATTGCTCATATGTGTACCTAAAGTCTTGATTGGGAATGTCTTATTGTTGATAACCTATAAAGATGTTTGGAAGTGAAATCAGTGAATTGGGGATATAAAGTGTGGCCAACGTGCCAATAGTGAAAGGTATACTTGTGGCCAATGGTGCCGATGTAATGAAATAATGTGAGAAAGATTATGAAATGAGCTTTGACTCAACTATTCCAAAATTGACTTCGACAATATAATCGGCTAAAAGTTTATGAACTCAAGTGATGCCCATATGTGGCTGTTTTAGCTAATGCTATGCTTTGTAAGTAATATTCAATGTGCTTTGCATTCTTACATATTCGTGAGTGGAAATTGTGTATGATTTTAATTTGTGCTTCGATTGCCAATCATTTTACTCCATTTATTGGAAAGAAATCAATTATGTTTAAAGCCTTCATTACTAATGAACTTAAAGTTGTGATTTCTGGAATATTCTACTTGTTGATAATTATGATGATGATCTATGAAAGGGAATAAATGAAAGTGTGGAATATAAAATACGACCATTGCGCCATGAATAAAGAATCATATGTTTGGCCAAGAGAGCCAATGAAATAATAATGTTGTAAGTGATTGAAAGTACGGATTAGGTGATATGTGATGTGAAAAGTTATGAGATGTACGTATTTGTACTTTTGTTTGCAATGTGTTATGAAACCCTATGGACGGTCTTTGAAACGCATAGGTATATTGTGTTATGAAACCCTATGGACGGTCTTTGAAACGCATGGGTATATTGTGTTATGAAACCCTATGGACGGTCTTTGAAACGCATAGGTATATTGTGTTATGAAACCCTATGGACGGTCTATGAAACGCATAGGTATATTATGCTATGAAACCCTATAGATGGTCTATGAAACGCATAGGTATATTATGTTATGAAATCCTGTGGACGGTCTATGAACGCATAAGTACATTGTGTTATGAAATCTTGTGGATGGTCTATGAACGCATAGGTACATTGTGTTATGAAATCCTGTGGACGGTCTATAAAACGCATAGGTATATTATGTTATGAAATCTTGTGGACGGTCTATGAACGCATAGGTACATTGTGTTATGAAATCCTGTGGACGGTCTATGAAACGCATAGGTACATTGTGTTATGAAATCCTGTGGACGGTCTATGAAACGCATGGATGCATTGTGTATAAGAGGTATAGATGTATGGTATGAATAAACACTGTGGACGGTCTATGGAACGCACAAGTGTATAATATGATATGTGAACACTAAGGATGGTCTAATGAGGCATATTATTAATGCAGACAATAGGTGCCCCTTTTGTTGTCCTTGTTTGTACAGGTTGTTTCAATTACATTATATTATGTGTTCCACGTATAGATCATATGGGCATTCTATTTTGAAAGAGGATTTCTAGCTATACATACTAGTGCTATTCGACTGTACTAACGTCCCCTTTTGCCGGGGGCACTGCATCTTTAATGGATGCAGGTAGTTCTACAGCAGGTGGCATTGATCAGTGATAGCAGTACACTCCTTTCAGCCGATTTGGTGAGCCCCACTTCATTTCGGGATCATGTATCTTTTGTTTCTCTTGTACTTTGTGGTTGAGGTATAGCCGGGGCCTTGTTGTCGGCATTTCCATATTACTTTTCAGTTGTACTTAGAGGCTCCGTAGACAGGTTGTGGGTGGTATTTGATGTTGGGAATTGGATTAGAACTGTTGGTGTTTGGCAACATATTTTTCATTAAATCTATAAACTCATACTATTTTGGAAATATTGAATGATGCTGTTAATGGGAATGAAATAGAAGCGGTTAATGAAATCTCTTCAGTATTTGATTAATGGAGTACATCTCCGCTTTTTTCACGAACGAATCTGGGTAGAATTAAATATATCAGGCTTGCTCAGTTGGGTTCACTCGGTTGAGAACCGGTTACGCTCCTCGATTTTGGGGCATGACAAACTTAGTATTAGAGCCTAAGGTTTTAAAGTATCCTAGGATTTCTTAGAGCCGTGTCTAGTAGAGTCCTTATTATCGGTGTGTTATCGACCACATCTATAATTAGGATGCTACATGGGCATTTAGGAATAATACCCTTCTTTCATGTCCTTGATCGTGCGATAAAGCTGATTGTAAGATGGTGCGGCACTGCAGGAGAAACTAACAGAGTCGGAAGAAGAAAAAATATAATGGAAGAGAAATTTAAGTGGTTGGAGCAGAGGGTAATGGGCGGTAGTGACTAAACAAACACATATATGTGTTGAGTGTGGTATTTTATCTTTATGTTTTCCATGTCATGTATTTTTATTAGTTGTATTGAATTTAAATTATGTTAAGTTGCTATGTTTGTTTTGCCCAGTTTTAGTATTAAAATAACAAAGAAACCGAGAAATAATAACATAAGGCGCATATAATGCTAAACCATAGATAAAGTTGCTATTATTTAGTGATTGTCATATGTACATAAGATAAAAAAAATTCAACGTGTCCCACAACCTTTATGCTTTAAAGAAGCCGCTGGCCTGAGGCGCATCCCATCCCGCTCGGCTACACTATCAGGATCATCCTCATCATGTCGCCTCTTTATCGGAGGATGCGCTGCATCATGATCGTCAGTAAGGCTGGCAAGTTCGGTAGAAGGGGCCGTCGATCCAGTAGTAACCTATAAAATAATGAGATATTTTAGTATATGAAATATATATTAGTAATGTACGTGTTAGCTAAAAAAAATTAAAATGTCTTACCATGGTCTCAGCGGCCTCCTCAATATAATCATCAGTCTCAGGTCTGTTCGTGACAGGCGAGGAAGATGGCTTTAAAAAAACAATAGTCTTTAGATATTTATGACTAATCAATGATATAAACACAAATATAAATAATAGTAATACAAACTAACCAAATCCTGTGAAAGATCCTCAGCATCCCTCGATGATGAGCCATAACTCAGTCGGCGCCTACTATCCACATCTCGTAGCGGACGAACAACAGCAACAGTCGATGCCTCTGGAGGGTCAGGAAAATACGTATCATAGTCATGTGAGGTAAAGGCCGTGCCCGCGATCAACAATGGAGCTGACGGGGTCACCTGCGAAGTCCCTGAAGTAACCCTCAGGCTAAATGACGGAATATCAGTAGGAGCTGACTGTGGCTCAGGGTGGTCACCCGGCTGATCAACTCCAACATCCTCAACACGTGCCTCAACGCCCCCTTGCTGGGACCACCTCCTCGCTGACCCCCACGACCTCGTGGGATACCCCTGCCTTGTGGGACACCCCTGCCACATCGACCACGTGCAGGCTGGACTGCTGGCCCACGATGGTACTGCTCTAGCGCCATATAATTAGCCTCGTGTCCTAAGCACTCATCATCCCTGGCTCGCTGCAATGTCTTGGCAGCCAAATCTGTAACCCGCCGGCCATAGTCGTGCAAAGCAGCCGTTCCCTCGCCGGTATGCTGCTGCATCTGTAGTCCTAACTGGTTGAAAATATATATGCCAATAACCTACACAACATGTAAAATATTAATTGTGAAATGGTAATATTAACGTTATAGCTAAGTATACCAAATAACATACTAGCGCCTCATGCCTCCCGTCATATGGAATGAATCGACCGCCAACTCGATGAGCGGGATTCTCGACGAAAAGTCGGGTAATGGTGCGGTACCAGCCCATATACGCATGCTCACTATCCATAAGATCGGGTGGAGGGGGTGGCGGAATCAGGTCACGCCGCTGGTCCCAAGTCTCGATCTGCAACTCTAGCCATGCCTCATATGCCTGGTCAACCCTCGAACGATCATCCCACTGGTAATGTGTCATAAGCCAAGCGGGCGATGGAGGTACAAGCTGTGGTCGACCAAACTGGCAAAGGACTCGCTTGGTGGCATGATGCTCGACTATATCGAGACACATCAACGGGACGGAAGAGCTCCAGATAAGTCGCCCGGTCGAGCAATAATCGGGCAAACTAGCTATTAGCTCGTCGCTGTATGGCCTCCAAATGAACTATTACGTAAAAATAGGAACCGTGAGTATACGTAACACATATAAATCCATGCCAAGTAAACTTAAGTATAGAATTACCTGTGCGTCCTCCGGCAAATCCAACAAATCTCTGCAATAAGAGAGATTATGTCGAGCCTCGTACTCGTATCCGTATCCCCGCCTATCAACCCACCTCCTAGCCAAAGGGAGAAATGGTGCAGGTGGTGCATCTTGAGCTGTGGGTGGTAGAGGTGGCTGAAACTGCAGGAACCGCTCCCAGGCCCAAACCTAATATACAATTTGAACGTAAAATTTAAGGTATATTTTTATGATGTATGTTACAATGAAGAGAGTAAATGACTATGTTTTCACCTGCAGCATCGGCATAAATCCTGCAACGTCTCGCTGGGTGCCCATGCATGCTCGACACATCTACCTGTACAAGTAACCAAGAACAGCAGCAACCCAGCTATACTGATGTAAATCATCTAGCCGCTCAAGATGATGAATAAATCTCAAGCTGACTAGGTTTCCCGAAGTGTTCGGGAACAATACGCCTCCAAACATAAGCAGTAGCAATAACCTCGTGTACCGGTTAATATGAAGATCTGGTGTATCATGAGTAATGTCATCATGCTTGGCATCCAAATGCAGCCGGACGGGTGTCAACGCAAGACGACTAGCCCCAACCAATACACCCTCATCCTCTGACCGAAAATCGGTGAGCCGCTGCAATGCCTCTAGGTACTGATCTCCCGTATAATCTCTCATGGCATGCTGCAAAGCAACAGGAAGTCCATCAACCGGCAGCCCATACAGAACCTCCACGTCCTACAGCGTGATAGTGGCCTCGCCAATGGGCAAATGGAATGTGTGCGTCTCTGGTCGCCACCGCTCTATCAAAGCCGTGATCAACGACTAATCCAGCTGCAGCTAGCCGATCTCAATGATCCTATCGAAACCCGTATCCTGCAGGCATCTGACTATACGGGGATGGAGCTGGTGGGTCTTAAGAAAGTCCCACATATCATCTACTCTCCTAGAACGTAAAGTCTGGGCCAATAACTGCCCCTCCCATATGTAGAAGACCTATGCTCGGCCTGTAGCAATAGTAGCTCTAGAGAGGCAGGTCCGGGATGCAAAGGCGGAACCTCCATGTCGACTACTGTAAATTGAACAAAATTAATTACATTATTTTTCTTTTCCATTTCTTAAATATATTGCAATACCTTGAATATTAAATTTTATTTGATATTTTTACTATATTGTTAATTAGGTTGATACATTTTTAATATTATAATTTTATATTTTATATGTTACTTTAATATGTTAGTTTTATTATTTTATATGTTAGTTTTATTATTTTATATGTTTGTTAGTTATTCACCTATTTTTTTACTATACATGATTTAATTATTAAATATTCCCATTTTGGTCCCGGACACAATATTTGAGGCCCAGTAGCACCAATGTATCCTGAATTCTTATGTTAATGATGAGAATTTATTTTCAATTTTTCACTCAACAAGTCTGTTATTTTATATGTTAGTTTATTATTGTATATGTTAGTTTTATTATTTAATATGTTAGTTTTATTATTTAATATGTTGGTTTTATTATTTTATATGTTTGTTTGTTATTGACTTATTCTTTACTATACTAAAATTAAATAATTAATTTTCATAATTATACAAGATTTAATTATTAAATATTTATATTTTGGTTCCGGACACAATATTTGAGACCTAGAAGCACCAATGTATCCTAAATTCTTATGTTCTTACGTTTGTTGACTATAATTGGAGATAGTTTGTATTTAAACTGTCAGCTTTTTGACGTATTTTTGGGAATAAGAGATACTTAAATAATTAATTTCTATAACTACAAGGATACTACGCTAAAGGGCACTACGTTTTACTACGCTAAAAGGTCACTATATTACAAATACGAGTATTACATTAGCCCACAAGATACCACTACAGGGAACTAAAGTAACAATTTATCTAGTTTACTAGTCTTTTAACAAATAAATAATCTAAACCGGATAAAAACAACAAATCAATTTAAACACAAAATAATTACGAAAATACACCACAGTAAAAAGTAACTAATTAATATTTTTTTAACAACTAATAATAATTTCTCTATTTTACGAATTTTTTTAGCACACTAAAACTATAGTCCGGATTAAAAAATAGCAAATTAGTTAATTCGCAAAACAATCACAAAATAACATCTCCGCAAAACAATCACAAAATAACATAGAGCACATAAAAAATAATTAATATGCATTTTTATACAAGTTTTAACCAAAAATATGTCGGAATTCCTCGATTTAAGGTTTTTACAAAGTCGAAGATTTTGTGATTTGGAGCCGAAACAAGCAACAATGTCCGAGATAACGCCTTAGATAGCATGTGGGACCGAGAATCTTTACTTTTTGTGGGACGGGTGGGTTCCACACAATTTTTTTTGGATTAAAAATGGAGGATGTTTAGATTTTTTAAATTTTTTTGGGGGGGGGGGCTCGACGATTCTGTTTTGGGGAAGGGAAGGAGACGTTGTATATTTATATGTATAGCGTCTTTTGTTAAGACGCTATATGTATAGCGTCTTAACAAAAGATGCTATAGTTCCTGCTTAAACCAAAATATATATAGCATCGTTTTAAATGACGCTATACCTAACTGGCCAAACGACCGTTAAGGTATAGCGTCTTTTAAAACGATGCTATATATATCTTGGTCATTGTGTAGTTTTTCCACATATTTTTGTTCTTTGAGTCCAAAAATGCATTATTTTGGTTCCAGACTCTTCCCCCGAAGGCGTGATCAAGACTATTCCGAGCCCAGACCCTTTTGTGTTTGAAGCTTTGTCCATAAATAAGATCCAAACTCCCGATGTCGATTCCGACACCATTATTGCCTCCTTGTCTGCCATAGGCAATAGTCCCTGACTGAAATCAGCCACGAAGTCAGCCAAAACTTGCGACTTAATTGCAATCCTCGGTTTATACTCTATATCGAATTCGCTCATTTTGACGGCCCATTTGGCCAATCTACCTGAGAGCTCGGGTTTATGGAGGATATTCCTCAGAGGGAAAGTAGTCACCACAACTATCGGGTGGCATTGAAAGTAGGGCCTCAGCTTCCAGGCGGCAACTACGAGAGCTAAGGACATCTTTTCCTGATGTGGGTAGCGAGTTTCTGCTCCCGTTAAAATTTTACTAACGTAATAAATGGGAGATTGCGTACCTTCGTCCTCCCGAACTAAAATTTCACTTACCGTAACTTCTGAAACTGCGAGGTAGACTGGCAACGTTTCACCTTCTTTTGGTTTTTAGAGCAACAGAGGGCTTGACAAATATTTCTTCAACTCCTTCAAGGCTTGCTGACACTCCGGTGTCCATTCGAAGTTGTTTTTCTTTATGAGTAGTGCGGAGAAGCGATGTCATTATCCCGATGATCGGGAAATGAACCTGCTCAAAGATGCCAATCTCCCTGTGAGCCTCTAGACTTCATTTATGTTATACAATCGATCCAGGATATCCTCTATGGACTTGATTTTGGCTGGATTTACCTCATTTCCCCTTTGTGAGACTAGGAATCCTAGGAACTTACTCGAATTTACCCCGAACGCACACTTCTTGGGGTTAAATTTCATATTGTTCTCCCTCAGGATGTCGAATGTTTCTTGCAAATGCTTCAGGTGGTCACCTGCATTCAAAAACTTAACGAGCATATCGCCTATATATACTTCCATAGTCTTTCCTATTTGTTTTTCGAACATCTTATTCATGAGTTGTTGATAAGTGGCTCCGGCATTTTTTAACCCGAAGGGCATCACATTATAAATATATATGCCAAAACCCGTTATAAATGAAGTCTTTTCCTGATCTTCTAGGTTCATCTTGATTTGATTGTACCCAGAATAAGCATCGAGGAAACTCATTAACTCGTGCCCGGCCATGGCATCAATCATTTGATTGATATTTGGCAATGGGAATGAGTCTTTTGGGCACGCCTTATTATGATCCTTATAATCTTTGCACATGCGAAATTTATTATTTTTCTTAGGAACTATTATTACATTGGCTAGCCAGTCCGGATATCTTACCTCTTGTATTGAACCAATATTAAGTAAACGGGTTACCTCTTCTTTGGTGAATTTATTCCTTGCTTCAGCAATATGGCGCTTCTTTTTCCTGACCGGAGGTATGTTCGAATGCAAGCTTAATTTGTGTACGGCTACCTCCGTCGGGGTTCCTGACATATCTTTGTGCGACCATGCAAAACAATCAGCGTTAATTTTAAGGAATTCAATAAAAGCGGACCTGAGCTCCGGGTGCAGTCCTGTTCCCAAATGGAATTTCCTTTCTATGAATTTTTCGAACAACGCAACTTGCTCTAGTTCTTCTGCCGTGGACTTTGTCGCGCACATCTCTTTTGGTACTTGAAAACACCTTGGTACCTTGTATTGTTCCGACTCTTTTTTCCTCGGGATAACTTCATCTGGTTTGGGGGCAGGTGCCGGTTCCGGTAATTTCTATGCCGCACGTTCCTTTCCTTTGCTACTGGATACCGAAATTGCATTCATCTCCCTTGCTGCCGGTTGATCACCCCTTATCTGTTTGATCCCCTCGGGTGCCGAAAACTTTAACAGTTGGTGATATGTTGAAGGCACAACTTTCATCTCGTGCTGCCATGGTCTTCCCAAGATGATGTTATCCCCATGTCTCCATCTACCACTTCGAAGAGAGTTGTCTTCATTACTCCCTCAAAGTTCGTGAGTAGCAAAATATCTCCTCGAGTTGTCACGCCTACGAGGTTGAATCCAACGAGGAGTTTCGTTGCCGGGATAATGCTTCCGGTGAGTTTAGCTTGTTCCAGTACTGTCCATTGTATGATATTAGCTGAACTTCCTGGATCCACTAAAAGACGTTTAATTTTAAAATCTAACACATTTAAAGAAATTACCAGTGCGTCATTGTGCGGTAGTAGTAATCCGTCTACATCTTCATCCGTAAATGTGATATCGTCTTTTCGGAGCCTTTTACTATGAGTTATCGATACTTTTGTCTTCTTCGCTGCCAAAAGGGTGACCCCGTTAATTTCATTTCCTCCGAAGATCATGTTGATCATTTTGCGCGGGGGTTCTTCTCCTGCTTTCGAGGTTTCCGCGTCGCTCCTGTTCCGACCATAGTTGTTTTTAGCTCAGTCACTCAAGAATTCTCGAAGGTAACCATTCTTTAACAGTGTTGCCACTTCTTCCCGGAGGTGTCAGTACCCAGTCCGGTGGCCGCTAGTGCCGTGGTATTCATACCATAAATTGGGATCCCTCTGGCTAGGATCATATTTCATTGGTCTTGGTAATCGTGCCTCTTTGATATTTCTCATGGACGACACCAAATCTACTACACTAACATTGAAGTTATACTCTGATAACTTTGGGTAAGAAGAATCTCGCGACCCCCCAGATTTCTTGATCCTGCAGCGATCTATTGTTTCGGCCACGATCGGTCCTGCTGTTCGGAAGCTCCTGCCACGACCTTCTGTTCGTTTGTAGGGCAAAAATCTCCCCCTCAGAGTCCGTCTGTCCGTGTCAATATCATCTTTCATTTTTTCTCTGTTCTTTTCCCGTCCTTTGGTCGACGATGGAAAGCCAACCTGATCGTCTTCGATCCTTATTTTTGACTCGTACCGGTTGTGGACATCTTCCCAAGTCGTCGCTTGAAATTTGAGCAGACTTTTCTTCAACTTCCGGGAAGCGTCCGAACTTCTCGGATTTAAACCTTTGGTGAACGCTTCAGCTGCCCATTCATCCGGGATGCCGGTAGTAACATCCTTTCCTTCTGGAACCGGGTAACAAACTCTCGTAATAACTCGGATTCTCCCTGCACGATCCTGAATATGTCGGCCTTTCGGTCTTGTACCTTTCTGGCACCGGCGTGATCCTTGATGAAGGAATCCGCGAGCATCTCAAAGGAATCTATGGAATGCTCGGGCAATAATGAATACCATGTTAAAGCTCTCCTCATGAGAGTCTCATCAAATTTCTTTAGCAACATAGATTCAATTTCGTGAGGAGCCAAATCATTTCCTTTCACTGCTGTTGTGTAGGTGGTACTGTGCTTCTGTGGATGTGAAGTTCTATCATACTTTGGCACTTTGAGCATTTTGAACCGCTTCGGTATTAATTCCGGGGCTCCACTCGGCTTGTACGGTAATTGAATATACTTCTTCAAGTTTGGGACTTTTAATACTGGTGGTGTGCCTGGGATTTGATCCATGCAGGCATTTACTTCCTTCATGAACCGCAAAAGTTCATCCTTGAATGAATCGTTCTCGTTGTTGAGGCCAGATCTACTCCCCCAACCCCGTCGGAGCCAACTTCGCCCCTAAGAGTGTTATTATCAACTCTGCGTCGTCTGGTTCGCGGGAACATTAGGAGGAGCTGGATCTCGCCTGTTTGCATTATTTGAGGCACCTGATAGCGCCTGCTTCAGATCGGTCATAACCCGATCCTGCTGCGTGAGATGGCCTAGAATGACTGCATGTTGCTCTTACAGAACCCTTACTGCATCCGCTACATGCTCCTCATCAGCATCATCAGGAGTTGCCTCCCGAACCTGTCGAGGGTACCGCTTGTCATCTATCGGTGTGGCATTGTTCCCCTCATAGCGGGTGTCAGTGATTGAATCCTCGAAATGAGGCTGATCCCCTTGAATTTCAGGGTTTCGTGTGCCGTTAACAGTGTTATCTGCCATTTCTTTTGTGATTTTTGCTAAGACAGAATAATCAAACACGTTAGTAAAAAAGGCAAGGATCAATTTAACTGCACGACTGTCTAGGCCCCACGGTGGGCGCCAAACTGTTTACCCGTAAAATGGTACAGTTGAATTTGTTTGTGATTTCTAGACAAGTGAATTAATTTGAATTTAAAGATAGCGAAATAACTGATGAGATATAAAATACTTAGCCTTAGAATGTAGATGAAATGACAGAGCTGATGAGTCCGAGAACAGGGTTTCTAGGCACAACAATGATGAGATCAAAAGCGAGAGAATAAAATTGTATTAAAATGCTGTATAGAGTATAGTGTAAGTTAGCCAGAAAATTCGTGTCCCTTACAATGATAACTGAGCTCTCTATTTATAGCTATGTCTAGGGAAGGAAGTCCTAGGATCATGCCCTTCTTTAATGTCAATTATGAGGGCCATTGATGAAGATGTAACGTTAGACATAAATGCCAAATTCCTTGTAACGGGCCATCATCCTTAATGCTGCAAAATATTCTGTATTAAATGTTACCGGGCGCAAAGCATTTACTTTTCCTTTTATGATCTTTATTCCGTGCGGTGACAATGGGAATAACTATGTTTGGTAGCCATTTCCATCTTGTGTTCCACGTGTCCTTCCTTTAAGCGGCCACGTGTCATGTCTTATTTTTTCCTATACAGGAGCCTTGGCGTAACTGGTAAAGTTGCTGCCATGTGACCAGGAGGTCATGGGTTCAAGCCGTGGAAACAACCTCTTGCAGAAATGCAGGGTAAGGGTGCATACAATATACCCTTGTGGTCCGGCCCTTCTCCGAATCTCGCGCATAACGAGAGCTTAGTGCATCGGGCTGCCCTTTATATATCTAATATGGAGGTATCAATGTGTATAACTTAATTTATGTGTTAATCAATCATATGCTTTGTGTCCCTGGATCTTTTGGAACTTCAAGATGATATGTGTTTGTCATTTTCTATTTTTGTCTTTAGATACTGAACTTCAACTTACACTGTCAAGTAATATTTGATCTATCATTGAAGCATGCTGCTACATTTATCGCATGTTAATCAGATTTAATTTGAAATGAATATGAAATATGGCACATTTTATATGTTACTCAAACCTGGAATGGATTTAAAATCTTCAAGCTCTACAACTCTTTTTCATCATTTATATTAAAGTTCACCTCTGTTTGGTAACTTACAACTACATTTTGTGTAAAAGCTAGTATGAACTATTTGGGTGCTTTATATTCTGCATATTTTCATTGCTAGTATATGACTGGCAGGCAATAAGTAGACTTATTGCATAACTTTCATAATTTTCAAGCGTTATACTTCACTGGGAATTCAAAAAGTTGATATTAAGATGTTTCATTTTTCTTTTCTCTTTTCTCTTTTTCCTACAAATTTATGTGTAAATTGATACATAACTGGTGGTATCATACGTACGCCTTGTCTAGTGTCTCAATGTCATTATTTATGTGCTTAAATAAGTTTATCTCTTGGACTCTTGGTATAGACAATGAAAATTCCCGAGCAAAAATGGATAGAAAATAGACTTCTCCCTTATCGAATAGATGAATTTATAAGTGGCAAGGAGGAATTTATTGGGGTATTATCGCTTTTAGCCCGCGCTAGAAACTATTTACATTTGGTAGCCGAAAAAGTGTATAAAACTTGTATAATTTTTGTATATAACATACATAATGTATAAATATATACAAAAATATACAAATTTTATACAATTTTTTTGACTATTATTTTTACAGCGGCTATACAGTGTCATTTTTCCGAATTTATTAGCTTTGCTTGTCGTCAATAGATCTACTTGTATGAGGGAGTCATAAGGTGTCCTTGTAAGCGCTGTAAAAATATGAAGTGCCTCACACCAGATGAAGTTTGTGCATCTTTACAGGAGAGGATTAACACTAGCTAAGATATTAGTATTGGACATCACGTGGAGAAGAAGCACTTCCGATTAATTTGAATGAATATGTCAATTTAGGTGCTTCGCGTAGTCATTAAGTGTTAAGTTTGACAGAGCATTTCATTTAAACGTTGAAGTTGTTCAAGAAAATACAATTTTATATATTTAATCATGTTTTTATTACGCCCTTTCACGATGTGAACGGGATTCTTAATCACAGACCAATGCTTTTTTTACGTGACCATCTCAACCTAAAAGTCAATTGTTAGAGAGAACACATGTCTGTATACTTAAATATATATTCAACATTTGATAAGCAAGAATACTTCCTGAGATATTCCATACGTGTCTATTATGAAGGAAGACAGACACTGGGTTATAGTTCATTCTCAATTCCAACTTCAAAATTTGTCTGCATATTTTGACTGGAAACACTAACGTATAATGGTTTGGCTTGACCCAAGCTTTAAATGGTTTTGTTCTTTTGACGTGTTGGAGACTCAACATTGTGAGCTTTGACTTACCGATCAATATATCCAATAAAGCAGATATAGTAAAAGTGAAAACGAGAGTAAGGTCATGAATAGAGAATTTCATTCGCCTAGTTTTAGAATGCGTGCTTTGCGCGTGTATCCTATATCCATGAATATACAACTTAGAAAAAATTTTGCTGTATATTTCTTATATACAACATAATGTGTTTAAGTTGTAAAATAAATATTTTAAAAAAGTAATCTGCTTCACATAAGTCCTCGAATGCCCTATTATTATTATTATTATTATTATTATTATTATTATTTTCTCGTATTGCGTCTGCCAATATTGAGTTAATATTATATAAAAAATAATGTATAAAAAATATAGGGAAGTTGCCATCCTTTAAAATGACCGAAGAAAATTTTAACTCAATTAGAATATAATTTGTCTTCTACTGTTTCATCCTTATCGCTTCCAGTTTGCACTTAACCAATTTGGTATAATCGATTTTGCTCTATCTCTAATTTCTCTTTTCGCCAATATTTTTCTTATGGAAATAAATTTATGTACTATATGAGATGTTATATTAAAAATGGCAAATTTATAAGTTAGCTTAAACTCTTTGTGCACATGTGAGAAATTTGGATTAACACTACTCGCATGATCCAAAAAAGTAATCGACAAAAAATTGATGTTAATGATTTGTGCATGTTCAATTCTACAAAATTAAAACGAAGACAAAAACTTGCAAAAAGCTTTCGTTACAATTCCAAACGTGTTTAAAACTTGTAAACATGAAAGGGTCAAATTTGAGAAAAATATTTACGCGATTTAAATAGGGAATAAATATTTATAAGTAAAAGGTTACTCAATTTAGATTTCTAAATGCTAAAAGTTTCTAGATAGCTTAAATAAAGAAAGATTTAATAAATAAAATTTAGCTTATTTTAAAGTCCTAAATATTAAGTAAACGATTAAATTACAATTACAATTACAATATAACCACATTATCCTGATGTTTTAAGATAACTAATTGAAATATGGTATTTGTAGTCGTCTCCTATATGGTGTTATATCTGTTTCTTTTGACTTTAGAAGTTTCATATTGTATCTCTCGAGAATCATGTCATTCCCTTATCACTTGTTGCCACCATAGTCATAAATAGTCAATATAAGCTCCTGACTTATTTCAAAAGGGGCTTTTGAACGAGTGCTTATGGCCGTGGTAGTGGTGTGACACTTGGACTTGGTTTCTCGTCTTTTTTCCACCACCTTCCTCTTTGTAGTTGACCCTTTCCTTTAGAGAATTCAAGAAAAGATCACGCTAAGACAAAAAGTTTATGATTATGATAGGTGTCAAGCAAAAGTGTAGTGATGTCAAAGGATGCCCGTGTAACAAACTAGCAACACTTCTAGCTTGCTTCATTTTTAATGTAAAACCAGCTGCGCTAATCCAAGTTTCTTGTTTCTGTCTGCTGGATCTTTCTAGTTAGTCTAGGAAGGGGAACACAACATCACGCCAACGGAAAATAAGAGTTACATGCATTTAATAATAATATATATTCCTAACGGATAGAAATTAGGGATCCATCAAACTTTATAGAGAACCAGATTCTCTATTAGTTTCTATAGAACGTACACACACAACAGTAAGTAAATGACACAATGGAATTTTACGTGTATTGCTCCCAAACGCACACGTAAGTATACGTGGTCGACAAGTAATATAGGATTGTAAGTCTAGATATCGTACCCACAGGGACTTGTGATTAACTATCAACTAAATTAAACCAAACAATTAATCTATTCAAGCGAATCGTAAAGTATGAGTATTTAACTAAAATTTAATCTAGAGTAACAAATTAAGAGATAAAAGAAAACAACGACAAGTTTAAAGACGAATTCAATACGAGTGAATATTTTAGAGCTATGGGTTAGCTAACAACCCCGTTGAGTTTTTCACTTAAATTGTCTAATTAATTTATCTGATTTATTGGTTGACAGGGTTAATATTGCTCGTAGCCTTCTCCCGAAGTACAACTCGCCTATTCAAGCCAATCTAACGCCTATATTTCTATGGAATTAAAATTAATAAGAACGCATTAATAATTCCTGCATAGTAACCAATCAAGGTGATTAGGTATATTCCTATCCTAACAGCATATCTGACCACCCACTCAGAGTTAAGATCTTGTTCTACTCAATCTTATATGTAATCTAAAATTTTCTCTCCCGAGTTCAATCCTAGATTTGTAGATAGTATTCAATTGGTGATCAAGCAATCAAATAATTAAGCGCAAGATTGAATAAATAAACCAATATGATAAACTAATAAGAACAATTCAAGCTTCAAGCTACAACGTTCATGCAGCACCCAAAACTCTAGAACTAATAAACTATGAGATTAAAAAAAAAAAAGAGAAGAAAAACAAGTTAGAAGCCTCCTCCAAGCCTGATGTTCTTGCTTCCTGTCGCAAAACTCCCTTCACGTGAATTCTTGCCTCCGGTCGCAAAACTCCCTCCACGTGAATTCTTGCCTCTGGTCGCAAAACTCCCTCCCTAAAAATGGTATTTAATGACTATTTATATGTGTAGGGAAAAGGCCCAAATGAAATAACCAAGTCCAATACCAAATAGGAGACAAAATTGGCTTTAAGAACCCGAAACACGCTCGCTATAGACCATGCCTCGCGACCTCTAACGCGAGCCTCACCTCGCTGTTCACCAAGCGACGCGAGCTCTAACGCTCGCTTTCCACTGTGCGAAGCGAGATGTTTCGCGAGCAAAATTCCTTGCTACGCCTGTTCTGTTTCTGCTTCATTTCAATTCCATCTGCTTTGCCTAACTTTTGCCAAATTCACGTTCTTGTCTTTTCTTTCCAATTCCTTTGCATTGTTTCTTTAATCATTGCTCAATTTACTGCTTAGTTTTACTTTTATCACTTTTTAGCTTTCTTCTTTGCTCACTATCATATTGTTGTAGAGCATGAATTAGACATTAAATATTTACTTTGCTCAAATTTCATCTCTAATATACTTACAAATAAAATAAACTCAATTAAGTACAAATATAGTATAGTTTAGCATTAAATCCCTTAAATGTAAGATACGTAATGCACTAAAAATATGGAATTATAGCCAAACATCATTACCACATACTTAAACGTTGCTCGTATTCGAGCAATCAAACTATACTTTATATAGACATGGCCTTTTTAAATAATTCTCCTAACTCATCACACCAAGAATCTTTAAAATAGACTAAGCACAAGAGTGTAACATTTTCACCTCAAGATTTGACTCGCAAGTACCATGTATTATTCACAACGCACTCACTTACTCTAACATAGAGGTCAATAGCATTACCTTTCCTTCCTGAATCAAGTGCCCTCACACAACAAAGGAGAGTAGTTCCACACACAATAAAATTTAAGAGCAATTAGGAACTCAAGATAGAAATAATTCACTCACTCTCAGAAATACATTCATATGCCACAAAAGATGCACCATATGCTTGCCCGTATTGTACTACTCTACTAATCAAGCTCATTCAGTCCAGGATCAAGTAGAACTTTAATTGGTTGTAATGTAGGCTGCGGGTCGGGCATGATACACTTGGATAAAATAGTGACTACACCTCCCTAAGCACTTTAATACATACACTTTAACATTTAAACCCCACACTTATGTCAAACCATAACTCCACCTTCACATCAATGTATATTAATTTCATACTTCTTTAAGCACAATTACATCAAGAGTCACCACTGTTAAGGAATATTTTTCACAGCCGTACAACTGTATTTTTCTTTACTTTTTCAATTCAAGTGACTCTTATTATTTTTTTCAAAATAGTGCACCTTTCTCCTTATTTCTTTAGTTCTACTCAAAAGCCAAACCAACCACCTCACACTTTAATTTTTACATAGTTCATAACAATTCAAGTGCTCATGAGAGGTTAAAAGGTTCAAATAGATGGTTAATTCAAACAAATGGGTAAGACTTGTAATGTGGTTGCCAAAGAAATAGGATTACAGGCTCAAAGGGGTTAACTACATTACACAACAATTAGGCGAGTAAACTATATATATCTGGCTCAATAAAGAAATGCCTATATCACTTTCAAGACTGAACAACACTACTATTTCGCTTTGCAAACACACGGGGAAAGTTCTAGACATCAAATGCAATGCACAGAATAACACACAAACCTCACATACACATGGCACATAACTCACTCAGGATTTGACTCATCAAGACACTCTAGTCAAAGCAAGCAAAGTTAAGATCATACGATTTAAGGTACTTATACAAGAGTCAAAAACTGAGCCTAAGCGTCAAAACCAAATTACTCACTATTCTCAAGGCATAAGCAAGTCAAGAGATATTGTTTCAATTCAATTCATCTCACAATGGCTCCTACTCCTAAAAAAATAAAACTAACTACACCTGGTTCAAATAAAACCCTTGAAAAAGAACCGCGGCACAAAGAAAAACCAAGGGGGAATTATTACACTACCTAACAAAAGAAAAACTTTTTGTATTTTCTTTCTTTCAACTTAAATCCCTCAAGAAACATGTCGAATGAGATCCATCATCGGGAGAACTCCAATTTTTCTACTTTTTTCCGATTTTCATTTTTTTTGGGGACAAAAACTACTACACTTAGAACAATTACTACAACTAAGCTAAGATAGTACAGAAAATCACCCAGATAATCTCCTCACCCCACACTTAAAATTATGCAATATTCTCAATGCACACTATAATAACAAGAGGGTAAAAGAGACTCCCTGGTAGGCCAAAGGCCGAAGAATTAGTAGCTCACCGGGTACTCAGACTTCTCCCAGGTATGGTCCTTTGTGTGGGGTACCTCACACTTAGTTTCAACTACCTGCTCGTTTTTGCACATGACTATTGGCTTTGACTCCATATTCCTACTCCTACAAAATACAAAAACAACACAATTAATATATTATGGTGTGGTCAAAGAAATATTACAAGGGAACTGGTGTCCATCTTTTTCCCTTGTTGTTTCTTTGACTTCTGAAGAGTTGATTTTCGTCTCCAGCTTGAGACTTGTTATTCTCACATACTTGAGGATGTGTATCAGGTTCCTTATCTAGTTCTTATCATTAAGTTTGTTAGATCATCTAAATATAACAAGAATGCATATATCCTATGCATAAATCCTATCACTAACATTTTGTCATTCCACATATGCTAAAGATCTTATAGGGAAAACTGTAACTTAAAGTGCAATAGCATTAGATTTTTTTGAACATAATGTAGCTTCTTCTTTAAAGATTTGCATTTGCATTTAGTAACTGAACTCCTTATATTGGTCATCAGCTTTTCAGGGGAACCAAATTACTTGGTGGCAATTCTGGAGTGGTTCAGTATGTGGCATGTATGGACACTGTATAATATATTTACATAATCAAATTAAGTTATATGCAGTAACGTTTAACTGTTTGTCACAAAAATAATCTAAAAACATAAAAGAACAAACTAAATAACCTGTGATAACAGGTTAAGCATATTACATATACAGTGTCAAAATCATTAATTTGTCAGCATATGTGTAACATAAAACTCTTTTATATTGCATTAGATCTTTAGAAACTTGTGGGATTTGAACAATTGAGTTTATGTTGTGTGATTTTGATGATCTGCTCACTATGCATGATTATCAAGCACTTATCACTGTCCTTTTCTTGGCACGTAACTTATTTAAATCCTTAAACGAGTTTAAGTTTGGTATCCGGGTGATGCTATAAAAAAATTTATTTAATCAGATTACTTATGAAGTAATTATAGGTAACTCTTATGATAAATTTCACAAGATAATTAGATAACATGCTACCATTAGATTACTGTTTATTGATATTATAGAAAAACAATTACAACCGTCAGGGTATATAACTTATCCGTAAGACTAATGCCAACATTCACTCTTCGTTTCCAAGCTTCCTCTAGGTTTTAATTCTCTGTTTTTAAAAATGCATTTATGCCACTAATTAAGATGGGTTTGCCAAATGTAGTAAGTACGGGAAGCGAGAAGAGGTTAAATCTCATAGAGTTAGGAAAAAGGTTTCGTATATGTTACTCCTTTTGATCGAGTGAGAGTTTACGAGGAAGATCTTCATTGCCTTTGAAAAAAGTATATACAAGAAAAAACCCTAGGGAACATATGATGAAGGTCTTTATTGTTGAAGTGATAAATTCTGGATAAGACAAAGTGCATTTAAGTCACTAATAAAGATGTTAAACTTTGTCCATTAGGAAATCTGATTTCCTCCCTTTTATGCTTTATTAAACCGAAATGTAAAGTTTTCTTTCTTTATTAATTTTCTTAAGTATTCACTAGAAATTCGCTAAAAATCGACCAAAACAACCGACCAAAGTTGGTCGGTTATGGCCAATTACCGACCAAAACGCGACCATTAGGGTGTGGACGGTGTTTTGATAGTCGGAATGGCTTACCGACCAACTTTGGTCGGTAATTGAAAAAAAATATATTTTTTAAATAATTAAAATTATACATTACCGACTAACTATGGTCAGTAACCTTAACAGTGCAGGCAAAATACCGACCAAAGTTGGCCGGTAATATTGAATTCTGGGAATTCAATGTTCATTAACCGACCAACTTTGGTCGGTATTTTGGAATAATTTTTTTTTAAAATTAAAAACCGACCAATTTTGGTCGGTTTTTCTGGGTTTAATTTTGGCATAAAATATCTGTTTTGGCAGCTACACCATCTGCCAGCATACCAATACACCTAATAACAACAACAACAACAACACAACAACAACCAAAACATTCAATAAATACTTTAAAACTCAAAAATTAAAGTTCAATTGAACATAAAAATCCAAAACCAAGTTAAAACTAATTACAACTAGTTCAAAACTGGTTCTATTTGTCTAGTTCAAAGTATATAAAAGTCAAGGGGTATTTTCTACAACATCATCATCACCGTCTGATGAACTTTCATTTACAAGACGGTATAGAGAACGGTCTTGTGGAGGACGGGAAGAACGATCACGGTGAGGACGGGAGGAACGATCACGAGCAGGACGAGAGTAACGATCACGTGGAGGTCGACCCTCTGGAGATGACTCACGAGATCGGGGCAACGAAAAAGCTCCACTAGATAGGAGAGTTCTGATCTAAGCTTATATGCCAAGGAATTGAGCATCTCTAAGCCTTTCTCTTTTCTTGGCCGCTTCTAGCTTGGATGTGAGCTTTGTCACTGTCTCCCGCATAGCGGAGAGGCTCTCCCTATTAAGTTGCTCACCTTGTGAGGATGTCCCTATTCCTCGCATTCCACACTTATAGCGATGGAAGGTTTAAGTAGGAAGCTCATATACCTTTCCTCATTTTGGACCGCCAACAGACTCCAACCATATTCTTTCAGCATTCTCGTCCGAAGGTTAGGTTGGCTCACCCGATTCACCAGCTAGATGACTACGGATGAATTTCTCCACGTTACTTTGGTAGCGACCCTATATTATTTTAAATTAAATTATTATTTCAAAATTTTTATAAAAGTAAATTATAATACTTAAAGAAAATTGAAAGCTTACATATGCAGTCGAGGCCCGGTCCTCGACCCACCTATCTTGATCCCCCTCTTTCTTCTTCTTCACAATATGCGTATCCTTGAATAGCTCATCATGACTCATTGGACGCCCATACTTCATTTCCTGAAAAAAAATTAATTTAGTTAATAAATAGAATAGATATACTTAGAAAAGTAAAATAATTTTAGCAATTACGTACCAATCTTCTTTTTATTGTCCCTAGGCTGATCGCACCTCCAGTGTGCAAGGAGCCTCCCTTCTCAGATGCGCGAGCTTTCTTTCCTTTTTCGCTCCTCTCCAAAAACTCCGTGGTAAGCCATTGCCTTTGCAAATCATTCCACAAATTCTCAAGTAACCAGCCATGCCTCTTGTTCTTCTTTCTAGCATCCGAGAAAGCATCCGCCAATCTTTTGCGAGCTTTATGATGAAAATTTTCAGCCACTTCCGCGCTATAGCGGTCTTCCCATATACACTTGCTCTGTATTTCAAAAGTTAAATATTAGATGGAAACATCATAAATATAAATTATTAAACTGTTTAAAAGAACATTTATACCTTAAATTGATTGAAAATTTGCTCCTTCAGCGAGAATGGGCAATCAGTCCAAGTCGCATAAGAGCCATCATAAAGCTTTCTGATGGCATTGGTGATTATCTTCGTAGTCTTAATTACCCGGCCTGAGCCTGCAATTTAATAATAAAAATATATTAATATCTTAGTAAAAATGTTACAAATCAATAGACACAAAAATAATGAATAACACTTACCCAACACCACCTTGAATCCACACCCCGTTGTTGTTGCTATTTTTATTTTTAGAGCAATCCTCTGTATGAAACTTATAATCATTCACTACATACTTAGACATTGTTGTGACCTGAAGCCCAGGTCCCCAAGATATATCTTTCAAAAATTGATTTGCACCATTATTTGGATTATTTACCTACATAGTGTTAAAAAATTCATAAGTTAGCACAACTTATGAATCAATTTTTATACATTCACTATGTGTGTGTGTGTATATATATATATATAATATATACTTACAAACTGTTTGAATATATATATATATATATCACACACACACTTACAAACTGTTTGAACCACGTATCAAATCTCGTATATACAACATCATGGCTAAATTGACCCACGAAGTGACTGTGACACATCAAATATTTTTAGTAGTTGCATCAATATGTAGTCACAGTAAATTTTATATTTTGATAACTAATAAATCAATACTTACTTGAGAAATGATACAACTTCGGGACAATTTGGCAACACATGAAGTGTAGCTGACTTGTACTCCATATCACTCGAACTTCTCTTTCTAACATCCTTAGAACATCGGCCTAGTTGATTGAATATGTACATTGGTGGATATACTGGATCATACATACATTCGACCGTGTGCCTATTGGGCCTATTCCTAGAACATGACACGTTACCCTCAAAATAATAAGAACAAAAATGTGCAGTTTCCTTTGCAAGATAGGCTTCGCATATAGATCCTTCAATCCTATTCTTCTGCTTAACAAATTGTTTGCATTTGCCAATTGTCCTACATAATGTCGTGTTAGCCAAGAACATTCAAATAAAATAGAATATTACATCAAACTTATAATATTACCTCTCAAAGGGATACATCCATATATATTGAACATGCCCTCCAAGTCATGCCTCGTGTACAAGGTGTATTGGAATGTGTTCCATCACATCAAAGAAACCACATGGGAATATTTTTTCCATCTTACTAGAAATTACACGAATGTTCTGATCCATCCGAAGTAGGTTTTCTTCCCTTAATGTGGTAGAACACAAGTCTTTGAAAAACAAACTAATCTCTATGATGGGTTTCCAGATTCTTTCAGGCAAATCACAAAATGCAATAGGCACTAAGGTCTCCATGAAAACATGGCAGTCATGACTTTTCAAATGGCTTAACTTCCCTACCTCCATATCTACTTTTTTTCCAAGATTCAACGCATAACCCTTAGGCATCTTCAATTTCATAACCCAATCACAAATTTGTCGTCTTTCCTCCAAAGTGAATGTGTAACTTGATTTGGGCTTGAACACCTTACCATTGTTTGCTGTCTGCAAGTATAATTCAGGCCGCCTGTAATATTCTTGTAAGTCCATTCTAGCCTTCGGGTTATCTTTTGTCTTACCTTTAACATCCATCACTGTGTTGAATAAATTATCAAAATAATTCTTCTCAATATGCATGACATCAAGGTTGTGTGGAGAAGATTATCCTTCCAATAAGGCAACTCCCAAAATATACTATGTTTCGTCCAATTAACACCATATCATGGGAATCTATAAGGTGGAGCCTCAGTAACTTTACTGAAGTTCTGGACCCTCTCCCAAATTTCCTCACCTGAAAGTATCGGAGGTGGAGAATCATATTCCACTTTATTCTTTTTGAATGCATTTTTCATCCTTCTAAACTCATGATCATCATGCAAGAATTGTCGGTGACTATCAAACCATGATTGCTTTCGACCATGTTTCAAAGTGAACGCTTTACTATTTTCCATGCAGTAAGGACAAGCTAGCTTCCCAGCAGTCATCCACCCAGAGAATATTCCATACGCAGGAAAATCGTTAATAGTCCACATAAAATTAGCACGCAAATTGAAATTCTGCTTGGTTGATATGTCATATGTTTCAACACCATCATACCACAATTGTTTTAGCTCATCAATCAAAGGTTGCAAATATACATCAATCAAACTTTTCGGATTACATGGACCGGGGATAATATAATTTAAGAATATATATGGAATAGTCATACACAGCTCAGGTGGTAGATTATAAGGTGTAAGAAAGACATGCCAACATGAATATGGTGTCGCAGATATAGAAAAAGGCGTGAAGCCATCCGCACACAGACCTAACCGAATGTTCCTTGGTTCACTAGCAAAATCTGGATATGCCCTATCAAAGTGCTTCCAAGCTTCTCCATCTGAAGGATGACACATAACACCAGGAGGTCTTCTATTTTCAAAGTGCCATCTCATATGAGGAGCATAACTCATCGACGCATATAACCTCTTTAACCTAGGTATAAGAGGTAAATAATGCATCGTCTTGACAACGACCATATTCCCACTGGAAAGCCTCTTGAAACGAGGCTTTTCGCAAAATTTACAACTGTCTAAGGTTGCATCATCTTTATAATATAACATGCAACCATCTTCACAACAATCAATTCTCATTGACGAAAGTCCTAACTTAGAAACCAATCTCTTTGCCTTATAGAAATCACCAGGTAAGTTGATATTAGGGTCAACTAGTTCACTCATAAGGTCAATGAAAGAGTCCATGGCTGCTTGAGAAATATTCCAATCAGATTTGATACTTAGTAATCCAACTGCAACAGACATGTCAGAGTGCGGACTTCCTTCTCGTAGTGGACGACTAGCTTCCTCTAACTGTTCATAAAAATGTTTTGCGTCATCATTAGGAGTTTGTTCAACATTTTCATTGGGCTCACCCCCGAAGTGCATCCCAAAAGCATCCGCAACCATATCCTGAATTCTAGAATCAAGATTTGTATTCTCCACCGACCTACTACTTTCACCAACATCCATGTTTTGAAATATTCCACGGCTACCATCGATCTCTCCATGATTAGTCCACACAAAGTAATTCTCTATAAACCCCTTCCTATAAAGATGAAGCTTAACTTCCTCCGATTTTTTAAACTTCATACAATCGCACCTGACACAAGGGCACCTAATTACTCCTTCACTTTGGTATGGTGGAAGTGACATTGCATGTCTAATAAAGTCATCAACCCCTTCTACAAAATCCTCCCGCAATCCCCGCCGATTAGGATAATTCCTATTGTACATCCAAGTACGATGTTCCATCTATACAAATAAAACAAGAACAAATTAATTTATTCTACAATTATAAATTAATTATATCTTTTTTAGTTAATTCAAGATAATTATTTTTTCATAATTACACCAATTTATATCCTAAAAGTTCAATTCATATCCTAAAAGTTCAATTCATATCCTATAAGTTCAATTCATATCCTAAAAGTTCAATTCACAAGAACAAATCCTAAAAACTAAAATTTCAATTCATATCCTACGAGTTTAAACATAAACTAACTAAACTAAAGAAATTTAACCCATACCCTAAAAGTTCTATTCACAAGAACAAATTAATTTATTCTACAATTATAAATTAATTATATCTTTTTTAGTTAATTCAAGATAATTATTTTTTTCTAATTATACCAATTTATATCCTAAGTTCAATTCAATCCAAAAGGTCCAATTCATATCCTAAAAGTTCAATTCATATCTTAAAAGTTCAATTCACAAGAACAAATCCTAAAAACTAAAATTTCAATTCATATCCTACGAGTTTAAACATAAACTAACTAAACTAAAGAAATTCAACCCATACCCTAAAAGTTCGATTCACAAGAATAAATTAATTTATTCTACAATTATAAATTAATTATATCTTTTTTAGTTAATTCAAGATAATTATTTTTTTCTAATTACACCAATTTATATCCTAAAAGTTCAATTCATATCCAAAAGGTCCAATTCATATCCTAAAAGTTCAATTCATATCCTAAAAGTTCAATTCACAAGAACAAATTTTAAAAACTAAAATTTCAATTCATATCCTATGAGTTTAAACATAAACTAACTAAACTAAAGAAATTCAACCCATACCCTAAAAGTTCGATTCACAAGAACAAATCCTAAACCCTAAATTCTAACTAAACTATTCAAGACAATATAAAGTTAATAATTCAATTCTAGCTAAACTATTCAAGACAATACAAACTCAAAATTGAAACACTCATCAATTAAAACTAATTCATAACTAATTGACTAATTAACAAAACTAATTAACAAAACTAATTAAAATAAGACCTAAACCCTAATCCTCAATAAAATGCAATGTTCAAATAATTGAAACACTAATCAATTGAAACTAATTCATAACTAATTAGCAAAACCTATAAATAATAAATAAATGAGTTGTAATTCAAACCTAGAATTTTTAGGAGGTGGAGAAGGAGAGGGGCGACAGTGGCAGTGGCGACGGCGACGGCGGGGGCTGGGCGACGGCGACGCGGGGTGGGAAATGGGATTTATGTGAGGGAAATAGAGAAGGAGAAGGGAAGGTAAGAGAGAAATGAGGGTTTCCCAGTTATTTCAATTCTGATTTCAGAATTACCGACCAAAGTTGGTCGGTAATTTTGGTCGGTACATTAAGTGTTGACCGTTTGACCAAAAACCGACCAACTTTGGTCGGTTTTTTATAAAAAAAAATAATTTTTTTTGTGTTTTTTCTCTTAAAATATTATAAACTATAAAAAAAATATTATAAACTATAAGCATTTATTTTATTTAACTATAAAATTATTATAAATAATTATAAACTATAAGCATAATCTTTATAAATAATTATATTAACTATTTACTTTTAATAAATTATAATAGCATCTATCTAAGTAAATTTTCTAAGTTATAATTAAGTATGTGAGTAATTTCTCTCTCACACACACATACACTATATTGTAATTGATGCTAATAACTTTTTTTTTCATTCGTTCATCACTAATAATGCATGACATAGATTAATCGATATATAGGTCGAGACGTTTTGATGAATCATCGATTAATATTCATCGATGCATCTAAGTAAGTTATAAGTCAATGAATCAATTTACAAATAGATATATTTGATGATAAAGTATATATACTAATTAGGATCTTCCCAAGTCTATCCCTAAAAGAACCCGACCCTGTGGTCCTAGCGCTTCGTGTTCTTATATATATATATATATATATACGGCTATACATATATACACACACACACACACACATACACACACACACACACACTCACACTCACACACAAACACACTTCACTATAATACTTTAACTATATATATAGCTTGTTAAAGTTTGACCATGTTTGACCTATTAATTTAACTCGTTTACTTAATACTAATAACTTCTTTCGTTTACTTTATATATATATATATATATATATATATATATATATATATATATATATATATATATATATATATATATTTCAAAAATATTTAGTATTAATTCTTCTATTTTTCATTCATTCATCACTAATAATGCATGACATAGATTAATCAATATAGGTCGAGACGTTTTGTTTTTACTATTAGTCGATATAGGTCAAACGTTTTATTTTTAATATTCATCGATGCATCTAAGTAAGTTATAAGTCGATGAATCAATTTACAAATAGATATATTTGATGATAAATTACATATACTAATTAGGATCTTCACAAGTCTATCCCTAAAATAACCCGAACCTGTGGTCCTAGCGCTTCGTGTTCTTTTATATATACGGCTATACCTCTCGCTATATATACACACACACACATACACACACACACTTCATTGTAATACTTTAACTATATATATATATATATATATATATATATATATATATATATATATATATATATATATAACTTGAGATAGCATAGTTTGATATATATATATATATATATATATATATATATATATATATATATATATATATATATATATAAATATAACACGCTTCGTTGTACTACTTTAACTATGGATGTTTAACGGACGGGCTGGGAGGGGCAGGACACAAAATAACCCAGCCCGTCCGTTTAACGTTGCGAGCTGTTAGCGGGCTGTACTTTTTTGGATTTTTTTTTGTCCGTCCGGGTTCGGGCTTAGCAGGCTGGACCGGGCCGTGCACTTTTTTTTTAAAAGTAAATTTTATTTTTCTTATTCAATGTTATTGATACTTAAGTGTTTGCAAACTTTTAAGGCTTAGAATTAAACTTTGAAGTTTAAAGTTTTAAATTTGAAATTTGAATTTTACAATTTTAAAATTAAAATTTGAAAGTAAGTGGCTACAAAAAATTATTTAATCAGACCAATAGGCAATATGTAAGGATCAAGCTCCGAAGACTTTTATTTGATATTTTTATTGAATAATATATAATACTTCAAATTAAGTTTCAAGTTCTTTTTTGATTTTGTTATTTTTGAACTTGCAAATTAAAAGTTTACAACAATTATAAAAAAAATAAATAGTACATCACATGCTTTGCATCATTTTTGTAAGTTCATCCATGTCAACATGAGGTTCTTGGTTTCCGGCATTGGTTGAATCAGAACCATAAACCGTTATATCTCTAATTTCTTGGTCCTCTACTTCATCTACCTCATGTCTTCGTCAAGCCTTTGATTTCGCCGTTCTGATCTTATCCAATCTCTGAAGCACACTAGAATTTCCAAAGCATTGCTGCCCAATGAATGACGGGTATCTCCTAGTTGCTGCCTTGCTTGGCTAAATGCGCTCTCGGATGCGACTGTTGAAATCGGCATATTTAGCATATCTCGAGCCATGGCCGAAAGAACAGGAAATTGATTTGAGTTGCTCCTCCACCAACCTAGTGGTAGAAATTCCTTTGTGCGGGGCTCTGCTGACATTTGTAAGTAGAATTGAAGTTCATCAATATTCCTGCTACTAATTTGTTAATGCTCCCCTAGTGTAGACCAAATCAAATAATCTTCAACACCATCATTATCATCCAAAGCACTGGTCCCAGATGTTGAAACTGAACTTGAAGGAATATCTGCATCTACAACAGAAGAAGCATCAACATTGTTAGCATAATAATTATATAATATTTCTAAATGTTTGTGTAGATCAGAAATACAAGTGTCAATATCAGGAGTTTCAGTTGATCCAATATCCATATAAGAATATAAAACAGTGATTAATTGGCGACAAGTGGTCACTTTGATAGAAGGGTTTAAAATAGCACCAATTAGATAAATAGGGGAAATTGGGTAGAAATATTTTTAAACTTATCTAGCATAGATTCAACAACAGAAGTATATCCTTCTTTCTTCTTCAAATTATGTAGTAAAAGAAAAATTTCAGCAAAATGAACTAAATCATTTGCAATAGTAGGATAATTTGCAATTTTGAATTTGACCGTTGGCAACAGTCCAAAAATAAAAACAAAAACCGTTAAAAAATGGGCTGAACCGGGCTATAGCCCGTTAAAAACCCATTAACGGGTTAACGGGCTTAGCTGGTTCCAGTGCATTGGTATCAAAAAATTGTTCGTTTGTAAATAGGTTAGCCCGACCCGATTAATAGGTATAACTTTAACTACATATATAGCATGTTATATATAGTATATGTTAGTATATTCATTATTTGTATTACAAAAGTACTAAGGAATTATATTTATATTATTTAGATAGTAAATATAAAAGTAATTCAAAAGTTTGACCAATGTTGACGTAATAACCGACCAACTTTAGTCGGTTATTTTGCAGAAAATAACAATTACCGACCAAAGTTGGTCGGTAAATGCTTCCCTTGCATTAACCGACCAACGTTGGTCGGTAATTTTAAATATAAATTCTTAAATATTATAAAATATTTTAAATAATAAAATAATTATTAAAATTTAAAAAATTGGGTCTAGATTACCGACCAACGTTGGTCGGTAATCCAAAATTTTCTTGTCTAACCAGCTGGGTAAATTTGTTGACCAATTTACCGACCAACGTTGGTCGGTATTTAGTTTAAAAAAATATAAAAAAAATCTTTCCCGTTTCCGTTCAAGCTGGACAGTTTTTGGTCGCTTTTTTTGACCGATCAATGTTGGTCGGTTTTTAGCAAATTTCTAGTAGTGATTGTGCGTAGTCAAACTTAGATATTTAAATTTTGTAACAACCCGACCGGTCCTTTTGAGCATTTGTACTTCACACAGTGGCTTAAGGTCTCGAGTAGCTTCGTATTGGGTATCATGACTTGCGTGTGTGGTCGAGTGCGATTTTCGGATGATTAGGGGTTGGTTTAGAAGAATAATTCTTGTTTTAGAAGCTTAAGTAAAAAGGGTTGACCGGAGTTTGTCTTTTGTGTAGACGACTCCGGAATGGTATTTTGATGATTCCAATTGCTTCGTATGGTGATTTTGGATTTGGGCGTGTGTCGGGATTTGGACTTGGAGGTCCGCAAGTTAATTTGATGCATTTTGGAGAAAATTGGAAAGTTGAAGGTTTGGAAGGTTTGACCAGGAGTTGATTTTGTTGATATCGGGTCCGTATTTCGATTTCGGGAGTTGTTATAGCTTCGTTATGTCATTTGGGACTTGCATGAAAAATTCGCCATCACTCCGGGTTGGTTTGACATGATGCGGCGCGAGTTGTAGAAGTTGAAAGTTCATAAGTTCATTAAGTTTGATTTGGGGTGCGATTCGTAGTTTTGATATTGTTTGATGTGATTTGAGGCCTCGAGCAGGCCCGCATTATGTTATGGAACTTGTTGGTATGTTTCGATAGGGTCTCGGGGGCCTCGGGTGTGTTTTGGATGTGCTGCAGGCCATTTCTTCATGATTTAGAGTTGCTCGTTTCTGATATGCCTGTTGTTCTTCGCGATCGCGAAGGTTAAGCCGCGATCGCGAAGTGATTCTGGGAGATCAATGATTTGTTCATTGCAGACGCGATGGTGGTCATGCGTTCGTGAAGCTCCAGTTGTTTGTTGTCCGCGTTTGCGTCCTTGTTTACGCGTTCGAGTAAGGGAGTTGGGGGCTGGTGGAAGTTTTCTCATCACGTTCTCGTAGCTTTGCGTCATTGTTCATCACGTTTGCGAGGTATGTGCCACGAACGCGAAGCATATTTTCTCTGGGCATCAGTTTTGTGCTTCGCGAATGCGATGCTTGTTCCGCGATTGCGTAAGAGGAATACCTAGGTAGAAATATAAGTACTCTATATTGAGGTCTTTTGATATTTTATCACTTTTTGAGTTAGAGAGCTCAGATTTAGGCGATTTTAGTGATATTTATCCGGATTTGATTATATTTCGTGATTCCATCTTTGCTTTTAACATTAAATTAGTGATTTGAATTGGAGAAAATGAGAATTTTTGTAAAAACGTTCAAAATGTAAAATGAAGATTTGAAGGCCGATTTGATGTCAGAATTGAATAATTTTGGTATGGTTGGACTCGTATCGGAGTGGGTGTTCGAATTTTATGAATTTTTTCGGGTTTCGAGATGCGGGCCCGGGGTTGACTTTTTAGTTTTCAATAAAGATCGAAGCTTTATTATCCATAATTATTTCCTATGATTTTTATTTATGATATTAAGTTATTTTGGCTAGATTGAGTTGTCCGGAGATTTGTTTCACACGAGAAGATCATTTTAGAGTATTGATTTAGCTTCTTTGAGGTAAGAAACTTGTCTAACTTTTTGTGGAGGAAACTACCCCTTAGGATTGGGTTGATTGTGCTATTTGTATTATTTAAAAGTCATGTACGCAAGGTGACGAGTGGGTACACGGGCTATATGTGGTATTTGAACGGTTTAGGTTATCTAGACTCTTTCCATGCCTTTAATTGAATTGTCATGACATGTTATATCCCTCATTGTTAATATACTATTACATGCTCTATTTGACGTTGTTAGTACTTGTTACCTCTTACTTGTTGTTTTGCCCTTATATGCTTTAGCTGAAGTTATTGCCTTCCTTACTGTCTTGTTACCTCTTAATTGTTGAGTCCCTTCTATGGCTTCGTTCTTATTTGCTACTTGCCTTAATTGTTGTACTTGCACACCTTAGTTGTCACATGCTTCACTTGTCTTGTTGTCTTGTAATAATTGTTGCATTTCTCTGATTATTACGTGGTTCCTTCATTGCCGTCTACTATTACCCTATGATTGTAGAAATTCTTGTAAATTGAGTATTGGATTGTTGTTGTTAATTTAAATTGCTTGTGGATCAGGTTGCACGCTGTAACGGGTAGAATAAGGGAAGATTATGTGATATGGTGAAATAAGGGAGGATTTAATATTGATACGGTGGGATCGGGTTGCACGCCGCAATGGATTTTATATGTTGTTCTTGATATTGATATGGTGAAATAAGGGAGGATTGTGTTTGTATGGTGGGATCAGGTTGTGCACCGCAACAGATTATGTGTGTTGTATTCATTGTTGTATTGTGTTAGCTTTCAGTATTTATCATATGAGATTCTGAGGACTGATAGTTTTGGATTTACTGATTTCGAGGATTGAGTTGTTTTCATTAGTTTACTACTTTTCCGTCATTTCCTATTTTCCTTTCCTATTACTATTATTTTGGTGAATAGATTTTCAAGATGAATTTACTACACTGACTCATTATCTCATATCCTGTTGAGTTGTTAGTAACATAACAATAACAACAACAACAACAACCCAGTGAAATCCCACTAGTGGGGTCTGTGGAGAATAATGTGTACGCAGACCTTACCCCTACCCCGAAGAGGTAGAGAGGTTGCTTCCGAACGACCCTCGGCTCAAGAGGACAAAAGGACAAAATAAGACAATATTAGTATACCACAGAAATCATAGAAAAAATAGGAATAACATGAAATACAGAAGAAAGATGCAAAGCAAAAATGAAAAAAGCAAAAACAAAAACGATAGCTAGTAAATAGGTCCGACACTGAAACGCAAAATAGTAAGACACGACATTGCCACTAGCTAGCTTAGACAAAAACCCTACCAGACTAGTCACACAACGGTACGAAATAAGGCAAGACTCAACTACCCCCTAACCTACAACCCTAATACTCGACCTCCACATCTTCCTATCAAGTGCCATGTCCTCGAAAATCTGAAGCCTCGCCATGTCCTGCCTGATCACCTCTCCCCAATACTTCTTCGGCCGCCCTCTACCTCTTCTCATGCCCTCCATAACTAGCCGCTCACACCTCCTTAACTGACATCTGGGTTCCTCCTCTGTACATTCCCGAACCATCTAAGCCACGCTTCCCGGATCTTGTCATCAATGGGAGCCACATGCACCTTCTCCCGAATATCAACATTCCTGATCTTATCCATCCTAGTGTGCCCGCACATCCACCTCAACATCCTCATTTCTGCTACTCTCATCTTGTGGATATGTGAGTTTTTAACAACCTAACACTCAGCCCCGTACATCATGGCCGGTCTAACCACCATTTTATAGAACTTACCTTTGAGTATCTGTGGCACTTTCTTGTCACACAGGACTCCAGATGCTAACCTCCACTTCATCCATCCTACCCCAATACGGTGCGTGTGATATAGTTGGCCTTATCGATTCATGCTCAAGCTTTGGGAAGACTCAGGATTTATGCTTTATGTAGAGGCGAGTTACAAGAAAGATGATTAAGCCAGGTGCTTCTTTGAGAGGGTGCTCATGTGCTAGCGGAGCCTTGGAGTTGATTATATTCGGGACCAAGTCAGAGTGGATGACTCTCAATAACGGTCCTAGTAGATTCAAAAGTTAAGGTGTGGTGTCTAAGGATTTCGAGTTCATAGTATGGTTGAATATCGAGCTTTTGCAGTGGATTACGATAAAGGAGCTTGGAGTGTTCTGTGTTACCTTTGGTCTATGGGGTATCATGAGAGAAAGGGGAGCATGTAACTTTGGGTTTATAGAAGAATCATCAAAATGGGTTTATCAATTGAAGATGCGATTATGCGGACAAGAAGGGTATGAAATAGTTCGTGGGTTTTGGGGACAATGTGGTCTCGTAAAATGGGGTCACTCGGGATGAGTGCAGATTGAGTTCGTTATATTGATAAAAGAGTTATTGTTATTTCTAAGGAAGATCCAGAGTAAATTAGAAGAAGTCGGGTTTGGTTAACAATGGTTGGATTGGCATGATGATGGCAATGATCGGCTCCTTCAGCGTGTTGAGTTGTGCATGTGATTTGTGGCGTTATGTGCGAGGTTTGACGGCCGCCGTAATTGATTTTATTTGGGGAATTCGAGCATTATAGCATGTTATGTGTAGACGGATCCCATAAGGGTTATGGTGGTTTAAACCACTACTTAAGGTTGGTATTTTCTGCGGATATAAGGATTTAGTCGAGTGTTGCGATGGTTCTCTTAGAATGAGTTAAGTAAAAGGTTTCTATGTGATGAAGTGTATACCCTATTAGTAGTTCGGAAGTTAAGATGAAATTCATGTACTCTTGCGTATTGGCATGATTAAGTGCAGTGATCGGCATGGGATTCAGAAGTTGAGGATCAAGGTTGCAGTTTGGTGTCGACAAGAATGTCAAGAGCTCGATGAGCGAGAAAGGATTCAGACGGTTAGAGTAAGCTAGTATTATCTTTAGTGTCACCTGAGATCGGTGTCCTGTGTAAGAGACTTTGAGTAGTGATTTCGGATTTTTGATTTGCTGTACATCAATTGTTTGGCCAGTGGTATGGATGTTCAGACTTGTTATCTAGTACTGAAGGTCGTGGGAGCATGTCCCACGAAAAGATTGTATAAGTGTGACATGTAGTCACTTGATTGTTCGAAGATTTGAACCTAGTATGGAGATTGCTTTACTATTGTTCATGTGAGAATTTATGCCTGGAGGGCGCTCGGTTCCTTTTATTGTGGACTGTGGAGGTTTGTTCCGGATATGATGGTTGTTCTTGTGTGTTATGGGGAAAAGGGTTTATTATGAACCCTTGAAAGATTACTAGACTAGTACGGTGTGATCCAAATCGACTTGAGGTCTGAGGGTGGATCTAAGCATGGATGTGGGCTCTATGTCGGGTCGGAGGTGTTCATTTCAGCATAACGCTCCTTGTGCAGGAGTATTCGGACGTTAGATGTTAATTCATCACCGGCTACTTCATATAATACTATATTGTGCTGTGTGAGTTGTGAAATGGCTTGTTAATTTCATATGTGTTGAGGTTCCGCGCAGCGATAATGTTATGTGAGCAGGATGGCTCTTGAGATTCAGATCATATATTGCACCTTAGTTGTGCTCGACTTTTGTAGCGTATGGCACTATCTGTCTCCCCAGGGATGGTATTATTCACTTAGCGTGCTCGTGGCCGATATTCGGGTGTTTTGTAATAATGAGCATTCTAGCTCGGTAAGTATCTCCTTATATAGATTTTATGTGTGGATCGGGTGGCACGCCGCCACAGGCATGTTATTTTGATAGGGTTACGCACCGCTATAGTGTGATGTGGAGTACAGTTCCCTATATTTATTCTTGTGTGTTTTGTTTCTCATTTTCTGGGGAAGGTTCAGAACGCCTTTTCGGTTGTTTAATTAGTTACGTGGGTTGAGTAGTTCTTTCCAGAGTTGGTTTTCCTTATGTATCACGTCGAGTTTGTAGCTTATTAGCACATTGTGGCATCACATGAGACTTTTGGCAGCGTCTGAGGTGGCTTATTGCCTGAACAGCTTATACTGGGAGAGACGGGATTATTGGACCTGGGGTCAGTGTGATCAGATCGGTATGAGGCATAGTTAAAGAGTAAGTATCGGTATTTACTCTAGAATGAGGTAATAGTTCTTTTCAAGGGGAGAAACTCAATGAATGGTTGACTCGGCAGTTGGTTGTAAATTTCTACGCATCTTTTCCGTTGCGGCAGAATTACAAGAGTTAGAACCAGACTTATATATGTCATGAGGTGTATGGTGAGCATCAGGTTCATGGAATTTCGGCTATTGTTATCAGAGGATGTTATTATGGTCATGAGAATTATGTGGTGCATGGTGTGAATTCAGCAAAGGTATGCAGTCATGTTTTGGTACATCGTGTGGTGATTGATACGGTGATCGTACGTTGGAAACATGCCTGGCAGAAGATTCCGGATGTTGGAATTTGGCTCTAAGGCTAATTTGACTAAGCAAAAAGGGGAATCTTCAGATTTACTCCAGCCAGTGTGCTCAACTGAGTTGTGGTAGCACGGGTAGGTGCACGAGGTGTTAAGTAGTGATTTCAGACAACTCCAGAGCAGTTCTTAGCATGTTCGAGGACGAACGTATGTTTAAGTTGTAGAGAATATAATGACCCGACCGGTCGTTTTGAGCTTTAGCGCGTCGTTCGGCGGTTTGAGGCCATGAGCATCTTCACTTCAGGTATTATAACTTGTACGCGTGGTCGGGATTGAAGTTCGGAGTTAAATTGGAAAGGAAATTCTCATTTCAAAAGCTTTAAGTTTGAAGAATTGACTAAGATTAGATTTTAGAGTAAACGGCCTCGGAATCGGGATTTCAAGGTTCCAACAGGTTCGTATGATGATTTTGGACTTCGGCGTATGTTCTGATCGGGTTTTGAATGCCCCGGGAGCGTTTCGGCACCTATTATGGAAGTTAACACTTTGGAAGAATTTCATGAATTTGGGGTGGAGGTGAATTTTATGTTATCAATGTCTGTTTGGGATTCCGAGTCTGGGAATAGCTCCGTATGGTGATTCTGGTGTCGGGAGCGCGTCCGGATATGGATTTAGAGGTCCGTAGGTCATTTTCGGGTCATTTGGCAAAAGTTAGAAATTTGAAGGTTTTTGAGAAGTTTGACCGGGAGTGGACTTTTTTATATCGGGGTCGGATTCTGATTTCGGAAGTTGGAGTAGGTCCGTAATGTCGAATGTGACTCGTCTGCAAAATTTGAGGTCAATCGCACTTGATTTGATAGGTTTTGGCATCGAATGTAGAGGTTTGAAGTTCTAGAGTTCATAAAGCTTCATTTGAGTTGTGATTCGTGATTTTGATGTTGTTTGATGTGATTTGAGGGCTCGACTAAGTTCGTAATATGTTTTGAAACTGGTTGGTGTGATTGGATGGGGTCCCGGGTAGATTTTGGGTGGTTAACGGATCGAAATTGGAATTTGAAGAAGAGTTGAGGCAGTTGATATCTGGTGTACCCGCACCTGCGAGGTTCTGGTCGCAGGTGCGGAGGGCGTAGAAGTGACATTTGGAGTCGCAGATCCGGAGCAGGCCGGCCAAGTGAAGGACCGCAGGTACGAAGCTTTTGGCCGCATCTGCGCAAGCGCAGAAGCGAAAAATGCCTCGCAGGAGCATAAGAAGGTGCAGAAGCGGAAGGTGTCTCGCACCTGTGAAGCCGCAGGTGCGGCTACTTGACCGCATGTGCGAACGTCGGGGTTGGGCAGTGTGTTCTTTAAAAACGAGGGCTTGGCTCATTTTCACCCCATTTTCTCCATGAGAGCCGGTCTTGGAGTGAGTTTGGAGCTCATTCTTCGTCATCATTGCCAAGGTAAGTGATTCCTACCTATTGCAAGTTTAATACTTGGATTATATATGGATTTAGACTTGAAAGTTTGTAGAAATTTGGGATTTTGAAGAAAAACCCAGAAATTGGTATTCTTGGATTTTGACCACAAATTTGGGCATGAAATTGGATTAATTAAAAAATTTGAGTTCATAAGGTTATGGGTAATGTTTATCTTCGAACATTTTCAGAATCCGGGCACGTGAGCCCGAGGGTAATTTTATCGACTTTTCGAGCGGAGTTGGGAATTGTTGTAAATTGAATTATTATGAGTATTAGAGAATATTTTTATTGGTTTGCACATTATCTGGCTAGTTTGGAGCGTTGGGCATCGGTTCGAGGTGCTAGAGTGGCGTTGGAGCCGGTTATGGAACTTTGGAGCGAGGCAAGTCTCATCTCTAACCTTGTAAGAGGGAATTTACCCCATAGGTGAAATAAATCAATATGTGCTCCTATTTGTGGGGGCTACGTATGCACGTGGTGATGAGAGTCTGTGCCTAGCACTATTATGCTTAAGTCCGGGTAGTCTAGGACCCAAAAGCACACTCTACTTGTAAAATTTCCAACCTTGATGTCACTTTAAAATGCTTAAATCATATCGAACTTGGTAAATAAATTTTTCTAAAAAGCTAAGCATCATTTCTTGACTGTTAAAAAGAGCAATTGCCATTTTCTTGGATAATTTCCCCTTGATGAATTCTCGATTGACTATTTGAATGTGTTTATCTTTGTGGAATGGGCTGAACGCCTCGGCAGATTAAATAGATGCATCTATGGTTCGCGCCATTCGACCGTCTGGAAGTGCACGATTTAAATTTTTGCTGGATCGGGTTGTACGACCTCAGCATGATTTACGCATGCTTGTATTGCTTTCCTTGACCCCTCCGAAAACAACGCTATACTGAAATGAACACATCCGGCCTGATATAGATCCCACATTCACGTTTAGATCCATCCACATACCTCAATTCGATTCTGATCGTACAACACTGGGCTAATAACTTTTCAAGGATCCACAACACCCCTTTTCCCATGACACAGAAGAACAGTCGTCAAATCCGGAACAAATTTTCACAATTAACAACCAACTGAATAGGGCGCCTTTCAGGCCTAAACTCTCACATTAGCGATAGTACCAAATTCCCATACTTGGTTTCAAATTTTTAATCAATCAAGTGACTACATGTCACATTTATATAATCTTCTTGTGGGATATGCTCCCACGACCTTCTGCACTAGGTAACAAGTCTGCACATCCATACCACCGGCCACACTAATATTGTAAAGCAAATCAAGAAGCCGTAAATCAGTACACAAAGCCTCTTACACAGGACACCGATCTCAAGTGACGCTAAAGACAATAGCAGCTTACTCTAAACATCTGAATTCTTCCCTGATCATCCGAGCTCATGACATTCTTGTCAACACCGAACCGCAACCTTGATCCTTAGCTTCTAATTTCCCATGCCGCTCACTGCACCTAACATGCCAATACGTGAGAGTACCAGAATTCCATAATAACCCCTGATCCACTAATAGGATAAAAACTTCATCATATAGAAACTTTTTACTTAGCTCATTTCAGAAGAACCAATGCAACACGCAACTAAATTCCCAAACCGCAGAAAATACAACCTCATGTGGTAATCTAAACTGCCATAACTCTTCTGGAAATCCCTTTACACAACAAAGCCATACGAATCGAATACCTCCCAAATCAACCAGGTTGTGGTGACGCTCAAGCCCAAGTGTACAACCACAAACCACATGTATAACTTCACGCTGGAGAAACTGGTCACTGTCATAACCGTGTTGATTCAACCATTACCAACCAAGCCACTTCTTCTAATTTACTCGGGACTTGCCCTAGAAATAATAATAGCTCCATTCAAAACATCATGAACCCAAATCTGCACTCATCCTAAGTGACCTTATTTCACGAGACCACATTAGTCTCAAAACCCACAAACCATCTCATACCCCCCTTGTGCGCACATTCGCATCTTCAACTGGTACACCTATTCTGATATTTCCTTTACGAATCCAAAGTTATTTTCTCCCATCTTCCAATACTGCACCGCAGACCGATGATAACATAGAACACTCCACGCCCCTTTCATAATATACTGCAAAAGCTCGATACTTAACTATACTACTGGCTCGAAATCCTTAGGCACCACACTTTGAATTTTTGAACCCACTAGGACCATTATTGAGAGCCACCCACTCTGACTTGTTCCCGAATATAATCAAACTCCAAGGCCCTGCTCGCACATGAACACCCTCTTAAAGAAGCAACCGGCTAAATTCCTTTCCTTGTACATCACATCCACACGAAGCATAGACTCTAAGTCTTCCCAAAACCTGAACATGATTCGATAAGGCCAATTGTAGCACGCATTCCTCAAGTCCTTGGCTCAAATCACCACTGATGTTCTCTTTCCTTAGTCGTAACAACCCACCAATATGCCGACATCTAGAAACTTCACAAGTAGACAACCATGCAATCCAATCGTAGGTGGTGGGGCTCTCCCACTTAAGCTTGAAGCTACCATTACATGACCCTAGAACCTACCAAGATCCCTTATCCCCCATTGACATGATTTTGCACAACCAACCCACCAAATTCCTCGAAATCCTTATGTTAAACATTTCATGAACATTATGAATCACTAGCCACATTCACATATTCGACCTCTTACTGGATAGCTAGTAAAATCCTTCGTAGAGGCTTCATCAACACCACACGACCGCTAACCTGCTCACAGGAGATAACCCACCTGTGGAAATTACATGCTGACATCTTCCAACAGCGGTGCACCAAGTACAATTACTACGAAATCAATAAACCACCCTGAGCTAGTGCTCATTCACCAGTTGTACAATTCTGTTCACTCCCCATTGACATCAACTAAAGGTGCGACGACACATTCCAATCCAAAGTCATGTTGCATCCCTCTTCATATTAAGCAACTCCCTCCTGTAGCACCCAATCTTCCTCAATATCGCAGCAAATATTCCAAATCAAGCACGTAGACCTAGTCACTGTCCACCATGAATCCCAAATCATTCTAACTTTCCCCAAGGCGTGTGGCTATCCCACCACAGAACCCGTATGCTGCCCTACCACTCTCCAACTTTGGTCAAATCCTCTCTTTTAAGCAACTACTCGACTTTTGTTTCCTTACACTTGGCCTTCTAGAAGTTTAACCCCCGCAAGACACCTCCCACATGTCCCTCCTCACCCTTCGCTGCCCAGTTGTTGTCTTAACTCAAAATTTATCTCTATAGCACCCGAACCAACAAATCGCCGCCAACTCTAAACCTCCACGAAGATCATCCTCCTTGAGCCACCAACATTAGGATTACTGATTTGATTTTGAACTACAGCCCACTGCGACATCTGACAGTCGCTTCCCCGACACCATTCACACTACTCTGCCCCAAAGGCGATTTGAAGAAGGCCATAACACCGACGAACCTAACACATTCAATCTAGGACGATGACACCACATCTCGGATGAGGATTCCACCACACTCGAAAATACCAAGTCTCGTTACTCTATCAATCCAACCTGAACATTCTTAGTCCGATTACCTTTCCTCCGCTGGAAATAAAACACTGAACCTCTGAATCACGCATTGAGAAAAAAAAACCTCCTTTCAATTCATTCACTGCCCCTATACGTAGACAAGTATCCTACCGTTACCTTTATATTAAGCGATAACAACTCATGAACATCGTAGCAATTGGTGTATAGCCCCAAAACCATCAGAAATACAGCTATTGAGCTGAGATGACGGAAAATCCTTCCACAAGGCGACGACATTAGCCCAATCGAATATGTAAGGAGAAACATCCTGCTCTACATCAGTAGTGCCATTAAAATTCCTCGATTCCAAATTTATAACAAGCGTTTCTCGTCGCATAATATTGAATAGGAAGGAAATGAAGGCATAAGCCTCAAAGGAATCAAATCACATGATGAGGAATCAAGAAGGGAAGTGCTCCTAACAGTCTGGTAGCCTCTCAAAGATAAGTAAAGACGTTTCCGTACTGATCCGCAAGACTCTACTAGACTTGGTCATGACTCGTGAGACCTAAGTGAACATAGTGCTCTGATACCATATTGTCACGATCGAAAATCCATTAAAGGTCGTGATGGCGCCGGACACCGCTGTCAGGCAAGCCAAAAAAATAAATACTTAATTTGGTTCTCATTTTAATATTTTTGAAATCATATTTCCTTCAATTAAATAGTAAAATATGGAAGTTACAGAATAAATAATAATATTTTTTTTAACAATTTCAATACAGGACAACCCAAATCACCCCAAAACCCGGTGTCACAAGTGCATGAGCCCCAACTAGGAATGTAACATAAAATACAACATCTGTCTGGAATACAAATTCAGACAGGAGAAATAAAAATACTCTGAAGGAGACTCTGCTGGCCGCGGACTCGTAACGTGGAATGCATCTCACCTAAATCCCCGCAATAACCGCGCCTCTGCGCCCACAAAGCCACTAGACATATATGCACCTGCACAAAAATGTGCAGCAAGTGTAGTATGAGTACGTAAATAAACACGTACCTACTAAGTATCCCGCCTAACCTCGCAAAAGTAGTAACGAGCAATCGACATCGACACTTACTATGGGCTATAAATAAAATATCAATGATATAATTAGGTATGGATTACGTAGAATGGTTGTAAGCTCAATATCATGAAATAAGTAAACAATTCTTTTGTTCATAAGAAAATTTCAAAATTTATTTTCGTCATTTAACATTTTTGTATCTCGGGCCAACGAAAGCAATATCAATTATTATCAATTCCAAAAATATATCATGCAAAAATCATGTCGAGGTCGTACGGCTCGATCCAATATAAATATTTAAACTGTCCACTACCGATGGTCGAACGGCGCAAATCATAGATGCATCTATTTAACCTACCGAGGCATTCGACCCGCTCCATAAAAGAGAAAAATGCAATTTAAAACAACGAAATTCAAGATTTATTAAGGCAACTATTCAAGAAATACAAATTCTCATTTACGGTCAATAAGAATGGAGTTTAACCTTTTAAAATTCCTTTCCCAAGTTTCGATATGATTTAAGCAATTTAGATTAACAAGTAAGATGCAAGCATCGCAATTATAACATGATCGGGGTCATAGACTACCCGGATATAAGCATATTAGTAGCTATGCATGGACTCTCGTCATCTTGTGCGTCCGTAGCCCCCACAAATAGAAGCACATATTGAATTATTTTACCTATGGGGTTAATTCCCTCTTACAAGGTTAGAAAGGAGACTTACCTTACTCCGACGTTCCAAACCCGGCTCTAACGCCGCCCTAACACCTCAAACTGATGACCGCCGATCCAAAACTAGTCAAATAAGACGCAACCCAATCAAAATATACTCTAATACTCATAATTAATCAATTTATAATAATTTTCAATTCCACACGAAAAATCTATTCTCGAGCCCACGGGCCCGGATTCCAAAAATGTTTGAAGACAAACACTACCCATAGCACTACGAACTCAAATATATAATTTATTCTCAATTTCATGCCCAAATGCGAGATTAAAATTCAAGAATACCAATTTCTAGGTTTTTCTTCAAAATCCTAAATTTCTACAAATTTTCATGCTTGAATCTATGTATAAATCTTGTATTTAACTCATAATATGGGGGAAGAACTTACCTTGACATAGATGATGAAAATTCCTCCTTGAAGCTCTCCAAAATTGCTCCAACCAAGTGAAAAATGGGGGGGAAATGAGCCAAGTCCCGTTCTTAAATCAATCTGCCCAACCCGACCTTCGCACCTACGGTCAAATAGCCACTGTCACGCCTCCTTTTTCCCGAGGGTGCGATAGGGGATAGGGGAGTTTTTTCAATTAAAGTGACAATATTCGAAATGGGATTATTTATTTGATCAGAGTCGCCACTTGGAATAATTTATAGTGTCCCAAGCCACCGGTTTATTTTAAATCCCAAATCGAGGAAATTTAACTCTATTTATGGTCTGCGAACACAGAAGACTGGGTAAGGATTTCTGTTAACCCGGGAGAAGGTGTGAGGCACTCCTGAATTCCGTAGTTTTAGCACGGTCGCTCAACTATTAATAATTGGCATAATTATATAATTAATATATATTTATAACCTATTGTGCATTTTTAGCTTTTTAACAGCTTTTAATTATTTATGAAAATTATTTGAACAAGTCGCGATGTCGCACACTCATTTGTTTTTCTACACATTGTGAATCGCGCCACGTGAAACGTACCGCGATTTACAACATATTAATTTTTTTATTATTATTCGAAGTTCTGATCGGGTCACATGAAATGCACACCCGAATTCGGATTACGTATCATGGCTATGCCACGGGAACCGTACCCATAGTCACGATATTTACTATTAATTGCGCCTAAAGCAAGCTACGAATGTATACTAATTCGAGTCATAAACCTTTCTTTAATACTGCCTTTGGTTCGTCTCGCCTCATGGCTTATTAATGAAATAAACAATGGAATTTTCTAGAACCCATCTCCTATTCTTTTGTTCTTATCACTTATGTCTCAACAAATTAATTTTATTTACACGTCAATAATTAAAAGTTTGTCGTCAATCCTACAAATGTAAACATTGTCTCAAAAGGCTATCACAATGTATCCAATACGTAAAAAAAAATCTAAAAGAAGTGGAAAACAGAGGATGCTATGAACTTGAAAGAGACAGTTGAGACAATTCAACTACCAAGCACAATAAGCTTAGTAAAACAATGCATTTCGTCCATTCTGGTGTCACTCAAATCAGATCCAACCTTTAACTATATTAATAAGTTCGCTTCAATGATTTAGGGTGGCAAGACATAAAATACAGCATTTTGTAAAACCCATTTGCAACTCATATTAGGACTTATGTTAGGCACATGAAACTTATCAGTTTATACTAAATTACTAACAGTGATTCAAATTCTGGAGCTGGTAATGAGCTTTGAAGTCCTTTCTTGCTTGCTTAACAAAGACTAATTTGACAGAGACTTAGAAAAATAGACCCGAAAGAAACGAAGCGAAGTGACTTCGAGAATTAGGAATAAAAATAAAAAGAAAAAAGAAATAATAATAATAATAATAATAAATAATAAATAATAAATAAATAAATATGACTATTTGAAGAAAAATGGAAAATAGACTTATCTGAATGAAACAGCTGGCTCCAATGATCATGACATGCATTTCGGATTAACCAGCCTAATCTATCCAACTAATCGCATTTCAGTTCATGCCATGTCTTCATACTTCAAAACTGGGGTTTCCATAATTCATTTTCTCTGTAAAGTCATGAACCCCATTCGGCTTGTAATGCCCCGGGGGATTTTCACCAGCAAACCCCTCTCATTTGCTCCTCTCTCGACTCAATGTCGCCTTACAGTGCCCGTAAAGATTTTCACCAATAAGACTCTCTCATTTAAATTTTCTCTCGACTTACCATCGCCCTATGGTGCCCGTGAGGGTTTTCACCAATAAGACTCTCTCATTTATTCACGTTTCCTTGTGCCCATGAACAAAGGTGCTACCCATGATATAAATAATACCTCCATCTCACTTGACTTGGCATCCTCAAAGTTGATCTGAAAGTCTTTCTTTGGACTGTAGTGTAGGTTTTGGACAGGGTTAGAAAGAAAGGGTGGCATGCAGGCTCAAAATAATTTAAGATGAAGGGGTTCAAAATTACAACTTTTGGAATCAGATCTTTTTACAAAACTAAAACTTCTGCCCCAGTTTCTTCGAATCTGGGGAATTTTGGATTTTTATTTTGATGGGACCGAACCGTGTAAGGCTGCCTACGTATCCTTAAAAGGAATTAGGTCGAACGTAGTTGAAACTAGTAAAAGTTGTTTTATTTTTGTTACTTTGCTTTTCTTTTTCTTTTTCTTTTTTTTTTTCTTTTCTATTTCCAGCTCTACTTCTGATTCCAAAAGAGGGGTATGAAAGAACATAAATAAGGCTCAAAAAGGGGTAACAAATCATAAAAGTATTTGGGATAGCAGAATAAAATGCCTTCATCATTCCAACTTTAAACATGCCTAGTACAAAATGCGATTGAAGATAAGTAAAATAAATCATACATAATATCTCTTGACTGCATCAGAATTGCTAGCCATATCCACACATTTACCTTCTATGTCTGTTAAATACAAAGCACCATTGGGCAACACCTTTGTCACAATGAACGGCCCCTGCCAGTTTGGGGCGAACTTGCCTTTAGCTTCAGCCTGATGTGGAAGGATGCGTTTCAACACCAACTGACCCACCTCAAATTTCCGGGGATGCACCTTCTTGTTGTATGCTCTTGCCATTCTTTTGTGATAAAATTGACCGTGACATACTGCTGCCAATCTTTTTTCATCAATCAAACTCAATTGCTCTAGCCGGGTCTTGACCCACTCATCATCATCAATTTTAGCTTCAGCAACGATCCGCAGGGATGGAATCTCAACTTCTGCAGGTATAACTGCCTCGGTTCCATATACAAGAAAATATGGAGTTTCACCTATTGAAGTGCGAACAGTAGTGCGATAACCCAGTAAAGCAAAAGGTAACTTTTCATGCCATTGCCTGGAACCTTGCACCATCTTACGAAGTATCTTCTTTATGTTCTTGTTAGCAGCCTCAACAGCTCTATTTGCCTTAGGACGATACGGAGTGGAGTTTCGATGCATAATCTTGAACTTATGTTGGCATACCTCTTTCATCAAATGACTGTTGAGGTTAGCAGCATTATCTGTGATGATTACCTTGGGAATTTTGAACCGGCAAATGATGTTTGAATAAACAAAATTTACCACCGCCTTCTTGGTCACGGACTTGAAAGTTACAGCTTCGACCCACTTGGTAAAGTAATCAATGGCCACCAGAATAAACTTATGCCCGTTTGACGCTGCCGGCTCAATTTGTCCAATGACATCCATGCCCCAAACAACGAAGGGCCAAGGTGATGACATTGTGTGCAACTCAGATGGCGGGGAATGAATCAAATCACCGTGCACCTGGCATTGATGACATTTGCAAACGAAGCTAATGCAATCTCGTTCCATGGTGAGCCAATAATAACCTGCTCGAAGAATCTTCTTTGCCAGGACATACCCACTCATATGCGGTCCGCAAACTCCGGAATGCACTTCGGCCATGATAGTCGAAGCTTGTTTAGCATCTATGCACCTTAGTAATCCTAGATCTGGAGTTCTCTTGTACAATATTCCCCCACTTAAGAAAAATCCACTAGCCAGACGTCAAATGGTTCTCTTTTGATCATCTGTGGCATGTACCGTATATACCCCCGATTTGATGTATTCCTTGACATCATGGAACCAAGGCTCACCATCAGGTTCCTTCTCAACCACATTGCAATAGGCATGCTGATCACGGATTTAGATATGCAGAGGGTCAACATAAGTCTTATCCGGATGGTGTAGCATTGATGCCAGAGTAGCCAAGGCGTCGGCAATCTCATTGTGAATCCTAGGAATATGCCTGAATCCTACCGACCTAAATCATTGACGAAGATCATACAGACATTGTCGATACGGTATGAGCTTCAAATCTCGAGTCTCCCATTCTCCCTGAATCTGGTGAACCAACAAATCTGAATCTCCCAAAACCAATATTTCTTGAACTCCCATGTCTATAGCTAGCCTCAAACCCAGAATGCATGCCTCGTATTCATCCATGTTGTTAGTGCAATAAAATTGAAGCTGAGCTGTTACGGGGTAGTGATGCCTTGTTTCAAAAATGAGTACAGCCCCTATTCCGACACCTTTCATATTAGCAGCTCCATCAAAGAAGAGTTTCCAACCTAGCTTTTCATCATGATCAGCCTCGTCAACATACATCACTTCTTCATCGGGAAAATAAGTCTTCAATGGCTCATATTCTTCATCCACCGGATTCTCGGCCAAGTGATCGGCCAGGGCTTGGGCTTTCATCGCGGTCCGAGTCACATAGATAATGTCAAACTCTGTGAGTAAAATCTGCCACTTTTCCAATCTTCCTGTGGGCATAGGCTTCTGAAAGATATACTTTAGAGGATCCATGCGAGAAGTGAGGTAAGTAGTGTAGGATGACAGATAATGCTTCAACTTTTGTGCCACCCAAGTCAGGGCGCAATATGTCCTTTCAAGAAGAGTATACTTAACCTCATAAGGAGTGAACTTCTTGCTGAGATAATAAATGGCTCGCTCTTTCTTGCCCGTGATGTCGTGTTGACCCAACACACAACCGAAAGAATTATCCAATACCGTCAAATAGAGAATTAAAGGTGTCCTAGGTTCTGGCGGGACCAGCACAGGTGGGTTTGATAGGTAACTCTTAATCTTATCAAATGCTTCCTGACCCTCATCAGTCCACTTAACCGCAACATTCTTCTTCAGCAACTTAAAGATGGGCTCACAAGTTGTCGTGAGTTGAGCAATAAACCTGCTGATGTAGTTTAACCTTCCGAGAAGGCTCATTACCTCGGTTTTGTTCTTTGGCGGTGGTAATTCTTAGATGGCTTTGATCTTTGCTAGGTCCAACTCAATACCGCGTCGACTGACTATGAATCCCAACAGTTTCCCGGACGGGACACCAAATGCACATTTTGCCGGATTAAGCTTGAGGTTGTACCTGCGGAGCCTTTGGAAAAACATTCTCAAGTCTCCAACATGGTTGGACTGCTTCTTTGACTTTATGATCACATCATCTACATAAACCTCAATTTCCTTGTGTATAATGTCATGAAATATGGTAGTCATTGCCCTCATGTAAGTTGCCCCAACATTCTTCAAACCAAATGGCATTACCCGGTAGCAGTATGTCCCCCATGGTGTGATGAATGTTGTCTTTTCTGCATCTTCCTCATCCATCAGGATCTGGTGATATCCCGCGTAGCAATCCACAAAAGACCCAATCTCATACTTGGCACAATTGTCGATCAGAATATGGATGTTCGGCAATGGAAAGTTATCTTTTGGACTTGCCTTATTGAGATCATGATAATCGACACAGACCCTGGTCTTACCATCCTTCTTTGGTACTGGCACGACATTAGCTAACCAAGTGGGATATCGAGTGACCCGAATGACCTTTGCGTCAAGCTGCTTTGTGATTTCTTCTATGATCTTCACACTCATGTCAGTCTTGAACTTCCTTAACTTTTGCTTGACTGGAGGGAGTGTCGGATCAGTTGGCAATTTATGAACTATCAAGTCAGTGCTCAAACCCGGCATGTCGTCATACGACCATGCAAAAATATCTTTATATTCAAACAGTGCTTTGATTATTTCTTCCTTAATTTGTGGTTCCAGATGCACATTTATCTTGGTTTCCCTAATATTATCTTGATCTCCTAAATTGATTGCTTCAGTTTCATTCAGATTAGGCTTGGGTTTTTCTTCAAAGTGATTTAGTTCTCTATTGATTTCTTGAAATGCTGCTTCTTCATCATATTCTGTTTCATCATCACACTCTACTTCTTGGATTGTTGTTTTGGAATTAGATTGGCTTTTAAGATTTGGCTGAAAATTCCTCATGCATGTCATGTCATTGAAACCAGCATAAAAAGAACTGTACAGAAAAAGGAAACAAAACAAAAATGAAACGCTATCAGGAAACCCAGTTGAGCATATTAGCTCGAGTCAGACTGAAGATCCTCCCTCTTATTTATTCAATAAGCCTTAGAACCAAATTCCAACTTCCGAATTCTTTTATAAGACATGATTCTAACATACGAACACCGTATCAATCTCCACATGTTGAATCCACAAAATGCACCACACAACTCATTTGCCCTAGGCAACCTCCTCTAAGCACAACAACTACAATTTCACTGACCCAGCACCCGTAGCATACCTCATAACACATATAAGCTCGATTTTACATCCCTACAAAACTGCCACAATAGAAGAGATGTTTAGAAACTCTTAAACGCCTACCGAATCAACAAATCATGGATTCTTTTCTCCTGACATATACCATTACCTCTTTCTGAACTGAATAACGATATTTTCTCTTTAATATACCTCATATAAATCTGATTGCACTGATCCCAGGCCCAATAACCTCGTCTCACCCAGTACAAGTTGCTCAAGTAATAAGCCATCTCAGATACTACCAAAAATCTCATATGACGCCCTCAATGCGCCAACAAGCTACAAACTCAAATGTGACACCTAAGGAAAAACGAACTTTGGAAAAGGACTACCCAGCCCGCGTAACGAAACAAATGGCCGAATAGATGTTGTGAACCTATCTCAGAATGAAAAAAAACAAGGCACACAAAATAAGTGTAAGGAATTATGCTCAACATTTCGTTGTTGCGGCGTGCAACCCGATCCAACATGACATTGTTGCGGCGTGCAACCGATCCAAACATGACAATGTTGCAGCGTGAAACTCGATCCACACAACATGCATGTGGTGGCATGCCACCCGATCCAAATAATATACCCGTGGCGGCGTGCCACCCGATCTACACATAACAATCAAGAAGAAAACACACATCAAACTGTAATGCTTATACTTACAAAATGCCCAAATAGCGACCACAAGCACGCCAAGTGCACAATACAAATCCTGGGGAGACGGATAACGCCATACGCTACGAAACCCAAGCACAACTAAGGTGAGATATAGGGACTGCATCTCGAGAGCCATCCTGCTCATATAACACCACAAACTACACGGACCTCAACACATGTGCGAATAATCAATCCATTTCACAACCCACATGGCACAATAGAGATTACACGGAATAGCTGACGACGTGAATAACATCCAATGACCGATAGCTCCTCCGTAGCAATGCTATGACTAATAAACACATCCAACCTGACGTAGAGCACATATTCACATTAGACCCACCAACGGACCTCAAACCGATTCTGATCATACCATACTGGGCCAATAACCTTCCAAGGATCCACAATGGCCCCATTCATGACACACACGAGCAACTATCTACTCCGGGCCAACTCTCATAGTTCACAACTAAGGGAATAAAGCTCCTTCCAGGCTAAACTCTCACATTCACGATAGTACCAAAACACTCTTCGTACTTGGTTTCAATCTTTAATACTCAGGTGACTAACGTGTCACACTTATATAATTTCCCCGTGGGGTACGCACCCACGACCTTCCGCCCAGGTAGAAAAGTCCACACATCTATACCACCAACCATACTAATTTGGTAAAGAAGATCAAGAGTCCGCAAATCAATGCACAAAGCCTATTACATAGAACGACGTTCTTAGGTGACACTAAAGAAAATGCCAGCCTACTCTGAACATCTGAATTATCCCCTGCTCTTCCGAGCTCGTGACATTTTTGTCAACACAGAACCGCAACCTTGATCCTCAACTTTCAAATTCCCATGATGCGCACTGTACCTATCATGCCGCTATGCGAGAATACACGAATTCATCATAACCCCTGAACTACCAGTATAATAAATACTTCATTGGCTAGAAACCTGTCACTTAGCTCATTTCAGAAGAGCCAATGCAACATGCAACTGAATTCCCAAACCGCAAAAAATACAAACCTCAAGTCATGATCTAAACCGCCATGACTCCCCCGGAATCCATTTACACCACAAGGCCATTTGAATCAGATACTTCCCAAATCAATCAAGTTGTGGTGGCTATCAAGCCCGCGCGTACAACCACAAACCACATATATAATTTCACACGCTGAAGGAACTGATCTTTGACATAATTATGCTGATTCAGCCATTACTAACTGACCCAACTTCTTCTAATATACTCTCGACTTGCCTTGGAAATAATAATAGCTCCATTCAAAAACGTAGCGAACCAAATTCGCACTCATCCCGAGTGACCCGCATCACGAGACCACATCGTCTCAATACTCATGAGCCACCTCATACTCCCCTTATGTGCATAATAACATCTCCAACTGGTACATCCATTCTGCAAGATCTTCCGCGCATCCAAAGTTATTCCTTCATTTACTCCAATACTGCACCGCATACCCGATGATAACATAGAACATTCCAGGTTCCGTTCTCAATCCACTATGAAAACTCGGTCCTTAACCACACAACGGACCCGAAATCCTTAGGCACGACACTTTAATTCATGAACCCACTAGGACCGTTGTTGAGAGTCACCCACTCTGACCTGGTCCCGAATATAACCAAACTCCAACGCTCTGCTAGCACATGAACACCCCTTAAAGAAGCAACTGACTAAACTCTTTCCCTTGTATATTATACCCTCAAGAAGCATAAACTCGGAGTCTTCCCAAAACCTGCACCTGAATTGATAATGCAAAGTATAGCACACATTCATCAAGTTCCTTACTTGAATTACCCCTGATGGTTTCTTTTCTTAGTCATAAATAATCCACCAACGCATCTATAACCAGAAACCGCACAGGCAGACAACCACGCAATCCAATCGTAGACGGTGGGCTCCCCCACTTAGCTTTAAGCTACCATCACTCTTCGTAGAAACCTCATCAAAATCACGCAACCGCTAACCTAATCATAGGAGATAACCCACATGTGGTATTCTATGCCGACATCTTCCAACGACGCTGCACCGGGTACAACTACTGCAAGTTCAATAAACCCTCCTGAGCCCTGCTCATCAACCAGCTGTACATGTTCGTTCATTCCCCATTGACATCAACTAAAAGTGTGACAATATATTCCAAAATTGACGTCATGTTGCATCCCAACAATAATCAAGTTTTCACACCCCTCTTCATTTTAAGCAAACTCTTTTCTTTCATATTCAATATTCCTCAATATAGTAGCCACCATTCCAAATACAATTTGTAGCCCTAGTCGCTCCCCACCACGATTCCCAAATCGTTCTAAAATTTTCTCAAGGCATGTGGCTATCCAACCACAGAATCCATATGTTACTCTGCCACTCCCACTTCAGTTAAACTATCTTCTTTAAGCAACTTCTTGACATCTGCTTTTCATACTTGACCTGCTAGCAATTCAACCACTGCGAGACACCTCCCACCATATCCTTCCTCATCCTTCGCTGCCTCAAATCAAAACCCATCTTTGTAGCACCTGAACTAATAAATTGCTACAAACTCTAAACCTCCTAGAAGATCATCTTTCTCGCGCCATCAACATTAGAAATACCAATTCGATTCTGAACCACTACACACCGCTACCTCTGACAACCGCTTCTTAGGCGCCACTTTCCGAACATCCTGCCCCGAAGGCAAATCAAAGAAGACTATAACACCGGCGAACCTTAATGCGTTCCAACAAGGACGGTGATACCACATCACAAATGAGAATTTCACCATGCTCGAAAATACCAAGTCTCGTCACTTCATCAACCAAGGCCTGAACATCTACAACCCGATTGCCTTTTCTTTGCTGGAATTGAATGCTGAACCTCTAAATCATGCACTGAGAAAGCCTCCTTTCAAGTCATTTACTGTCTCGACACATAAACAAGCACCTTACCATCACACCAACATTGTGCGATAATAACGCATACACATCATATCTATTAGTGCACAGTCTCGAAACCATAGGGAATGCAGATACTGAGCTAGAACAAAAGAACATCCTTCCGCAAGGCGACGATAATAGCCCGCCCTAATACACAGGGAAACATACCCTGCACTATATCTGTAGTACCAATACAACTCCTTAAAGCCCAATTGACAACAAGCACCCCATGTTGCGTAAGATTGAGTAAGAAGGAAATAAAGTCACAAGACTCAATAGAATCAACCACACGATGAGGAAATCAAGAAGGGAAGTGTTTCTAACTGCCATGTAGCCTCTCGAAGATAAGTACAGACGTCTCTGTACCGATCCGCAAGACTTACTAGACTTGCTCATGACTCTTGAGACCTAAGTGAACCTAACGCTCTGATACCAAGTTATCACGACCTAAAATCCACTAAAGGTTGTGATGGTGCCTAACACCGCTGTCAGGCAAGCCAACGGTTATTGATCAACTTAATTACACATTTTAGTATTTTGAAATCATAATTTTCATTAATTAAATAGTATAAAATGGAATTTACAGGGTAAATGATAATATTTATACGAACTACGATACTGAACAACCCGTAGGAACCCCCAAAACTTGATGTCATAAGTGCATGAGCATTTCTAAGGAGTACAATAATAATACAACATCTGTCCAGAATGTAAATAAGACAGGTTAAAATAAATAGTACAATGGAGACTCGGTGGACTGTGATGCATATCCTGGATTGTAGCTCACATAAAGTCTCAACAAATGCGCATACGCGCCAAGATGATCACCAAATGAACTTGTCAGTTCCTGCGCATTTAGTAAAGAAGTGCAGTATGAGTACATAAATCAACACGTACCCAGTAAGTATCTATCCTAACCCTGGAGAAGTAGTGACGAGGGATCGACATCGACACTTACTAAAGGTTCAATAAAATAATATAATATTTCATAACAGATATGAAGTGCACAGTGATAGTGGGGTAAATCTGCAAATTTTATAATATTCCAAATATTTCTTTTAAAGTATAAATTTCTCGATCTTGTATTCTACCTTAATAGCTTAGTAAAATGTCAAGTGTCAATTTCAAATAAATAAGGAATACCATAAATATTTCGGGCATCAATGGAAGGTTTATCTCGTGAATATTCGTACTACTAGTGATATAACGCACAATTCTGCCGAGGTCATTCGGCCTGATCCAGAATAATGTGTACACTGTTGAGGATCGAGCGGCACGAACCATAAATGCATCTATTATACCGGCGAGGCGTTCGGCCGGCTCCATAAGAAAATAAAAAAGTTACCGAATTACGAGACACATGCTTACAATACAATACACGAGTACAAAGTGAGTATAATCTTTATCGTTTCTCAAATAACTCGGCCACAACTCAAAGTGATAAGGCTAAGCCCGGTATACATATATTTATTCCTAAAACAATTTTAATTATAACTTCAATTAATTAAGCCAGTAGAATGAGTTCCAATAATTCAAATATTACATGATAAGATCCTAAGTCTACCCGGACATAAACATGCTTTAGTTACGTATGGACTCTCGTCACTCCGTGCGTGTGTAGTACTCACAACTAGTGGCACATAATAATAAATATCACCTAGGAGTAGTTTTCCCCTCACAAGGTTAGACAAGAGACTTACCTCGCTCCGAAGTTCCAAAACTGGCTACAACACGTCTCTAACTCTTCAATTCATGCCAAACGATCCGAAACTTGCCAAGCAATGTGCAATTCAATCAAAATATCCTCTAATGCTTATAATTAATCAATTCCTAACAATCCCCAACTCCGCTCTAAAAGTCAAAAAAGTTAACCCTCGGGCCCACGTGCCCGAATTCCGAAACTTTTCGAAGATAAACTTTACCCATAAAATCGCGAACTCAAATATATAATTTATTCCTAATTCCATTTTTAAAATCGTGGTCAAAATCCAAAACTACTAATTTTCTAGGTTTTCCACCAAAATCCTAAATTTCTACAAATTCTCGTGCTTAAATTCATATATAAACCATGTATTTAACTCACAATGTGAAAAAACTACTTACCCCATAATAGATGATGAAGTTGGAACTCCAAAATTGCTCCAAAATCAGCTCCCATAAACGAAATGAAGTAGAATTGACCCAAACCCCCGTTTAAAAAAAATACACTGCCCAACAACCTTTCGCATATGCGGTCCCCTGGTCGATTCTGCAACAACCGCTTCTGCAGCTTTAATCTCTCACCTGCGAGAATCCAGGCCAGGTCGCCTACCGCATCTGTGGCTCCTCCAATGCTTTTGCGCCCCCGCTTCTGCGACCCCTCATTTGCATCTGCGGTGCCAACCTTCCCGTGTAAAATCCGCTTCTGCGCTCCAGTGATCGCATCTGCGATCACACAGGTGTTGAAATTTCTTCGCACCTGCGACCTCTACCCAGTTCACTCCCAGCCACTTTTGCAGTTCACTGCCTCACTTTTGCGGTGAAGCTTCCGCAGAAGCAGTTGCACCAGCAACCAGAATTCTCCAACTTTTCCTTAAATTCAAAATCCGATTCGTTAACTATCTGGAATCCACCCGAGGTCCCCAGTACCCTGACCAAATATACCAACGCATCCCAAATCACATTATGAATTTAGTCGAAATCTCGAATCACATCAAACAACATCAAAATTACAAATCGATAGCCAAAATCTTTATTTCAACTTTCCAATCTTCAAATTTCACCGAACGCGTCCGAATTACACTCAAATATCTCAGAATGATGCCAAACTTTATGTGTAAGTCAAAAATCACTATGCGAACCTATTCCAAGGCTCGAAACTTCAAACGGACATCGATAACATAAAAATCCACTTCAAACCAAACTTATAAAATTCTAAAACTTTCAAAAATGCCAACTTTCCATAATAAGCAACATATTGCTCCCGGGTGATCCGATACTCAACCCGAACATACGCTCAAGTTCGAAATCATCATACGAACCTATCGGAACCTTCAAATCCCGATTCCGAGATTGTTTACTCAAAAGTCAAACGTTAGCCAATTCTTCCAACTTAAAGCTTCTGAAATTAGAATTTTCTTTCCAAATCATCTCCGAACTTCCCGAAGTTCAATTCCGACCACACGTACAAGTCATAATACCTTAAGTAAAGCTACTCAAGATCTCAAACCGTCGAACGACGTGCTAGAGTTCAAAACGACCGGTCAGGTCGTTACACTAGATAAGAAGCACACCAGATGTGCTAATGTGTCGTTTAAACTTTAAAGTGAATAAGCAGTTGAAAACTTCGCTCATCAAACAGGCGACAGGGACTATCAAGAACGAAAAAAAATCTCTGATACATGTCGCTAATCCATATCAGGCACTCACTCGGATGATTTCAATAAATTGAAAAGAAAGCAAACTATATATGCGAAAAGACAATTATTTTAATTGAGTTTAAATAAAATATTGAACTCAATTCAACATAACTTAAATATCAACATAATAGTTTTCTTATTAAGCTTGTAGGAAATAACAATCCTAAGAACAACATAATAGCAAAAGTGTGAAACATTTGCCTGATCAATTTAAATCAAGAAGTAAACAATGTATGCAACACATAAAATTTTATATCATTATGCTGCTGGAGTTTTATAATTTAAATCTACCGAGAGCTCACATCAATTTTCTTAAATTGTTAATTAGGTAATCTCAGGGGAAATATACTCACTTAAGCAAATACTAAATAAATAGTCTTCTCCAAAAATATAACTACACTAAGAAATTACCTCAAGTACTCAATAAATTCTTAATACATAAATCCATAGCACAAAAGTTTAAGAAATATCATCAGAAATTATCCGAGACGCACTTCTCAAAAAATGAATCACATCAACTTTATTATTTGAACCAGAGAAGAAGGAATACCGAAGAAGATGGGCAAGTATTACTAGTTATATCGCAGTCGATATAGGTGGGCGTCCTTAGACTTATAAAATCTAAAAAACGCACATGATTTTTTATACTAAAACACACATAACTTTTTTTTTTAATTTTAGATTTGATTAAATAAATAATGTGTTCGTATTCTACCGCTTACTGATACAATCACAAAAGCTCTGACAGATGAATGCTTTTCTAAAATATATATTACAGAAAAAAACTTATTCTATCGCACCAGCTTTTCCATAAAATCTCAATAACTAGACATCTAGAATATAGAAATAGTGAAGTTAAATCACTAAATTCTTAATGCAATATAGAAAATTATGTTATAAAATCAATTACGTTGTAGCAATCAGTAAGTGGTATGATTTAATTTTTTGAAAAACAGTTCCATAGATTCTTGAAACTAGAAACTTATATAAACCAACAATACCAAATTAGAAAAGATACTAAGAAAATTCTCATTCAAGGAATTAAATGTCACGACCCCAATTTTCCTCTGTGAGATATTATGACGGCACCTAATCTCTAAGATTAGGTAAGCCTAAACAATACGTGGAAATATTTAATAAGAGATATATCTTGGATATCCAGCAATTTCATAAAACAAGTCTACCAAAAATCAATGCATAAAATCCCAAAACCTGGTGAGATATAAGTCACAAGCTTTAAGTACAGCACCGAATAATCCTATACATCACTGTCTATCAAAATATAAAGAAATAAGAGAAGAACGGAATAGAAGGGGACTTCGAGGCCTGCGGTCACGGGCAGGTGTACCTTGAAGTCACCAAGCAGCAACACAACGCACTAATATCGGGGAAGGTAAGATGCACCTGGATCTGCACAAAGACATGTGCAGAAGCGTAGTATGAGTACACCACAATGGTATCCATTAAGTGCCAAGCCTAACCTCATTAGAGTAGTGACGAGGTCAGGTCAGGGCCATGCTGAAAATAATAGAAAACAAGGCAGAAGATATAATAATATAATGAAATGACTAAAAAGTGAACAATGAGAAATTACGGAAAGATAACAACACAACAAATAGAGGTAAAAAATATGGGCGCTTCCGAGGCACCGCCTCGTAGTCCCAAAAGGAAACACACAATATGGGCGCTCCCGAGGTACCGCCTCGTAGTCCCAAAGGTAAATATGCAATAGGGGCGCTCCTGAGGTACCACCTCGTAGTCCCAAAAGTAAATACACAATAGGGGCGCTCCCGAGGTATCGCCTCATAGTCCCAAAATAAATATGCAACAGATAATTGATGGGACAATGAAATTACAGCAAGAAATCCTATAGTTAAAGACTGAATACATGATCAAGGAAGTAGGAAATCCAACTAAGCATGTTGCACAAATTTCAAATAAGAGATAAGACACGTAGACATGTGACATTAGGCTAAACATGATGACTACACATGCTAGAGTAACTCGGTTAAGGAATTAAAAAGGAAACTACTTAGCAAGAACCGAATTTTTAATATTTAACCTGAGTACGTACTCGTCACTTCGCGTAGACGGCCTTCACGTATTGCAAATACCATAACAATACCAAAGCTAAGGGGAGCTTCCTCCACACAAGATTAGACAAGTTACTTACCTCAAATCTCGCTCAATCAATCAATAAGAATGCCTTTTCCTCGACTTTCGAACTCCGATCGGCTCGAATCTAGCCAGAACATTTACATACTATAAATATAACTATAAGAAACTAACTTAAATAATAAACCTACTACTTTAGCAAAGAATTGAAAAATCACCCAAAAAAGTTGACCCGGGCCCACGTCTCGAAATTAGGTAAAAGTCACAAAATACGAACACTCATTCGATATCGAGTTCACCCATACAAAACTTATATAAATCCGATACAAAAATCTCGATCAAAACCTTAAAATTTGGCCAAAGAATATTTTCCACCTTTTTCCCAAATTTCTCAACCCAAATCCTTAATTAAATGAAGAAATTAATGATAGATTAGTGGAAATTAATAAAACAAAATGAGTCAAGAATCCTTACCCAAATGTTTTCTTTGAAAATCTCTCAAACTTTTGCCTCAATCCGAGCTCTATATCTCAAAATATGAGGAGAATGGCAAACCGTCGATTTTAAACCTTCTGTCCAGCAATTCGGCTTTTGCGAGGCCTTAGCCACATCTGCGGCTCCGTACCTACAGAATTTCCATTGCAGGTGCAGCCATCACTTAGGCCATGAAAACTCGCTTTTGTTCCACCCTAAGCGCACTTATGCTTGTGCTTCTGCAAAGGGACAACCGCATATGCGCTTCCGCTTTTGCGGAAGGTCTTCTTTTCTGTGATCACCACGCCTTCCTGGCCTTTCCACTTCTGCGCTTTCCCAATCGCATGTGCGAGTCTGCTTCTACAGAACTCTGACCGCATATGTGGTCCTAGCTGGGCAGGCCACAAACCACTTTTGCGGATCGAGGGCCGCTTCTGCGGTGTCGCACCTACAACTCAATGTGCGCAGGTGCAATTGCACCAGACATTGCCAAGCTTCAGCAATGCACCAAGTCCAATTTTGTTCCGAATTCAAATACGAATCACACCCAGGGCCCCCGGGACCCCGTCTGAATATACCAATAAGTCCTAAAATATCATACGAACTTAGTCGAGTCTTTAAATCACATCAAATAATGCTAAAAACACAAATTGCACATCGATTCGAGCCTAATGATCTTTAGAACTTCTAACTTCTAACTTCTACATCCAATGCTGAAACCTATCAAATCACGTCCGATTGATCTCAAATTTTGCACACAAGTCACAATTGACATTACAGACCTTCTCCAACTTCCGAAATAAGAATCCGACCCCGATATCAAAAAGTCCACTGCCGGTCAAACTTTTCGAAAATCATCCAATTTTCCAACTTTTGCCAATCAATGCCGAAATGACCTACAGACCTCCAAATCAACATTCGGACACACTCCTAAGAACAAAGTCACCCTACGGGACTATTTGAACCATCAAAATATTATTCCGGAGTTATCTTCACACAAATCAAACTACGGAAAATTCCTATGACTTAAACTTCTATTTTAGGGACTATGTGTCCTATTTCTGTCCGAAACCAAAAAACAAACCTCCTGGCAAGTCATGTAACCACAGAATGGAATAGAGGAATCAATAAATAAGGGTTCGAGTATAATTCTCTCAAAACAACCGTCGGGTCGTTACACCTCCCCCTCTTAAAACAAACGTTCCTCCTCGAACGAGTATAGAGACATACCTGAAGTGGTGAAAAGATGAGGATAATGGCTGCACATATCATGCTCGGTCTCCCAGTCGCCTCCTTGACCGGATGATCCCTCCACTTAACCATCACTAAAGAGATGTTCTTCGACCTCAACCTTCGAATATGCCTATCCAAAATGGCCACCGGCTCCTTGACATAAGATAGATCTTTGTCCAATGGTACTGAGCTTAAGTCTAACACATGAGACGGATCGCCATGGAAACATGGAATACTGGATGAACTGCAGAGAGACTAAGTGGTAGTGCAAGTTTGTAAGCCACCTCTCCAATCCTCTCAAGAATCTCAAAAAGTCCGATATACCTAGGGCTCAACTTTTCCTTCCTCCCGAACTTCATAACACCCTTTATTGGTGAAACCCGTATCAAGACCCGCTCCCCAACCATGAATGCAACGTCGCAAACCTTCCGATCCGCATAACTCTTCTGCCTGGATTGGGTTGTACAAAGTCGAACCAGAATCAATTTAACCTTTTCCAAAGCATCCTGAACCAAGTCTGTACCCAATAGCCTCGCCCGACTCAAACCAACCCACTGGAAACCGGCACTGCCTACCATACAAAGCCTCATACGGGGCCATCTGAATGTTCGATTGATAACTATTGTTGTAGGCAAACTTAGCAAGAGGCAAGAATTGATCCCAAGCACCCCCAAAATCCATCACACATGCACAAAGCATATCCTCCAATATCTTAATAGTGCACTCGGACTGTCTGTCCGTCTGAGGGTGAAATGTTGTATTCAACTCCACTCGAGTACCCAACTCATGTTGTACGGCTCTCCAGAACCATTATGTAAACTGCGTACCCTATTCAGAAATGATAGATACCGACACACCATGAAGCCTGACAATCTCGCGAATGTAAACCTGAGCCAGTTGCTCTGAAGAGTAATTTGTAACCACAAGAATGAAATGAGCTGACTTGGTCAATCTATACATAATCAACCAAACTGCATCGAACTTCCTCTGAGTCTGTGGGAGCCCAACAACAAAATCTATAGTGATCCGCTCCCATTTCCACTCCAGAATCTCTAGCTTCTGAAGCAATACACCTGGTCGTTGATGCTCATACTTCACCTGCTGGCAATTTAGGCACCGAGCTACATACTCCACTATGTCCTTCTTCATACGCCTCCACCAATAGTGCTGCTGCAAGTCCTGGTACATCTTAGTGGCATCTGGATGAATGGAGTACCGCGAACTGTGAGCCTCCTAGAGAATCAACTCATGCAAACCATCTATGTTGGGAACACATAGCCTGCCCTGTATCCATAATACGCCGTCATCTCCAATAGTGAGTTCCTTGGCATCATCGTGATGAACTGTATCCTTCAGGACCAGCAGATGGGTGTCATTATACTAATGCTCTCTGATACGATCATAAAGAGAAGACTGAGAAACCACACAAGCCAAAACCCTGCTCGGCTCAGAAATATCTAATTTGACAAACTGGTTGGCAAAGGCCTGAACATCCAACGCTAAAGGCCTCTCTGCTACTGGTACATATGCTAAACTATCCAAACGTTTCACGTTGTGATTCAAGGCATCAGCCACCACATTGGCCTTTCCAGGATGATATAGAATGGTGATATCATAATCCTTAAGCAACTCCAACCACCTCCGCTTTCGCTAGTTAAGATCCTTCTTTTTAAACAGATGTTATAGACTTCGGTGATCGGTGATCGTTATAGACCTCACAAGGGACACCATACAAATAGTGTCGGCAGATCTTCAAGGCATGAACAATAGCTGCTAACTTAAGGTCGTGGATAGAATAGATCTTCTCATGCACCTTCAGATGTCTAGATGCGTAGGCAATCACCCTACTGTCCTACATCAACACCGCGCAGAGACCAATGCACAACGCATTACAATACATCGTATAGGACCCCGAACCAGTAGGCAATACCAACATTGGGGTTATCATTAAAGTAGTCTTGAGCTTTTAAAAGCTCTCCTCACACTCCTCGGTCCACCCGAACGGATCACTTTTCTGGGTCAATCTAGTCATAAGTGCTGCAATAGCCGAGAAACCCTCTACAAATCGGCGATAATACCTGCCAAGCCCAGAAAACTCCGGATCTCCATAGCTGAGGATGGTCTGGGCTAACTCTGCACTGCTCCAATCTTCTTCGAGTCTTGATCCCCTAACGCGATACTACATGACCCGAAAATGCCATTGAATCTAGCCAGAATTCACACTTCAAAAATTTTGCATATAACTTCTTATCTCTCAAGGTCTGAAGCACAGTCCTCAAGTTCTGCTCATGATCCTCCCAGCTCCGGGAGTACACCTGAATGTCGTAATTAACACAATGACAAAAGAGTCAAGATAGGACTGAAATACACTGTTCATCAAGTGCATGAATGTTGCTGGGGAATTGGTCAACACAAAAGACATCACAAGGAACTCATAATGACCATACTGAGTCCTGAAAGCAGTCTCCGGGATATCTGGCTCCCGAATCATCAACTAATGATAGCCAGAATACAAGTTGATCTTAGAGAATACTCTGGCGCCCTGAAGCTGATAAAATAGGTCATCAATACGTGGCAATGGATACATGTTCTTCATTGTAACCTTGTTCAACTAGCGATAATCAATACACATTTGCAAAAAACTATCATTCTTCTTTACAAACAAGACAGGAGCACCCTAAGGAGACACACTAGGCTGAATGATGCCCTTGTCGAGCAACTCTTGCAATTGTTCCTTTAACTCCTTCAACTCTGCTGGGGCCATACGATAGGGTAGAATAGAAATGGGTTGTGTGCCCTTTAACAAATCATTACCAAAGTCGATATCTCTATTGGGCGGCATGCCCGAAAGATCCGCCAGAAATACGTCTGGATAATCCTTCACTATCAGAACTGACTGGACGGTAGGAGTTTCAGCACTAACATCTCTCACATATGCCAGATATGTATCATACCCCTTCTCAACCATCCACGACGCCTTTAGAAATGAGACAATCCTGCTAGGAACATGATCTAAGATACCTTTCCACTTTAGCCGTGGTAGACCTGGCACAACTAACGTCACCGTCTTGGAGTAATAATCAAGGATAGCGTGATAAGGTGACAACCAGTCCATGACCAAAATAACATTGAAATCCACCATATTAAGCAATAATAAATCGGCTCTGGTCTCAAAACCACTAAGAACAACCAAACACGACCGATACACACTGTCAACAATAATAGAATCTCCCACGGGTGTAGACACATAGACATGAGAACTCAAAGAATCACGAGATACACCCAAATAAGGAGAAAAATAAGATGACACATAGGAATAAGGGCAGCTTGGATCAAATAAGACTGATGCATCTCTATGACAAACCAAAATAATACCTGTGATGACAGAATCGGATGCAACTGCCTCCGTCCTAGCAGGAAGGGAATAATATATGGCCTGGCCTCCCCCTCTAGGGCGACCTCTACTTGTCCGACCTTCACCTCAAGCTGGCTGTGCAGGTAGACTGGTAGCTAGTGCTGTAACCATAGCCTGAGGACCCAGTGGAGAACGCGGTGCCTGAGTGGTCGGTGGAGGTGAACCCCTCCTAAGTCTGGGGAAATCCCTCACCACATGACAAGTGTCCCCACACTCAAAACAAGCTCTCAGAGGACGTGGCTGCTAAAGCTGGCTCGGGCCTGATCGGCTGGACTAACCACCGAAAGCATCCTATGTAGGAGGTACGCTAGACAATGGCGGTGCATTATAAGGAGCATGGAGCCTAGGAATGGCCAGAGTACCGCTAGCGGCTGGAAGTGCTGAATGAACGGGCGACCCACATAGCCCCTACCCTGACTAGCTGTAGCAGGGGAACGAGTACCACTATATGTGCCCAACTCTCGAGACCTTTTGGTCTTCCTCTCCTCTCTCTCTATCGTCAATATAACCTCTAATCTCCTAGAAATCCCCACTACCTGCTGGTATGCGATGTCCATCTCCAACTCTCGGGCCATGCTAAATCTGATACTGGCATTGAGCCCATCGATAAATCGATGAACTCACTCCCGAACAGTAGCAATGAAGGCTAGTGCACGCCTAGCCAAATCACTGAACCGGACTGCATACTCTGATACAATAATAAAACCCTAACGCAATTGCTCAAACTCTGCGTGACATGTATCTCTGAGACTCTCGTGGACATACTCCCTCAAGAATATATCTGAGAACTGAGTCCATGTGAGTGAAGATGCCTCGGCCGGACTACCTAACTCGTATGCTCGCCACCACTGATAGGCCACTCCTCTAAGCTGGAACGTAGTGAAAGAAACCCCACTAGACTCCGCAACATCCATAGTATGGAGGATACGGTGGTACTCCTCAAGAAAACCCTAAGCATCCTATGATGCCAAGCCACTGAAAGTAGGAGGGTGGTACTTTTTATACCTCTCGAGCCTGAGCTGCTCCCCCTCAGAAACTGCTAGCCTAACCTCGGGCTAAACTGGAGCAACCGGTTGCATCGGTATGACCTCCAAAACCTGATCGACCTGGACCCACTGCCCTGGGGTACGAGCGGCGGGAGTCTGTGCTCCTCCCCCGGCCTGAGATGTGGCAGGAGCAAGTGGTATTAATCTTGCCTGAGCCAAGGTGCTGAACATGCTTAGAAATTGGGCGAGAGTCTCCTGGAAGGCTGGTGCAGTAATAGGCGTCTCAGGTGACTGCCCTCCAACTGCATCTACTGGTGGCTCCTCTGTAGGAGCTCGTGCGGGTGCTCTGGCTGCACCACGTGGACATCCTCGGCCTCTACCTCCGCCCCTGCCTCTTGCGGCTCTAGCAGGGGGCGCGGGTGTTTGGTCATATGATCTAGTTGTACGTGTCCTTACCATCTGTGAGAGAATAGAAAGGAAGAAATTTAGAATCTGAAGTCAAAACTTTCATACGATAAGGAATCAAGGAAGTGAATCTTTTCCTAACAGTTCTATAGCCTCCCAAAAATAAGCACAGACTTCTCCGTAACGATCCGCGAGACTCTACTAAACCTGCTTGTGACTCATAACACTTATGAACCTAGTTCTTTGATACCAACTTATCACGACCCCAATTTCCCTCCGTGGGATATTATGACGGCACCTAGTCTCTAACACTAGGTAAGCCTAAACAATACACGGAAATATTTAATAAGAGATTAAAACATGAACATCCCAGCAATTCCATAAAAAGAGTCTACCAAAACTCAATACATAAAATCTCAAAACTTGGTGAGATATATGTCAAAAGCTTTAAGTACAGTACCGAATAATCATATACATCACCGTCAATCAAAATATAAAGAAATAAGAGAATAACAGAATAGAAGGGGACTCTAAGGCCTGCGGTTGCGGACAGTTGTACCTTGAAGTCTCCAAGCAGCAACACAATGCACTAATATCAAGGCTGGTAAGATGCACCTGGATCTACATAAAGACATGTGTAGACGCGTAGTACGAGTACACCACAACGGTACCTAGTAAGTTCCAAGCCTAACCTCAGTAAAGTAGTGACGAGGTCAGGTCAGGGCCCTACTGGAAATAATAGGAAACAAGGAAGAAGATATAATAATATAATGAAATGACTGAGAAGTGAAAAATGAGAAATTACAGAAAGATAAGAACACAACAAATAGAGGTAAACAACAAGGACGCTCCTAAGGTACCACCTCGTAGTCCTAAAAGTAAATACATAACAGGGGCACTCATGAGGTACCGCCTCATAGTCCCAAAAGTAAATGTGCAAAAAGGGAACTCCCGAGGTACCGCCTCGTAGTCCCAAAAGTAAATACACAACAGGGGCACTCCTGAGTTACCGCCTCGTAGTCCCAAAAGTAAATTCAAAACAGGGGAGCTCCCGAGGTACCGCCTCGTAGTCCCAAAATAAATATGCAACAGGGGCGCTCCCGAGGTACCGCCTCATAGTCCCAAACGTAAATACATAATAGGGGCGCTCCCTAGGTACCGCCTCATAGTCCCAAGATAAATATACAACAGATAACTGATGGGACAATGGAATTATAGTAAAGAATCCTGCAGTTAAAGACTGAATGCAAGATCAAGGAAGCAGGAAATCGACCTAAGCATGTTGCACAAATTGCAAGTAAGAGATAAGACATGTAGACATGCGACATTAGGCTAAACATGATGACTACACATGCTAGAGTAACTCAGTTAAGGAATTAAAAAGGAAACTACTTAGCAAGAACCAGATTTTTAATATTTAACCCGAGTACGCATTCGTCGCCTCGCGTAGACGGCCTTCACGTATTGTAAATACCATAACAGTACCAAACCTAAGAGGAGTTTCCCACACACAAGGTTAGACAAGTAACTTACCTCAAATCTCATTCAATCAATCAATAAAAATGTATTTCCCTCGACATTCCAACTCTGATCGGCTCGAATCTAGCCAAAATAATTACATACTATAAATATAACTATAAGAAACTAATTTAAATAATAAATTTATGACTTTAGGAAAGAATTGAAAAATCACCCCCAAAAGGTTGACCCGGGCCCATAACTCAGAATCTGGTAAAAGTCACAAAATACGAATACCCATTTGAAATTGAGTTCACCCATACCAAATTTACTCAAATACGATACAAAAATCTCGATCAAAACCTCAAAATTCGGCCTAAGGATTTTTCCACCTTTTCCCCAAATTTCTCAACCCAAATCCTTAATTAAAAAAATAAATTAATGATAGATTAGTGGAAATTAATCAAAAACGAGTCAAGAATCCTTACCCAAAATGTTTCCTCTGAAAATCTCTCAAAGGTTTGCCTCAATCCGAGCTCTATATCTCAAAATATGAACCCTCGATTTTAAACCTTATGTCCAGCACTTTCGCTTTTGCAAGGCCTTAGCCGCATCTGTGGCTCCGCACCTGCTAAATTTCTATCGCAGGTGCGGCCATCACTTAGGCCATGAAAACTCGCTTCTGCAGCACCCTAATCGCACATGTGCTTGCGCTTCTGTGAAGGGACAACCGCATATGCGCTTCCGCTTCTACGGAAAGTCTCTGCTTCTGCGATCACCAGGCCTTCCTGGCCTTTCCGCTTCTGCGCTTCCCCAATCGCATGTGCGAGTCTACTTCTACGAAACTCTGATCGCATCTGCAATCCTAGCTGGTCAGGCCACAAACCACTTCTACGGCTCGAGGGATGGTTCTGCGGTGCTGCACTTGCGGCCCAATGTGCGCAGGTGCGATTGCACCACACACTGCCAAGCTTCAGCAATGCACCAAGTCCAATTTTGTTCCGGATTCAAATCTGAATCACACCGGGGGGGCCTTGACCCCGTCTGAATATACCAACAAGTCCCAAAATATCATACAACCTTATTCGAGCCTTTAAATCGCATCAAACAACGCTAAAAACACGAATAGTACTTCAATTCGAGCCTAATGAACTTTAGAACTTTTAACTTCTACATCTGATGCCGAAACTTATCAAATCAAGTCCGATTGACCTCAAATTTTGCACACAAGTTATAATTGACATTATAGATCTATTCCAACTTCCGGAATCGAAAGAACCCGATATCAAAAAGTCCACTCCCGATCAAACCTTATGAAAATCATCCAATTTTCCAACCTTCGCCAATCAACGCCAAAATGACCTACGGACCTCCAAATCAATATCTGGATACGCTCCTAAGACCAAAATTACCCTACGGAGCTATTGAAATTGTCAAAACCCCATTCCGGAGTTGTCTTCACATAAATCAAACTACGGTAAATTCCTACGACTAAAACTTCTATTTTAGGGACTATGTGTCCCATTTAAGTCTGAAACCAAAAATCAAACCTTCCGGCAAGTCACGTAACCACAGAATAAAATAGAGGAAGAAATAAATAGGGGTTCGAGGCTAATTCTCTCAAAATGACCGACCGGGTCGTTACATTAAATCTTCGGCAATTGACACCCTACACCCAACAATTAGAAATTTTCATGAAAAATCTACACAAAATGCCCATTTGGGCCAAACTAATTACCCACTCGAAACTTATTATGGAATACACCCATGCGGTCCAAAATATTTACCCTGACTTTCCTTTTTACTTATAAATTATTTTCTATTATTTTGTGTTTTCTCTCTCCTATTTTTTCCTATTTATCCTAACTTTTCCCTGACATACTTGAAGAATTAGCCCAAAAAGTTGTCCATCTAATCTTTTTAACTAAATATATATGGCGAGTATATAATATATGTATAATTCATATATAATATATTTATAATTGTATATAATTGATGTTATATCAGTATAGGCAGAGCCAAGATTTGAAGCTTATGGGTTCGGGATTCCAATCATTTTTAAGTTATTGGGTTCTAAATTAATAATTTGTACATGTTTAATGAATTTCATCAAACAAATACAGGATTTAAATCAAAGCTACTGGGTTCGGCTGAACTTGTAACTCGCTCTCTAACTCTGGCCTTGTCTATATGAATCGGCTAGAAAAAATAAATATTGAATCTGGCCGGCTAATTACTTTCTGTCTTTTTGTGTTTCTCTCTCCTGTATTTTCCTACATTGCACGTTATTCATCTCTTCGTCATATGTGCTTTTGTTTGAAGGATTCAAGATCTTCTTTGTACTTTTTTTCCTGCATTCATAGATCAAAATTCCCCGATCCAAAACATCTCCTTAATGAATTACATAGATAAGTTAACTTTGCAACCACACACTGTGAATAACTAACTCTGGGGATTATTATTACTAGGACTTATTATATGATACACAATTTAATGACCAAAAAAAAAAGATTTCTAAAAACATAACTAACAAAATGATATACTGTAATAATATGCAATATTTCAGCTGAAACTTAAATAAAAACACCTTTACTAAACAGTATATCGCTTTGGTATCAAAATATACCATAAGAGTATATAGTTATACTACAATAATATACTGTAATAGTATACATATATACCGAAATGGTATACTATAACATTATGCAATTTTTCAGCTGAAATTTAAATAAAAACATAGTTACCCAATAATATACTGCTATTGTATCACAATATACTGTAAGAGTACACAATAATAGAGTATATAGTTATACTGCAATAATATACTATAATAGTATACATATATACTGAAATAATATATCGATATGGTCGCGTAATTATTTTGTATGGGTAGAATCAGGGTAATTATTTTGGTTTCTATGGGTAACCCTGTACATATCCCAATTTGCATCAACCCCTATACCTACCCAATTAAAAACCTAAAGATAAATAGAGATACTTACCAACAATTCTGATGGTGTTGCCTTCCGCAATTTGGTTGCCGATGGAGATTTTGATAGTTTGTCGTATGAATTTTTTTTCTTTAATGTAAATTCTGTCTAGGGTATAATGTTACGTGGGAGAGAGTTTAGAGGAAAAATAAGAAACTGGAGGGAATACCAAAAGTAAAAATAATACTTTTACCGTCTATTTTCTTGAATGGCCACTAAAATTATAATATTTACCAGTTAATATCCATTGGCCGCTAATATTTGCCTTCCACGAATAAATTGGCTGCAATTAATTTATTGTCTCTAAATAATTGCCGCTAAAGCCCCTTTTTGTTGTAGTGTCCTTAGGTTTGTTGAGTCTTTGTTATTTTATTCTTCATTTGTAATCCTACACTACTTTCAAGAAGTGTCTTTGTAGGAAAAATTTAAATCACTATTTGGTTTAGTTTCTTGACTAGAGTTAGTCAAGGTTTATTACTTTGTAATAGAATTATTGCAAAGGGCTTACAATAGAGTTATTGTAAGGGGTAAGGGATTAAGAGTTAATTCTTAGATTGCAATAGGTTATAATATGAAGGTTGCTCAGTTTAATGGAGTTGAAATCCTACTAGGGTAGGTCGTATTTTTTAATCTCTTGAGCAAAGAGTTTTTCACATAAATATCGCGTGCTCTTTATTTACTACTGATTTACTGTGGGAACAGATAAAGAACCTGGTTCCTTATACTGTTCGATTTTACAATTTGTTGCTTACTGAGAGAACTGATAGAGAACCTGGTTCTCTATACTGTTTGGTAGACTCTTAGTTTCTATCAATTGGTAAGCAGGTTCTTTGTAAAAGGTTAATACCTAGAAAGGATCTACATGGCTGCTCCACCAAACTTCGAGGAAGGACAATCAACGTACAGACTACCAAGATTCAACGACCAATACTATGGTTAGTGGAAAACAAGAATGCATGACTTCATCATGGCTGAGGACTCAGAGTTATGGGATGTAATCTGTGATGGACTTTTGTTCCAATGAAAACTGTTGGTGAGGGAACAATTACAGTCCCAAAAATAAGAAAAGAGTGCAACGATGCTAATAGAAATACTATTGAGAAGGATTTCAGGGCAAAGAAGATTCTTGTTTGTGGCATCGAACCAGATGAATACAACCACATCTCAGCTTGTCAGTTTGCTAAGGAGATTTGGGAAGCTCTTCAAACTGCCCATGAGGGAACTACTCATCTTAAGCAATCTAAAATTGATATGCTTACTACTGAGTATGAGCTTTTCAAGATGAAGTAGGATGAGTCTATTCACGATATGCACACACATTTCACCTCTATTATCAATGAGCTTCACTCCCTTGGAGTATTCAGCCCAAGAAACAAGCTAGTTCAGAAAATACTCAGTATTTTACCAGATTCGTGGGAAAGTAAAATGAATGATATCACTGAAGCCAAGGATCTGCAGAAGCTGACCACTGATGAACTCATTGGAAATCTCAAAACCTATGAGATAAAGAGAAAGAAAGATCTTGAAAAAAAAGAGCCCAAGAAGGAGAAGAACCTGGTTCTCAAAGCTGCCCACATCGACTCAAATAGTGATGAATCTGACATGACGTATCTCACTCGAAGATTTCAAAAGATGATTCGTAAAAATTGTGGGATCCCAAAGAAAGGATATTCCATTAGGAACTTCAAAGGAAATGATTATTGTCATAAGTGTGGAAATCCTGGTCACTTCATTAAAGATTGTCCTATTCATAAGCAGGATCATTACAAAACCAACACTGAAAAGGTGGCTAAGAGGAACCAGGTCCCTGACAGAAAGTACAAAAAAATAGATATTGCTGACAACATGGTGAAGCAAGCCCTGGCTTACTAGGGAGATTCCTCTAGTGAATCTGAAGGTCAAGATGACCAAGGAGATACATCTATGATGGTTGTTCATAATGGATCTTCAGAATATGGATCTTTGCAACCATGGACAAATGTAATGATGATGAGGAAAAGAAGGAAGATGAGATAAGTTTTCTTGATGTTCAAATAAATTTGAAAACTTACTCTAAGAAAAAATTGATATCCTTAGAAAATGTGTTGATTGATGCCTATCATAGCCTCATTAATGAGAAAAATATTTTAGTTGAAGAAATTGGTGACATAGAATAAGAGAGGGATGATATGGTAGATTTAAAGGAACAAGTCAAAGAAGTAACTAGAGAAAATACCTTGTTAAAAAACTAAACAAAAAAATGGATGGACACCCCTAAGGGTAAAGAAGTGGCTAGTGAGGCTCAACTTGAGCTTGAGAGTGAGCTTAAGAAAGTTAAAACAAATCTTATTGTTGAGCTTGAAAAGAATAGACAAATTCATGAAGATTTAAAAATAGTTAAAAATGATTTTGATAAGTCACATAAATGGACCCGGTCCTCTGATATATAATAACGTCTATGTATAAGAGTAATAGTGGAAACAGGCAAGGAATCGGGTTCCAAAAGGCTAAAACCTCATATAATCCCCATAGCAAGTATGTAACTGGGGCTGATAATTGGTTGTGTACTTACTGTGGTCAAACTGGTCCAAAAGAAGCTTACTGTTGAGGAACCCGGTCCTCTAAGAGGAAAATATATGTTGCCTTCATGGGCAAAAAGAAGTTTGATCCGCCCGTTCTATCATTATAAAGGACCCAAGTCGGCTTGGGTTCCTAAGTCTAATAAGTGATTTCGTGTGTAGACTGGAGTAAGAGGTATCAGTCAAAATGGTACATGGATAGCAGCTGCTCTAAGCATATGACTGGAAGAATGGATGATTTCCTCGCACTCTAGGCCTTCCAAGGTGGGAATGTGTCCTTTGGAAGCGGCAAAAAGGGCTATATTCTTGGTGTTGGCAAAATTGGCAAAACACTCTCCCATGCAATTTAAAATGTGCACCATGTGAATGGCTTGAAATATAGCTTGTTAAGTGTGTCTTAAATCTATGATAAGGGAAAATGGAGTGAAGTTCTTGTCAAAATCTTGCACTGTCACCAATCTCGAAACTGGTGAAGTGGTGTTGATAGCCAAAAGATTCAAGAACATCTATGTTGCACACTTTGATTCACTGAATAGTGGTGATCTAACATGCCTAAGTGCCATCGATGATGATGCTGAGTTATGTTGCAAACGATTAGGGCATGTGAGTTTTTATTTGCTGAAAAAGTTGGTTATGGAGGACCTGGTTCGTGGGCTAAAGTAGCAACATCACCTACTACTTGATTAACAAGTGCATGATCGGGTCCATTCTCGAGAAGTCTCTCTATGAACTGCTCAATGGGAGAAAATCCAAGCTGACTTACTTGAGAACCTTTGGATGCAAAATGTTTTGTTCTTAATAATGGTGGCAAAGGGTCACATAACAAAGAAGATGAAGATTGAGCTCCTGGTGAAGCTACAGATAATGCAAATGGAAAGACTGATTTGATGTGTCAAGCCAAGAAGAGCGATGAAGAAGATGCAGCAGAATCTCCAAAAGGCACAGAGGAACTGGTCCCTCTATCACCTCGACTGAAGCTTAGCATAGGGTTGCTAATGTTGCATCAAATACTCCTGATGTTGCATCAGGTACTCCAGATGCAGAACAAAGAAGTGGAAGTCATAATTCTATTGATATCAAAGATATTTCAAATATGGAGGGACTTGGTCCTTCAAATTCTGAAGTTTAAGTACTTCAAGGAGCTGCTGAAAAGATTTGAGATGGAGAATGCTAAAACCATTGATACACATATTGCCACTACTACTCGTTTAGACATGGACGAACCTGGTTCTCCTGTCAATGAAACTACGTATAGGGGTATCATTAGATCTCTTATGTACTTGACTGTTAGCAAACCTGATATTGTTTTTAGTGTTGGGTTGTGTTCTAGGTTCCAATCAAGCCTCAAAGAATCTCACTTGAAGGCTGCCAAAAGAATTTTGAGGTTTCTTGAGGGAACAAAGGACATAGTCCTCTTCTATCCTTCAGGAGATAATTTTAACTTGGTTGGATATGCTGATGCTGATCATGTTGGATATCTGGTGGATCGAAAGAGAACATCTGGAATGGCACATTTTCTGGGGTCATGTTTGATCTCTTAGGGTACAAAGAAATAAAACACTTTAACTCTTTCTACTATTGAAGCTGAATATGTAGATGTTGCCTCTTGTTGTGCTCAACTGCTATAAATCAAGTAACAACTAGAAGATTTGGGTGTGTTTACAAATTGTGTGCCATTGTTGTGTGATAACACAAGTGCTCTAAACATGGCAAAGAATCCGGTACAAAACAGGGGGACAAAGCACAATGATGTGCGATATCACTTTTTGAGAGACAATGTTGAAAATGGGCTTATTTATATGAAGTTTGTAAGACAGGAGATTAGGTAGAAGATATATTCACCAAAGAACTGAGCAGAGAACACTTTGAAAGAGATCGTCTAGAGTTAGGGTTGATCAAGCTCAACTAAGGACTTGGTCCCTCGATGATTGGCTATGTAAAGATGGAAAGGTACAATGATAAAAAGTATTTTTCGAGTGGCATCTAATTAAATTCTATACCGTTACGGGTATACACACATGGAAGTTTCAGAAAAAAATAAGTATGAGTGACATTGCACTTCTAGGAGTTTTTCTCAAATTTTCAAAAAACCGTCAAGGAACCTGGTTCCTGTGACTCAGGTTAGTAGTCTCTTCAATACTTATATGCCTTTTTAAACTGCTAAAGTGCCATGTCATTAATTTATTCCCGTCTCTCTTATAATTTTTGAAGTCCAAAATGTTAAACCTTTATAAACTGACTCGCTGTCCAAAAAAAATCATTTCCTTCTCTCACACCCAAACAAAACCGATTCTTTTCTTCAAAAACAAGATCAACCTTGTCTCAAAAAGAATACTTCTCTCCAAGTATGCCAGAAGTGAACCCAACTCTATCACCTTACAAAATCCTAACTTCATCTGACTCTAAACCCCAAGAAGGCTTTGGTAGATTTTGATAGGACTTTAACTGAAAGGGAGCAGTGTAGATCTAATATTCTAGAGAATGAGGCTGGAATTGTTGCTGGTTTGGTAAAAGCCTTGAAGGATGGAGGAATTGATAAATGTGCTGAAAAAGAGGGAACAGAATGAGGGACCTGGTCCCTCAAATCCTTCTTAGTATGTTGATTCTTATGATGATCTTTTTCTCTTGAGTTATGTGCTTAAACCAACCTCCGATCTAGTAAAAAGGATTGATGAAAAGTAGGCTGATTGATGATGAAGTAGCGTGACCTGCTGATATGGTGATTGTGGAAGAGAGAATGAAGTGGAAAAATCTTCACTCGTGAGAAAGAATTTTTTAAAAAAAGGAGCAAAATTGAGAAAAGAAAGTTGGCTGAGAAATATGTAGTAGATGATAAAGGTGAACAAAAGAAGAAGAAGAAGAAGAAGAAGAAGAAGAGGGAGACATGGCCACTCAGGAAACGAAAGGGTAGTGTGAGTGAGAAACCTTGTTCCTTACAGAAGCAAAAGGTTTAGTTATTGGGTTTGCAGTCGTAGAAGACTCTAAAGTCTCAAAAAGTGTTGTTAGTCAGAGTGTTGACTTTGATGTTGCTGAAAAATGGAGGAACTTCTTGACATTGTTGAGTTCCAAAAATTGAATCAGCTTTTTGTTCCTCCAAATCCCAACGTTTATGTAGAAGAAGTAAAAATTGGGACTGAGTTTGGTCTTGATAAGGAGAAGCTTGGGGGAGATTCTTACTGATGTGATTGATGGTTCAGCGTGCTCAGATAGAGAACCAGGTCCCCGTGGACCCTTGGCAGAATTGAATACTTAATTGACGGGTGAGAATGAAAGATTGAGGAAACAGGTGGAGGACCTGAGAGAGCATATGATCATTGATCAAAGGATTGTGAAAGAACAAATGGATAGGCTCATCAAGGCCTTAGCCCTTTCTTTTCTTCCTGCCCGGTGATTCATGTCTTTCACTCCATCCAAATTCCCTCGAACTCCTATCTTCGTTTGATCCCTATGTTTGATGACATTGGTACTTTAGTTGTTAAAATTGTCATATTCTGTATTGTTAAAACTACTGTGCTTTTGTTATAATTACTCTACTATGGGCAATCACTCTATTTTGTGCAATGATATTCATTTGTTGTTCTTATTATTATTTATGATGTGTTGCCCAAGTGGCATGAGTTAATGTTGCTGAACTTCTTTTTAGTTGTGCTTCTTCTGCTATTCTTTTCAATGATGCCAAAAGGAAAAAGTTACATAGGTGTCAACAGGGGGGAGGAACAGAATCAAATTGATATATTGTATTGTGCATGAAAGATAGCTCTGCTTCGTAGGGGGGACATTGCTGATAACATATAGATTATAGGTCTGATCCGCATAGGAACATGTGAGGAATCTGGTTCTCAAGGGGAACATTAATTTTGGATTTGTTATTAACAAAAAAGGGGAAATTGCTCTAAGTTATGTTATTTCATGTTTTGATGATTTGCCAAATATTCTCGAGGAACCAGGTAGGGACCAGATGTGATCAATATATGTAAGGAATCTGATTCTCAGGGGGAATATCAATTCTGGATTTGTCATCATCAAAAAGGGAGAAATTGATAAGTTATGCTATTTTGTGTTTTGATGATTTGCCAAACAGTCTCGAGGAACCAGTTGTGATCAGTTCCTTTGGTCTGGTTCTTAAGGGGATATGGTTGATTCACTGGGGCAATAATGTGGAGATCTGATTATCAGGGGGAATATCAATTCTAAGTTTGTCATCATCAAAAATGGGAGAAATTGATAAGTTATGCATCTTTTGTTTTGATGATTTGACAAAATTTATGAGAGAACGAGATAATGAACTTGATATAATTAGTTCCCTTGCGTTCAGAGTAACTAGTCAGATGTCTAGTTCAATTCTCAATAAAATCAGATAAGGAAACAGCAAAGATAACAGATAGGGATCAGTTCCCCTGGTCGTCGTGCAGTCAACTCTACAGTTGTAAAAGATGCTGCACTAAATGACACTTTATTGCATCTTCCTTGATGACCTCACACACACATATTATCAACATGAGGCAAGAGATTTTATTCATCAACACTTGCAAATCCAAAGATAATATTCTCAAGTGCTATCCACCACCTCTTTCAAGAACAAAGTTGTTGCAACCTCAAGGACCAGATCCAGAGATTGAAGATATCTTAAGTCCTTAGGTTTGTTGAGTCTTTGTTCTTTTTGTCACGACCCCAAATCCACTATAAGTTGTGATGGCGCCTAACGCCGACGTCAGGCAAGCCAACGGTGCTTAATCAACTTAGTTACTCATTTTATTATTTTTGAAATCATGAATCACATTAAATAAGTAGAGTAAGGTCTGGTACTCGTAGAAAACCCGTGATTTTTATTTCCAACTTTTGTATAAAATATGAATTACAAGGTGATATAATAATAATTATGTGAACTACAATAATGAACCTCTAGTGGAAATCCCTAAAACTCGGTGTCAGAAGTGTATGATACTAAGGAGTACAATAATAATACAACACCTCTCTAGAATGTAAATGAGACAGGATAAAATAAATAGTACGATGCAGACTTTGCGGACTGTGATGTATAGCCTGGGATACAGCTCACATAAAGTCTCCTCAATAGCTGCGCCTACGCGCCAAGATGATCACCAAGTGAACCTGTCAGATCCCGCCCATTTAGTGCAGAAGTGCAGCATGAGTACGTAAATCAACGTGTACCCAGTAAGTATCTAGCCTAACCCCGGAGAAGTAGTGACGAGGGGTCGACATCGACACTTGCTAGTGGTCCAATAAAACAATATGGTAAATCATAAACAGATAAGAAGCACGACAGTAGTAGTGAGGTAAATCTATAACTAACACAATCTCCAAATATTTCTTTAAACAATATTAATTTCTCATCTCGTATTCTATCTCATCAGCTTAGAAAATATCTAGTGCCAATATCAAATAAATAAACAAATACCATATAAAGTGCAAGGCATCAGTGGAACAAAAAATCTAGTGAATACTCAGACTGCTAGCGATATAACGCACGATTATGCTGAGGTTGTACGGCCAGATCTCAGAAATAATATGATACTGCCGAGGAGATCGGCCCGATCCCATCATAACATGTACATTGTCGAGGGTCGAGTGGCACGGACCATAGATGCATCTATTATACGACTGTGGCGAAAGGCCTGCTCCCATGAGAGTGTGGTACATAATTCTGTCGAGGAGTTCACCTCGCTCTACAAGAAAAGAAAGGAATTATCGAATTACGAGACAAACTAGTCAAACAATCATGAAAAACCAATAAAAATATATTCCATCATCATAATTTATTTATTTATAACAATTCCCCACCCCGCTCGAAAAGTCAATAAACTCAACCCACGTGCCCGAATTTTAAAAATATTCAAAGATAAACTTTACCCATAACACCACGAACTGAAATATATAATTTATTTCAAATTTCACGTCCAATTTCGTGGTCAAAATCCAAATATACCAAATTTTAGGTTTTCTACTAAAATCCTACAATTTTTACTAATTTCCATAAATTTCCATGTTAAAATTCCATATGTGTTCATGAAATATAATCAAAAATGGTTTAGAAACACTTACCCCGAAGAGGCAGATGAAATAGCTCTCCAAAATCGCCCTAATATCGGCTCCAAGAGAGAAAAATGAGATGAAATGAGCAAATCCCATTTTGGCTAGCATATATATTCTCCCCGGTCGATTTTCTGCACCTACGGAACTCCTTGCGCTTCTAAGGCTCCGCTTCTGCAGAAGCTACCTCACAGATGCGGCTTCCCCCAAGGTGCCAGCTTTTCGCTTTTGCGGACATTCAATAGCAATGCACATCCGCTTCTGCAGAAATCACCCGCATCTGCAGACTCCCCAGCTCGAGCAGCACTCTACATCTGCGCGCCCATGACCGCACCTGCGGCTCCGCAGGTGTGCTACAACACCCGCACTTGCGATCTTCCAGCCCCAGACCACTTCTACTTATGCACTCCTTCGCCCGCAGGTGCGGTAAATTCCTCGCACCTGCGAATCTAACCAGCCTCAATCCCAACCGCTCCTGCGACCCCTGGGCCACTTCTGCGGTCTCGCACCTATGGCCATAACCTCGCAGGTGCGATCACACCAGAAGCCTTAAGCTTCAGCAATTCCTAAAGTCCAAAACTCGATCCGATTCCAATCCGATTCGCACCTGAGGCCCCCGGGACCCCATCTAGCCATACTAACAAGTACTAAAATACGATACGGTCTTAATCGAAGCCTCAAATCATACCAAATAACATCGAAACTATGAATCGACAATCGAAATCTTTCTATAAACTTTCAACTTTTAAACTTCACTAAACGTGTGCGAATTATGCTTAAACATCCCGGAATAACGCCAAATTTTGCGTGCAAGTCACAAATCACGATACGAATCTATTCCAAGGCTTGGAACTCCAAACGGACATTGAAAACACAAAAACTCATTTCAAATCAAACTCAAGAAATTCTTAAACTTCTAAAATGCCAACCTTCCATAATAGATACTGAAATTCTCCCAGACCATCCGATACTCAACCCGAACATACGCCCAAGTCCGAAATCATCATACAAAGCTTTTAGAACCATCAAATCTCGATTTCGAGATCGTTTACTAAAATGTCAAACCTTAGTCAACTCGTCCAACTTAAAGATTTCGTATATAGAACTTTCCTTCTGAAACCACTTCGAACTTCCTGAAATTCAATTCCGACCATGCATACAAGTCATAAAACATGAAGTAAAGCTACTCGAGGCCTCAAACCACCGAACGACGTGCTAGAGCTCAAATATTCTCCCCCACTTAAACATACGTTCGTCCTCGAACGTGCTAAGAACTGCTCCGGAGTTGTCCAAAATCAATGTTTAACACCTCGTGCACCTACCCGTGCCACCACAACCCAACTAAGCACATTAGATCGAGCCAGACTGAAGATCCTATCTTTTACTTAGTCAATGAGCCTTAGAACCAAATTCCAACCTCTGAATTTCTTTACAAGACCTAATTCTAACATACGAACACCGTATCAATCACTACACACTGTACCAAAACATGATCATGCACCTACGCTGAAATCATACCATGCACCACATAAGTCGGTTGCCTATAATAACATCCTCTGACCACAATAGCTGGAATTTCATGAATCTGATCCCTGCAATAGACCTCATAATGCATATAAGCCATGTTCCAACTCTCGCAATACTGCTATGATGGAAGAGATGTGTAGAAACTCATAACCACCTGCCGACTCAACAAATCATAGAGTCTTTCCTCCTGACAAGGACCATTACCTCATTCTGAACTGAATAACGATATTTGCTCTTTAATGTACCCTATATAACTCCGATCACATTGATCTCAAGTCTAATAACCTCGCCTCACCCAGTACAAGCTACTCAGGATTTCATATAACGCTATCAATACCCTAACAAGCTTCAACTTGAATATGACACATAAGGAAGAACAAACTTTGGAAAAGAACTACCCAACCCGTGTAACCAATAAAATGGTCGAACAAACGCTATGAACCTTTTTCAGATAATGAGGAACAAAATACACAAGAATAGATATAGGGAACCGTAATCAACATCGCACTATTGCGGTGTGCAACCCGATCCACACATGATATCGTTGCGGCATGCAACCCGATCCTAACAACATACCTGTGGCGGCATGTCACCCAATCCACACATAACGATCTATAAGGAAACACCTACCGAGCCAAAATGCTCATACCCACAAAATGCCCGAATATCAACCACAAGTACGCCAAGTTCATAGTCAATCCCTAAGGAGACGGATAGCACCATACACTACAAAACCCAAGCACGACTAAGGTGCAATAAATGACCTACATCTCGAGAACCAGCTCGCTCATATAACACCACAAACTACATGGGATCACAACACATGTGCGAATAATCAAGCCATCTCACAACCCATCTGGCACAATAGAATGTTACATGGAATAGCTGACAACGGGAATAACATCCAACGCCTGACGACTCCTCCGTAAGCAATGCTATGCCGAATGAACGCATCTGACCTGACGTATAGCACACATTAACATTAGACCCACCAACAGACCTCAAGCCGATTCTGATCATGCCATATTGGGTCAATAACCCTTCGAGGATCCACAATGGCCTAATTCATGACACATACGAGCAGTCGTCCCAATCCAGAACAAACTCCCACAGTTCACAACCAAAGGAATAGAGCGCCTTCCAGGCATAAACTCTCACATTAATGATAGTACCAAAAATCTTCATACTTAGTTTCAATCCTTAACAATTAAGTAACTAACATGTCACACTTATACAAATCTCCCCATGGGGTATGATCCCACGACCTTCCGCACCAGGTAGCAAAGTCTGCACATCTATACCACCAACCATACTAATTTCTGAACATCTGAATCCTCTCCTGCTCATCCGAGCTCGTGACATTCCTATCATCACCGAACTGTAACCTTGATCCTTCACTTTCAATTCCCATTCCGCTCATTGTACCTATCATGCTGCTACGCGAGAGTATTAGAATTCATCATAAACCCTGAATTACTCGTGGAATAAGCACTCCATTAACTAGAAACCTTTCGCTTAACTCATTTCAGAAGGATCATTACAGCACGCAACTGAATTACCATAACCACAGAAAATACAAAACCTCATGCCGTGGTCTAAATCACCATAACGCTTACGGGATCCATCTACACATAACATGCCATTATAATCAAATACCTCCAAATCAATCAAATTACGGTGGCTGTCAAGCCCGCACGTACAGCCACGTATCGCATGTGTAGCTTAACATACCGAAGTAACTGATCATTGTCACAATCACACTGATTCAAACCATTACTAACCGACCCAACTTCTTCCAATTTACTCTTGACTTGCCTTAGAAATAATAATGGCTCCATTCAAAAGCATAACGACCTCGATCAACACTCATTCTGAGTGACCTGAATCACAGACCGCATCGTGTCAATACCCATGAACCATCTCATACCTTCGTTATGTGCACAATAACATCTCCAACTGGTATACCCATTCTGAAAGATCTTCTTCGAATTCGAAAGAAGTTTCTCCTATTTCTCCAATATTACCCTGCAGATCTGATGATAACATAGAAATTTCCCCAAGTATTCCTCACACTCTGCTACAAAATCCCGGTCTTCAGTTACATAATGGACCCCCAAATCCTTAGACGCTGCACCTTAAATTCTTGAACCCACTAGGATCGTTGTTAAGAGTCACCCACTCTGATCTGGTCCTGAATATAACCAAACTCCAACGCTCTGCTAGCACTTGAACACCCTCTCAAAGAAGCAAGCGGATGAATTCTTTTCTTTGTACATTACATACACAAGAAGCATAAACTCTGAGTTTTCCCAAAACCTGTACCTGAATCGATAAGGAGAAATATAGAACACATTCATCAAGTTCTTTGCTCGAATTACCCCTGATGTTTTCTTTTCTTAGTCATAATTGATTCACAAATGCACCGATAATTAGAAACCGCACAAGCCGACAACCACGCGATCCAATCGTAGACGGTAGGCTCCCCCACATGGCTTTAAGCTACCATCACACAAGGGTAGAGCCTACAAGATTCCCCCTTCTCAATTTACCATGATCTCACACTGTCAATCACCAAATTTCTCGAAATATCATGTTAAACTCTTCATAAAACATCCCGAATTGTCAATCACAATTGACTATTTGACCTCCCACTGGGTAGTAAGTAGAACTCCTCGTAGAAGCTTCGTCAGAAATTACGCAATCGCTAACCTGCTCACAGGAGACAGCCCACCTGTGAAATTTTCATACCGATATCTTCCAATGACGTTGCATTGGGTACAACCATCATGAAATCAGTAAAACCTCCTGAGCTTGTGCTCGTCCACCACTTGTAAGAGTTTGTTCATTCCCCATTGACATCAACTGAAAGTTTGACAATACGCTCCAAATTCGAAGTCACGTTGCATCCAAAAATGATAATCAAGCTTTCACACCCCTTTTCATTTCAAGCAGACTCTTTTTTGCCATATTCAATCTTCCTTAGTGCGGTAGCCTCCATCCCAAATAAAATCCGTAGACCTAGTCACTGCCCACCATGATTCCCAAATCGGTCTAAACGTTTTTCAAGGCATGTGACTTTCCTACCACAGAATCCATATGTTACTTTTCCACTCCCACTTTGGTTAAACCACTTCCTTTAGGAAACATCTCGACCTCTTCTTTTTATACTTGACCTGCTAACAATTCCACCACCGCAAGACACCTTCCACCATGTCCTTCCTCATCCTTTGCTGCCCAATTGCTGCCTCAAATCAAAATCCATCTTTGTAACACCTGAACTGATTAATTGCTACCAACTTTAAGCCTCCTTGAAGTTCATCTTTCTCGAGCCATTAGCTTTAGAAATACTGATTCGATTCTGAAACCGCTACACACTGCCATTTCTGACAACCTCTTCTCAGGCACTATTTCACAACACCCTGCCTTGAAGGCAAATCAAGAAGACCATAACACCGGCGAGCTTTAATTCGTTCAACAAGGACGACAACACCACATTACAATTGAGAATTCCACCACACTCAAAAATATCAAGTCTCGTTACTCCATCAACCAAAGCCTGAACATTCATAGACCGATTACCTTTCCTCTGCTAGAATTAAATGTTGAACCTCTAAAACATGAACTGAGAAATCCTCTGAGTCATTCACTATCTTGATCCATAAATAAGCACCATACCATCACACCAACAGTGTGTGATAACAACACATGAACATCATAATAATATGTGCATAGCCTCGAAACCATAGGAAATACACATACTGAGCTGAAACGATAGAACATCCTTCCGCAAGGTGATGATTATAGCGTGCCCGAACACGTAGGGAAAAGCATCATGCCACGTCTGCAGTACCACTACAACTCCTCGATGCTCAATTGATAACAAGTACTTCACGTCGCGTAAGATTGAGTAGGAAGGAAATAAAGGCATGGCCCTCAAAGGAATCAAATCGCACGACGAGGAATCAAAAAGGGAAGTGCTCCTAACAGCCATGTAGCCTCTCAAAGATAAGTACAGATGTCCCTGTACCGATCTGCAAGACTCTATTAGACTTTCTCGTGACTCGTGAGACCCAAGTGAACCTAACGCTATGATACCAAGCAGTCACGACCCAAAATCCACTATAGGTCGTGATGGAGCATAACGTTACCGTCAGACAAGCCAACGGTGCTTAATCAACTTAGTTACTCATTTTATTATTTTTGAAATCATGAATCCCATTAAATAAGTAGAGTAAGGTCTGGTACTCATAGAAAATCCGTGATTTTTATTTCCAACTTCCGTATAAAATATGAATTACAAGGTGAAATATTAACAATTACGTAAACTACAATAATGAACCTCTAGTGGAAACTCCCAAAACTCGGTGTCACAAGTGCATGAGTATTTACTAAGAAGTACAATAATAATACAACATTTGTCTAGAATGTAAATGAGACAGGATAAAATAAATAGCACGATGGAGACTCTGTGGACAGTGATGCGTAGCCTGGGATACAACTCATACAAAGTCTCCTCAATAGCTGCGCCTACGTGCCAAGATGATCACCAAGTGAACCTGTCAGATCCCGCCCATTTACTGCAGAAGTGCAGCATGAGTACGTAAATCAACGCGTACCCACTAAGTATCTAGCCTAACCCCGGAGAAGTAGTGATGAGGGATCGACATCGACACCTACTAGTGGTCCAATAAAATAATATGGTAAATCATAAACAGATAAGAAGCACGACAGTAGTAGTGAGGTAAATATGTAACTAACACAATCTCCAAAAATTTCTTTAAACGATATCAATTTCCTATCTCGTATTCTGTCTAAACAACTCAGAAAATATCCAGTGTCAATATCAAATAAATAAAAAATATCATATAAAGTGCAAGGCATCAGTGAAAGGAAAAATCTCGTGAATACTCGGACTGCTAGCGATACAATGCACGATTATGTTGAGGTCGTACGGCCAGATCTCAGAAAGAATAAGATACTGTCAAGGTGATCGGCCCGATTCCATCATAACGTGTACACTATCGAGAGTCGAGCGGCACAGATCATAGATGCATCTATTATACTGCCAAGGTGAACGGCCCACTCCCATGAGAGTGTGGTACATAATCCTGCTGAGACATTCGGCCCGTTCCACAAGAAAAGAAAGGAATTATCGAATTACGAGACACAAGCTTACGATACAATATATGAACACAAGGTGAATATAACCTTTATCGTTTCTCAAATAACTTGTCAACAACTCAAGGTAATAAGGCTCAGACTAATATATATGTATATAAGTTCAATTAAAATTTCAATTAATTAAGCCACCAGAATGAGTTCAACTATTATATGGTAAAGTCCTAAGTCTACCCATACATAAACATGCTTTATCTACGTACGGACTCTCGTCACCTCGTGCGTACGTAGCACCCACAACTAATAGCACATAACAATTACATCACCCAGGGGGTAGTTTCCCCCTCACAAAGTTAGACAGCAGACTTACCTCGCTCCGAAGTTCCATAACCGGCTCCAATGCCACTCTAACACTCCAAACCGAATGTCCATCGATCTGAACTAGTCAAACAATCATGAAAAACCAATAAAAATATACTCCATCATCATAATTAATTTATTTATAACAATTTCTCACTCCGCTCAAAAAGTCAATAAAGTCAATCCTCAGGCGCACGTGCCCGAATTCCAAAAATATTCGAAGATAAACTTTACCCATAACACCACGAACTCAAATATATAATTTATTCCAAATTTCACGTCCAACTTCGTGGTCAAAATCCAAAAATACCAAATTGTAGGTTTTCTACCAAAATCCCACAATTTTTACTAATTTCCACGTTAAAATTCCATATGTGTTAATTAAATATAATCAAAAGTGGTTTAGAAACACTTACCCCCAAGAGGCGGATGAAATAGCTCTCCAAAATCGCCCCAAAGTAAGCTCCAAGGGAGAAAAATGAGATGAAATGAGCAAATCCCGTTTTGGCTAGCATATATATTCTGCCCAGTCGATTTTCCGCACCTACGGAACTCCTTGCGCTTCTGTGGAAGCTATCTCGCAGATGCGGCTTCCCCCCCAAGGTGCCAGCTTTTCACTTTTCTGGACATTCAATAGCATATGGGCATCCGCTTCTGCGGAAATCACCCGCATCTGCGGTCTCCTCAGCTTGAGCAGCACTCTGCATCTGCGTGCCCATGACCGCACCTGCGGCTCCGCAGGTGCGCTACAACACCCGCACCTGCGATCTTCTAGCCCCAGACCACTTTCGCTTCTGCGCTCCTTCGCCCGCATCTGTGAGCCCGCAGGTACGGTAAATTCCTCGCACCTGCGAATCCAACCAGCCTCAATCCCAAATGCTCCTGTGACCCCAGAGCCGCTTCTGCAGTCTCGCACCTACGGTCATAACCTCGTAGGTGCGATCACACCAGAAGCCTTAAGCTTCAGCAATTTCTTAAGTTCAAAACTCGATCTGATTCCAATCTGATTCACACCCGAGGCCACCGGGACCCCATCCATCCATGCCAACAAGTTCTCAAATACGATACAGACTTAGTCAAAGCCTCAAATCACGCCAAACAATATCAAAACTATGAATCAACAATCGGAACCTTTCTATAAACTTTCACCTTTTAAACTTCGCCGAACGCGTCCTAATTATGCTGAAACATCCCAGAATGACACCAAATTTTGCGTGTAAGTTACAAATCACGATATGAACCTATTCCAAGGCTTGAAACTCCAAACAAACATTGATAACACCAAAATTCATTTCAAATCAAACTTAAGAAATTCTTAAACTTCCAAAATGCCAACCTTCCAGAACAAATGTCAAAATGCTCCTGGACCATCCGATACTCAACCCGAACATATGCCCAAGTCTGAAATCATCATACGAACCTTTTGGAACCTTCAAATCTCTATTCTAAGGTCATTTACTCAAAAGTCAAACTTTAGTCAACTCTTCCAACTTAAAGCTTCCGAATTTAGAATTTTTCTCTGAAACCACTCCGAACTTCCCGAAATTCAATTCCAACCACGCGTACAAGTCATAAAACATGAAGTGAAGCTAATCGGGGCCTCAAATCTCGGAACGACGTGCTAGAGCTCAAAACGACCGGTTGGGTCATTACAATGTTATAATCCTACACTACTTTCAAGAAGTGTCTTTGTAGGACAGATTTAAACTACTGTTTGGTTTAGTTTCTTGACTAGAGTTGGTCAAGGTTTGTTACTTTGTAATAGAGTTATTGCAAAAGGCTTACTACAGAGTTATTGTAAGGCGGTAAGAGATTAAGAGTTTAGTTCCTATATTGCAATAGGTTGTAATCTGAAGTTTCCTCATTTTAGTGGAGTTGAAATCCTACTAGGGTAGGTCATGGTTTTTAATCCACTAAGCAAGGAGTTTTCCACGTAAATATTGTGTGTTCTTTATTTACTGCCGATTTACTGTGGGAACTGATAGAGAACATGGTTCTCTATACAATTTGGTGGACTCTTAGTTTCTACATACAAGAATAGTGCCAATCCCACTACTAATACTGACATACCGTATAGAAACAAGGGACTAGGAATAGGAAGGTACCCGACTAGTACAACTACTACTATTACTACTACTGGTAAGACAAAGCAAAACTCTAGACTGTCTATCAACCCACCACCCTAATTTTTGACCTCTACACCTTTCTATTGAGGGTCATGTACTCGGTAAGATGGAGCAGATCCATGTCCTGCCTAATCACCTCAGACCATTTCTTCTTAGGACTCCCTCTACCCCTCCTCTGACTCGCCAGGGGCAACCTCTCGCACCTCCTGACTGGGGCATCAGCGTGGCCTCTTCACATGACCAAACCACTTCACCCTTGATTCCCTCAACTTCTCTTCCAACACAGGAGCCACACTCACTTTGTCCCTAATATATTCATTCCTAATCTTATATTTTTTAGTATGCACACACATCCATCGCAACATCCTCATTTATGCTACTTTCATCTTCTGGGAATGAGATTTCTTGACTGGCCAACACTCGGATCCATACAACATGACCGGTCTAACTATCACTTCGGAAAACTTGCCCTTAAGTCTTGGTGGCACATTCCTGTCATGAACCCATGCTTATTTGTCACGACCCCAAATCTTAACCTATCGTGATGGTGCCTATCGTGGTACTAGGCAAGCCGACATTTATGAAATAACTCCAACACTTAACAAAAAACGAATTTAAAGCAGTTTAAATGATAACAATTTCTCATAAACAGGATAGAAAATCCAAAAATACAACACAGAAATTCCCAACATCGTGGGTGTCACTGAGTACATGAGCATCTATGCACCACAAGTCTGGGAAATACTGTCTAATATAGTCTGAAACGAAATACAATAAGCGAAAAGATAGGGAAGGAGAGACAAGGTCTGCGAGACGCCGGTAGCTACCTCGAAATCTCCAGAAGATCTGCTGTGCGTGGAAATCAACACCCACTGTGTCCAGAAAGACCTGGATATGCACACGAAGTGCAGGGTGTAGTATAAGTACAACCAACTCAGCAAGTAATAATATTAAATAAATAACTGAAGGTAGTGACGAGCTTCACAGTTATAGTTCAATTACAGTGATATCAACATAAGAAAGTAGGCATGCTCTCAAGTTCGATAAATTAGGTCAACAGTTATTCCATGACAAGTTCAAGTGAAACATAATGTAATATCTTTCAGAAATTTCAAGACAATGATACATGGCAGCTAAGTGCAACAATAATGAAATCAAACGCATCCTCTCAGGGATACAGTCACTTAGCCTTCCCATTCACTCAACACTTGGTACTCGCACTCAGTAGGTACCTGCGCTCACTGGGGGTGCGTGCAGACTCCGAAGGGACTCCTTCAGCCCAAACGCTATAATTCGCACGGATAACTCATGTGCTATAATATAATATCTCGATCCGCACGGACAACTCACGTGCTATAGTATACTATCTGGATCCGCACGGATAACTCATAACTGCACGGACAACTCACGTGCTATAGTATAATACCTCACAATCAGGCCCTCGACCTCACTCAGTTATCAACCTCTCCAGTCTCTCGGGCTCCCAAAAATCATAATAAGCAGCTCATACAACAATGATATGATGCATAAAAATGAACAATAGAGACCGAGATGTAATATACAAATAAATTGTAACTGAGTACAAGACAGCAATTTAGCAGATAATTCAACATGTACACGACCTCTATGGGTCCCTACAATGCTAACACGTAGTCTAGACATGATTTGTGGTTTAATTTCTCTAATACATGGAGAATGTACAGATAATAACAAATTATACAACTAAACGGTTCCACGAAATTTGAAAGAACTCGCAATTCCTACGGTGCACGCCCACACGCCCGTCACCTAGCATGTGCGTCACCTCAAAACTAAATATAAGACACGTAATACAGGGTTTCGTACCCTCAAAACCAAATTTAGAGTTTATACTTACCTCAATACGAGCAAATATCTACTCTAACGCACCTTTGCCTCGCGAAACGGTCTTTGAATGCCTTGAATCTAGCCATAAACAATGTGATAAAATCAATACGGGCTAAAGGACCTAACTCCATAAGAAAATGCTAAGTTATTAATCAAAGTCAAAAATAGGCTCAAAAGTTGCCCCCGGGCCCATATCTTGAAATTTGATGAAAAGTCACAAAATCTGAAAGTCCACTTAACCACGAGTCCAACCATACCAAATTTATCAGAATCCGATACCAAATCGTCATCCAAATTTCCAAATCAAACTCTCCAAATCCCTAACCTCAAACTCCCAATCTACACCCATAATATACACCAACTAGATAGGAAAATCAATGGGGGAGCAATAATATTGATCAAAAATAGGCACAAAGGACTTACCTCAAGAATCCCCTCGAAAACCATCTCACAAATCGCCTAAACCATGCTTGAAATGATAAAAGTGAAGCCAAAATCGCGAACCCTTGCTTTTAAACATTCAGTCCACCACTTCTGCTTCTGCGGACACTTAACCGCATCTGCGGCGTTGCAGAAGCGACCAAAATTCCGCTTTTGCGGTGAACCAGTGGAGCTGGCCTCCGCTTATGTGGTCCTTTCTCCCGCATCTGCACCATCGCAGGTGCGGAATTGTCCATCGCACCTTCACAAACTTCCGCTTCTGCCCCCATCACTCCACTCCTGCGACCACGCAGATGCGAAAAATTCTTTGCACCTACGACCACTGCCCTCATCACGTCTGGCCGCATCTGCGCTCCTCAACTCGCACCTGCGATCAAAGCTCCGCAGGTGCGATTACACCAACAGACTTCAGCAGTCCTCCAACTCAAACTTGATCCGAAAATCTTCCAAAATTATCCCGAGGCCTCCGGGACCTCAACCAAATATGCCAAAAAGTTTTAACACCACATACGAACTTAGTCGATCCTTTAAACCACCTCGAACAACATCAAAAACACGAATCGCATATAGATTCAAGCATAATGAACTTTAAACTCTTAATTTCTACAAACGATGCCGAAACCTATCAAATCACATCTGATTGACCCCAAATTTTGCACACAAGTCACAAATGACATTATGGACCTACTCCAACTTTCGGAATCAGAATTCGACCCCGATATCAAAAAGTCCACTCCCGCTCAATCTTTTCAAAAATTCCAACTTTTGCCATTTCAAGCCTAATTCCACTACGGACTTCCAAATCACAATCCGGACACGCTCCTAAGTCCAAAATCACCTAACGGAGCTAATAGAACTATCAAAACTCCATTCTGGAGTTGTTTACATAAAGATCAACATCCGATCAATCATTTCAACTTAAGCTTTCAAACCTTGAGACTAAGTGTCTCATTTCATTCTGAAATCACACGGGACCCAAACCGACTACCCCGACAAGTCACATAACAGCTATAAAGTATAAAATGAACAGTAAATGAAAGAACGGGGCTATATCTCTCAAAACAACTGGGCGGGTCGTTACATTATTTCAAGTAAAACCAAATTTCTTGTATAAAATTTTTATGCTTTGCTATAGAGGACAGAAGGCACCCATGGACAAATTTCAGTATTTTGGTGCCTTAGTTCGAGACATATGGAAACATATGATGTTTAGTTTTTAGCTCGGCTTTTCTTTTATTTTTTTCAATTCTAATTTTTGACTTTTGCCCTTTATTATTATTTTTTTCTTTTATTATTACCGTATTAATTCTCCAAGACTTCATGGTAAACAATAAATTAAGGAATTAGATATTAGCTATTGATTACTTCTACATGAGATTTGTCTTTATTTGAACCACTATAAATTTATTTCACTATAAATAGTTTATATGACTGTAAGATCTAAGTTATATAAACAGATTTGCTTAAATAGTTTTATTTCAATCATAATATTGAATTGTTGTCTCCAACTCTTTTAGCACGAAAATATAATAGAATCTACACAAAATATCCATAAAGCCTAAACTAATTATCTACCCTCAAACTAATTACAAAGACTATTCATACGGTTAAAAATAATTACCCGCCCCTTCACTTATCTTCTGCCAAGACGTTGCATTCACAAATCATGACGTCATTGTTGCTATGACCATCTTCCCCCATTTCTCACTTATGTGCTTAACTCATTATTTAGTACAACTATTTAAAGAGATTATGGAGAAATACTAATATCCTAACATATATGATGAAAATATATCTTTTTTGTGGAGTCTCACAGGGAATGGTCTGAGCTTAAGAATTTGTACTTGTAGCCCGAATGTGGTTTTTAAATAAGATGTTATGCTATAGTAAAAGAAAAGATATTAATCACACTGAAATTTGGTTTCATTTGGAGCTGATTTGAGGTGCTTGGGATTGAATTTTTAAAGACCCACCATTGTTGAATTTGAAGCTTTTGAATTGAAATTTCAACTTTAAGATTTGTTGTTTGATTCAAAGTAGATATTTGAAAAAAGTTATTTATAGTATCTTTAGAAAGTTCATACTGGAGATTTTTGAAGATTTAATATTAGAAAAAATCAAATGCACAATTGAAGGACCTTGAAGTTAAAAACTCATGTAGTGGGCTTGTTGAGCTTGTAGTTGTTTTGAGCTGATTCTGTTTGGGGTTTGTTTGAAATGTTGATTAGAAGTTGTAGCAAAAGCTTGAGCCAATTTGATGGAGATTTTGCAATAGAGTTGTGAAATTTGGGTTGAAATTAAATTGATTTAGCGAAAAAGATGGATTTGTAATGTATAATAAAATGGTATACATGTATACCACTTTAGTATATAATTTTTAATTTATACAATTTATTTTAATAGTATACTCTTATAATATATAGTGAAGTGTAATATTATATAGTTATAATTTGGTCCTTTTTTAATTTATTGATATTTTTTATTGGAATCTTTTTAAATGTTTAATGGAGTTTTCATGCCTTTTTAAAAAATTTATTAAACAAAAAATATTTACTTTTAAATGATGAATGGAGGTTGTGTCTAAAGTTGAGCCAATATGGTGGATTATTTGCACTAGAGTTGTGAAATTTGGGTTGAAATTGAGTTGAACTAGCGAAGAAGATGAATTTATACTATATACCAAAATAGTATACATGTATACCTGTTTGGTATCACAGAGGACTGAACTCTTTTTTGAAGGAATGAAACATACCTATATCATGTCAATAATGATATACACCATATGGGTATCATAGAGGATTAACGAGTATTTTTTTCTGTTAAAGGAATGAACTAGTCCTCTATGATACCCTGTTAGTATATGATATGTACCATGTAGCGACCCGACCGGTCGTTTTGAGCTCTAGCGCGTTATTCAGCAGTTTGAGACCCTAAACAGCTTCACTTCAGGTATTATGACTTGTACGCGTGGTCGAAATTTAATTTCGGAGAATTTCAGAGTTAAATTTGGAAAGAAAATTCTAATTTCGGAAGCTTTAAGTTGGAGGAATTGACTAAAATATGATTTTTGAGTACACGACCTCGGAATCAGAATTTGAAGGTTCCAACAGATTCGTATAATAATTTTGGACTTAGGCGTATGTCCGGATCGGGTTTTGGATGACCCGGGAGTGTTTCGGCGCCTATTGTGGAGGTTGGCATTTTGGAAGAATTTCATAAAAATTGACTTGAGGTGTAGTTCAATATTATCGATGTCCGTTTGGGATTTCGAGTCTGGGACTAGCTCCGTATGGTGATTCTGGTATTGGGAGCGCGTCCGTAAGTGAATTTGGAGGTCCGTAGGTCATTTCGGGATCATTTGGCGAAAGTTAAAAATTTGAAGGGTTTTTGAGAAGTTTGACCGAGAGTGGACTTTCTTATATCGGGGTCGAATTCCGATTCCGGAAGTTGGAGTTGGTCCGCAATGTCAATTATGACTTGTGTGTACAATTTGAGGTCAATCGGATGTGATTTGATAGGTTTCGGCATCGATTGTAGAAATTTGAAGTTTCAAAGTTCATTAAGTTTGAATTGGAAGGTGATTCATATTTTTAGCGTTATTTGATATGATTTAAAGGCTCAAACAAGTTCGTTTTATGATTTCAAACTTGATGGTATGTTTGGACGGGGCCTCGAGGGACCCCGATTCCATTCGGACGATGCGCGAATTGAGTTGGAAACTCAAAAGGGCTACTAGTTGCATCAGTTCTGGTGTAACCCCACCTGCGAGCTTTGGGCCGCAGGTGCGAGGGTTTGTTCGCAGAAGCGGCTCTGGAGCGTTTGGCTAGGTACCGCAGGTGCGGAATTTTGTGCGCACTCGCGAATACGCAGGTGCGGTACGCTTGCCGCAGAAGCGGGCACCCGTCCGCAGAAGCGGCCCTCCAAGGGCTTGAAGGCCTCCGCAGAAGCGGACCAAGCACCGCAGGTGCAGTGCCGCAAATGCGGCCAACGCACCGTACGTGCGAAGATCGCTGCGCAGTGAGGTTTTTATAAAATGGGGTTTTGGCCATTTTCATTTCATTTCCTCCATGAGAGCCGACCTTGGAACGATTTTGGAGCACCATTTTCATTGTCCATAATGAGGTAAGTGATTTCTACCACTTGTGAGTTAAATATACGAATTTAGGCTTGAAAATTCATGAAAATTTATAGAAATTGAGAATTTTGAAGAAAAAACTAGAAATTGATATTCTTTGATTTTGATCACGAATTTGGGCATGAATTTGAGAATAAATTATATATTTGAGTTCGTAGTGCTATGGGTAGTGCTTGTCTTTAAAAATTTTCGAAATCCGGGCACGTGGGCCCGAGGGTTGCTTTATCGATTTTTCGAGTGGAGTTGAAAATTATTATAAATTGATTAATTATGAGTATTAGAGTATATTTTGATTGGGTTGCATCTTATTTGACTAGTTTTAGATCAGCGGTCACCGGTTTGAGATGTTAGGGCGGTGTTGGTGCCGATTTTGGAACGTCGGAGTGAGGTAAGTCTCCTGTCTAACTCTGTGAGAGGGAAACTACCCCTAAGTGGTATATTTGATGTGTACAACTTATTGCGGGGACTACGTACGCACGAGGTGACGAGAGTTCGTACGTAGGTAGATTTATATTATTGTGTGGGTAGACTTAGGTTCACACCATACTGTACTTGTACTATATGGATTATCCTTGCTTGTTTAATTCCTTATTTTACATTTCTACTTGACACTAGGCTTGCTATTGTAGAGACTTCACGATTTCACGATTAGTCACCGAATAACTTTACTCCTCCTACGGCATGTCTCCGTGATATATATATATATATATATATATATATATATATATATATATATATATATATATATATACTTCATTAAAAGATTTTTGTTAATGAAATTACGACTCACACATTTATTCATCAGTGGGGTCAAGGACTTGTCAAAGCTTCTTCTAATGGGATCGGGTCGTTCGCCTCGGCAGGATTTTGTATTTTACTCTTATGGGATCGGGCCGTTCGCCTCGGCAGGATTATGTATTTCACTCTTATGGGATCGGGCCGATCGCATCGGCAGGATTTATGTACCACATTCTCATGGGAGCGGGCTGTTTGCCTCGGCAGTTTAATAGATGCATTTATGGTTCGTGCCGTTCGACCCTCGACAGTGCACAATTTAAATAGTTATGTTGGATCGGGCCGTACACCTCGGCATTCTCTATATCATATCCTCATGAAATCGTGCGTAATATTTGGCAAGAAGCCGGGGTATCTGTAAATTTTCCCCTGATTTGAATTATAACAACCTGCTTGGTGAGATCCAGTATACATATATATATGCTCCGGTTGAGGAGGAATTTTCTAGTTAAGAGCTTGAGTTTATTGTAAGGAGAATAATTTTACAACATATTTACACTTGTTTATTTCATTTATTTACTTTGCCTCGTATTTGCTCACCTCCTTACTGTACTTGATATTATTGGACCACTAGTGAGTGTCGATATCGACCCCTCGTCACTACTTCTCCGGGGTTAGGCTAGATACTTACTGGGTACACGTTGATTACCTACTCAAACTATACTTGCTGCATATTTTTGTGTAGGTACATTTGTGACTAGTGGCCTTGTGAGAGTAGAGGCATGTATACATGCGGGGACTTACGTGAGCTGCATTTCATATTACGATCTGCAACCAGCAAAGTCTCATTCAGAGTTATTTGTATTTTTCCTGTCTAAGTTGTATTCCGGATAAATGTTGTACTTTATTTTTACTTCTTAGTTGATGCTCATGCACTTGTGACACCGGGTTTTGGGGTGATTATGTATTATTCTGTATTGAAATTGTTAAGAATATTATTATATATACTGTGAATTCCATCTTTTACTATTTAATCGAAGGAAAATATGATTTCAAAAATATTAAAAATGAGAACCAAATTAAGTATTTATTTTAGCTTGCCTGACAGCGGTGTCCGGCGCCATCATGACCTTTAATGGATTTTAGGTCGTGACATACCAGGTTGGTATCTTTTTCATTGGAACCTTTTTCAATGTTTCAATTGTGTTTTCACGCCTTTTTAATTTTTTTTTCTTAATCAAAAATACTTTGTTTGAAATATTGAAGGGAGGTTGTAGCTAAAGTTTAAGCTAATTTGGTGGAGATTTTGCACTAGAGCTATAAAATTTAGGTTGAGATTAAGTTGAGGTAGCGAAGTAGAAGAATTTGTATTGTATACCAAAATGATATACTTGTATATTAGTTTGGTATCAAAGAGGACTGGGCTCTTTTTTGAAAGAATTGACCAGAACTTTATTTTGTCAGCATATAATATATACCATGTGGGTATCATAGAGTACTGGTGAGTATTTTTTTGTTGAATGAATGAACCAGTCCTCTATGAGATCTTGTTAGCATACGCTATATACCAGGTTGGTATCATCGAGACTGAGTGTTAGTTTGGAAGGAATACCACATTATATACTGACAGTATATAGTATAGATCATATAAATATCATAGAGAACTGGGTGTATTTCTGAAAGGAATGAATCGGAACTTTATGATACTCTGTCAGTATATGATAATATACCATGTGAGTATCATAGTATGCTATAATAATATACTTCAACTGCTACTAATATACTATTTTTCGTATACTATATGCTAGAGTAAGTTATTTTCTGATAATTAGTATAAGAAAAATTAAATTAAATAAAAATATGTACTATATCATTTTTTTTTATTGATATGGTAAAACAAAAGAGAAAAAAGAACAAAAATAAAGGAGCCAAAAAGATGTGTAAAATTAGATTATGAGGAAAAATAGGAAATACAGAAAGAATATTTTAAAAATAATAAAAATAATATTAGAAAAGGAGAAAAAAGAAATAAATGCAATGAAAAAAGAGAAGAAAAAATATGTATAATGTGTAAGTTGTTCTAATAATTGATTTAGAGAAAAAAAATGAGATAAAAGACATAAAGTATATTATATCAGTTATATTGAAAAATAGTGAATGAATACTTACTATATTAGTTATCTTTTATTACTGTATAAAATAAAGAAGAATAAAGAAAGGGAACAGAAAAGTGAGTGTGATTAGATTATGTAGGAAAAAAAGAAAAAAAAAAGAGTTAAATAAAATTAGAAAAGGAACAAGTAATAGAGAAAAATGAACAAAAAGAAAGAAACAAAATAAAAATAAAGGAGCAAGACAATAAAAACAATATGATTGAAAAAACATAACAGGAAGGGAGAAAAAGAAAAAAATAACGAAAAAGAAGTAAAAGGAAAAGGAGAAAAAAGAGTCAATTACCCACAAAAGCTACAATGGATAAGAAGGAGTAATTAATTTGATGGGTACAAAAGTAAATGGGTAGGCAAGGGTAATTAATTTAATTTTTATGGGTAAAGCTCTAAAACTCACTTTTTTTTTGTTAGTTGTTCATATATGAGGAATTAATCATAGAATCTAAGGCCTTTTTTAAAAAAAAATTATTTTCGTGCTTCTTTTTACCCTAAAATTACTTGCACAAATACACCCTTAAATTGTTATTAACATTCTAGTTTTCCTCTCTTTTTTGAATTTTGACGATAAAAACTAAAGGCAAAATGGTCTCGGAGTCACTTAAACTTGTACCAATTTGTCAATCCGGTAAACCAACTTATAATTTTTTCATCTGAACACCTCAACTTCATTATTTGCACATTAATAAATATCGCTAACTGTTGACTGTGCTTATGTGACAGTGATGTAACTGACTTGATAATAATGCGTGCCAATCACACATAAAAAGCGCGTGAATATAGATTTTTATTAAACTAAAATACTTAAATAGAAATAGAAAGGAAAGACCCAAAAGAACAAAAAATTCTATCATCTCCCGCACGCCTCCCTTTTCTCCCTCCCCTTTTCTTTTCTTTCTCTCCACACCCCCCCTCCCCCATCCTAGCACCTTAATCCCTTCCTCGCCAGATGTGTTTCCCCTTGCATTTCAACTGCCACCCCTTTCTTCCCATCCACATATTCCTTTGTTTACAATGGTAGTGGCAGTGGCGATAATAACTAATGTATATTGGGGTTGATATTTGGAGTAAAAGAAATATTTTTGAGGGTTAGAGCATTTTTTCTTTTTCTCGAAATCACTAAATCAAAGTTTGCATTGGATGAATTTTCCAATTTTGCTGGCGCCGTTGAAATTGAGTTTGACATTGAAATTTTATCAGTTGGAGTCGCTAAAGGTTGTTGTGGTTGATTTGGTATTTTTTTCTTTTCTGGTGATAGGTCTAAATGTCTAATTAGTATTTATGGCTAGAGTTTATGGTGGTGGTAGACGAAGATGGTGGTTCTGGACCTTCTGGTGGTGCTTTGGTTCACCATTGGAATTGTTTTGATAGAGCTGGAGAAGAAAAGAAAGATAATAAATTTTTTTTAAAAAAATCAGATATTAATTTAAAAAATATTAAAAAATAGGATTCACTAATTATACATGTCAAATAATAAAAGGCTTTGCATGTGATGTGTAATCCTTGTCAGCGCAGTTGAGGTTCACGCTCTCGTGGAGGTGTTTAAAATATGGTTTTTGATAAGTAGAGGTATTCAAATGAGAAAATTATAAATTTATTTATCGGGTTGACAAACATGTGCAAGTTTAAGTGGCTCCGAGACCATTTTGGCAAAACTAAATAAAGTTTAAGACAAATATCATTCGATAATTTTGCTGATAATACTAATGAAAGACACAAATGTAGATTAACAATATTATAGTTATTTCTTTGGCTAATATTGTGAAAATATAATAATAATAAAATAATTATTTTGTGTATCATTTTAACATTATAATAAGCATCAATTTTACAATAAAGTCAATGGGGCACCTGTGATTTTAAAATTTTGAATCTGCCTTTGTGACAGCCTATTTTTCCTATACGGCAAATTTTCATAAAGTAATACAGAGTAAAACTTAATTACCATACGTAACTATAATTTGCCTAATTATTATTTGTAACTATTGTTCAATTATTACCAGCGCAATGAATACAAGTAAAAACTTATCCGTCAAAAGAAAAATGGCCTTTAGCTTCTGGGCCTTCATGCTACAGCTTTACTACCTTGCACTGAAGATCGACAGTCCCACTGGTGCCAGTCGTTTCTGGTGGAAAAGTATTTCTTTAATTGTCATTTACACCAATCCTTTTCCTTATTTTTTTCCACTAACCGGGGGTCGACTTTGACTTGACTTGATGTCTGGACCAATTCTCTCATCAAAAGTTGGGCCCAAAGCTGGAAATTGAGAGTCGACTAAGTGGAAATAGGAAGAAATCCAGGTAAGAGCTAATGCTAATTTAAGAGTTAAATTTGCAGGGAAAATGACAACTTGTAAAAAATGGAAAAGAGAGGAGTTGGGTTCTTTGTTTGTGGAGGAGTTGGAAGATTAAAAAAAAAAAAAAAAAAGAGGAATAAAATAAACTATTACTAGTAATTAACTTATGACTTTTAACTGATTTTGACGTATTCTTCTATCTATATATTTAATTGATACACAAAGTTAATTTTGCTCAGTTGCTAAAACCGCAAAGATCTCTACACTTTTTCTGGTGTACTGCTAAAGGCGAAATTTATATATGAGAAAGACTTGATCACCTTAAGAAGAAGCAAGACGGGAGAAAATATGTGAAAGTTGTCGATACATGAATGGAACGGTGTTCAATCTTTTCTTGGACGTTTCAAATGAAGAAATGTCACATAAATTGGAATGAGTGAAATAGTTTTAAAATGTAGGAATTTTTCATTTTTAATTTCGATTTTTCTTTTTCATTTCACGGTAAATTTATTGAAATTTAAATCATTATGCACAACCCCTCATTTCAGAATCAAACCTTATACCCCATACATAATGGAAATTATACGCAATAGTTAGAGTGCTTTGCATTTCGCACCCGTAATATACACCTTTTTTTATTTTATTTGCATCATATCCTTTCATTTTTATGATTTACCCCTTAATCTATTCACGTCTTTGCAATATCATATTAAAGTTCATTTTATGAGGGATGAAATAGGAATTGTATAGTAAAAACGATTTGAGGGGGAAGGAGGTGGAAAAGATGAAGAGAAGAGCCAAAGGTGAAAGAAGAGTAAGGAGAGTAGCTTCTGCTGAGTCATTGCCACCATTGCTACTAAAGCACAAGCTTGCAATATTTGATCACTGTATTAAAATAAAAATAGCTTAGATATTTAGGCTCTTTGTTTCAAGGGAAAGGAATATAAGATGAAGATGTTACTTAAAGGATTAAAACCTGATTGTTGAAATGGAGAAGTGCTACCACATGTTATATGATAAAAGGACACCTACCTAAGTGAAAGATAAGTTTTATAGAACAACTATAGGATCGATAATGTTACATGGTAGTGAATGTTGGACTGATAGAGTCTAACATATTCACGAGATGAGTATTGCTGATTAGATAAGATTAAATACCGCCACATTCGTTAAAAGGTGCATGTAGCACACATTGAGAAGAAAATTAGAGAAGGTCGGTTCAGATGGTTTTGTCATATCCTATGTTGATCTACAAATGCACCAATTTATAGGTGTGAAATTATGGTACGTGAATCTGTTAAAAGAGGACGCGATAGATCTAAAATCACATGGAAGAAAGTTGTCTCCAAAGACTTATAAATCCTTGGAGTCAATGCATGCAAACTTAACTAATGATAAAGCAAAATAATTGGAAGAAAAGATCCATATAGGCGATAGCTATTAGTTGGGAATAAGTTTTAGACTTGTTAACAAATTATCATTATTATTATTATTATAAACTTATATTTTGCTTTCAATTTTATTTTATTTTGGTATGACGGTATGAGTTGATTTTAAAGAAACAAGTGAGAATTTATATAACCTGAGATTGAAACATAATCATTACAAGACAATTATTTCTGCGAAGGTTCACAAGTTTTAAGGTCAAGTGAACCCAATTTGAAAGGTATGATCATAATTTGAAACATAATTGCAGGAATTGACAGCTGACAATATATGAAAACGTTGCCGCTGTCTCATCAGCAATTTGCCATTAATGAAGGGCAAAGAATTACATTAAACTTGCTTGTGGAAGGCGGTATGCCGAAAAATAGACTCGTTTTTCTTCAATGAGTAAGAAGATATATAAATACGCTAGTAGCAAAATGAAAGCTTCCCGTGAGTTCGTATCTACTGTTTGTTTGTCGCAATTTCAGTAGATTGTCACACATAAATTTATGTTTTGCATCAAAAGTACTAAATTTCGCTCTTATCCTTCTGTTCCCTCTAACCCTTCTTCCTCCTCCTCATCCACCCTTCTAGCTCTTTTTCCTAATTATGTATTAGCTCTTTTTCCTAATTATGTATTCCTTATTTTATCCTCCATACTAATATTGTTCTGTAAAGAAGTGCGCTTATAGAGGTAATTTACTCGAAAATAAATCGATGCCAAAGTTTCTGTATAATTTGAGTATTCTCAACCCCAATAAAGAAAATTCATCGGAAACAAGTTTTTAATACTTTCTAAATTGCTTGATGGTGATTGCAGTTTAATGAGAACTGACTTATTAACCTTGTTTTTTTTTCCTGGTTAGGAACGAGTCAAGACAAGTATCCAAGTCTTTCATTTTCTCGGTGATTACTACTGCAGTTTGCATTACTTTGATTAATTAATCTTTACTACTTGTGTGCCCCTGTCACCCTAAAATTTATTTCAAAAAATTAAAACTTATACTATTCATAAATATGTTTTGAGATATCGTATGAGTGAAACTTTTTTTTCTAAATATCGCTGAATACTCCAATCTTTATTAACAGGCACTACTAGAAATTTGCTAAAAATCGATCAAAAATACCGACCAACGTTGGTCGGTTATGGTAAATTAGCGACCAAAACGCGACCATTACGGTGTGGACAGTGTTTTGATGGTCGGAATGGCTTACCGACCAAAGTTGGTTGGAAATTACCGACCAACTTTGGTCCAACTTTGGTCGGTATATTAAAACGACCATCTGACAAGTTTAATTACTTACCGACCAACTTTGGTCAGAAACATATTTTATTAATTTAATTTTACCGATCAAAGTTAGTCGGTTTAACTAAATTATATTTTTTTATTAATAATTAAAATTAAAAAAAACCGACCAACTTTGGTCGGTAATTGAAAATATATATTTTTTAAAACTAATTAAAATTAAATATTACCGACCAACTATGGTCGGTAATCTCAACAATGCAAGCAAAATACCGACCAAAGTTGGATGGTAGTGTTGAATTCTGGGAATTCAATGTTCATTATCCGACCATCTTTGGTCGGTATTTTGGAATAATTTATTTATTTTTATTAAAAACCGACCAACGTTGGTCGGTTTTTCTGGGATTAATTTTGGCATAAAATGCCTGTTTTGGCAGCTAAACCACCTGCCAGCATACCAATACAACAACACAACAACAACAACAACAACAACAACAACAACAACAACAACAACAACAACAACAACAACAACAACAACAACAACAATAACAACAAAAACACAACAACAACAACAACACAACAACAACAACACAACAACAACAACAACAACACAACAACAACAACCAAAACATTCAATAAATATTTTAAAACTAACAAATTAAAGTTCAATTGAACATAAAAATCCAAAACTAAGTTAAAACTAATTACAACTAGTTCAAAACTGGTTCTATTTGTCTAGTTCAAAGTATATAAAAGTCAAGGGGTGTTTTGTACAACATCATCATCACCGTCTGATGAACTTTCATCTACAAGACGATATAGAGAACGGTCTTGTGGAGGACGGGAAGCACGATCACAGGGAGGACGGGAGGAACGATCACGAGCAGGGCGGGAGGAACGATCACGTGGAGGTCGACCCTCTGGAGATGACTCACGAGATCGGGGCAACGGAAAAGCTCCACTAGATAGGAGAGTTCTGATCTGAGCTTGCATGCCAAGGAATTGAGCATCTCTAAGCCTTTCTCTTTCCTTGGCCGCTTCTAGCTCTGATGTGAGCTTTGTCACTGTCTCCCGCATAGCGGAGAGGCTCTCCCTATTAAGTTGCTCGCCTTGCGAGGAAGTCCCTATTCCTCGCATTCCACACTTATAGCGATGGAAGTTTTTAGTAAGAAGCCCGTATACCTTCCCCATTTTGGACCGCCAACAGACTCCAACCATATTCTTTCAGCATCCTCGTCCGAAGGTTGGGTTGGCTCACCCAATTCACCAGTTGGATGACTACGGATGAATTCCTCCACGTTACTTTGGTAGCGACCCTATATTATTTTAAATTAAATCAGTATTTCAAGTTGTTTATAAAAGTAAATTATAATACTTAAATAAAATTGAAAGCTTACATATGCAGTCGAGGCCCGGTCCTCGACCCACCTATCTTGATCCCCCTCTTTCTTCTTCTTCACAACATGTGTCTCCTTGAATAGCTCATCATGACTCATTGGACGCCCATACTTCTTTTCCTGAAAATAAATTAATTTAGTTAATAAACAGAATAGATATACTTAGAAAAGTAAAATAATTTAAGCAATTACGTACCAATCTTCTTTTAATTGTCCCTAGGCCGATCGCACCTCCAGTGTGCAAGGAGCCTCCCTTCTCGAATGCGCGAGCTTTCTTTCCTTTTTCGCTCCTCTCTAAGAACTCTGCGGTAAGCCATTGCCTTTGCAAATCATTCCACAAATTCTCAAGTAACCAGCCAGGCCTCTTGTTCTTCTTTCTAGCATCCGAGAAAGCATCCGCCAATCTCTTGCGAGCTTTATGATGAAAATTTGTAGCCACTTCCGCGCTATAGCGGTCTTCCCATACACACTTGCTCTGTATTTCAAAAGTTAAATATTAGATGGAAACATCATAAATATAAATTATTAAACTGTTTAAAAGAACATTTATACCTTAAATTGATTGAAAATTTGCTCCTTCAATGAGAATGGGCAATCAGTCCAAGTCGCATAAGGGCCATCATAAGGCTTTCTGATGGCATTGGTGATTATCCTCGTAGTCTTATTACCCGGCCTGAACCTGCAATTTAACAATAAAAACACATTAATATCTTAGTAAAAATGTTACAAATCAATAGACGCAAAAATAATGAATAACACTTACCCATTACCCTCAGGGACTATGATGATCCTGCCATATCGATCATAATGTACTACCTCGTCATCACCATCCGAAGCATGTGTATCAGAGGCATGTGAAGACGGTGTAGGCGGGTCAGAGCTAATGCCTCCCAGACGAAGGCCTGCAATAGATGGAGTCGATGATGAAGATGGTTGCGATCCCTGTGACTGCGACATAGCTGGATGCGACCCAAGTGGATGTGATACCGATGGCTGTGACTCGAGTGGCTGTGACCCGAGTGGCTGTGACGGATGCGATCCATGTGGCTGTGATATGTAGGGATGTGATCCATGTGGATGTGATGCAGATGGCTGTGAGGCAGCTGGACTGTATGTCGGACGTATAGTCCTGTGGCCCTGTGATGGAAGACCGGGTGTCTAAATAAAGGTGTATGGCTCGTGATGCTGTGGCAGCTCAGTATAGCCGTGTGGTGGAGGATAAGACATAGGCATCTCTGAAAAGGGTGGACAAGAGGGAGTATTATTTTTTACCCTCCTCTTTCCCTTCCTACCCTTTTCTCGACCCCGAGAACTAGTAGGGTCATTGTTACCTTGACCCTTGCCTGCCATCTGCATAATATAATACACATTTAGATTGAAACATATAAGAAACTAGCTATAAAACGAGAGTGCTTTAAAAAACCCACTTTTTAATCCTCATCGACGTATTGTTCCTCGTCCGAGAATTCTTCGTCCTCACTTGTTTGAGCTTCATCAATTGATTCCTCGTCCTCATTTTCTATAATTGTTACTTCATTTATATCAACTTCTTCCAATATGCGTTCCGGATGTTCCAAATCATTTTCTAACTGATCGTCCACTATTTGGTGAATATTGGAGATATCGTTTTGATATGCAATATCTAACACATTCTCGACTTTCACCCTACCTACAGGCTTAGTTTTTATTACAACCCACCAATCGGACTTATTCCGCCGCAATGGATAAGGAGCATAATACACTTGCCTAACGTTATGTGCAATTATGAAAGGATCATAGCGATCATACTCCCTCGTATGATTAACCTCAATTATGTTGTATTGGTTGTGTACTCTTGTACCTCTTGTTGGATTTGGGTCAAACCACTTGCATCTAAAGAGTATCAATTTCTTATATGGCCAACCTGTATATTCTAGTTGTAATATTTCTTTGACCACACCATAATAATCAATATCTCCAACTTGGTTGCCATCACCACCTTGAACCCACACCCCGCTGTTGTTGCTATTTTTATTTTTAGAGCAATCCTCTGTATGAAACTTATAACCATTCACTACGTACTTAGACATTGTTGTGACCTGAAGCCCAGGTCCCCAAGATATATCTTTCAAAAATTGATTTACACCATTATTTGGATTATTTACCTACATAGAGTTAAAAAAAGTCATAAGTTAGCACAACTTATGAATCAATTTTTATACATTCACTACATACAAACTGTTTGAACCACGTATCAAATCTCGTATATACAACATCATAGCTAAATTGACCCACGAAGTGACTGTGACATATCAAATATTTTTAGTAGTTGCATCAATATGTAGTCACAGTAAATTTTACATTTTGATAACTAATAAATCAATACTTACTTGAGAAATGGTACAACTTCGGGATAATTTAGCAACACATGAAGTGTAGCTGACTTGTACTCCATATCACTCAAACTTCTCTTTCTAACATCCTTAGAACATCAGCCTGGTTGATTGAATATGGACATTGGTGGATATAATGGATCATTCACACATTCGACCGTGTGCCTATTGGGCCTATTCCTAGAACATGGCACGTTACTCTCAAAATAATAAGAACAAAAATGTGCAGTTTCCTTTGCAAGATAGGCTTCGCATATAGATCCTTCAATCTTATTCCTCTGCTTAACAAATTGTTTGCATTTGCCAATTGTCCTACATAATCTCATGTTAGCCAAGAACATTCAAATAAAATAGAATATTACATCAAACTTATAATATTACCTCTCAAAGGGATACATCCATCTGCATTGAACAGGCCCTCCAAGTCATGCCTCGTGTACAAGGTGTATTGGAAGGTGTTCCGTCACATCAAAGAAATCACATGGGAATATTTTTTCCATCTTACTAGAAATTACAGGGATGTTCTGGTCCATCCGAAGTAGGTTTTCTTCCCTTAATGTGGTAGAACACAAGTCTTTGAAAAACAAACTAATCTCTGTGATGGGTTTCCAGATTCTTTCAAGCAAACCATAAAATGCAATAGGCACTAAGGTCTCCATGAAAACATGGCAGTCATGACTTTTCAAATGGCTCAACTTCCCTACCTCCATATCTACTTTTTTTCCAAGATTCGACGCATAACCCTCAGGCATCTTTAATTTCGTAACCCAATCACAAATTTGTCGTCTTTCCTCCAAAGTGAATGTGTAACTTCCTTTGGACTTGAACACCTTACCATTGTTTGCTGTCTGCAAGTATAATTCAGGCCGCCTGTAATATTCTTGTAAGTCCATTCTAGCCTTTGGGTTATCTTTTGTCTTACCTTTAACATCCATCACTGTGTTGAACAAATTATCAAAATAATTCTTCTCAATATGCATGACATCAAGGTTGTGTCGGAGAAGATTATCCTTCCAATAAGGCAACTCCCAAAATATACTCTGTTTCGTCCAATTATGATTAACACCATATCCGGGGAATCTATAAGGTGGAGCCTCAGTAACTTTACTGAAGTTCTGGACCCTCTCCCAAATTTCCTCACCTGAAAGTATCGGAGGTGGAGAATCATATTCCACTTTATTCTTTTTGAATGCATTTTTCATCCTTCTAAACTCATGATCATCAGGCAAGAATTGACGGTGACAATCAAACCATGATTGCTTTCGGCCATGTTTCAAAGTGAACGCTTTACTATTTTCCATGCAGTAAGGACAAGCTAGCTTCCCAGCAGTCATCCACCCAGACAACATTCCATACGCAGGAAAATCATTAATAGTCCACATTAAATTAGCACGCATATTAAAATTCTGCTTGGTTGATATGTCATATGTTTCAACACCATCATACCACAATTGTTTTAGCTCATCAATCAAAGGTTGCAAATATACATCAATCAAACTTTTCGGATTACGTGGACCGGGGATAATACAATTTAAGAATATATATGGACTAGTCATACATAACTCAGGTGGTAGATTATAAGGTGTAAGAAAGACATGCCAACATGAATATGGTGTCGCAGATATAGAAAAAGGCATGAAGCCATCGGCACACAGACCTAACCGAATGTTCCTTGGTTCACTAGCAAAATCTGGATATGTCCTATCAAAGTGCTTCCAAGCTTCTCCATCTGAAGGATGACACATAACACCAGGTGGTCTTCTATTTTCAAAATGCCATCTCATATGAGGAGCAGAACTCATCGACGCATATAACCTCTTTAACCTAGGTATAAGAGGTAAATAATGCATTGCCTTGACAGCGACCATATTCCCGCTGGAAAGCCTCTTGAAACGAGGCTTTTCGCAAAATTTACAACTGTCTAAAGTTGCATCATCTTTATAATATAACATGCAACCATCTTCACAACAATCAATTCTCATTGACGAAAGTCCTAACTTAGAAACCAATCTCTTCGCCTTATAGAAATCACCAGGTAAGTTGATATTAGGGTCAACTAGTTCACTCATAAGGTCAATGAAACAGTCCATGGCTGCTTGAAGAAATATTCCAATTAGATTTGATACTTAGTAATCTAACTGCAACAGACAGCTCAGAGTGCGGACTTCCTTCACGTAGTGGACGACTAGCTTCCTCTAACTGTTCATAAAAACGTTTTGCGTCATCATTAGGAGTTTGTTCAACATTTTCATTGGGCTCACCCCCAAAAGCATCCGCAACCATATCCTGAATTCTAGAATCAAGATTTATATTCTCCACCGACCTACTACTTTCACCAACAACTATGTTATGAAATATCCCACGGCTACCATCGATCTCTCCATGATTAGTCCACACAAAGTAATTCTCTATAAACCCCTTCCTATAAAGATGAAGCTTAACTTCCTCCGATTTTTTAAACTTCATACAATCGCACCTGACACAAGGGCACCTAATTACTCCTTCACTTTGGTATGGTGGAAGTGACATTGCATGTCTAATAAAGTCATCAACCCCTTCTACAAAATCCTCCCGCAATCCCCGCCGATTAGGATAATTTCTATTGTACATCCAAGTACGATGTTCCATCTATACAAATAAAACAAGAATAAATTAATTTATTCTACAATTATAAATTAATTATATCTTTTTTAGTTAATTCAAGATAATTATTTTTTTTAATTACACCAATTTATATCCTAAAAGTTCAATTCATATCCAAAAGGTCCAATTCATATCTTAAAAGTTCAAATCATATCCTAAAAGTTCAATTCACAAGAACAAATCCTAAAAACTAAAATTTCAATTCATATCCTACGAGTTTAAACATAAACTAACTAAACTAAAGAAATTCAACCCATACCCTAAAAGTTTGATTCACAAGAATAAATTAATTTATTCTACAATTATAAATTAATTATATCTTTTTTAGTTAATTCAAGATAATTATTTTTTCCTAATTACACCAATTTATATCCTAAAAGTTCAATTCATATCCAAAAGGTCCAATTCATATCTTAAAAGTTCAATTCATATCCTAAAAGTTCAATTCACAAGAACAAATCCTAAAAACTAAAATTTCAATTCATATCCTACGAGTTTAAACATAAACTAACTAAACTAAAGAAATTCAACCCATACCCTAAACTAAACTAATTCATAAATAATTGACTAATTAACAAAACTAATTAGTTAATAAAACTAATTAACAAAACTAATTAAAACAAGGCCTAAACCCTAATCCTCAATAAAATGCAATGTTCAAATAATTGAAACACTAATCAATTGAAACTAATTCATAACTAATTAACAAAACCTGAAAATAATAAATAAATGGGTTGTAATTCAAACCTAGAATTTGTAGGAGATAGAGAAGGAGATCGAGGGGCGGCAGTGGCAGCGGCAGCGGCGACGGCGACGGAGCGACGACGGCGAGGGTGAGGGCTGGACGGTGAGGGGGAGGGGCTGGGAGAAGGAGAGAAGGGAAGGAAGAGAAGAGGGAAAAATTTCAGAGAAATGGGGGTTTTCCCCGTTTTTCACTTCTCTGATTTTAGAATTACCGACCAAAGTTGATCGGTACATTAAGTGCTGACCGTTTGACCAAAAACCAAACAACTTTGGTCGGTTTTTTTATAAAAAAAAATTTAAAATCTTTAACCGACCAACGTTGGTCGGTAATTTTAAATATAAATTCTTAAATATTATAAAATATTTTAAATAATAAAATAATTATTAAAATTTAAAAAATTGGATCCAGATTACCGACCAACGTTGATCGGTAATCCAAAATTTTCTTGTCTGACCAGCTATTGACCAATTTACCGACCAACGTTGGTCGGTATTTTGTTTTAAAAAAATGTAAATATTTTTTTTTTCCAGTTTGCGTCCAACCTGGACGGTTTTTGGTCGCATTTTTTGACCGACCAACGTTGGTCGGAAATAGTTGGTCGGTTTTTAGCAGATTTTTAGTAGTGAGGGCCATACACAAAAAAGTTTAGTGGTAATGACATAGTAAATAGAGGCGGATCCAAGATTTAAAGTATATAGGTTCCTCTCGTAATCTCAAATTAATATACAATAATAACTGGGTTCACAGTTATATATTTATAAATATTTAGTAAATTTTTTAATAGAAAAACAGGGTCAAGGCAAAAGTTATTGGTTCCCTGCACTCTAGATCCGCCACTGATAGTAAATGGTTCTCACTTCTCAATCGCAGGAATGTTAAGTAGTACTCGTAGTTTTGAACTGTACGACTTACATGTCAACCTTATTAAGCATTTTGAACTATACAACTTACATAGGAATGTGTTTCACTAAAAAATCTAAGAAACTTATAGTAGGAAATTAATACATATTCAATCAACTATCTCTGTTATCAACTTTGAATGTGAGTGCATGAGGAAAGACTCAAGATTGAAGAAAAAGAAAATGAAGTGCGTGGGCTGTGGGTGGAGTAGAGAAGAAGCTAAGGTCATCAACGAAGTCTTTTTGATGACAAGTCAAAAGTGATATTACCCTTAGGTGATTTTCTTACCCATTTGAAATGCACCGGTTAATTATTGTGGTGTGTGAGACCAGTGGCCTAGCCACGTATATTCAAGGGGTGTCAACCGATATCCGTTCGTAGAAAATTTTCCTATTTATGTTTATACAATATATATTAATATTCCATAATTTCTTCATGGGTTTGCTTCTTTATATTTTGACCCCTCCTCCTCCTCCTCCTCCTCCTTCCCAATGAAACTTCAGTCCCCGCCACTGTATGAGATCTAATGAAGTAGTATTAAGGGCAAATATTAAAAGTATCATCGATCGGAGAATATTAACTTGAGGCATCTTCTCAACGATACTACAAAGTCCGAACCAACTTCTTAGCAACCGGCAAAAAGGTGATTTATGTTTCATTTATTAAACCTGAAAAAATAAACAGATCTATAACAACATTACTTCTTTATTGAACCTTATATTCTCTAGCTCACAGAAAAATGAGGTTAAGAAGGTTATCGTTTCCATTCAAAAGGTGAAGGAATATAGTTTCAACTACTAAAGATTAAGTAGCCAAAGAGGCAACTTACCATTGGGGTCGCTGTTGGGACAATTGACTATGGACGTACAGTTGAGGGTAGCACCGGGCCGGTGCACAAATTCTAATCTTTGTCATGGTTGTCCTTATTCTTATAGAGTACGTAAGTGGTTTCCTTATTATAGCTAGTTTAATTTACGACTCTATATAAATGAGAGTACAACATCTTTTAATTACTAGTAACATTTGCTATTAGACATAGATGAGAAAGATAGAGATGGGGAGATTATTGTCACTTATTTCTTTGTTTCTTTTCTATGTTGCCTTGGCAGTTGAGGTGGTTTCTTTTTCCCTTGGCCGTCCACTTTGCTCTTCTGATGATACCCTTGCACTTTTACAGTTTAAGCAATCACTTGCGATGACATCGTCGGACTATCCACTTTGCCAATCTTCTTATCCTAAGACGACGTCTTGGAATAGGAGTAGTATGGATTGTTGTAGGTGGAATGGAGTTACCTGTGATAGTTTCACTGGTCATGTCATTGGTTTGGACTTGAGTTGCAGCGAAATTGAAGGAACTATTCATCCTAATAGTAGCCTTTTCCATCTTCATCATCTTCAAACCCTTGATCTTTCCTTTAACAACTTTTCAGGTTCTCAAATTCCGACCACCATTGGTCAGTTGGTCAGTTTGGTGCATCTCAACCTCTCTCATTGCTTTCTCCAAGGAAAGATTCCGTTTGAAATCTCACACCTCTCCAAATTGATTTCGCTTGATCTCTCTGATGATGCTCCAAATCTTCTCCAACTTAATCAATTTGGATTCAGGATGCTCTTTCAAAACTTGACCAAGTTAGAGGTACTTTCTCTTTCAAATGTAGACATTTCATCCAAGATATCATCATCCATTAATAATGTATCCTCTTCTTTGAGATATCTAGATCTTGAAGAAACTAAATTGTATGGAGACTTGCCACAAACCATTTTCCTTCTATCCAATTTGGAAACTCTCAGATTGTCAGGAAATGATCTCACTGTTTCTTTCCCTAAGTCGAACTGGACCAGTAGCCATACGCTAACTGAGATAGATCTCTCTTACAACAATGTTTCCGGAGGAGTACTACCTGCCGCTTCACTTGGAAGTTTCAAAGCCTTAAAAATTGTGAAACTTTCTCAGTGCAATCTCGTTGGATCTATTCCAGAATCCATCAGCAACCTTTCACAGGTCACTGAACTAGATCTTTCATACAACCATTTGGAAAGCAAAATTCCTGATGTTGTTTCCAACTTGCAAAAGCTTGAATTCTTGAGTTTGAGTGACAATTCACTCAGTGGTCCACTTCCTTTGACTACTAACGGCGGGGGGCTTCAAAATCTAAAAGATGTAGATTTGTCTCGAAACTCACTCAACTGCTCAATCCCATCTTGGATGATTAGTCTTCCTTCATTGATTCATTTAACGTTGGAGAGCAATCATTTCAGCGGACTACTTCCCGAGTTTAAGCCCAACTCCTCTCTACGCGTGCTTGATTTGTTTCAAAATCAACTCGTTGGTCCCATACCTCAATCACTTAGACATCTTGTGAACCTATCTGTTCTCGCTTTTGGATCAAATAATTTGAGTGGGGAGGTCGGAGCAGATATGCTATCAAGCATGACTAAGCTCCACTACCTTGAACTTTCATCAAATAGTTTTTCCGGTGAAATTGGAGCAGAAACATTTTCAGGCATGACAAACCTCCGATATCTTGATCTTTCTCATAGTGGTTTATCTTGGAGTAGTAGCAATAAGGACAACACGACCAACGTCATCAGTACTACTACTTATCATCTTTTTCATTTAAGCTTAGCCTTTTGTCGTGTGAAAGATTTCCCAGATTTCCTATTGAACTCTGAGGAATTGGTGATCTTGGATCTATCAGGTAATGCAATCCACGGCGAGTTCCCTAAATGGTTTGAGGGTTTGAATTCATTGCAAGTCCTTAACCTTACTCGCAACCACCTTACAAGCTTAAACCATCTACCTTGGCAGACAATGACGGTTGTTGATCTTCAATCAAACTCACTCAAAGGACCTTTGCCGTCCTCATTTTGTCAACCAAATAACCTAGATCTTTTGAACTTGTCTTATAATAATTTAAGTGGTGAAATTCCCATTTGTTTCTTTATTTCTAAAATTCTCTCAGTCCTAGAATTACGAGGAAACAACTTTCACGGTCCGATTCCAAACATATTCTCAAGGGGTAACGGGTTACATCATATTGGTTTGAGTAAAAATCAATTGGAAGGTCCGATACCAAGATCATTGGTCAATTGTACATACTTACAAGTCCTTGATTTGGGAAACAACAAAATCCATTCTACATTTCCCACCTGGCTAGAGATGCTGAATGAGTTAGAGATTCTAGTATTAAAATCTAATAGATTTTATGGACATGTCGTTGCTTTCCAAACAAAATCACCATTTCCAAATTTGAGGATATTTGACCTCTCCGACAATTCGTTTACTGGCTCTTTGCCTGGAGAGGGTTTCAAAGCAATGATGAAGATGGATGAACACAAATCAAAACTGGAATATATGGAGGAAAAGGACAGTTATTTTGGAAATTATACAGACAAATATGAGGAATCAGTGACTTTAGTGATGAAAAATCAGGAGATTCAATTGAACAGGATCTTGAAGATTTTCAAAACAATCGATTTATCAAGGAACAATTTTGTAGGAGAAATCCCAAAGTTTATAGGGAATTTAAATTCACTTGTGCTGCTGAATTTATCTCATAACTACCTCACTGGACGTATTCCTGTTGAAATGAAGAACATGAGCACGCTTGAAGCCTTGGACCTTTCATTTAATCAGCTCACTGGGAAAATTCCTGAGGAATTGACAATTCTAACATTTCTCGCGGTTTTAAATCTGTCACACAACCAACTTGTTGGACCTATTCCTCATAGCAATCAGTTCAATACGTTTCCAAATGATTCATATTTTGGAAATGCTGATTTATGATTCCATTGTCAAATGAATGCGGGCATCATAAAACTGCATCCGAACCAGGCTTGTTGGTTGAACAAAAAGATGATGAACCGAGTTTTCTTAGTGAAATGACTTGGAGATCTGTCTTAATTGGATATGGCTGTGGCTTGGTTTTTGGATTTATCATTGGCTATTTCATATACCGATTTCAATGGCCAAGATGGTTCATACACTTTTATGCAACTCTCACTCATGAATTGACATACAGAGCACAGAGGGGAGGTCGAAGACGACGCAGGAACTTTCGCCGAAGAAGACACTGAGGTAATTAACCAATAGCCGTGTTTATTATTTGTTACTTCCAATTTATGTAACGGTGTTCGAATTTTGACTATCCTATGTCTTTTGAATATGTTAAATTATTAATTATTGTGATTTATAGTACTTTTAATTAATTTCCAAATATAAAATTTAAAGATTTTATGTCCAAATCGGTCAAAATAAATAGTTTGAATTTCGATTAGCGAAAAATATCGCATAAATTGGGACAGGGGAAGTAAATTTTATTAGCAACATTTGTCTATACTAGATCTTCCTTTGGAAAATTTAAAGAAAACAGTTATAAAAACAAAACATAAGCCATTAATTGAATTGGAGACTTTGTTCATGTTATTGTGAACTCCTTTGTACATATGTTGTCCTTATTCCATGGGTACAAGTTTAATAGAATTCCTTAGATATTCAACAAGTTAAAGCTTTTTTGTTTGTTTCTTTTTTTAAAAAAAAAAATCCAAAATCACAGGAAGTGTACACAATACTCGAAGACCCTAGCGTAATTCATTGTTTATTATTGCTTTCAGATGGCAATCAGAAAGTATCAAGCAAGAGAGATCGGAAGGCCATTAGAGTGTAGGCTTGGGAAAATAGTGGTTTATAATTTTGCAATATATGTGCAAAGAACAAAGGAAAGCAGGTCAGTGTAATATTGTTAGTGTTTGTTAAGAGTACTTATTTAACTTTCCTCTCGCAAGACATGTATTTTGTAATTAACTTATTATTGTCCAGCTTGAAAAAATGTTGGTGTGTTTCGTGCAACTTCTTACGAGAAATTGTTTCTTCTCTTATAACCCATATTATAGTGATTATTATCGTATGTTATTGGGCTAAAATGGCCCGTATATACTTTTAACATTGTGTGATATTGTACGCTTTAAGTCAAACCCGTACGGTTTTATCCTAAAGGCTCCACATCATTAAGAGATGCTTATACCTTATATGTAAACTCTCTATCTTTGTTATCAATGTGGATTTTATTCGCACACCCAACAATCCCCCTCGAACTAAGTTCCATGTGATCCATTACCACTATCCACATATTAATTTTTGAGATTCACTATGTGTCACCTACATCGTCAGTATTTGTCTTCCATCACCATGCTCACCAAACATGGACTCTAATATTAGTTGTTGGGCTAAAATGGCCCATATATACACTCTTGGAAAAGTTAGTAAAGCTTATTCCTTTGACTAAAAGATACAAACTAACCGTCTAAAAGATCTTGTACAAATAAAAAATAAAAGGTGAAACAAAAGAGTTAGAAACATTTTTTTTCAGTAAATTAGGACCCCGTTTAGATTAGCTTATTGTAAATAGCTGACAAACTTGAAGTGTTGAAACTGATTTTTTAAATAAGTATTTACGTGTTTGGATAGAAGTGCTGAAAAATAATAATAAACAGTTAATGTGTTTAGTAAAAAAATGATGATAAACTATTTTTGTATTAAAAGGACTAAAATACCCTTAAAACTTTTTTTTTAAGCAAATATACTACTAGGTTATTCACCTAGTAGTTATTATATATAATAAATCCCAAAATGGGTCCAAGTATTATAAATTGTCCAACATAATTAAAATAAAAAGTAAAGAAACGACTACTGTAAGTTGATACAAAGTAGCAATAACCTATCAGAAAATTGAATGTTACACAACGTGTACTCAAAGATTTCCAGCTTGTAGTGTTGCTTTTGAATTGACACACCAATTGCAAACATCTCCGTGCAGCACCTATAAATCTCTCATCAGGTGCCATCATTTGCATTTCTGAGTAGAAGGCATGCATAAATCCACAGAAGCTGCACCACAGTAGATTTGGAATACCCTTAAAACTTGACAAAAGATTATAAATTAAAAAATTTATTTGTAAAGGTGAACAACGAATATGGAATGAAGAAAGTTAGAAAACTTATTTTTAGGAAAAGTATCTTGTGAATTATAAATTATTATTAAGAATAAACTAGTAAAAGAATTGGTCAAACTAAAAGTGCTTATAAGTTGAAAAGTCATAAGCAGTGTTTTAAAAGGCATTTTCGGGCGAGCTCCGGAGACGAGGCACACCAAAAACACCCTGAGGCCATGGTGTAGGGCGAAAATCTCAAGAGGCATACGCCCAGAATTTGGAGTGTGCGTCCGGGCGTTTGGGGCGTACGCCCAGGCGTTTGAGGCGCGTTGTTTTTAGTGAGGCGTAAGCCCCAAAGACTTTTTCAAATTAAAATAAAATTTGTTGAATAAGTCCTTTATATAATACCTAAATTCTCAAAAGTCAGCTCGGTAATTACTTAAAAGTTTTAAAAAGGAACTGAAATGTATTAAATTTAAAAGTCAAGACCTTTTTTATTGATTGAATCCCTAATTTATGGTCTTTCCTAATTCTTTATCTTGTCTGCTAGTATGCTAATATCTCCTAAAAGCAACGAATATTTTTTTTTTCCAAACACAAATAGAACTACATTCTTCTTCTTAGTGGCAAGTTCAAAGTTCAAATTGCAGGTTAGTCATCCTTTTTGTTCCTCCATGTAGAAAACTTTATTCTTTTCGACTCAAGTTACTTGTGCTTCTAAGTAGCGTATAATAGATTATTTTGACCAGTTTTTTATGGGGATGAAGCGCGCGCGCGCGCGCACACACACACACACACACATATATATATTTTCACATATTTATAACTTTCTTCAATTTTTATGCAATTTTACCTGTTTATAAATATTTACTGTAATTATATTATTTTATAAAATATTAAAAATTAAATACCTATGGAGCTTACGCCCCGTGCCTTGGGGCTTACGCTTCGCTGAGTCATATGTAAAACGCCTCGCTTTATGCCCACGCCTTTTAAAACACTGGCCATAAGCTTATGACTTATGACTAATTTTAGCTTATAAGCACTTGGCTCATAAAGACTTTGGGTGTTTACCAAGCAAGTAGATAAGCCAAAAAATACTTATAAGCGAGTTTGACCAGCTTATAAGCTTGGCCAAACACCCTCTAAGAGTCCTCTAATTGACACCTATTATTTTAATTAAAAATAAAAATCAAGTCCTTTGACCGAGCATGTTGAGTGACGTGCTTATTCTCATCTTCATGGAATTTTCATGTTAATATATGCTCTTTTTCCAAAAAGTTTTTACATAAAAATTCGAAGAAAATATAATTTTGGCTTTAAAAACAACCTGAGTTGACTACGGTCAATATTTTGTATAAACGATCTCGGATCAGTATTTTTGTGTAAACGATCCCGAAAGTTAGCAACTTGAAAGTTTAGAAACTTCTAAGGTTTGACCGTAGGTTGACTTTATAGTTACTTGGTTCGGATTTTGATTTTGGGACTTGGTATAGGTCTGTTTTTCTATTTAAAACTTGTCTGCAAGTGCAATTCGGAGTTGGTTTGATAGGATCCGGCCGCTTAGTTGTGATTTTAGAGGTTCTTGAGTTTTCTTTTGAATTTCATATTGTTTTGATGTCCGATTCGTAGTTCTAGATGTCATTTTGGTATTTTGATTGCACGAGCAAGTTCGTATGATGTTATTACACTTGTGTACATATTTTGTTTGGAACCGAGGGGCTCAGGTGAGGTTCAAATAGGTTTCAGATCATTTTGAACTTGTGCAATAGCTGTTTCTGATGTCTGGTGTATTGTGCTTCACAAACGCGAAGAACACCTGACGCCCAGGTATTAAAATAGTTGAAAGTCGGTGTTTGAACTATTTTTCACCATTTTGAAGTTAGAGCCCGGCCTAGAGGCGATTTTGAAGAGGTTTTTCATCCCCCACTTCATTGGTTAGTAAATTTTAACTTGCTTTGTTATATTTCCATAATCACCCATTGATTTTAACCTTTAATCTAGGATTTCCATGGTAGAAATTAAGGATATGGGTAGAAGTTGAGATTTTTTGTAAAATTGAGATTTAGACCTCAAATTGAGGTCGAATTTTGAAATAAATTACAAAATCGAGCTCGGGGGTGAATGGGTAATTAGGTTTTGATCTGAATCTCGAATTTTGACCAAGCGGGCCCGTGGTTGACTTTTGTTGACTTTTTCTAAACTCATTAACGATTGAATCTTTTTCGCTTTGGTTGAGCATTGATTTGGTTGCAAAGTGAGGTAAGTATTATGGTTAACCTTGATTTGAGGTATTAAGACTTGTTGGTCTATTTGCTACGTGAATTATATGTGGGGACGACGTATATGTAAGGTGATGAGTATATATGCATTGTCATTGGGTTAAAGCATGCGGGTGAAAATTATTTTATTGTATTATATTACTTCAATGACTATGCTTTCTATGTCATAGTTAGATTATTACTTCTTTAATTGTTCATATTCATATCTATTGTTTATTTTGAAGTTGTTGGGATTTTGAAAGTTGAGTTGAGTTATCATTACACTATGATTGAAGTGAAATTGCTTCCCATCTTATTTTGCTATTTTGGATTAATGTAGTTGCTTGGCGAGGATAAGTGAAAAGCACGAAGGGTGTTGCCATGTCTTATTTGCATATAATATCATTTATTTGAGGGATTGTGAGGATTAAAGAACGAAGGGTGATGTCGTGCATTTGATTTTTTATTATCATTTATTATATCATGTGAGGAAGAGATTAAAAGCACAAAGGGTAATGTCGTGCCATTTGATTATCATATCATTATTACATGGTGAGGACGAGAGTAAAAGTACGAAGGGTGATGCCATGCCATTGTTTATTTCAATGGTTTACTTGATTTCCGGATTGATGATTTAATTGGTTGCATTGTTATTATTTTCGAAAAAAGGCTATTTGGTGATTTTGTACTTGTCGTTCTTATTGTACTCCCTTTCTACATGTCCCCTCCCAGTTAATATTTTAATTGTCCTACTTGTTATTTTGTTGCTTTATGTATATACATGTACATGATTTACATAGGTGTGTTGTCATAGCCTCACCATTACCTCATCGGGGTTAGGATCGACACTTATGGAGTACATTGGGTCGGTTGTACTCGTGCTACACTTCTGCACTTCATGTGCAGATACTGGTGTTGGTCCCATCGGTGTCTAGTGGTGCTTCTGCTTAGATCAAATCTACATTGGAGACTTGATGTAGAGCTGCTGGCGTTCGCAGTCCCTGGAGTCCCCATATATTTCTATCTTTACTATTTATTTTGTTTCGAACAGTTGTATTTCGTTCAGACCATACTTGTAATATTCTAATTTCTCATGTACTAGTGACTCTAGATTTTTGGGATTAGAATAAAACGTGTAACGACCCGACTGGTCGTTTTGCTTCTAGATCTTTGTTCCCATAATAAATACTTCATGTATGTGCTTTTACTATTTCATGACTTGCGGGGGTAGTTGGTTTGGGTTTTGGAGGGGTTCGGGTTAAAATCGGAACACTTAGTTCCTTAATAGTGGCCTAAGATGGTCAAGTTTGACTTGAGTCAAAATTTTAAGTAAACGACCTTGGAACTGGGATTTGATGGTTCCAATAGGTTCGTTTGATGATTTTTGACTTGGACATATGTTCGGATAGTGTTTCGGGTGATCTGGGAGTGTTTCGGCGCCTAATATTGAAAGTTGGTGCATTGAAGGTTTTCTAGTTCTTTAAATTTGGTTTGAAGTAGAGTTTGGCGTAATCAAGGTCCGTTTGGAATTTCGAGCCTAGAAATAGGTCCGTTTTGCGTCACTCCAAGTCATCTAAGTATGATTCAACGCGTTCGAAGCTAGTTGAAAGTTTGAAGTTTATAAGTTGATTTAATTTGGTTTTGGGATGCGATTCTTAGTTTCGATGTTGTTTTACGTGTTCTAAGTGTTCGAGCAGGTCCAAATTACTTTTATGGATTTGTTGGTGCAATTAGACGGGATCCAAGGAGGCTCGGGTGTATTTTGGACCGCCTGGAGCTAAGCCCAAAACTGTTGAGTTACTGGTTCTAGTTTCCTTCTTCGCGATCGCGGAGATGCCCTCACGTTTGCGATGTAAGAAATGGGGGCTGGGGGTTTTTGTTCTACGCATTCACGATAAGAGGGTCGTTATTGAGAAGCTTTAGGGCACTGGCCTCCGCGTACGCGATCCACTGTTTGCATTCGCGTAGAAGGTTTGGGCCTGGGGGCTGGGCAAGACAGATTCCCCTCGCGTTTGCGAAAGGAGGCTCATGTTCGCGATGAGAGGGCAACTCAGTGCATCACGTTCGCGTGAGTTTTCTCATGATCACGAAGAATCTTTTTAGAGGCCTGGTCTATTTTGCCTTCGCGACCGTGAAGAAGGATCGCTGGGCAGTGGATTTAATTAAAAATGGGACTTTGGCCTATTTTGTTCATTTCTATCAACTTGTGGCCAATTTTAGAGCACTTTGGGGAGGGTTTTTCATCTAGCACATTGAGGTAAGTAATCTCCACATAGTGTGAGTTTAATACATGGATTATGAGTAGATTTTAACATGTAAATTGTGGAAATTATGGGATTTTGTTAAAAAAACATAGGTTTTGATAATAATTGGATTAGACCACGAAAATAATTATGGAATTTAGTAGAAATTATATATTTGTGTTCATGAGGTTATGAGTAATATGTTTTACAAATATTTACTAAATCCGGGCACATGGGCCCGGGGGTGAATTTTAGGAATCTTTCAAATTATGTTGGATAATTACTCAAATAGTTAAATTATGAACTTTTAAGTATATATTGATTAGTTTTTACAACCCCTGGCTAATTTCGGATTGCTCGACCCCGATTTGAGACTATTAGTGTGAATTGCAGACCGGAAAGAGCACTTGGGAACGAGGTAAGTCTCTTGGCTAACCTTGTAAGAGGGAATCATCCATGTAAGTGTTTTAAGTGATTATTTGCTAATAATTGTGGATGATACGTACGCACGATATGCCGAGAGCCTGTACGTAGCTAAAATTATGCTTATGTCCGAGTAGATTTAGGACTTTTCCATGTATTAATTGTATTATTTGCACCCAACTTGTTAGTTTAATTACCTAAATTTATAATTGAAATTGGATAAAGGATTATAAAAGACTGAGCTTCATTACTTTGAGTTTTTACGGAATACTTGATTGTTATCGGAATTTATGCCTTCTTTGAGTATTATTCCTATGTAGTAATCGTTGATAGGGGTTTGTAGAGTATTCTCTATTCCTATAGATTGGGACGAACGCCTCGACAGTATATTAGATGCATCTATTGTTCGTGTCGGTCGTCCCTCAGCAGTGTACACACTATTCTGGATCGGGCCGTATGACCTCGGCACAAATCGTACGTGACATTACTCGGAGTCCGATTATACTTGGTATTCCTGTCTTGATTTGAGACTTGAAAAATTACTTGGTTTCTTTTATGTGTTAAAGACTTGGCATGTGACAGTTTGAGACTTTAAATTGATATTATGTTTAAGAATCATCATTTACTACTTCTTATTTCATTGTAATTGTAGTATTTCATGCCTATTTATGATTTCTATATTTTATTTATTGACCTTTAGTAAGTGTAGATGTCGACCTATCGTCAATACTTCTTCGATGATAAACTAGATACTTACTGGGTACATGTTATTTATGTACTCACGCTATACTTCTGCACTAATCGTGCAGGATCTGACGCAGGTGCATCTGGTGGCAAGTTAGGTGCGTACCCCCGCTACCCGGAGACTTAATGGTGAGCTGCTTTCTATGATCTGTTCTGCAGCACCCAGAATCTCCTCCTTATTTTATTTATTTTTTTGTCCATCTTACTCCAGACAGTAGTATATGAGATTTTGTATATTCTACTAGTTTGCTCGTGCAATTGTGACACCAAATTTTGGGATAATTCTAGTAGATATTTTATGGTTTTGATTATTAAATTCACTACTTCACTTTTACATTTATTTGATGCTTTACATTACTACGGTCACCTACTAATTGTTTCTTTATTAAATAAAATCAATGACTTTAAAAATATTAAAATGAACAATCAAATGGATAGTTCACCGTTGACTTGCCTAGCAGTGACATTGGGCGCCATCACAGCCTATAGTTGGAATTGGGTCGTAACAGGTTGGTATCAGAGCTCTAGGTTCACATAGGTCTCACAAGTCATGAGCGGGCCTAATAGAGTCTTGCGGATCGGTGCGGAGACGTTCGTACTTATCTTCGAGAGGCTATAGGGTGTTAGAGAACTTCTCTTTCTTCTTCTCCTATCGTGCAATTGTTGTTGTACTAAGTATATTTCTCTTATTCTCTCACAGATGGTGAGAACGCGGCGACTGATGTACCCGACGGTGGATGAGCTAATCCCCCTGTTGCTAGAAGCCAAGGCCGAGGAGGGCTCCAGCTCCTGCTAGAGGACGAGGGCGTCCTAGAGTTACTCCCGTTGTGCCATAAGTGGATCCAATGGAGGATCATATTATTGAGGAGAAGGATGAGGTACCTCCAGCTGAGCCGACCCGGCATATTTCATGTCCGCATCGTCACGAGGTCATGGGCTGTATGCTACAGTTCATGGACTCTATGATGCAGGCTGGTTTACTTCTAGAGGGCCCTGCCACATCTCAGGCGGGAGGGGGAGCACAAACCCCTACCACTCAGGCTCCAGGGCACGTTGTTGTCGTATATCAGACCCCAGGTACACTACCTGCGGGCGGGGCTCAGCAAATTGTAGCGGCTATACCAGAGCCCAGACCAGTCGCGTCCGTTGAGCCGCTGAAGCTGTTGGATAAATGGACCAGGCTACATCCTCCTGCTTTTGGCGGTGAGCGACATGAGGACCCTCAAGACTTTATTGATTTTTGTAGGGACAGACTGCAGAACATGAGAGTATTGGAGTCCTACGAGGTGGACTTTACCATATTTCAGTTTGAGGGCAGGGCCCGTAGATGGTGGCAGTCCAATCTTCTCAGCAGACCAACATGTTCTCCTCCCTTGACTTGGGACCAGTTCACATGTCTCTTTCTGGAGAGAGAGATATTCCACCCTCTTAGAGGGAAGAGCTACGGGGTCAGTTCGAGCGGCTCTAGCAAGGTCAGATGTTTGTGACTGATTATGAGGCGAGATTCTCTAAGTTGTCTCTCCATGCACTTATGATACTCCCCCATCGATGCATAGAGAGTACATAGGTTTATTGTGGGCTCGCACTATGGTATCCAGGCTACTATGGCCCGAGATATTGAGATGGGGAATCCTTACCAGCAGGTTATGAAGATAGATAAGAGGGTCGAGGGTATCCGTCAGTAGGGCCGAGAGAATGGACCGAGGGATAAGCGAACTCGATATTCTAAAGGGTTCAGTAGTGCTCCGTCTGGGGGCAGAAGGGAGTTTGTGAGGGGCTAGTATAGCATGCCCATATATTCAGCACCACCGCTTACTCGGGGTGCTCTAGTGCGGCCCTATTCCAGCACCATTCCATAGAGCTCCTACCGTCCACCGGCTATTCAGGGTTCTTCCAGTAGGTGTTCAGGTCCCAGAGTCAGACCTAGGGTTAGTCATCATCTGCACCGAGAGGTTTCTGTGAGTGCGGGGAGCTTGGTCATATGAGGAGATTCTGCCCCAGGCTTCGGGGCAAGGCAGTAAAGCAGGGCCATCAGCCCATGATCACTGCACCCGCTGCTGCACCAGCCATTCGGCTGACTAGAGGCAGAGGGCAGGTGGGTAGGGGTTTCCATAGAGGTGGAGGCCAGTCAAGTGGTGCTCCAACTAGGTTTTACGCTTTTACAGCCATACCAGATAGAGTAGCCTCAAACACCGTGATCACAAGTATTATTTCAGTCTACGGAAGGTATGCTTTAGTACTATTTGATCCAGGGTCTACATATTCATATGTTTCATCTCTGTTTGCTCATTGTCTAGGTGTCTATCATGAGTCCTTGGGTACACATGTATATGTGTCCACGCCATTGGGCTATTCTGTGGTTGTGGATCGGATTTACCAGTCCTGTATTGTGACTTTTTTTGGTTATGAAACCAGAGAGGATCTTCTATTGCTCGACATGACCAACTTTGAGGTCATCTTGGGCATGAACTAGTTGTCTCCGTACCATGTCGTTCTTGATTGCCATGCCAAGACTGTTACATTGGCAATGCCAAAGTTGCCTAGATTAGAGGGAGGGGTTCATCTATCAGTACATCTAGCCGGTGGGGTTAATCTATCAGTACATCTAGGCGGAGGGGTTCATCTATCAGTACATCTTTATGTAAGGCTCGACTTATGGTCGAGAAGGGTTATTTGGCTTATCTGGCTTATGTTCGAGATACTACTGCATAGACTCCCACAATTGATTCAGTGCCCGTGGTGCGGGAGTTCTTCGATGTGTTTCCTTCTGATCTACCAGGCATGCCACCAAATCGTGATATCGATTTCAGTATTGATTTGGTGCTAGGTAGTCAGCCTATCTCTATTCTACCGAATCACATGGCTCCGAAAGAATTAAATGAGTTGAAGGAACAGCGTAAGGAGTTGCTCGCGAAGGGGTTCGTTAGGCCGAATATGTCACCTTAGGGTGCACCAGTATTGTTTGTGAAGAAGAAAGATGGGAGTATGCAGATGTGCATTGAATACCTCTAATTGAACAAAGTTACCATTAAGAACAAGTACTCGTTGTCGCATATTAATGAGTTATTTGACCAGTTGCAGGGTGCCAAGGTGTTCTCTAAGATCGACTTGAGATCTAGGTATCATCAGCTGAAAATTCATGCTTCGGATCTTCCGAAGATGATTTTTCGGACTAGATATGGGCACTATGAGTTTCTAGTTATGTCATTCGGCTTGGCCAACGCCCCGATGACGTTTATGAATTTGATGAACCGGGTATCCGAGCCATATCTTGACTTATTTTTCATTGTCTTTATTGATGACTTATTGATCTACTCGTGTAGTATGGAGGAGCACGAAGCATTTGAGAGTTGTGCTTCAGACCTTGCAGGAACAAAAGCTATATGCTAAGTTCTCCAAGTGCGAGTTCTGGCTGGATTCGGTGGCATTCTTGGGGCATATTGTATCAGGTGAGGGTATTAAGCTAGATACCAGGAAGATTGAGGCTGTCCAGAGTTGGCCTCATCCTACCTCAGCAACCAAGATCGGAAGCTTCTTGGGGTTAGCAAGTTATTATCGTCGGTTTGTAGAGGGCTTCTCGTCTATTGTGGCACCTTTGACTAGATTGACCCAGAAGGGTGCTCCGTTCAAATGGTCCGATGATTGCGAGACGAGCTTTCAAAGTCTCAAGACCGCATTGAGTACAACACCGGTGTTAGTGTTGCTCTCCAGTTCAGGGATGTATACTGTGTATTGCGACGCTTCACGCGTTGGCCTGGGTTGCATATTGATGCATGAGGGGCGAGTTATTGCATATGTTTCACGTTAATTGAATCCCCATGAGAAGAATTACCCCATGCATGATTTGGAGTTGGCCGCGATAGTTCATGCTCTCAAGATCTGGAGAAATTATCTTTACGAAGTGTCCTGTGAGGTTTACACCGATCATCGGAGTTGCAACATTTATTTAACCAGAGGGATCTTAATTTAAGGCTGCTCATGTGGCTTGAGTTACTGAAGGACTGTGATATTACTATCCTTTATCATCAATGCAATGCTAATGTGGTTGCGGATACCTTGAGCAGAAAGGCCAAGAATATGGGTAGTTTGGCATTCATTTCAGCAGAGGAGAGGCCGTTGGCTTTGGACATTCAGTCCTTGGCTAACAGACTTGTGAGGTTAGATATTTCAGAGTCCAACCAAGTTCTTGCATGTGTGGTGGCTCAGTCTTCATTATTTGAGCGAAGCAAGGCTCGTCAATACGATGATCCGCACTTGCTGGTTCTTTGAGAGACGGTACACAGGGTGGTGCCAAGGAGGTTACTATCGGTGAGGATGGTGTTTTGCAACTCCAGGGTCGCTTATGTGTTCCTAATGTTGATGGCTTGAGGGAGAAGATTTTATAGGAGGCACACAATTCTCGGTATTATATTCATCCAGGTGCTACGAAGATGTATCGCGACCTAAGGCAGCATTACTAGTGGCGGCGGATGAAGAAGGACATAGTTAAGTATATAGCGAGATGCCTAAATTGCCAGCATGTTAAGTATGAGAACCAGAGGCCACATGGCCTACTTCTGCAGATGGTTATACCGGAGTGGAAATGGGAGTACATCACTATGGACTTTGTAGTTAGGTTGATGCGGACGTTGAGAAAGTTTGATTCCATTTGGGTCATTTTCGATAGGCTGACCAAATCGACACACTTTATTCCGGTTGTGACTACGTACTCTTCAGAGAGATTGGCCCAGATTTACATTCAGGATATTGTCCAGTTGCATGGTGTGTATGTTTCTATCATTCAGATTTACACTTTATTCCGGTCGCATTTCTGGAGAGTAGTACAAAGCGAGTTGTGTACCCGAGTAGAGCTCAACACAGATTTTCATTCGAAGACCGACAGGCAGTTGGAGCAAGCAGTTCAGATCCTGGAAGATATGCTCAAAACGTGTGTGATTGGCTATAGATGGTAGTGGGATCGATTCTTGCCTCTGGCCGGTTTTGCTTATAACAATAATTATCTGTCCAGCATCCAGATGGCTCCATTTGAGGCTTTATATAGTGGCTGATGTCATTCGCCCATCGGATGGTTTGAGCCTAACAAGGCTAGGTTATATGGCACTGATTTAGTGAAGGATGCCTTAGAGATGGTAAAGTTGATTCCGGAGTAACTTCACATAGCACAGTCCAGATAGAAGAGTTATGCAGATCATAAGGTGCGTGATTTATCATTTATGGTAGACGAGAAGGTTCTCTTGAAAGTCTCACCGATGAAGGGTATCATGAGGTTCAGAAAGAAGGGCAAGCTGAGCCCAAGGTTTATTGGCCCATTTGAGGTGTTGAGGCGAGTTGGGGAGATTGTTTATGAGCTTGCTTTGCCTCCCAGTCTATCGGGAGTTCATCCACTTTTCCATGTTTCTATACTCCGAAAGTACCATGCCGACAGGTTGCATGTGTTAGATTACAGCACGGTCGAGCTAGATGAGAGCTTGGGTTATGAGGAAGAGCCAGTTGCCATTGTTGACAAACAAGTTTGCCAGTTGAGGTCTAAGAAGATTTATGCGGTAAAGGTTCAGTGGAGGAGTCAACTGGCCAAGGAAGCGACTTGGGAGACCAATGAAAACATGCAGACCAGATACCACACTTATTCAACACTCCAAGTATGATTCTAGACCTGTTCGAGGACGAACGTTTGTTTAAGAGGTGGAGAATGTAACTTCCCGAACGGTTATTTTTCTTTCTAGATTCCAATTCCCTTAAGACTCTATGTATGTTCTTTTACTGTTTTATGACTTGCGAGGTTGTTTGGTTTGGGTTTGGAAATGTTCAAGTTGAAATCGAAATACTTAGTTCCTTAATAGTGGCCTAATATGGTCAAGTTTGACTTGAGTCAACCTTTTAAGTAAACGACCTCAAAACCAGGATTGTATGATTTTAATAGGTTCGTACGACGATTTTGGACTTGGGCATATGTTCTGATAGAGTTTTGGGTCATCCGGGAGCTTTTCGACACCTAATGTTGAAAGTTGGCGCATTAAAGGCTTTCTAGTTCTTTAAATTTGGTTTGAAGTAGACTTTGGCCTAATCGAGTTTCGTTTGGGACTCCGAGACCGGGAATAGGTATGTATGGTGATTTATGACTCGTACGCAAAATTTGGCATCATTCCGAGTTGTCTAAGTATGATTCGACGCGTTCGTTACTAGTTGAAAAGTTTGAAGGTCATAACGAGATTTAATTTGGTTTTGGGGTGCGATTCCTAGTTTTGATATTGTTTTACGTGTTCCGAGGGTTTGAGCAGGTCTGTATTATATTTATCGACTTTTTGGTACAGTTGGACGGGGTCCCGGGTTGCTCCCCTATGTTTCGGACCGCCTAGAGCTAAGTCCAAAACTGTTGAGTTGATGGTTCTGGTTTCCTTCTTCGCGAACGCGGAGATGCCCTTGCATTCACGATGAAGGAAATGGGGGCTGGGGTTTTTTGTTCTATCCATTTACAATAAGAGGGTCGCGATCGCGATGCTTTGGGGCACTGGCCTCTGTGTTCGCGATCCACTGCTTGTGTTCGCATAGAATTTCTGGGCCTGGGGGCTGGGCAAGCCAGATGCCCTTCGCATTTGCGAAAGGAGGCTTGCGTTCGCGATGAGAGGGCGGCTCAGTGCATCGCGTTCGTGTGAGTCGCAATCGCGAACAAGCTTTTCAGGGTCCTGGTAGCTTTTCCTTCGCGATCGCGAAGAAGGATCGTTGGGCAATGGACTTAATAAAAAACTGGACTTTGGACTATTTTGTTTATTTCTCTCAACTTGTGGCCGATTTTAAAGCTCTTTGGAGAGGATTTTTAATCTAGCACATTGAGGTAAGTAATCTCCACTTAGTGCGAGTTTAATACATGGATTATGGGTAGATTTTAACATATAAATTATAGAATTTATGGGACTTTGTTGAAAAACCTAGGTTTTGATAATAATGGCATTAGACCACGAAAATGATTATGGAATTGAGTAGAAATTATATATTTGTGTTCGTGAGGTTATGGGTAATATTTTTTTTACAAAAAGTTATGAAATTCCGGCACGTGAGCCCGGGGTAAATTTTAGGAATCTTTCAAATTGGGCTAAGTAATTACTCTAATAGTTAAATTATAAACTTTTGAGTATATATTGATTAGTTTGTACAACCCTTGGCTAGTTTCGGATTGCTCGGCCCCGATTTGAGACTATTGGTGTGAATTGCGGACTGGAAAGAGGATTTGGGAACGAGATAAGTCTCTTGCCTAACCTTGTAAGAGGGAATCATCCCCGTAGGTGTTTTATGTGGTTATTTGCTAATAATTGTGGATGATACGTACGCACGATCTGATGAGAGTCTGTACGTAGCTAAAATTATGCTTATGTCCAGATAGATTTAGGGCCTTGCCATGTATTACTTGTATTAGTTGCACCCAACTTGTTAGTTTAATTACCTAAATTTATAATTGAAATTGGATAAAGGATTATAAAAGACTTAGCTTCATTACTTTGAGTTTTGACGGAATACTTGATTGTTATCGAAATTTATGTCTTCTTTGAGTATTATTCTTATGTAGTAATCATTGATGGGGGTTTGTAGAGTATTCTCTATTTCTGTAGATCAGGCTGAACGCCTCAACAATATATTAGATACATCTATTGTTCGCGCCGGTCGATCCTCGATAGTGTACACACTATTCTGGATCGGGTCGTAGGATCCCGGCACAAATCGTGCGTGACATTGCTTGGAGTCCAATTATTCTTGATATTCCTTTCTTGATTTGAGACTTGAAAAATTACTTGGTGTCTTTTATGTGTTAAAGACTTGGCCTGTCATAATTGGAGATTTTAAATTGATATTATGTTTAAGTATCATTATTTACTGCTTCTTATTTCACTGTTATTGTAGTATTTCTTATCTATTTGTGATTTCTATATTTTATTTATTGACCTTTAGTAAGTGTCCATATCGACCCCTCGTCACTACTTTTTCGAGGTTAGACTATATACTTACTGGGTACATGTTATTTATGTAGTCACACTACACTTCTTCACTAATCGTGCAGGATTTGAGGCAGGTGCATCTGGTGGCCAGTCATACGCGTAACCCCGCTACTTGGAGACTTAGTGGTGAGCTACTTCCTATGTTCCGTTTTGCAGCACCCGGAGTTTCTTCCTTGTTGTATTTATTTTTCTGTCTATCTTACTCCAAACAATAGTATAAGAGGTTTTTTATATTCTACTAGTTTGCTCGTGCACTTGTAACACCGAATTTTGAAAAACTTCTAGTAGATATTTCATGGTTTTGATTATTAAATTCACTGCTTCACTTTTACGTTTATTTCATGCTTTACATTACTACGATCACCTACTAATTGTTTCTTTATTAAATAAAATCAATGAATTTAAAAATATTAAAATGAACAATCAAATGGATAGTTCACCGTTGGCTTGCCTAGCGGCGACGTTGGGCGCCATCACGGCATATAGTGAAAATTGAGTCGTGACACCGTGATATATTATGGATTCATTTCATGTATTACAGCTTTATTCATCGTTAATAATTGTTGTTTCTCTGCTTTAAACTGTTAAGATATTAAATTGGTTATCTAATGTTGACTTGTCTAGCACGACAACAGCCGATTGGAAATCCGGGTCGTGACAGTTTGACGCATACTTTGTTATAACTATAGATGCTGCTCAATGTAACTAGTCATGTGGATATTTAGTGTATCTACAAGATCAAACATTCTTCTACATTTTGATTTTGCTATGATATATATATAGTTTATTTCAAGTATAACAAGATTGTCTTTCCTGTTAGCTGTGTGAAGTGTTTTTCTATACCTGCTATGAACTTGATTTACCATTCCTTTTGACTGTCAAGTAAACATATAGGTATTTAAAGCATCATCTTAAGCAGTTTCTAAAGCATTTGAATTTGACTATGATAATTGGGCTCGGGCTTCGCCTGGGCTGACCTACACCAGTTCAATAATAAGGGAAACTTAGAAAAGTACCAAATAAAAACTCTTAGACATATTTAAAACGGAAAAGGGCCAGATATACTAGTAAATTATACGAAATTATATATATTTGACCATCGTTAAAAGATGGACTCAGTCCTACCCTTGCCGTGCATAAGTTGGGTCACATATGCCTTAAATTTAACGCACTTTCCCAACCCATATATTAACCTCACTAATAAAATATTTAGCACTAGATTTTGGCATGTGTCACAATCTGGTGCATTCCATCTAAACCCTGATTTTTAATAATAAACCAACCCGATCCATTACTCTTATTTTATTATTAAAAATCAGGGTTTAGATGAAATGCAGCCAATTATGACGCGTGTTAAAATCTGGTGCTAAATATTTTATTAGTGAGGTTAATATGTGGGTTGGGGAAGTCCGTTAAATATAAGGCATATGTGAGCCAACTTATGCATGACAACGGCAGGACTGAGTCCACCTTTTAACGATAGGCAAATATATACAATTTCGTATAGTTTATTGGCATATCTAGCCCTTTTCCGTAGTTAAAATACAAACGAGCTCCATATCATCTAATGATCTCTTTTGCTGTTTTACCTTCCCCCGCATTAAGTGTGAATTGATGTATATGGATTGTCATATGCTTAATTTGTAAAATATAGGCCACGTTGGTTACAAGTTATTTGGGATTTAATAAATATTAAATTAAATTTTTTAAATTCCTATTGGCTACTTGAGAAAGTTAAAATTGATTAAAATTCCCCACTCATTATGCGTTAAAACTACAGGTCCTCTCTCTGTCTTTAAAAGGCAAGGAATAACATATTACATCGTTATTTTTCTGAAAGAAAGCAGAAAGAAAAGAGAGAGAAAGATCTTTCTTAGTCATAAGTAAATGTCACACAATTCCGATGTGATTCATCAAGAAAACATTATGGATTCGGGTATGTTTCTTGATTTGTGTATTTACTTTGTTTAGTATGTGAAAATCACATAGTTCCTAGATCCTGAAACTTATGATAAGTTTATTATGTTATATTACTTATAATCACAGTCTAGAATTGTAAAACCTTATATGTGGTATCAAGAGCACATGTTTTTGGAACTAGTAACTTTTCATAAAGATTAACGATTTCTTCCAACTTGTAAACCCTAATTATGTAATTTAGGAATTTACATAACTAAAAAAGTAATACAGAATGTAGTTGTTTTCATATTATTGGAATTGAAAATATTCCTGAATGCCGATTACACACTGTTAAAGTCTTTAGCTTTTCTTTGATTGAGTATTATGCAGTTCTCAAGTTCAAACTAAAGGAATTTGAAACTTCGTGGATTTAAACCCACTTTGCACGCCACAACCTTAAGAGTCCATGTAATATATTTCTGCTTTTATATGATATTATAATTGTCAATTGTTTTAGAAGATATTGTGAAGTTAATGTACAGGTTTGCTATCTTTGAATCGGCATTTTATGTAGACTCTGACTCTGATTTATGAATTCGGCATCATACGAAATATAATTGTTCAGTTACTTGTTGGTTTCGTTCTAACAAGCCTTATAAAATATTAATTAATGCAAGGTTGGGTGGGATGAAATCAAATAATGTATTAGCCACTGTAATGAGTATTTGATTTACCCATAAATAATTTTTTCCATTATTGAAGGATCCATTCGAATAAGTTTGAAGAATTTTACTTTTACAATATTTGGAATTATATAAGTATGATTTGTTAATCGTCAAAGTGATCGAATCTTTATGAACAATTAATTTCAAAATAATGATCTGTTATACTCAATTACCCATAAGTTTTGATGCTTATTAGCGACATAATGGATTTTTTTTGTGGGTAAATTGAATTTCTTAATTATAAGACATTTATGGATCGCCCAAAGATTGATTGTCTGCTCTTATAATCATCGAACATTAAGTCGATAATTTGAATGTGCTATCGTGACAATCAGCCCAAACAATGATGATGTAATATGTCAATATAGATGTGTCTGAGTATATAATTGTAAAGTAAGCAAGTAATTCAACAGCAACACGACCTTTGTGGGTCCCAACAGTACCAGTATATAGTTTAAGCATGATTTCTGACAAGAATCACAGCTCAATTTCTCTAACACATGGAGAATTTATGGATAATGACAAGAATATTTGACTACACAGTTCCACGAAATCGACCGAGTCACAATTCTTATGGTTCACGCCCACACGCCCGTCACCTAGCATATGCGTCACCTCAACACTAACCACATAACACGTAATTCATGGATTTATACCCTTAGAACCAAGTTTAGAAGTGTTACTTACCTCAAACCGTGTAAATCTCTACTCCAACAAGCCTTTGCCTCATGAATCGGCCTCCGAACAACACGAATCTAGCCCCAAATAACTCGATACAATCAACACAAGCTATAAGAATCAATTTCATATGATAAAACTAAATTTTTAAGCAAAAGAAAAAAAGTCAAATAAAAAAGTCAACCCCGGGCCTACATCTCAGAATCTGACAAAATTAACAAAACTCGAACATTCATTCAACCACGAGTCCAACAATACCAAAATTACTCAAATCCGATCATAACTCAGCGTTCAAATCCTCAAATTAAAGCCTATGAAATTTCTACAATTTTTTCTAATATTTCTAACCCAAAGCACTAATTAAATCATAAAAACAATGATGTATTCATGTAATTTACCCAAATCCGAGTTAGAATCACTTATCCCAATCACTTTCTTGAAAATCCCTCCAAGAATCGCCTCGATTCGAGCTCTCAAGGTCAAATTATGAAATATAACTCTAACCCTCGTTTTGATATTTTATATTCTGCCCAGAAGTCCTCCTTCGCGATCGCGAAGCACAAAAACTAAACTGCCAAAAATTAACTCTACATGAGCGCGTACAGACCCGCGTGAATGCGAAGACCAAACATCCCTGACCTACACGATCGCGGACAGCCTCACGCGATTGCAAAGAACAACGCGTGGAATCCCTAGCTCCTTCCTTTCCTCTATGCCTACTCGAGTTTACCCATGTGTTCACGATGCACTGATGGACAAAGCTTCGCGATCGCATTCTTCATTTCGCGATCGCATAGCACAGAATCCAGTTGCCCAAAATAAGCCTACATGATCGCGGACCTTCCCACGCGATCGCGTATAAGAAAACTAGACCTGCAATATTAGCAATCTTCTAAGTCCAAATTCCAATCCGTTAACCATCTGAAATCCACCCGAGGCTATTAGGACCTCAACCAAACGTACCAACAAGTCCTACAATATTATACAAACTTAGTCGAGGACTCAAATCTCATCAAACAATATCAAAAATACGAATCGCACCACAATTCAAGCCTAATGAAATCTAATGAATTCCAACTTCTACAATCGATGCCAAAACCTATCAAATCAACCCCGATTGACCTCAAATTTTGCACACAAGTCATAATTGACACAACGAACCTACTCCAACTTCCATAACTAAAATCCGAGCCCGTAACCAAAAATCCAACTCTCGGTCAAACTTCTCAACTCTCCAAACTTCTAATTTTCCAACGTTTGCCATTTCAGGCCAAAATCATCTACGGACCTCCAAATCAATATCCGGACACACTCCTAAGTCTAAAATCACCATATACGGCTATCGGACCCATCAAAACTCCATTCCGGCTAGCTTAACTTTCCACTGCACCTTAACTGAAACTATGTTCTTTGACCTCAACTTTCGAACCTGCCGATCCAAAATGGCCACCAGCTCCATATCATAAGTCAAATCACCATCCAACTTAATCGTGCTGAAGTCCAAAACATGATACGGATCGCCGACATACTTCCAGAACATGGATACATAAAATACTAGATGAACACTCACTAGACTAAGATTCAATCCAAGCCTGTAAGCCACCTCCCCAATCCTCTCCGTGTATGGAATCACCATGCCATCCTGCAACAATACTGCATTTAGTCCAATACGAGATGCATCACAATACACCGTGTAAGATCCTGAACCAGTGGGCAACACCAATACTGGCGACGTAGTCAAAACAGTATTGAGCTTCTGAAAGCTCAACTCATAATCATCCGACCATATAAATGGGGAACCCTTCTGGGTCAATCTGGTCAATGGGGCTGCTATAGATGAAAACTCCTCCACGAACCAGCGATAATAACCCGCCAAACCTAGGAAACTCCGAATCTCTTTAGCTGAAGTAGGTCTAGGCCAGTTCTGAACTTCCTCAATCTTCTTAGGATCCAACTTTATGCCCTCTGTCGATACAACATGTCCCAAAAAGGTGACTAAATCTAACCAAAACTCATACTTTGAAAACTTGGCATTTAACTGGCTATCTCTCAGAGTCTGAAGTACACCCGAAGATGTTGCTCGTGCTCCTCTTAACTGCGGGAGTATATCAAGATATCATCAATGAATACAATCACATAAGAATCCAAGTAGGGTTTGAAAACCCGGTTTATCAAATCAATAAATGTTGTTGGGGTATTTTTCAACCCAAATGACATCATTAGGAACTCATAATGCCTATACCAAGACCGAAAAACTGTCATAGGGACATCGAATGACCTAATCTTCAACTGATGGTAGCCAGACCTCAAATCAATCTTTGAAAATACTTTGGCACCCTGAAGCTGATCAAATAAGTCATCAATCCTCGGCAATAAATACTTGTTCTTGATAGTGACATTGTTCAACTGCCGATAGTCTATACACATCCTTATTGACTCATTTTTCTTTTTCACGAACAGCACGGGTGCACCACAAGGCGAGATACTAGGTCTAATGAAGCCCTTATCAAGTAAAATCTTGTAACTGCTCCTTTAACTCTTTCAACTCTAGCGGGGGCCATACAGTATGGTGGAATAGAAATGGGTTGTGTGCCCAAACCCAAATCAATGCAGAAGTCAATATCCATGTGGGGTGACATCCCCCGCAGGTTTGCAGGAAACACCTCTGGAAACTCACAAACAATTGGCACTGAATGTATGGAAGGAACTTCCGCACTAGAATCACGGACATAGGCCAAATAAGCTAGACATCCCTTCTCGATCATACGTCGAGCCTTCACATAGGAGATAACCCTACTTATAGAATGGCTAGGAGTCCCCCTCCACTCTAATCGAGGCAACCTCGACATGGATAAGGTCACCATCTTGGCATGACAATCCAATAAAGCATGATAAGGTGACAGCCAATCCATACCCAAGATAACATCAAAATCTACCATATCAAGAAGTAGGAGATCTACGCTAGTATCAAGACTCCCAACAGTAACCACACACGAGCGATAAATACGATCTACAATAATAGAATCTCTCATAGGTTTGGACACAAACACATGGGCACTCAAAGAATCACGAGGCATAACCAGATATAAAGCAAAATAGGATGACACATAGGAATAAGTAGAGCCCGGATTAAATAGAACTGAAGCATCTCTATGGAAAACTGGAACAATATTGTGATAACAACGTCTGATGACTCGGCTTCAGGACTATCTGGGAAAGCATAGCATCGGGGCTTGGCCCCACCACTCTGAACTACATCTCTGGGACAACCTCTAACTGGCTGGCCTCCACCTTTAACGGCTTGAACCCCACCTCTGGTTGCCTAACCACTGCCCCTGCTGGCTGAGCTGGCGGTGGAGAAACCGGTGCCAGAACCATGGCATGAGAATTTTGTTGTGGCATGTTGCCCAATAATCTTGGACATGACCTCCTGATGTGCCCAATACCACTGCACTCAAAACACATATCCTGTTGTTGTGGCTGCTGAAGCTGAAGCTGACCCGAACGGGACTGATAACCACGGTGATAGTTCTAAATCAGAGATGCACTGATAAGAGCTGATGGTGCGCTGTAGGTTGGCTACTCAGAGTAAGGCACAAAAGGACCACAACTTCCTAAAGCACTGTGAGATGCCTGAAGCGCTGAATGAAATGGCCTGAGAGGAAGGCCCCTACCATAAGTACCCCTGCCTCCAGATGAGGCGAAACGTAAACTAGCGGAATGGCGAGGCCTCTTATCTAACATCGTCCTTCTCTCCTAAGCATGAACCAACTCGATCCGTCTAGCAATATCTACGGCCGTCTGGAAAGAAATATCACTCTCTGTCTCCTTGTCCATCTGAAGCCTGATAGTGTAAGTGAGCCCATCAATAAATCTCCTCACTATCTCTTTCTCAATAGGAAGCAAGATAGTGGCATGGCGAGCTAAGTGCACAAACCGAGTCTCGTACTGGGTGGCAGTCATACCACCCTACTAAAGTCGCTCAAATTATATGCGGTACTCCTCTCTCAGGTTGACAGGGATGAACTTCTCTAGAAATAGCTGTGAGAACTGATCCCAGGTAAGTGCAGGCGACCCAGCTGGTATAGTCAACATATAATCTCTCCACCATCTCCGGGAGGAACCAGTCATCTGAAAAAGCTGCAAAATCAATCCTATTATTCTCAACTATACCCATGTCGTGCAATACCTCATTGCAACGATCCAGAAAATCCTGTGGGTCCTCAGAAGATGCACCACTAAAATGAATAGGAAAGAGCTTGGTGAACCTATGCAACCTCAACAAAGCCTTAGAAGACAAAGCGGGCCTATCACCAACCTGTGCCGCAACAACTGCTGAACTACCCCAACTGGCGGGGCTACTGGAGTCTGAAGCTGGGGAGCCAGATGCTCCGGGGTATGAGTAGCAGGAGTCTGTGCTCCTCCCCCAGCCCGGGAAATAGCTGGTTCCACCGGGAATGTACCGGTCTGGGCCACACTCTCCATAAGGCCCACCAAATGCACTAGAGCATCCTGAAGCACTAGAGTGGCTATGAACCACTCCGGGACCTAAGCTGGTTCGACAGGTACAGTCTGAGTTGGAATCTCATCCTCGAAATCTACCTGAAGCTCCATTGTGGGTGCTGGTTGATGACGTCCACAACACACCTCAATAAGAGATATGATATGGCCATATGCAATAATAATTACCCAACTATGAGTTAGGGTCGAATCCATTGGGAGTTATAAGGGGTGTATGGAGTATATATTTGAAGCAAGTGAAAGGACTACCTAAATTGCACTTCCACAACCGAGTTTTGATTTCTACTTCTACTATAACTTTAATGATTGTGAGCTAAGGTAAATAAACTAGAGATGAATGTTTTGATATTTTTTCAAATAGTTTAAAGACCTAGGGCTATGACCATAACCTCGGTGTTTGCCTAATGGGATAAAGATGTTAACACTTGTTTTGTTGATTGGGTGTATTATAGCTATCAACTCTAAGTTACCCACTTAATACCTCTCGGTCAGAGAGTGATTTTGCCCAATTTGGCTTTTCTCAAGTCTAAATGGGTATCAAACAAAATAGTTGATATGAGCTCAAGTCGGGTGCTTACTATCCATAGTTGGAACCCTTTAATTAGGCTAATCAATCTCTTAATTAACCCAATTCCTTGTTAGCCAAGTTACCCTTGACTAGGTCTCTCTTTCTCAAGTAGAGACTAAGTCAAATAGACATGAATCAATGTTCACAACCATTAATTCTAAAATCAAAGCATGAACTAAGCTAAATAATCAACACCCAATCATAAGCAAGTATTAAATTGATCACCCATAAGGTTTATACACTAGGGTTGGGTCACAACCCTAGTGAAAATCTAGCTACTCATAATGGGTATTGAACAGAATAAAGAAAAAAAGCTAATTAAACCCATAATGAAAGATTAAAATAATGAAATCTAATGTTAACACACTAGAATAATGTAAAACTTCCTAAAGTAGTAAAAAGAAACGGCTACAGCAGCTTTTAACGTTCAAACTTGACCTAATTTTGTGAAACTCGTCTATTTATACAGGGCCAAAATTCACAGACAAAAAATGCCCCTCGGGAGGTTCTGCATCCGTACAATTCCATGTGCAGTCCGCAAATATTTTCAACTGGCAGGAAGGTGAGTTATGCGGCCGCACATTTCTGAACAGCGACCGCGAGGCAACTTCTGCGACCACACAATTCTTGTGTTGCCCGCACTTCACAAAGTCTCCAGGACTTGTTCTTCTTTCATATTCTCTAAACTTTGTATCTTTGTTAGTAAAACCCCAGTTCTGCGGCCGCACATTGCTGAAAGTCCTGTTGGGTTTTTTTCTTGGTTTGCGACCGCAGATGGAATTCTGCGGTCCGCAATTTCTTCTGCAGACTACACATTTGTGCTTCTACGCCCTTTATTGCCTTGTGCTTTGGAACACTCCTTTTTCAATCGAATTTCATCTCGGGAGACCAAACTTCCAGCATTCCTGTAATTTGCACAATTTTATTAGTTTCGGGAACACAATTCAATACTTTCAGAATAAAACAAAAGCTAAAAGGTGATAATAAGCAGTCAAAATCCCCACTTATCAACTCCCCCAAACTTAAGACTTTGCTTGTTCTCAAACAAATAAATTAATTCTCACCTCTAAAAGTTAAGGGTCATTGCAGTGAGTTAAAGGTGTCCATCCATACATCAGTTGGGACCAACAATTACCCACACTACTCATGCATTATCAACAAGATAACAAGTTAAACATCCATGCATATATAGTTCTAATGTGATAATTGAGTTTCAAGAATTGACTTTACTCATCAAGGACCCTTGCTCTATCATGTAGGCCATGGTGGACTCCAAACTCTTCCTCCTCTACTTTCATTTGCCAAGCTCACTTAAGAAATTTAGCACTCAATTCAAAGATTTATGAAAGGTCCACTCATCTATCTTAAGAGAATGTCACAAGTACGGCTTCAAGTACCATGGGCTTGCCCCTCATGTAGATCGCCACTAATGTAAGTTCACTCGGTTTGAAATCAAGCAGGACTTCTTTCGGTATGTAATGAAGGCTTTTGGGTTAGGGTAGAGTACCGTATGGGTAAGTGGTTACACCTTTCCTTAAACACTCCATCTTTCATTTCTCGGCTCACACTTTGCCAATTCTTAGAGTCACTTTCTTTTCATTGGGAACTAGAGAGACTTAGCATCACTTTTTCTTGATCATTTCATTCTTTTTATCCTTTTTTTTATTTCTCCATGTTTGGGATCATTACCTCTTTTTGAATCCATTCAACCCTTCCACTTATTCACTTTTTGCATTTTGCTTTTTGTTCTTTTCTTTTCTTGCCTTCTCTTCTTATAGAGATCATTTCTTTTCTCTTTCTGTGCATTTATACCTTTTTCAAGTTCCTCATCTCTCACCCAAACTTACGTTTTAAGTCATTTGTTTCACAAGAGTGTTAAGAAAAGCTCGGGTGCCAAGAGAGGGTCACGACAAAACGGGTAAAGGCGTGTAACATGGTTATCAAATAAGAAAGGCTAGAGGCTCAAAGGGGTTGACTAGGGATAATGACATTGGTTGGAAATAGAAACAGGCCAAGGAGAGCCTACAATCACTTCTCAAACCAAGAAAAGCTTAGGATTTCTCTTTGAAATACATCTGGGGTAAGTTCTGGACCCTTCGCACGGATACATAGACTAGCAATAATTCATCTCACCCTTCACGCAACCGGATTGTAAAAGAGGACAGAGTCGAGCGCCCACAACGACCACATTCAAGTTTAAAGATCACTATAGTCCAATTAAACCACTCGATAATTGCCAAAGTCAACACAAGAGTCACAAAGTCACTAACTAGAGCTATTTCTTTCAAAAACCTTATTTCTAACCATAAGCACGTAGTTAAGTGTCTTGGTGCCAATTGAAGCATGGTTGACTCTTCGAGCATGACTTAATTAGGTCTATTTATTAATTACTACTTCTATTGTTACCTAAACACAAACAAACTGTCTCATTCCCTTAAGAAGGTTGTCACGCCATCTATCATTGGGATGACTCACCCGGTTCACACTAAAACTACATTTGGAAAGAACCGTGACATTAAGAAAACCAAAGCCTTATTATCTACTAAAACATAAAAAGAAGATACTAAACAAAACAAAAGCTAATACACTCTTAAAATAGAAAAAGAAGCTAATAAGCAAATGCAAAGATAAAGAAGCTAATGAACAAAACTACTAAGGATAAAATGAATCTACATAGTAAGAGAGAGAGAGAGAGAGAGAGAGAGAGAGAGAGAGAGAGAGAGAGAGAAGATATATACATATAAATAAGAAAAGAGAGAGTATCATCAAATTATTACAAGCCAAATGTATCAAATAAACTCCCCCCCCCCCCCCCCCGAATAAAAGTAAGCATTGTCCCCAATGCTTAGCAAAAGTAAAAGAGGGAAGAGTGAAGAAAACTCCATATGGCTCCTTGGACATCTCTGTGTCCCCAACAATGTCATCGCCCTAAGGATCAGCCAACTGAATCTCATCATCCTCAACTCTTGGTGTGGCTAGGTTGACGAACATCTAACGCACTGCCTCAGTAGTATCGGCAGCAAGGTCTGGCTCTTCAGACTGGCTAGCTGGTGCCACCGGTGCAGATGGTGCTGAAGGATCTGGGGCGGAATGGTGTGGGTCAAGTAACATATCAAATAGGAGATCTCCAGCTCTAGCAATCCTGGTCACCACTCTCCGGAGCTTTTCCACTAACTTCTTGCTGGCCTGGGACTTCCTCATTTTCTTTAATTCCTTTTACAGCTCTTCAATCATTGATCCATCCTGTACTAAGCTGTCCATGATAGTATTCTGATTTTCCAAATTTTTTCAATGACTCCTCAATGTCAGAAAGAACTTATGATACTTGTGAGGTGGAATGCACTGCAACAGTACTGGAAAAGTTAGTTAGCTTTATAGTGGCTATCTGCATCCAGTTGTTGAGCCTCGTCAATATCTGGGAGACTCGCAATGCAGATAGTGGGTGAGTAGGTGGCCTCAAAGCTGAGGTGGGAGCTATAGTAGGAGCTGTAGTAGGGGATGTGAAGGAGGGAGGAGGCATAACTATGGCACTGGATCAAGGCTCGAATGAAATGGATGGAACATCAACTGCCTCAGCAGCTACCATAGCTAGCTCATCAGACTAGTCCGCGGTGGTAGGAGGCTGAACTTTCTTCTTCGGATTGTTCACATCCATCATTGAATACCAAGTAAAAGGCTTCTTCGGCTTCACCTTTATGTCATAATCCCTTGGCTCTACCCTTGCATCCATGAGATATTCTATAATAGTGTTGGGATATGGGTAGGATGAGTCATCTTGCCGAGCAATCACGGAGATTTTTTACGACATCATGACACCCACATTAATAGGGTACCCCACCATAATAAAAGCAACCAAAACTACCCGAGGAATCGGAAGGTGAGTCTCATTTTGGCTCGGGTCCAGTGTACTGCAGACAAAGGTTTGCCACCCCTTCACCTTGAAACTCATAGTGCTCCGATGGATAGGAATCCCAGGGGCAATTCATGGTGGTCGTGGCCCTGGTGCTGCTAGATTCTTCGCTAACCAAAGGCGGACTGCGTCTCCTAATGCACACTTCTCCAAATACTCCTTCGGCTCAACATCTTCGAAGCCCAAGTACATGTTGAGTGTATGCTGATCAAACCTCACTTTGAGGTTACGCACTTTGGTCACCTTTGTCCCCTTTTTGATATGTGCCACATTGGCATAGAATCCACGGACAAGGTACTCTTTGGCATCTACTACACTCTGAGTGAACCACATCCACCCCTTACATTCTCTGAACCGCCTCAAACGGCTGGATTGTACCTCTCTAAATCTTTCAACAGAAACTGTCGCTCAAGGGTTAGCGACCTCGCTGGCCACCATGTATGAAAGCTGGTGAAGGCAGCCAAGCTAAAAATGCGGTCCTCCCAAACCTCTTTCTTCTTTGATCTTTCAAGACCGGCAGCTGTAGCATCTCCCCCTCTACCATCACCGGGGATATCATGAATTGGAGCATCCTGTGCCTCAAGGACTGGTGTAGCCGATGGCTCGAAAGCCTGACTACCACTCTCCGATCCCTCGAAAGTGCTATGAGATGAGGATGGCTCGTCCCTGAGCTGGTATCTCTCTGGAGGCCTCGACTGTACGACCGACTGCTCCTGAACAGAGGCTGAGTTGCCCTATGATACATCCCTAGACGGGACATATGAGCTAGTCTCAGAAAGATCTGCACCTCTCCCTCTGCCAGTTGTTGCTTTCTTCCTTATTGTCTTTGGTTGGCCAAGGGGTAGGGCACTCTTGCCTCGACCCCGAGAAGGTTCACCTTTTCCTTTAGATATGTCGTCGCGTCTTCTAGATCGAACCATTATCTGTATCAAGCAAAGGCGATTGTTAGTTGCAATTTAATGTTCAGACATACACAGAAGAAATGCAAGTAAGCTATAAACCAGAAGACAGAGTGAGGGTACAGAGTTAAAACATGCTTGCATGGAAATGATCTGCAGTCCGCACAATGGTTCTCACGGCCGCAGATGAGGACTTGCGGACTGCACAATTTTGTTGTGCAGCCGCAATAGTGAAGTGCAGTCCGCACAATATAACTTGCAGTCACACCTCTGAAACCCAAAATATTCCAACTCTCTGATGATAAAGAACTGGATGATGTGCGACCGCAACATGATTTCTGCGGTTCGCACAATTAGACATGCGGCCGCACATTGGAGTCAAAAAGTATAGACAGTGAAAATGTTATTCTACGAACGCGATGGGAATGCTACGATCTACACATTTTATATTGCGACCGCAGATCCCTTCCTCACTAATGCTGTCCTAATATCAATTTCTACGGACCGCACGAATTCAGGTGCAGCCACAGAATTCAAAAATTATGAACAGTTCAGTTTTTTCTATCTAGGTTTTTCAATTTTGTGCACAATTTGACATGGAAACATAATAGAGGCATGAAAATATGTTGACCCATTCCCCATAGAGCATGTTTTAGTTAACCCATTACAGATATACCCACACATGGATCCACAATTGAAATTTAATGACAAATGGCCTAAAAAGAACTAAAAATCTACAAATTAAGAGAAAAAGATTTAAAAAAATTAAAGCATACCATATGAATGAGTGTAATGAGTGACTGATCAAAGATGTTGTGTGTGTGGACAAATGAAATCACTAAAAAATTTCAAAAGGGCACTATTCTTTTGTTCAGATAGTGAAAAAAACGTAAATGTGTCCCTAATCCTCTATTTATATGACTTGGTTTGCTAAGGGAAAGAAGGGCGAGTGCGACCACACATTTTCATGTGTGGTCCGTACTCTGTTACCTGAAGACATCCTCTCAACATTTCATTTGCGGTCCGCACAATTTTGTGTGCGGACGCAGATTTCATGTGCGGTCGCACATCGACCTTTTCTCTGATAGAGTAAACTTCGGAAGATGACATTTTCAACCTCTCATTTGTGCGGTCCGCAAGCTAATTGTGCGGCCACAATGTTCTTTTGCTACAACACCAAAATATGTGTGGTCCGAACAAATCAATTGGATCCGCAATTCTTGCAACACTTAGCCAGATTTCTGTCTATAATTCCTGTAAGTCACACTCAGCCCTGTAGCACACTTTTAATCAATTTAGAACGAAAATAACACGTAACTACAAAAGAAAAAAAATGATGGGTTGACTCCCAAGAATCGCCTGATTTAACATCGCGACATGATGCAGAATACCATCAATTGAAATGAATGATCGCCACGATGTGGTTATCTCCAACCTTTCCCAAATAGTGCTTCACCTAATGACCATTGACTCGGAATACTTCATTATTTTTGTTCTTCAAGTCTAACGCACCAAAATGTGTCACACCCACAATTTCTAAAGGACCACTCCATTTAGACTTTAGCTTCCCGAGAAACATCTTCAACCTTGAGTTAAAAAACAATACAAGATCGCCCATCTTGAACTCTTTGTTCCAAATATATTTGTCATGAAGATATTTTATCTTTTCTTTGTAGGAGGACGAACTTGCATAATCATGGTACCAGTACTCATCTAATTCATTTAAATGTGTAACCCTCAAGTTAGCGGCTACATCCCAATTAAGATTCAACTTCTTTAGAGCCAACATGGCCTTGTGCTCTAGTTCAACTGGAAGATGACAAGCTTTTCCGAACACCAACCGGTATGGTGACATTCCGATACGTGTTTTTATAAGCCGTCCAATAAGCCCATAATGCATCATCAAGCTTCTTGGACCAATCCGTCTGATTAGCATTCACTGTTTTGGACAAGATACTCTTTATCTCCCAATTAGATACTTTCACTTGCCAACAAGCTTGTGGGTGATAAGGAGTCATGACTTTGTGAGTAACACCATACTTGCTAAGCAAAGTATCGAAAGCCTTGTTGCAAAAATGTGACCCCCATCACTTATAATAGAACGTGGAGTACCAAACCTTGTGAAAATATTCTTCTTCTTCAAGAAAGCCACCACACTTCTCGCCTCATTGTTGGGTAAAGCAATGACTTCAACCTATTTGGACACATAATCAACCGCGACCAAGATGTAGGTATTTCCACAAGAACTCACAAAAGGGCCCATGAAGTAAATACCCCACACATCGAAAATATCAATCTCCAAAATGGTTGTGAGAGGCATTTCATTCTTATTTGAGATTCAACCGGCCCGTTGACATTCATCACATCTTTTCACTATCTCACCTGCATCCTTGTAAAGAGTGGGCCAATAGAAGCAGCAACTAAGCACTTTGGCTGCCGTTCTTGCTCCACCATGATGACCATCATATGGCGAAGAATGACAAGGCTCAAGAATTTCACCTTACTCTTCTTCCGGTACACATCTTCTAATCACCCCGTCCGTACAAATCCGAAAAAGGTATGGTTCATCCCAATAATAATCTTGACAATCCCGTTTGAGATTCTTTCTTTGGTTTGAAGAGAACTCATCCTGAATGATTAAACACAGAAGCAAATTTGCTAGATCTGCGAACAATCACATCCCTTTCATTAAAATATCCAAGAATTGCTCATCGGGGAAGGAGTCATTGATTTCAAGGCCATCATGCGGCCTCCCCTCTTCCTCCAAACGAGACAAGTGGTCTGCCACTTAGTTTTCATTCCCTTTTCTATCTTGGATGTCAATATCAAATTCTTAAAAAAAAAGCACACATCTCATCAACTGAGCTTTGGAGTCCTTCTTGCACATAAGATAACGAAGCACCGCATGATCCGCGTGGACAATAACTTTTGCACCCATCAAGTACGGGGCAGAACTTCTCAATTGCAAATACAATGGCAAGGAGCTCTTTCTCCGTAACGGTATAGTTGACTTGGGAACTATTCATGGTCTTACTAACATAGTAGACCAGATAAAAAGTTTTGTTGATACGTTGCCCCAAAACAGCCCCAACCGCAACGTCACTTGCATCACACATGAGTTCAAAAGGGACACTCCAATTTGGAGCGGTGATGATGGGAGTAGTTGTCAACTTGAACTTCAACAATTCAAAAGCCCTCATACAACATCATTGAAGTTGAACTTAGCATCCTTTTCAAGAAGCTTGCACAACGGGTTCCCCACCTTCGAAAAACTTTGATGAAACACCGGTAAAACCCCGCATGGCCTAAGAAACTCCGCACACCCTTCACCGAAGTTGGAGATGGAAGTTTAGAAATAACCTCAATTTTTATCTTGTCAACTTCAATTCCATGTTTTGAGATTTTGTGTCTAAGGACAATGCCTTCCTCGACCATGAAATGGCATTTCTCCCAGTTAAGCACGAAATTTATTTCTTCACATCTAGCCAACACTTTATCCAAATTTGCAAGAAAATCATCAAAAGAATCCCCAACCACTGAGAAGTCATCCATTAAAATATCAAGGTAGTCCTCCACCATGTCCGTGTAGATAGCCATCATACACCTTTGAAAAGTTGCTGGTGCATTGCACAAACCAAATGGCATCCGCTTGAAGGCAAAAGTACAATAGAGACATGTAAAGGTTATTTTATCTTGATATTCCGGAGCAATAAGAATTTGGTTGTAGCCTGGATACCCATTAAGAAAGCAATAGAAAGCATGGCCGGCCAATCTATCGAGCATTTGATCTAAGAAAGGAAGTGGAAAGTGATCCTTCCTTATGACTTTGTTGAGCTTGCGGTAGTCCATACACACCCTACATCCGGTTACTGTTATTGTAGGAATCAACTCATTCTTGTCATTAGTAACCACCGTCATGCCCCTTTTCTTTGGGAAATATTGAACTGAAGAAGTCCACGAACTATCGGAGATAGGGTATACCAACCCGGCATCCAACCACTTGATAATCTCCTTCTCAATAATTTCTTGCATAGCCTCATTAGGTCTCCTTTGATGTTCAATAGATGGTTTGGCGCCATCCTCCAACTTGATCTTATGCATGCAAAAGGCAGGGCTTATCCCCTGAATATCCGTCAATGTCCACCCAATAGCCTTCTTCCTCTTTTGTAGCACCACCAATGTGGAATCTACCTGCACGTTAGTCAAATAAGTGGAAAGAATAATTGGTAAAGTAGAACAAGGGCCAAGAAGTTCATACCAAAGATGTGGAGGCAATGGATTCAACTCCAAGGTGGGAGACTCTTCAATAGAAGGCTTTTTAGGATGATTTGTCCAATTTTCAAGATCCAAAGATAATTTCCATGGTGCATAGTTGTACGACCCCATTCCTTGCAAAGAGTTCACATATTCCATGAAGCCATTCATCTCGTCATCATCAAAACTGAGCAAGAAGGCCTCCAGCATATCACCAACATTGATTGTAGCACTTGTATCATCAATAATAACATCGGTCACCAAGTCCACAAACGAACACACCTCATTGCTATTTGGTTGCCGCATAGACTTGCACACATGGAATACCACTTTTTCATCACCAACCCGAAATGTAAGCTCTCTGGCTTCAACATCACAAAGAGCCTTCCTTGTAGCAAGGAAAGGTCTCCCAATAATAATCGGCACTTCATAATCAATCTCAACATCTAGAATGACAAAATCCACCGGAAGAATGAATTTATCAACACGAACCAAGACATCTTCAATCACTTCCAAAGGCCTCCTCATAGTACGATTGGCCATTTGCACTCTCATAGAGGTGGGTCTTGTTTACCCAATCCCCAAAGTTTTGAAAACCGAATGGGGCTTCAAATTGATACTTGCCTCAAGATCACAAAGAGCTTTAGCAAACTCGGCACTTCCAATTGTACAAGGAATCGTGAAAGCACCGGGATCCTCTAACTTATGAGCCATTGAATGAACAATTGCACTCACTTGATGAGTGATTTTGATATTTTCAAAATTCATTGACCGCTTCTTTGTCACGAGATCCTTCATAAACTTGGCATAACCGAGCATTTGTTCCAAAGCTTCAACTAATGGCACATTGATTGAGAGACATTTCATCATTTAAATGAATTTCTTGAATTTATTATCACCATTTTGATTGGAAAGTCTTTGAGGGTATGGAGGTGGAGGCTTAGGCAATGGTGCCTTAGCTTTTTGCACTACCGGCTTCGGTATGTCAATAATGTGATCCCTAGACAGGTTCACCTCCTCTTGAGTCTCTTTCACACTATCATCAATATTAATATGAACTTCATCATTAGGTTTCGCCACATTGTTCGAGATCTCTTCTTCTCATACCACTTGCTCATCACCCACAAGTAGCCTTTGACTTGAGGTGGGTGCATTCCCACCTTTTCCACTTCTTGTAATAATGGGAATGGCATGCCCCGTGTTGTTTAAACCTTTTGGGTTTACTACCGTGTCACTTGGTAGTTCCACCTTAGGACAAGAATTTAAAGTTTGAGAGATTTGCCCCATTTGAACTTCTAGGTTGTGGATTGATGTATTGTGTGAGGAAAGTTGGGCATCCGAATCGGCATCGTTTTCCATCATTTGCTTGAACATATTTTCAATATGCCCCATCTCGTTGTTTGAAGAACTTGAACCATGGAAAGGATAATGAGGCGGGTTGCTCGGTTGTTGATACATCAGGGGCTTTTGAAAACCCGACTCCCAGTTTCCTTGATTATTGTTCCATCCGCCTTGATTGTTACCCCCCCCCCCCCCAATTTCCTTAATTATTTCCACTCCAATTTCCTTGACTGTTGTTGTTATACCAATTCCCTTGATTGTTGTTTTCACTTCATTTGCCTTGATTGTTAGAATTCCAATTGCCTTGATTGTTTTGAGGTCGCCATTGTTGTTGGTTTGGGCCTTAGAAGTTTTTTCTTTGCCCTTGAAAATTGTTCACATATTGCACTTCCTCCTTTTGTTCATTATAGGAATCATATTACTCAAAACCACTATCTTCTTGCACATAATTCTCCACTCAATTTTGCACTTATGGACCCTTGGTCCTCCTCTTGTTCATCATCATGTTCACTCCCACATGGAATTGACTTGCTTGGGATTTTGCACTTGATTTAGTTGGGCCTTTGCTAGTTGCATCATGTGGTAGTCAACTCGGAAATGGCTTGCCCATAGTCTTGCAACTCTTTGTGAAGGTGGATCATGTTTGGGTCACCTTGTAGAACATTGGCCCGGGATTGCCAAGCTGATGACATTTCTGCCATCTCATCCATAATCTCACATGCCTCCGTATAAGGCGTAGTCATGAAGTTCCTACCGAAAAGTTTATTCACTACACATTGGTTGGTTGTGTTAATCCCACGATAGAAAATTTGTTGAATCATGTTCTTCGTCATATAGTTGTTTGGACATTCCTTAACTATTGTTCTATAACGTTCCCATATATCGTGTAGTGGTTCATTCAACTCTTGCTTGAATGCCAAAATATCATCTCGAAGTGTAGCCATGTGCCCCGGAGAGAAGAACTTATAAATAAACTTTTCCGCCAACTCATACCAAGGGTAAATAGAATGGTTCGGCAAACGTTCCAACCAATCTAAAGCTTTCCCCCATAAAGAGAAGGGAAAAAGTCTTAGCCTCAATGCATCCTCGTAGACATTTGTTTGTTTGCTCCCCTAATAAGTATCCACAAACCCCTTCAAATGTTTGTACACATTTTGAGTTGGAGCACCGGTGAAGAAACCCCGTTGCTCAAGCAAAGTGAGCATCACATTGATGATTTGAAAGTTGCCCGTCCTAATACCGGGAGGGACTATTACACTTGTATATACTTCATTGGGTAATATCCAGTGTGGAGCCACTCGTGGTGGAGATGGGTGTGGAGCAGGGACATTGTCATGAGGCACTCGACCTCTTCTATTGGCTTGAGGTTCAAGAGGAACCTCATCAACCTGCTCATCCTCGACGTCCACATCCCCCAAAGGCAAATTTTCCAGCTCATTGTTTGCCATGGTTGTACCTACGTTTCTCACACAAGTTAATACCACGGAAGGGAAAGAAGATATTCCAAAAATACACCCAAATATATAGCTAACACCATTTTAACTCCCCGGCAACGGCTCCAAAAATTGATGACGTCCACAACACACCTCAATAAGAGATATGATACGATCGTATGCAAAAATAATTACCCAACTATTAGTCGGAGTCGAATCCACTAGGAGTTATAAGGGGTGTTTGGAGTATATATTTAAAGCAAGTGAATGGAATACCTAAATTGCACTTCCACAACAAAGGTTTGATTTCTACTTCTACTATAACTTTAATGATTGTAAGCTAAGGTAAATAAACTAGAGATAAATGTTTTTGATATTTTTCCAAATAGTTTAAAGGCCTGGGGCTGTGACCATAACCTAGGTGTTTGCCTAATGGGATAAAGACATTAACACTTATTTTGTTGATTGGGGTGTATTATAGCTCTCAACTATACGTTACCCACTCAATACCTCTCGGTTAGAGAGTGATTTTGTCCAATTTGACTTTCTCAAGTCCAAATGGGTATCAAACAAAATAGTTGATATGAGCTCAAGTTGGGTACTTACTATCCCTAGTTTGAACCCTTTAATTAGGCTAATCAATATCTCAATTAACCCAATTCTTTGTTAGCCAAGTTATCCTAGACTAGGTCTCTCTTTCTCAAATAGAGACTAAGTCAAATAGGCATGAATCAATATTTGCAACCATTAATTCTAAAATTGAAGCATGAACTAAGCTAAATAATCAATACCCAACCATAAAAAAGCATTAAATTAATCACCCATAAGGTTTATACACTAGGGTTGGGTCACAACTCTAGTGAAAATATAGCTACTCATAATGGGTATTGAAGAGAATAAAGAAGCAAAGCTAATTAAACCCATAATGAAAGATTAAAATGATGATATCTAATGTTAACACACCAAAATAATGTAAAACTTCCAAAAGTAGTAAAGAGAAACGGCTATAATATCTTTTAATGTTCAAACTTGACCTAATTTTGTGAAACTCGTCTATTTATACAGGTCCAAAAATCGAGAAAAAAATTCCCCTCGGGAGGTTCTGCGGCCGCACAATTCTTGTACGATCCGCACTTCACAAAGGCTCCAAGATTTCTTCTTCTTGCATATTCTCTGAACTTTGTATCTTTGTCAGTAAAAACCCAGTTCTGCAGCTGCACATTGCTGAAAGTCCTGTTGGGTTTTTCTTCTTGGTTTGCGGCCGCAGATGGAATTCTGCGATTTGCAATTTCTTTTGCGGCCATAGAATTTCTTCTGCGAACCGCACATTTGTGCTTCTGGGCCCTTTATTGCCTTGTACTTCGGAACACTCCATTTTGAGTCGGATTTCATCTCGGGAGACCAAACTTCTAGCATTCCTGCAATTTGCACAATTTTATTAGTTTTGGGAACACAATTCAATACTTTAGGAATAAAACAAAAGCTAAAAGGTGCTAATAAGCAGTCAAAATCCCCACTTATCACTGCTGCTCGAGCTCTAGGCTGAGCTCTGCCTCTGCCTCGGCCTCTGGCACGACCACAGCCTCGACCTCGACCTCGACCTCGACCTCTACCCCTAGTTGTAGCTGCCACAGGGGGATCCAGCTCCTACCCAGCTGTAGATGCAGTACGTGTTCTTTCCATCTACGAGAGAATAAGAATAGAAGAGTTCAATCATCAATGATAGAATAAAATCGCACGACAGAGAAGAATAGAAGTGAAATTATTCCTAAACTCCATAGCCTCTGGAAGATAAGTACAGACGTCTCCGTACCGATCCTCCAGACTCTACTAAGCTTGCTCGTGACTCGTGAGACCTAGGCAACCTAGTTCTCTAATACCAACGTGTCACGACCCGCAATTCCCACCCTCAGGACCATGATGGCGCCTAACATTCCACTTGCAAAGCAAGCCAACGTTAGATTAGTTGTAAGCCATTTTAAACAAATCAAATTTAACTGATGTCAGTTACTAAAATAACTGAAATAAAATGCGAAAAGCCATAACAACTGAAATATCTAAATACGACCCTGAATCTGGTGTCACAAGGGCACAAGCTACTAGAATAATACAGATAAAGGTCTGAATAAAAGTAAAGTTGTCTGAAAGAAAATACACAGCTAAGATAAAGTAGAAGGGGACTTCAGGGCTGTGCTTGGCATTCACAGTTGTACCTCAAGTCACCGTACTGATAGTCAACCCGAGCAATCTACTGACCGACTCTAAAATATGCACAAGAAGTACATGGTGCAGTATGAATAAAACCGACCTCATGTACTCTGTAAATGATGAGCCTAACCTCGACGAAGTAGTGACGAGGCTAAGACGGGTCACTTACAATAACCTGTATGCAGTATAAAATAATGACAGGAAAGGGAAATACGAAATGAAATAAGGCAGATAACTCATGAAAATAACTCAATCCTCAAAGAAAATCAGTAAATGCCAGAAATACCAATCCTTAGAGTCTCGTACGAAAGCACCAAAGCCAACACAATACAATAAGAAATAGAAACACAAAGTCTTGCGACGCGCAACCCGATCCCACCATACACCACTATACTCCTTTATTCCACCATGTAAATATCAATAATAATAAGCAAATATATGTTGCAGCGCGCAACCCGATCTCACTATATAATCAGCGTAAATATCATAATCCTCCCTTATTTCACCATAACAATCCACCGTATTTTACCTGCTGCGGGGCGCAACCCGATCCTACCGTACAACATAAATCCTCTCTTATTCCACCTGCTGCGGCGTGCAACCCGATCCATAAATAAATCAATAAGTGCAATCAATTTAACAACTCGAATTACAAGAATCTCTATGACTATCGTATATGCAAGCTACAATCAAGAAGGAATCTCGTACCAAATCATGAAAAGCTACAATTAATACTGAGAAACAAGACAAGTCAATTATATGACCGTTAAATGGTACAAGTAAGACAATTAAGGCAAGTAGCAATTAATCACGGAATCATGGAAGAGATTAACATTTTTAGTGCGAGAATAATAATGACAAGTAGCAAGTTGAGGCATAAGAAGAAATTAAGGCATGTAACATTCAAGACATGGAATAATATAATCAATGAAATACAGGTAGACATGAAAACAAATAATTAACGGCGTATGGACACTCATCATCTCGCATATACGTCGTTATTCATGAAATTCACATAGCACATAGCTCAAGGGTTCTTAATTTCCTCAAATCAAGGTTAGACTCAACACTTACCTCACTCCGCAATAAACTCAAAATTCAACCACGACCTTACCTTTCGAACAAGCCTCCAAACCAACCAAATCTAGCAAATTATTGACCAAACGATTCAAAATGAGCTTTAGAAACTACTCACGAATGAAAGAGGTTAAATTTAGATCATTATTGAAAAAGCCAACCATGGCCCCGCTGGTCAAAACCCGAGATTCAGACCAAAACTCAATCACCCATTAACCCCCAAGCCCGATTATGTAATTAGTTTCGAAATCCGACCTTAATTCGATGTCTGAATCCCAAATTTATAAAAATTCTTAATTCTACGCAAATCCTTAATTTCTAATATGAAAAATCTAGATTTGATATTGAAATCTTATGAAATGTAATGGGTAATTGAAAAGAAGTAGATTAAAGTCACTTACTAATGAATATAGGAAGAAAATATCTTGGAAAAATTACCTCTAGGATGTTTAGGGTTGAGAGTTTGAAAGAAATGAGCTAATTCCCATTTTTCCCCTATTTTACCTAGCTGTAGTTATCGCAATTGCGACACATAGTTCGCAATTGTGATGATCGCAATTACGATCAACCCTTCGCAAATGCGAAAAGTCTCTGAGCTTGTTGTCATTTCAAATGCGATAGTTTTATCGCAAATGCGAACTAAGGTTGCGGCAAATGCGAACAATCGACTCGCAAATGCGAATCTGCCTCAGTCCTTCCTTAGTCGCAAATGCGACTCAAAAGTTTGCAAATGCGAACATATCCCCCTTTGCATCTGCAGACTTCACTTCGCAAAAGCGAAGCTGACCTAGCCTTCACCATCTTCGCATATGCGAGCCTGACCTTGCATTTGCGATTAGGTCCTCGCAAATGCGAGATCTGCAAACCTGATGCACCAGCACTCTTCTAAGTTCAAAAATCACTCTGTGGCCTATCCTAAATTCACCCGAGTCCCTCGGGCTCCAAACCAAACATGCACAAAAGTGTAATAACATCATACGAACTCGCACGCACAATCAGAACACCAAAATAACACCTAGAGCTAGGAGTCAGACACCAAAACTAATAAAATTTTCACTGAAACTTAAGAACATGCACAAAAGTGTAATAACATTAAATCAACTTCGTTTTGTACCAAATTTTGCAGATAAGTCATAAATACTGTAATGAACTTATACCAAGTTCCAGAACCAAAATCGGACCCGGTAGCAACAAAGTCAAACTACGGTCAAACTTGAAATTTCTTTAAACCTTTGAACTTCTAGTTTTCGACAAATTATGATAAATTAAGTTAAAGACTTTCGAATTTGATTTCGAGCATACGCCCAAATCCCAAATCATAATACGAATCTACCGGGACCGTCAAAATACTGATCCGGATCCGTTTGCTCAAAATATTGACCAAACTCAACTCAAATGAATTTATAAGGCATAATTTTATATTTTTATCAAATTTTCACATAAAAATCTTTCGTAAAAAGACACTGACTGGACATGCAAATCGAGGAAGGCTAAACAGAGCTATTCGGGGTTCGAAATATAGAATTGAGGGTTAAAATTATAAATGACCTATCGGGTGATCATAGTGATTAACTTGGTAATGTTATGTTGGCATATAGTTGCTGAAATAGGTGATTGGCAATGTGTATGTTACATATTTTTGGGGAAAAATACAAAAAAAAAAAAAAAAAAACTAAAAAACGAAAAATTAGCAAAATCGACAAAACAAACCTGATGAAAACTAATTTAACTTGTTTGATTTGATTTCAATGTTTAAAAAATTGATCCCTAATTGATATCAGAGTTTAAGCATTCCATTTTAACGACAATAGCTTTCAGCGATTGTTTGATAAGAAGAAGCAAAAGTGTAACTTTGTAAGGGGTTTGCTTCTACAAGAAAAGCTAGCGGAACATTTGAAGCGATACAATACAACATCTATCGAGGTACTTAACTTTTAAATTATACTATGTGTTCTATTTATACATTATTTTTTAAAATAAAATTGTATTTAAGGTGAATGTCTATATTATGGAGAGATTTTAGGGTTTGTTACTTTGTGGCTAAGTTATTTTTTCCCTATAAATAGAGGGGTTTTATTCTACTGTAATTCATCCCAAATCAATAAGAATTCTCTCTCCCTATGTTTCTCTGCAATACTCTTTTTCTTCTTTTATTGTTTTATAACACGTTATCAACACGAGACTCTAACCAATTGAGTAGAAACTTTGGGATACGTGCATGTGCTCAATTTATAAATAATATTAAGCATATTGATTGTCAATTGTTCCATGAAGTTCCCTCAGTAATAAATTCTGAATTTAAGGTTAGTATTTTACCTTATTTTTCTCTTTTAAATTCTTGACATTCTATAATTTGATTTTTAATATAAGTAAAGACGATAAATTTTGATTATAACTCTAATGGAGTTTGTAAGAAATTATAACCACCCGAAGTGGTATAATTTCTATATCTTTCCATGATCAAATTCATATATGATTGTGAGCACAAGAAGTGGAAACACGTCCCATTGAATTTGCTTCATTCTCATCCCCTTAAGAGAATGTGATAGCAATATGTGATAAGTCTGAAAGAAGATAATTATTACCGTGAATATATCAATGGATGTGGACGTGGCAATATACGCAATTATAATCGCCATCATTATGGTTATGAGAACAATAAGGATTCTCAAAATAACCCTTCACTCTGTGAAAGTAATGCTTGTCATAGATTTGACATGATATTTGTAAAGCACATATAAATGATTATGGTCCATTCATGATGTGAATGTGATAACATGTGATTTATGAATACATATTCATTCTTGGAAGAATATGAACAAGCTATTAGTAGTGAATATACTACACTCACCTCTAGAAAGAGGTTTGAGATGAAATAAGAAAATAGTTTCATTATTATGGCATGAATGGTCATTGATCACGTACATATTGTGAATATGCTAAACTATTATGGCAGTGTGATTATTACATGGTAAAAGTAATGAAAGCAACATATCTTGCCTATAATGATTTTGGCCATGAACATAATGGTATAACTTTCTCTTTGAAAGATATATTTACCATATGGATGTTGATGAATATGTTATAGTACAAAATTAATTGAGAGCTTCGGAAGAGCCAATTATATTATTTTGGAAAACTAAATTGATTATCAATAAGGTATTGTGTTATAGTAAGTCTCAAAGAAACTTTTGCATGGTTGGAACATTATTTTGGGTATGCTCACATTAGAAACCTAAACTTTCAGGTTGAAGAAAACACAAGCATAAAAGTGAACATACTACAAAGGAACTTCAACCAACGAGAACTGCATAAAGGTGTAAACCTCATAAAAGATTAAATACATTTTAGGCCAAATTTCATATGCCCTGCCAATGCTTGACTTGAACGAAAGAATAACTTCCAAGTCTATCTGGCTAGAAACTGTATCTTATAGTGCATGAAAAATGGTACCCAGCAAGATGTACCATAACACAATAGAAAATGCAACTTTCTGTACAGTTAGCTAAAAACCTGAAAACAATCACTTTGGAAGTGAAGGTCTTGGTGCACAATGCAAGAAGAACAGCTTCTTGATTTCCTTCACGCATTCTCCGTATTCTAACTACCCTGCAAACAAGATTATATCAGCTTTCGCGCTTGATAACTTAATGATTGAGATTCCCTTTCTGAGAAAAGAACAAATATTAATTGTAATATAGAGCTTGCCGATGTCTTACTCTTCAGTCAATGTTGCTGGCCGTTTCGTAGATGGATCAGCTGACAGACGCAAAGGTTTATTGAGAGAGAGCTTGATAAGCTCATCAATTTCCTCGGTCATTGTCGCAGAAAACAACATGGTCTGTCTCCGCTTTGGACACAATCTAACCTGTGTATAACCCAGGACATGTCATTTCAAGAGCTGAAGCATGTATATGCCCATAGGGCATCCTTTTCTATAGAGTAAACAGTTAATTATATTCTATACCTTGAAAGTTCCCCATAGTAAAAGAATGTGCTAAAACTTTGTCCTTCCAGATTGAAGGTATAGCTTTGTATTAGAGTCGAAGCTTATTGACATGAATTACAGTTAAGTTTTTAAATAAGATAGTTGTAATTGTTTTTTTTTGGGGGGGGATGGTTATTTGTCACAAAGCTATCTTAGCTCTATAGGAAAGGAAACCATGATGTTGCAGGCATACCAGCTCACGAATTCGTTTCTAAAGTATTTGCGAAAGTGGTTGGTTATGTGAAGACTATAAATAAAGGAAAGATTTAATATCTTCTATTACTAGAACTTGTAGTGGGGTAATATGTATGTGAAAAGTTACCCGCTTTATTCTCTCGTTTGTACTATACAAATAAAAGAATGTCACAGTAAAGTAAAAGTTTATTGATATAAAAACCCATATCATAATAAACTTGGAGTTTATTGATAATTGCACACGTCACGGTGTAAACCTGAAGTTTATCAATATTGATAATTTATCCTGTTGATATAATTGATTTAGTCATATTAATTTAAGTTTGATGTGCAAAAATAAAAGAGAATTCACATAGGTAAATATTAAAGAACTAGAAACTTCTTTATGAATTCTCTTACATTGCTTGTTCTCATTAATTAATAGACCAATAAAAATTGGGATTGAATCCCATGAATACTGAAAATATCAAAGGTGAATATGGGTCCATTCACCTGCCATGTATACATCATAAAATGCATCTATGAGATGGTTACATGTGCATTTATTATCAGCCCCTAACTTGAATGCTAGGTTTCTTGCTCAATAATTTAATTTAGAGCATAATTTCCAGATTTTCTATACAAGACAATTCATCTTGATAAGTTAGTTTATATCACTGTTAGTTTAGCAAAATGATCTATTGAGTGCCTCCACTTAATAGCTAAACTATTTCTTATGAGAACAAAGTTATCTATATCTGTTTGATATACATTATATACAAAAGTATAGTACATTCTCCCCTCCCAAGTGATTCAGGGTCAGTAATCAAATAATTTCATCTTATTATTATTGATGTGCGGTGTATATTTTGATTAACACCATAATGCACAAAGGTGGATTTCCAAAGTTGAGGAAGCAAGTTAGTTTTTCTAACATGAGGGGGAGACAAAATAAATAATTGAGAAAAAATTACGTGGAATGAATTATCATTTGTATATCTCGATACTCGAATAAGATAATATGAACTTGAAGTTTATAAAAAGATAATTCATCTGCAATATATAGAAATGCATGCCAAACGCATTTGCTGACCCAAATAAAGTAACTATATTCTCACTGAAAATGCTCTTATTAGAATAAATCCTAGAAGGACAAAGTCTATGGTACGCTTAAAGCGTATAGACAAATCGGTTTCAAATAAAATTCTTAATAAAAAAGATGAGCAATTGATCATAATAAGGAGGCAAGTGATCTGGAAGATCCCATGACATAACACTTCATAAAATCTCAGGAGAGGTTCAGGTATCTAAAAATATGAATGAACAAATATCTATGTTATGTCTTTATGAAAAAATATTGGAACCGATATAAAATGTTCGTCAACGACATCTATAATAGTGCTAAGTATAGATGGGGATCTTAAGTATGTCGAATACAGACACAAAAATATTGGCCAAACGAAAGAGACATAAAATCTCAAGTTTTGTTTCGTCAACGACATCTAACATGACATGCAAAACTTGATATGCATCGAAAGTCTATTTATATGTCTTTTATGACTTAACTTATATGACAATCTCCAAAGGATTTAAATCGCTTAAAGGATATACAATTCTTGGTCCTGAAGTACCACATCCTAAGTGTAATTTGTGCACATATGTATCTTGCTATAACTATAAACATGATAATGTGATAGCGAGAATACCTCTATGGAGATATTAAAAAGGCTATTCCACGACATTATATGAAAACATTACATATATACAAGAATGGTGATTTAAAGTTGCAACATATTCATTCAAGTGATAATATGGTTGATTTGTTCACCAAATCTCTACTGATGTCAACCTTCAAGAAGCTAGTGTACAAGATTGGGATGCGGAGGCTCAAGGATGTGAATTTATGCTCTCATCAGGGGGAGTTAATACGCGTTGTACTCTTTTTTCCTTGCAAGGTTTTGTCCCACTAGGTTTTCCTTGCAAGTTTTTTAACGAAGCAACCAAAAGGCGTATTTCTTGTCACGGCCCAAAAACTGAACTGTCGTGATGGAATCTAATCTTATCCGCTAGGTAAGCCAAATAACAACAATCTGATTCAATTAATATTTAACTAACTCTAATACACTCCCCAAGGACTGGTAGTACAAATCATGAGCTTCTAAGATTAGAATTTACAAAACTGGTGTGAAATAAAAATATGTCATCTGTCTGAAGTATACATAAACAGATTAAAAATTCTAAAACTACCCTGGGAAAAAGGCAGCAATGATTGTGACGCATGTACATCTTCAAATCCAGCTCCTGCCATGTACAGCTACATCAGCATCATAAATCTGCACACAAGGTGTAGAAGTGTAGTATGAGTACAATCGACCCCATGTACTCAATAAGTAACAAGACTAAACCTTTAGAATGAAAGTAGTGACGAGCTCAACGGTACAGTCCAGTATAGAAATAACAGTACAGAAATGTAGGCATGCTTTAAAATTCAACAATTAAACTCAGTACAAGTAAAATAGAACAATTATGAATGATATGAGGAATATAACATCTCTATATCTACATGCCAATGTACATGTTGTATGTGATGCACCTCAGTGGAAACCTCGTGTACTCACACTCTCAAAATACTCAATCACTCAGTACTGTATATGGCCAATCAAGCCCAGGAAAGATCCATCCCAAATATAATATCAACTGACTGTCAGTCACTCAGTACTGTGTAAGGCCAATCCAGCCCAGGGAAGATCCATCCCTTAATATAGATAATTAGGCAAGATCCATGCCAGGGAAAATTTATCCCTCAATATAAATGATTCGGACAAGATCCATGCCCAAGGAAGATCCATCCCTCAATATAAATGATTCAGGCAAGATCCATGCCCAGGGAAGATCCATCCCTTAATATAAATAATTAGGCAAGATCCATGCCAGGGAAAATCCATTCCTCAATATAAATGATTCGGGGAAGATCCATCCCTCAATATAAATGATTCGGTCAAGATCCATGCCCAGGAAAGATCCATCCCTCAATATAAATAATTAGGCAAGATCCATACCAGGGAAATTCCATCCCTCAATATAAATGATTTGGACAAGATCCATGCCTAAGGCGTGCAGCCCCGATCCATATAATAATAATAATAATAATAATAATAATATATATATATATATATATATATATATATATATATATATATATATATATATATATAAAGCATATATGGCCTGCTGCGGTGTGCAGCTCGATTCCATAAATATCACTTAAAATCTCCAGTCTCTCGGGCTCACAATGACATGAAACTCAGCCCGACATGATGATATGATGTATCAATGAATGATAATAGAGACTGAGATATGATATGCAAATGATGGATGTGACTGAGTACAAAATTATAATTTAAACATATAATTCAACAGCAACACAATCATGTAGGTCCTAAAAATATCGACACGTAGCCTAAACATGATCTTTAATACAAGTCTCAGCTCAATTTCTCTAACATGTGAGGAACATGTGGATAATGACATGATTCTTTGATTATGCAACTCTACGAAATTATTTAAGTTACAATTTCTATGGTGCACGCCCACACGCCCGTCACCTAGCATGCGTGTCACCTCCAAATAATTCATATAACACGAAATTCAGGGATTCATACTCTCAGAACCAAGTTTAGAAGTGTTACTTACCTCGAACAAGCCGAATCAAATGCCGAGCAAGATAAATAATACTCCAAAAATTCCATTCCACGCTTATCAACCTCCAAACGATCTGTATCTATTCAAACAACGTGAAAATTAATCACAATGTACTCCAATGCTTACGATTTAACAATTTATAAAAATTCCCAACTCCGCTCGAATAGTCAACAAAAGAGCCCACATCTCGGAACCCGATAAAACTCACAAAATCCGATAACCCATTCAATTACGAGTCCAACCATACCAATTTCATTCAATTCCAACTCTGAATCGGTGTTCAAAGCTCAAAAAATTATTTTTATGGGATTATAGAAAATTCCTCTGATTTCTCTTAAAAATCAATAATCTAACACCGAAAATGAAGATTAATTCATGAAGTATAATCATAAGGGAGTCAAGAACACTTATGTAATAACCCGGATGGTCGTTTCGAGTATTACAACCTCGTCTCCCCATTTACTGCTCAAATTGTGCTTTACGGTTGTTATTTAACTTGCTGGGGTAATTGGTTTGGGTCCAGTGAGGTTTTGGAACACTTAGTTCCAAGTTTTAGAACTTAAGTTGAAAAGGTTGACCGGATGCTGACTTATGTGTAACGACCCCGAAAAATATTTGCTGAGAAAATTAAGGTTTCGTGATGCCAAACTAGGCTTACGTGTTTGAGAATTTTAGGTTGAACAATGCGCCGGGGAGTAAAGGAAATTACTCTGCGAACCGCATAATGGCCACAGAGTGAATCAGAGGTGGGGCAAGTTTGGAGGAAGGTCCGCGGCGCATTATGCAACCACGGACCAGTTCTGCGGTGCATTATGTGATCGCAGAACAGGTATGCGGACCGCATAATGGCCGCAGACTGAAACAGTGTTGCCCAGTTCCTGAGGGCCTTTTTACGACCCATTATGCGGTCCGCAAGAGCATTACGTGGTCGCATATGCGACTGTAGAGTGTGTTTCACAGCTTTATTTTTCTGGTTTTATAAACCCGACCCCATTCTTATAAAATACTATTAGGGGTCATTTTGAAGGGTTTCATCTCATATTTTAGAGAGAGGTGAGAGCATATTAGAGAGAGAAAGAGAAGACCTAGCCATTTGTCCATCAATTCTTATTCAAGGTTTGAAGATTTCACAAGGATCTTGTTGTCACGACCCGAAATTCCCACATTCGGACCGGATGGAGCCTAACATTTCACTTGCTAGGCAAGCCAACGTTAGAACAATATTATCTATTTTTAAAATAATTTTAAATTTATTAATAACAAGGAAACAAATGAGAAAGAAAAGTTTGAAATATAGTAAAATAACGGTGTCTAAATACCATCCCAGAATTGGTGTCACAAGTGCACGAGCTTTTAGAATTATACAAATAAAGGTCTGAAATAAAATAAAGTTATCTGGAAATAAACACACAGCTGAAGTAATTAGACGGGGACTTCAGAACTGCGGACGCCATGCAGTTATACCTCAAGTCTCCTCTGGTAGCTGATATCCGAGCAAGTCTATGGTACGTCGCTGGGACCAACTCCAAAATCTGCACAAGAAGTGCAGAGTGTAGTATCAGTACAACCGACCCCATGTACTGGTAAGTGCTGAGCATAACCTCGACGAAGTAGTGACGAGGCTAAGGCGGGTCACTTACATTACCCGTACGCAATATTAGTAACAGCAACAATAATAGAAATAAATCAGGTAACTATTATAATAATTAAAGACAACTCAGCAGTTATAACCAATTATCATTTCTATCAATTTTGTTGCAGCGTGCAACCCGCTCTCACGATATATTCACTTTCAATTCTGTTGCAGCGTGCAACCCGCTCCTCCAATATATTCATTTTAATCAAGTCTGTCATATATTTATTTCAATCAAGTATATATATATAGACTTTTAAATAAGTATGTTGCGACGTGCATTCCGATCCCCCAATATTGAATTTTCATTAAGTCTATTGCGGCGTGCAATCCGATCCCCCAATATTGACTTTTAATAAGTCTATTGCGGCGTGCAACCAGATCTTCCAATATTAACTTTTAATAAGTGTGCAACCCGATCCTCCAATATTAACTTTTAATAAGTCTGTTGCGGCGTGCAACCCGATCCTTCAATATTTCCATTACAATCAATTCTTATAGAAGAAATTCCCCAATAAATGCAACAATTAATATAAAATCATAAAACAAGCATACAATAATTATGATTAAATTATGAAACAAACAATGACAAATAGCAAATGATTTTAGAAATCAGGGAGAAAATAGGCAGTTTAATATTTAATATGCTAAATGTCAAATAACAATTAAAACACATAATTCAAATAGCATGTAACAATTAATGCAGAAATTCAAGAATTAATATTTGACAAAGAATAAGAGAGAAACAATTATTATAATAATTAATTTATGATTAAAAATAATTTATGATTTTTCAAGTAAGCAGGCAAATAATTAATTTGACGACGTATAGACACTCGTCACCTCGCCTATACGTCGTTCACATGCAATTCACATAAGAAATAATTTAAGGGTTCTACTCCCTCAAGTCAAGGTTAACCCCGACACTTATCTCGCTTTGCAAATTTCAATCAATTATTCAACCACAGTTTTTCCTTTTAAATTTGTCTCTGAAAGCTTCAAATCTAGTCACAAACAATTCGATATATTCAATATTAATCATAAGAATTAATTCCATATGAATTTATAAATTTTACGGATAAAAATCCGAAATTCATTTAATTATTCGACAGTGGGACCCACATCTCAAAGCCCGAAAAAACTTGTGAAATCCGAACACCCGTTCCGATACGAGTTCAACCAGACAAAAATTGTCCAATTCCGATATCAAATGGACCTTCAAATCTAAATTTTTCGTTTTTGGAAGATTTTTAAAAAATCTGATTTTTCTTCCATAAATTCACGGATTCATGATATAAACGAGTATGAAATCATGAAATATAATCAATATAGGATAAGGAACACTTACCCTAATGTTTCCTATGAAAATCGCCCAAACATTCGCCTTAACTGAGCTCAAAATGACCAAAATGAGTAAAAATGTGGACTCTTCGATATATACACTGCCCAGGAATTTCCGCACCTGCGGTGCCTGGGCTCGCACATGCGAACTCGCATCTGCGAAATGGGGCTGCCAGGCGAGGCCTCGCACCTGCGGAGGAAAAATGCGCACATGCGCTGCCTTCGCTTCAACGATCATTTGGTCCACTTCTACGGACGCGCGGGTGCGTGTAGGTTTCCGCACCTGCGGAATTTTTCCCAGGCACGCCCGGGTGCATCTGCGAGAAAAATCCGATCCGCAGGTGCGATTACAGCAGAAGGAAAAATACAGATTTTGCTTAAGTCCGGTTCTTGATCCGATTTCAATCTTTATCAGTCTCGGTGTACTCAGGACTCCGTACGAATATACCAACAAGTCCAATAACATAATACGGACTTACTCGGGGTCTCGTATCACGTCAAACAATGTTGAAATTACAATTCACACCCCGATTCAAACTTTGAGTTTTAAACTTTTAATTTGCAAATCTCGTGCCAAAACATATTAAATGAATCCGGAATGACTTCAAATATGGCACATAAGTCATAAATGACATAACGGAGCTGTTTAAATTTCCAGAATCGGATTCCGTCTCCGATATCAAAAAGTCAACCCCGTGGTCAAACTTGAAAATCTTTAGCCTTTAAATTGCTAGTTCCGTTAAATGGTTATAACTTGAGCTAGGGACCTCCAAATTAAATTTCGAGCATACGCCCAAGTCCCAAATCACAATACGGAACTACCGGAACTGTCAAAACACTGATCTGGGTCTATTTGCTAAAAATATTGACAAAAGTCAACTCACTTGAGTTTTAAAGCTCTATTTCACATTTTAATTCATTTTTCACATGAAAACTTTTCGAAAAAATTTTACGGACTACGCACGCAAGTCGAGGAATGATAAATGGTGATTTTCGAGGTCTTAGAACACAGAATTACTTATTAAATTTAAAGATGATATTTTGGGTCATCGCATTCTCCACCTCTAAAACAAACGTTCGTCCTCGAACGGAGTTAGAAAAAGTAACTGAGCTGGAGAAAAGGTGTGGATATTTACTCTGCATGTCCGACTCAAACTCCCAGGTAGATGCTTCTACCGGCTGACCTCTCCATTGCACCCGAACTGAAGGATAACACTTAGACCTCAACTATCGGACCTGCCGGACTAGAATAACCACCGACTCTTCCTCGTAAGTCAAATCTTTGTACAATTGGACTGAGATGAAATCTAACACATGGGACGGATCACCATGATATTTCCGGAGCATAAACACATGGAACAACAGATGAACCGCTGATAAACTAGGTGGTAATACAAGCATGTAGGCTACTTCACCCACCCCTTCAAGAATCTCAAAGGGTCCGATATATCTAGGGCTCAACTTGCTCTTCTTTCCGAACCTCATTACACCTTTCATAGGTGAAACTCGGAGCAATATTATTTCTCCAACCATGAATTCAATATCACGAACTTTACGGTCGACATAACTCTTTTTCCTAGACTGAGCTGTGCGAAGTCGATCCTGAATAATCTTGACCTTATCCAAGGCATCCTGTACCAAATCGGTACCCAACAACCGAGCCTCTCCCAGTTCAAACCAACCAACTGGCGATCGGCATTGCCTTCCGTATAATGCCTCATATGGAGCCATCTGAACGCTCGACTGGTAGCTATTATTATAAGCAAACTTCGCAAATGGAAAGAAATGATCCCAAGAACCTCCAAAGTCTATAACACAAGCGCGGAGCATATCTTCCAATATCTGAATAGTGCGCTCTGACTGTCCGTCTGTCTATGGATGAAATATTGTACTCAACTCCACCCGTGTGCCTAACTCACGTTGTACAGCCCTCCAGAAATGCGAGGTAAACTGCGTACCTCGATCTGAAATAATAGACACGGGCACACCGTGAAGGCGGACAATCTCACGAATATAAATTTCAGCTAACCTTTCTGAAGAATAGGTAACTGCCACTGGAATGAAATGTGCTGACTTGGTCAACCTGTCCACAATGACCCAAACTACGTCAAATTTTCTCTGAGTCCGTGGGAGCCCAACAACAAAATCCATAGTGATACGCTCCCACTTCCACTCAGGAATTTCTAACTTCTGAAGCAAACCACCAGCTCTCTGATGCTCGTACTTAACTTGCTGACAATTCAGACACCGAGCTACATGTGCAACTATATCCTTTTTCATTCTCCTCCACCAATAATGTTGCCGCAAATCTTGATACATTTTGGCGGTACCTGGATGAATAGAATACCTAGAACTATGTGCTTCTTCAAGAATTAATTCATGAAGCCCGTCCACATTAGGCACACAAATATGACCCTGCATTCGCAGAACCCCATCTTCCACCACAACAACCTGTTCGGAATCACCGTGTCGCACCGTGTCCTTAAGGACAAGCAAGTAAGGATCATCATACTGCCTCTCTCTGATGCGCTCATATAAAGAAGACCGAGCGACTGTACAAGCTAGAACCCGACTGGGTTCTGAAACATCTAACCTTACGAACTGATTAGCCAAAGTCTGAACATCTACAGCTAATGGCCTCTCACCAACCGGAATATACGCAAAACTGCCCATATTCAAAGCTTTTCTACTCAAAGCATCGGCCACCACATTAGCCTTTCCGGGGTGATACAAAATGGTGATATCGTAGTCCTTCAACAAATCCAACCATCTTCTCTGCCTCAAATTAAGATCTTTTTGTTTGAACAGATACTGAAGGTTGTGATAATCAGTAAATACCTCACACGAGACACCGTAGAGATAATGCCTCCAAATTTTTAGCGCATGAACAATGGCTGCCAATTCTAAGTCATGAACATGATAATTCTTCTCGTGAACTTTCAACTACCGCGATGCATATGCAATTACCTTGCCATCTTGCATTAATACTGCACCAAGCCCAATGTGAGATGCGTCACAATATACCGTATACGATCCTGAACCTGTGGGTAATACCAACACTGGCGCCGTAGTCAAAGCGGTCTTGAGCTTCTGAAAGCTCAACTCATATTCGTCTGACCATCTAAATGGGACACCCTTCTGGGTTAGTTTGGTCAATGTGCTTGCTATAGATGAAAACCCTTCCACGAACCGATGATAATAACCTGCCAAACCCAGGAAACTCCAGATTTCTGTAACCGAAGTAAGTCTAGGCCAATTCTGAACAGCCTCAATCTTCTTAGGATCCACCTTTATGCCTTCTACCGATACAACATGTCCCAAAAAGGCAACTCAGTCTAACCAAAACTCACATTTTGAAAATTTGGCATATAACTGATTATTCTTCAAGGTGCAAAGCACACTTCGAAGATGCTGCTCATGCTCCTCTCGACTGCTGGAATAAATCAAGATATAATCAATGAATACAACCATAAAAGAATCCAAATAAGGCTTGAACACACGATTCATCAAATCCAAAAATGTTGCCGGAGCATTTGTCAACCCAAATAACATCACTAGGAACTCGTAATGCCCATACCGAGTCCGAAAGCTATCTTAGGGACATCAGATGCCCTAATCTTTAACTGATAGTACCAGATCTCAAATCAATCTTCGAAAATACCTTGTCACCCTGAAGCTGATCAAATAAGTTATCAATTCTTGGCAGCGGATATTTGTTTTTGATAGTGGCTTTGTTCAACTGCCAATAGTCTATACACATCCGCATAGAGCCATCTTTCTTCTTTACAAATAATACTGGTGCACCCCAAGGCGAGACACTGAGTCTAATGAATCCCTGATCAAGCAAGTCTTGTAACTGCTCTTTCAATTCTTTCAACTCTGGCGGGTCCATACGGTATGGTGGAATAGAAATGGGCTGAGTGCCTGGAGCCAAATTAATGCAGAAGTCAATATCTCTGTCAGGTGGCATCCCCGGTAGATCTGCAGGAAATACTTCTGAAAATTCATGAACAACTAGTACTGAGTCCATAGAAGGGACATCCGCACTAGGATCGCGAATATAAGCCAAATAGGCTAGACACCCTTTCTCTACCATACGCCGAGCTTTCGTATAAGAAATAACTCTGCTGGCAAAATGTCCAGGAGTTCCTTTCCACTCTAACCGAGGTAACCACGGCATAGCTAGGGTCACTGTCTTGGCATGACAGTCCAATATAGCATGATAAGGAGACAGCCAATCCATACCCAAGATGACATCAAAATCTACCATATCAAGAAGTAGAAGATCCACACTAGTCTCAAGATTACCAATAGTAACCACACACGAATGATAGACATGATCTACTACAACAGAGTCTCCCACCGGTGTAGATACACACACAGAAGCACTCAGAGAATCACAAGGCACAACCAAATATGAAGCAAAATAAGAGGACACATAGGAATAAGTAGATCCTTGATCAAATAGAACTGAAGCATCTCTATGGCAAACTGGAATAATACTAGTGATCACAGCATCAGATGTCTCGGCCTCAGGCCTAGCTGAAAAAGCATAAAACCGGTGTTGGGCCCCACCACTCTGAACTGCATTTCTGGGACGGCTTCTAACTGGCTGGCCTCCACCTCTAACGGTCTGACCTCCACCTCTAATGGCCTGACCTCCACCTCTAGCTACCTGACCCCTACCAAAATTACCCCTGCCTCTAGACGAGGCACCACTGAAACCACCGAACTGATGAGGCCTCTTATCAGACCTCTACCCTCTCTCCTGTGCAAGAACCATCTCGATCCTCCTGGCGACATTAGCAGCCGCCTGAAAAGAAATCTCACTTCTGGTTTCCTTGGCCATATGAAGTCTGATAGGATGAGTGAGTCCCTCAATAAACCTCCTCACTCTCTCTCCCTCCATAAGTAGTAAAAAGAGAGCATGACGGGCCAAATCTACAAAACGGGAATCATACTGAGTAACAATCATACTGCCCTGCTGCAGACGCTCAAATTGCTTGTGGAATTCCTCTCTTAGTGTGATAGGGAGAAACTTCTCCACAAATAGTTAAGAGAACTGCTCCCAGGTAAGTGCAGGTGATTCGACTGGTCGGGTCAATGTATAATCTCTCCACCACCTCTTGGTGGAATCCGTCATCTGGAATACAGCAAAATCAACTCCATTGGTCTCAACTATACCCATGTTCCGCAGAACCTCATGGCAGCGTTCAAGATAATCTTGTGGGTCCTCAGAAGGTGTACCACTGAAGTGAACTGAAAAGAGCTTAGTAAACTTATCCAGTCTCAATAAGGCCTCAAAATACATGGCGGGCCTATCACCGGTCTGTACCGGAACAACCGGCTGAACTATCCCAACTGGCAGGGCTGCTGGAGCCTGATTCTGGGGAGCCATCTGCTCCGGAGCGGGAGTAGTGGGAATTTGTGCTCCTCCCCCAGCCTATGAGACGGCTGGTTCCACTTGAAATGTACCATTCTGGGCCACGCCCTCCATAAGACTTACCAAATGGACTAGAGCGTCCTGAAATACTGGAGTGGCTATGAATCCTTCCAAGACCTAAACTGGTCCAACTGGTACATTCTGAACTAGAACTTCCTCCTGAAGATCCACCTGAGGTTCTATAATAGGTGCAGCTGCTCGATCTCTAGACTGAGCTCTACCTCGGCCTCTGCCTCGGCCTCTAGCATGACCTCGACCTCGACCTCTACCCCTGACCATAGTTGCCACCGGGGGTTCTGGTCCCTGTCCATCGATAGAGGTATTATGTGTTCTCACCATATGCGAGAGAATGAGAGTAGAATGGTTCAATCATCGATGATAGAATAAAATTGCACGATAGAATAATAAAGAAGTGATATTGTTCCTAAACTTCATAGCCTCTGAGAGATAAGTACAGACGTCTCTGTACCGATCCTTCAGATTCTACTAAGCTTGCTCGTGACTCGTGAGACCTATGTAACCTAGTACTCTGATACCAGCTGTCACGACCCGAAATTCCCACCTTCGGACCGTGATGGCGCCTAACATTTCACTTGCTAGGCAAGCTAACGTTAGAATAATATTATTCATTTTTAAAACAATTTTAAATTTATTAATAACAAGGAAACAAATGAGGAAGAAAAGTTTGAAATATAGTGAAATAATCCATAAAAACAACGGTGTCTAAATATCATCCCAGAATTGGTGTCACAAGTGCACGAGCTTCTAGAATTATACAAATAAAGGTCTGAAATAAAATAAAGTTGTCTGGAAAAAAACACACAGCTGAAGTAATTAGACGGGGACTTTAGAACTGCGGACGCCATACAGTTATACCTCAAGTCTCCTCTGGTAGCGGATATCTGAGCAAGTCTATGGTACGCCACTGGGACCAACTCCAAAATCTGCACAAGAAGTGCAGAGTGTAGTATCAGTACAACCGACCCCATGTACTGGTAAGTGCTGAGCCTAACCTCGACGAAGTAGTGACGAGGCTAAGGCGGGTCACTTACATTAATTGTACGCAATATTAGTAACAGCAACAATAATAGGAATAAATCAGGTAACTATTATAATAATTGAAGCCAACTCAGCAGTCATAACCAATTATCATTTTCATCAATTCTGTTGCAGCGTGCAACCCGCTCTCACGATATATTCACTTTCAATTCTGTTGCAGCGTGCAACCCGCTCCACCAATATATTCATTTTAATCAAGTCTGTCATATATTTATTTCAATCAAGTATATATATAGACTTTTAAATAAGTCTGTTGTGGCATGCAATCCGATCCCCCAATATTGACTTTTCATTAAATCTATTGCGGCGTGCAATCCGATCCCCCAATATTGATTTTTAATAAGTCTGTTGCGGCGTGCAACCCGATCCTCCATTATTAACTTTTAATAAGACTGTTACGGCGTGCAACCCGATCCTCCAATATTAACTTTTAATAAGTCTGTTGCGGCGTGCAACTCGATCCTCCAATATTAACTTTTAATAAGTTTGTTGCGGCGTGCAACCCGATCCTCCAATATTTTTATTACAATCAATTCTTATAGAATAAATTCCCCAATAAATGCAACAATTAATATAAAATCATAAGACAACAAGCATACAACAATTATGATTAAATTATGAAACAAACAATGACAAATAGCAAATTATTATAGAAATCAGGGAGAAAATAGGCAGTTTAATATTTAATATGCTAAATGTTAAATAATAATTAAAACACATAATTCAAATAGCATGTAACAATTAATGCAGGAATTCAAGAACTAATATTTGACAAAGAATAATAGAGAATGGATTATTATAATAAATAATTTATGATTAAAAATAATTTATGATTTATCAAGTAAGCAGGCAAACAATTAATTTGACGACGTATAGACACTCGTCACCTCGCCTATACGTTATTCACATGCAATTCACATAACAAATAATTTAAGGGTTCTATTCCCTCAAGTCAAGGTTAACCCCGACACTTATCCCACTTTACAAATTCTAATCAATTATTCAACCATAGATTTTCCTTTTAAATTTATCTCCGAAAGCTTCAAATCTATTCACAAATAATTCGATATATTCAATACTAATCATAGGAATTAATTCCATATGAATTTACAAATTTTTCGAATAAAAATCCGAAATTCATTTAAATATTTGACAGTGGGACCCACATCTCAAATCTCAGAAAAACTCGCTAAATCCGAACACCCGTTCCAATACGAGTTCAACCATACAAAAATTGTCCAATTCCGATATCAAATGGACCTTCAAATCTATATTTCTTGTTTTTGGAAGATTTTGGAAAAATCTGATTTTTCTTCCATAAATTCATAGATTCATGATATAAATGAGTATGGAATCATGAAATATAATCAATATAGGATAAGAAAAACTTGCGTTGCCTTCGCTTCTGCGATCATTTGGCCTGCTTCTGCGGACGCGCGGGTGCGTGCAGGTTTCCGCACCTGCGGACTTTTGCCGAGCCATGCTCGTGCGCATCTGCGATCGAAGGCTCGCACCTGCGAGAAAAATCCATAGGTGCGATTACAGCAGAAGGAAAAATACAGATTTTGCTTAAGTCCAGTTCTTGATCCGATTGTAATCCGTATCACTCTCGGGGTACTCGGGACCCCATACGAATAAACCAACAAGTCCAATAACATAATACGGACTTACTCGGGGTCTCGTATCACGTCAAACAACACTAAAATTATAATTCACACCCCGATTCAAATTTTGAGTTTTAAACTTTCAATTTGCAAATCTCGCGCCAAAACATATTAAATGAATCCGGAATGACATCAAATTTGGCACATAAGTCATAAATGACATAATGGGGTTGTTCAAATTTTCAGAATCGGATTCCGGCTCCGATATCAAAAAGTCAACCCCGTAGTCAAACTTGGAAATCTTTAGCCTTTAAATTGCTAGTTCCGTTAAATGGTCATAACTTGAGCTAGGGACCTCCAAATTAAATTTCGGGCATAAGCCCAAGTCCTAAATCACGATACGGAGCTACCGGAACTATCAAAACACTGATCTGGCTCCGTTTGCTAAAAATGTTGACCAAAGTCAACTCACTTGAGTTTTAAAGCTCTATTTCACATTTTAATTCATTTTTCACATGAAAATTTTCCGGAAAATTTTACGGATTGTGCACGCATGTCGAGGAATGATAAATGGTGCTTTTTGAGGTCTTAGAACAAAAAATTACTTATTAAATTTAAAGATGACATTTTGGGTCATCACACTTGCTAGGGCTTTAAAGAGGTAAGAATATCTAACCCTAGTCTTCAATTTCGAGTTTAGGTAAAAATAGATGATTGGAAGTATTATTCTTGAGTGTAAGCGTATTATTTATACATACACGTACCAATAAAGTTTGTGGAAAGATTGTTGAGTTCAAATGGGTAAAGATTGGGTTGAAAATGGTAGATCTTCAAAGACTTTAATTGAAGATTTGAGGGTCGAGTTGATGTCGGAATTTGGTGATTTTTTTATGGTTGGACTCGTGGTTGGATTGGCGTTCATAGTTTATAATTTTTTTAGGTTCTAAGATGTGGGCCCCGCGGCGAGTTTTGAGTGCAATTTGGAATTTTTGTTGGAAAATTAGTATTTTCATATGGAATTAATTCATATGATTTGAATTGATTGAATCGAATTAATTGTGACTAGATTCGAGGCGTTCGGAGGCCGAATCGCGAGGCAAAGGCTTATTGGAATAAAGAATTGCTCGGTTTGAGGTAAGTAACAGTTCTAAATTTGGTCCTGAGGGTATGAAACCCCGGATTATGTGTTATGTGATTGGTTTTGAGGTGACGCACATGCTAGGTGACGGGCTTGTGGGCGTGCACCGTAGGAATTGTGACTTGGTTAATTCCATGGAACTGTGTAGTTGAATAATCTGTTGATATCCGTACATGTTTTCACGTATTAGAGATATTGAACTATAAATCATGTTTAAACCATGTGTTTACACTCTTGGGACCCACAGAGGTCGTGTACATGTTGAATTATCCGCTAAATTATTGTTTCATACTCAGTCACGATTTTACTTGCATATTACATCTCAGTCTATATTGTCCATTATTGATGCATCATATCATTACTGTTTGGGCTGCTTATCATGATTTCTGAGAGCCCGAGAGATTGGAGAGATTGATGACTGAGTGAGGCCGAGGGCCTAATTGTAAGGATATTTATGGGATCGGGTTGCACGCCGCAGCATGTTATCATTGATTTATGCCATGATTGGCTTGTTATAGCACTTCGGCTGAAGGAGCCCCTCCGGAGTCTGTACACACCCCCAGTGAGTGGAGGTACCTACTGAGTGCGAGTGTCGAGTGCTGAGTGATTAAGAGGAATGAATGACTGTGAGAAAAGAGTGATTGTGAGGTTGGAGTGAATGGGATGACCGGGTGATTGTTGCTCTGAGAGGATGCATTGATTTCATTGTTGTTACACTCCAGTTGTCATATATCACTGTTTTGGAAATTCTTGAAGGATATTATCTCCCTTTTCAGTCGAACTTGATATGAAATTACTGTTGAGTTTTAAATGTTGAACATGAAAGCATACATATCTTCTTATGTTGAAAATTACTGTAATTGGACTTAGCCGTTGTCACGACCCAAAATTCCACCACAGGAGTCGTGATGGCACCTAGTCTCTAAGACTAGGTAAGCCGATTTCTATTACATTTTTGAAGCTATTTTTTTTAATTAAATAAATAATCAAAACTAACAGCGAAAATAATTACAATATACAACCTCCCAAGACTGGCAGAAATAATTACAATATACAACCTCCCAAGACTGGTAGTACTGAGTCACGAACTCTAACTGAATAAATGGAATGATCACGAGGACCGAATATACAATACTATTTGATTACAAATTAACAGTACAATGAAATGAAAAGAGTCCAAGGGACTACGACGGCCAAGCAGCTCTACCTTGAATCTTTACGATCGCGCTTTAACTCTGCTCAAGTCTGATACCTCCAATGCCTAGCTCTATACAAAAATGTCCAGAAGTGTGGAGTGAGCACACCACAGCGGTGCCCAATAAGTATCAAGACTAACCTCAATGGAGTAGAGACGAGGTACAGTCAAGACACTCACTAGTCTGATAACTTGTGCAATATAATATACAAAATACTAGGAAACAATAACAATAAGAGCAGGATAAAATAACCAGTGATATGCACAATAGACAACAAGAATACCATTAATATCCCTCAACAATTAATAAACACAATTACACCCAATTAAATCAAGTCCTTCAAATAAATGTCTTTTTGAATAAAAATCCTTCCAAATAAATATTTTGAATATAATTATTTCAATTAAAAAAAATCACCATGTGACATCTCTATTCATAATCATAAAAATACGGGTCTCAGCCCATTTTTATATTTTTCGTAAACAAGGGTCTAGGCCCATTTTCATATTTTTACGGCACCTCGTGCCCCATAATTAAATCATCATATTTTTCCGGCACCTCGTGCCCTCAATTCATATCTCAACTGCACGAACAACTCACGTGCCAAATATCCTCAATGTATATAAGATCCATATGATCAATCTATTTCCACTAAAGTGAGTTTAAAATTTTTAAATCAAGTAAGAAATCAACAAAGAATTGAATTTATTTTTAGAATTCATTTGGGTGAAGAAAGTAACATTTCACTTAAATTAAGGCATCAGATAAACTACTAGTTTGGTTGTAAAACTATTTAATTTAAAATAAAATAATAATTCCTTTTTTTATTTAAATCAACTCAATCATCAAAAATCAGTAAGAAAACCCATAAATATACTTTTTCAAAGTCACGTGCTAAAAATCCAAAGCCAACACAATATAACTAGGAACACAAAATACATGATAATAAAGTTAACTAGTACATCACGGAAGAAGACAAGAATTTACATATTCAATGAAACAAAATCACCAAGACAGGAACATAAATAAAGAAATATCAACAGGGCACTCCCGAGGTACCGCCTCGTAGTCCCAAATCATAAATAAATTCACAATATCTCATTTTCTTATATCACCGTGGGAGCCTTCATATTTAATTTTTAAAGAAATTATTTTTTCCGAAATGGCATCCCACATTTTGGCCATCCTTATCACACAACATAGCTTCTAGTAGTTCCCCTACTAGCCACGCGTTTCAAGCCACCCTTATCTCACAACATGCGTTTCAACACCCTGACCTTATATTACCGCATGACTTCTAGAAGTTCCCCTACTAGCCATGATATCACAACATAATACAACTTGCACCTCAAGTGCCCAAATATTACAACATATCACAAATTGCACATCAAGTGCTCAAATATTACAACATATCACAAATTGCACATCAAGTACTCAAATCTTACAACATATCACAAATTGCACATCAAGTGCTCAAATATTACAACATATCACAAATTGCACATCAAGTGCTCAAATATTACAACTTGCCACAGAAATCAACAACACATTATTTTTCCACAATAAGGAGCCATGACTCGATCATAATATGCACAACATCTTAACAAAATGTTTGGGAGTGAACAACTCAACCGAATAATATTTCACAATTTGGCACTTTGTCTCAATATGATTCATGGCCTTTATAATTCAATACCAAATTTTCCACAACGTGAACTGAAAAGTAATTCATCTTATTAACTAAATTTTCCATTTTAATTATTTGTAGGTAAAATCAATAATGAAAGTGTTTTCCATAAAAAAAAAATGGCAACTCAAACAAACACAGAGTTCACATAAAAGTCAAGTGACAATCACCAATTTATCCTATAAAAACAACATCGGCAAAAAAAGAATGAGGCATGACAAATAAGGGATGTAATAAGTTACAACAATTTTCCAACTTAATACTTAAGGGCGTCTACGAATTTCAACCGATATAATTTGCACATATAAACCAAGTACATAATCATCACCTCGCGTACATGATTTTCAATTGCACAATTTTCACATGCGACTCAATGCCTAAGGGATAATTCCTCCACTCGAGGTTAGGCAAGATACTTAAATTTTTGAAGTTATGCCAATATTCCATAATCGCCTTCTTGCTTGAATTTGACCTCCAAACACCTCGAATCTAGCCACAAATAATTCGATTCAGTCAATAAAATTTATTGGAATTAATTCCATAAGAAAATACTAATTTTTCATCAAAAAATCCGAAATTAGCTCAAAAATTGACCGTGGGGCCCACATTTCGGAACCGGACAAAAGTTACAAAATCCGAAAGCCCATTCAACCACGAGTCTAACCATACCATTATTACCAAAATCCGACCTCAACTCGACCTCCAAATCTTCAAATCTTATTTTCAAATCCCCAAGTTCAAACCCCCGATTTACACCTCAAAAACATATAATCTAGTCGGATTAGTCGATGATAATTCAATATTATGGAGTAGAAATGATCACAAGTGACATAACCTCAAATTTCCCTTGAATTCTCCTTCAAAATCGCCCCAAAAACCGTGCTTGAAGGTCCAAAAATGGCAAAACTCGGAACCCCTTCTGTTTTTAACATTCTGTCCAGGATTTTCGCATCCGCGGTGATTTTTTCGCACCTGCGGTCTTCGCATCCGCGGTGATTGCTTCATATCTGCAGTCTTCGCATCCGCGGTGATTTCTTCACACCTGCGGTCTTCGCATCCGCGGTGATTTCTTCGCACCTACGGTCTTCGCACACGCGATGACTGTTTTCGCACCCGCGGTCTTCGCACCCGCGATAACTGTTTTCGCACCCGCGGTCTTCGCACCCGCGGTGATTTTTTTTGCACCCGCAGTGCCTAGACAGCCCATGCATTTTCGCTTCTCCGAATCACTCCTCACATACGCGAGCTCGCACCTGCGGCCCTTTTTCGCGCAGGTGCGATCACACCAGCAGCCCAGCTGCTTCAGCTCCTCCTCCAAATCCAAATTCGATCTGTTAAACATCCAAAACTCACCCGAGGCCCTCGGGACCCCGTCCTCATATACCAACAAGTTACATAACATAACACGGACCTACTCGAGGTCTCAAATCATATCAAACAACATCAAAACGATGAATCGCACCTCAAATCAAAATCTATGAACTTTGAACTTTCAAATTCTATATCTTGTGCCGAAACATATCAAATCAATCCGGAATGACTTTAAATTTTGCACACAAGTCATAAATGACATAACAAAGCTATTAAAAGTTTTAGAATAATATTTCGACCCCGATATCAAAAAGTCAACCCCCCGGTCAAACTTTCCAAAATTTAATTTTTTTCGCCATTTCAAACTTACTTCCACTACGGACCTCCAAATAATTTTTCGGACACGCTCCTAAGTCCAAAATTGCCATACAAAGCTATTGACATCATCAAAATTCTATTCCGGGGTCGTTTACTCAAAAGTCAACTCTTTCCGTTTAAACTTCTAAATAAGGATTGTTCTTTTAATTTAATTCTGAATCTTCAGTAAATCAAACTCGATCACACCCGCTGGTCATAATACATATTGCAAAGCTGCTCGAGATTTTAAGTCACTGAACGGGGCGTAAATTCTTAAAACGACAAGTCGAGTCGTTACAGCCGTGAAGCTCATCACTATCTTCAGCTCTTTATTTAGTATTATTACTTGCTGAGTTGGTTGTACTCATACTACACCATGCACCTCGTGTGCAGATCCAGGTATGTTCGGACACGGCGGTTGCTAGTTTTTCGAAGTTTTATCCATTGGAGACTATCGAGGTAGTTTCTTGACGTCCGCAGACCTTGACTCTCTTTCCTTTTAGTTTTTGTACTGTTCTATATTTTCAGACAGTATTTTATCAGTCATACATTGTTATCGTTTAGATGCTCATGCACTCAGTGACACCGGTTTTTTGGAGTATTTGTATCGGTATTTGCGAGATTTTTATGTTGTATTTAAATATTATGTTTTCAAACTTAAAGGAAATCATGATTTATTGAGGTTGTCGGTTTGCCTAGTATTAAGATAGGCACCATCACGACAGGTGTGATTTTTGGGTCGTGACAACTTACCCCAAGTTGTGTGGTGAAGTTCCTCTCCAAGGTCGCCCAAACCGAGCTCTAAAATTCGAAAAATTGGTAAAAATGGTGAACCCTTGAATATAAGGCATTCTGCCCAGCGTTTTCGCATTTGTGGATAGTAGGTCGCATCTGCGACCATCGCTTCTGCGGAACAAGCTCGTATCTACGAGACAATCTTGGCTAACAGTGATCGCTTCTGCGATGCCCAGGACAGCATCTGCGGTCGCGCTTCTGCGCAGGTTCCTTCGCATCTGTGGCTCCTGCCCAGCAGTGCCCAGTCCGCTTCTGCAATGGACTGCTCACTTCTGCGGAGTCATTTCTATGACCAAGCTACAGCAGAAGCAGTTGCACCAGCAAATCCCAAATTCCAGCAGCTTCAACAAGGTTTCAATCAATCTGAACCCCGTTCGAAACTCACTCGAGTCACTCGGGACCTCATCCGAATATACCAATAAGTCCTGTAAAATAACATAGACTTACTCGAGGTCTCAAATTACATCAAACAATATCGAAATTACAAATTGCACCCCGAATCGAACTTATAAATTTTTAAAATTTCCAAATTCTATATCTTGTGCCGAAACGTGTCAAATCAATCCAGAATAACTTCAAATTTTGCACACGAGTCATAAATGACATAATGGAACTGTTCTAATTTTCAGAATCGGATTCCAACCCCGATATCAATAAATTCAAATTTTCGGTCAAACTTCCAAACCTTCAATTTCTTACTTTCGCCAATTCAAGCCAAATCCAACTACGGACTTCAAAATAAATAACCAGACACACTCCTAAGTCTGAAATAATCATATGAAGCTATTGGAACCATCAAAACTCTATTACGGAGTCGTTTTCAAAAAATTCAAACTCCGGTCAATCCTTTTCATTTAAGCTTCCAACATGAAATTCATTCTTCCGAATTAATCCCAAAATACCTGAAAATCAAAACCGACGATTCACACATGTCATAATACATCCTATGAAACTATTCCAGACTTTAAATGGTTGGAGAGAGCGTAAATGTTCAAAACGACAAGCCGGGTCGTTACATTTCTAAACATGTGTACTCTTTTTCCTTCTCTAGAATTTTTTTCCCACTGGTTTTATTTTAGTTAATGGTTTAACGAGACACATTATCCGTTGAATAGACATTCAAGGGGGAGTGTTATAAATAGAATTGTATTTAAGGTGAATGTCTATATTTTAGAAAGATTTTAGGGTTTGTTACTTTGTGGCTAAGTTACTTTTTCCCTATAAATAGAGGGGTTTTATTCTATTATAATTTATCCCAAATCAATAAGAATTTTATCTCCCTACTTTTCTTTGCAATACTCTTCTTCTTCTTTTATTGTTTAATAACACTATTATTATTATTTGAGAAATTAAATAACCTTTTATATATTACAAGGAGTATTATTTACATACTTTCTATTGTAAAATAATTAATGTTTATAATAATTTTATGTATTTTCTAATTATCTAAATTTTAATTTAAACTTCGAACCTCTTCAATTCATTTGGAAGCAAATGCAACATTATTGGTTATAAATATTACCTAACCGCTAAAATTATCATTGTGTATATCTACCATTTATTAGAGGGAAGATATAAACCAATAGTAGCTCATAATAAATGCGATTTTTTTATTCTATCTATTTCAATTTATATCATTTAGTTTGACTTGACATAAGTTTTAAAAAAAAAAAGATTTTTAAAATTCAGTTGGTCTTCCTTCTAATCCATTTATAATTATATAATAATAACTATGCTAAAAAATATTCTAGTTCCACATGTAGGATGTGACATTGTTGTTTAATCTTTCACGCTGTGTTACTGTTTTTTATACATGAATAACCAACTCTTTCCGCTGTACCATTTTCTCACTACGTACTTCACACCGCAAACTACGCCAAGCAAGTAACTAACGACAAAAGAAAGATATTTCTAAGAAATTAAAAAAAAATCGAAAAATAAATAAAAGGAAAGAAAGAAGGGGGTGGGGGGGGGGGGGGGGGTTCTAAAGAAATATTGCAATTTCAATGCTTTGAAAATCTCCTCAAAAAGAAGACATGCATGTCACGAACTGAGTTTTATAGCAGCAGTTGTTGACTCTCATCAGGTGCGTCCATTTACGCATTAATGTTTTCTAGGAATTTATTGATGTGCAAACACATATTCAGGAATTTCTCTAAAATATTGCAATTAATTCCCAGAAATGGGTGTTCTTGTTTTACGTTTTGGTTAGTTATTATGCTCATTGTGTTGTTGATGGAAAATGAAAGTTTTCTCTTTTACATGCAGAGAAGAACCATGTATACGGTCAAAACCGGTTAATCCTTCGTACGAACTGGTCGAAATGGTAATGCATTGGATCGAAGATCAGGTTGAGGTCTGAATTCAGGTAATCAAGCTTCGAGCCCTAGGGACGGATCAATGTCGAGTTCGATATCATTATCGAGCTCGAATCCAAATCGAACTATGATGAAGTTATCGAGCTTACGAGACAAAGATCGACCAACAATGTCCCTGAATCAATACAAGGCTCCGAATCAGAATCGATCTCAAGTCAAGATCGAGAGCTCGAGTCGGTATCGAGCTCGAGTCAATATCGAGCTCATAGACAAGAGCCGTTGCAACCGCACTAGGGAAGAGAATTCTGGCAAGAATTATGGAAAAGTTAATTTATCATGGATCTCCCACTATGTATTTTTAATTGTATCTAAAGTAGGATCCCTTCACTATAAAGGGGTTGGTTATTATTTCTGTAAGGAGGAAGTTTTTACATACATGGTAACTGAGAGATCATACACTCCGATATTGAAGAGTTATCTTTTTTTAGCTACATAGATTGATTCATCTTGCTTAATCCATAAATCATCTTCTTTCCAACTATACTTATTTTTCATTCTTTGCAATTAATATTTGTTATTTCCATTTTACTCTTACGATTTATGTCAAGTTATACCACATACCCTTAGAACTACGTACAAATTTAACTCTATCCGTTTTTCGGGTAAACAGTTTGGCGCCCACCGTGGGGCTAAGGATAACAGTGGTTATTTGATACAAATCCGCAAAACACGCCATTTTACGATTGTTTCCGGAAGTGTCTTTGATTTCAGATTAGCAACGACTAACTATCAATTAAATGGCCTATCGACAACGAAGCTGGTCTTCAAGATGAGAACAATAACTTGACGCCCAGGACTGAAAGGCCGCTTGTCGACGTCGTTGAGGCTCGAGTCGAAGTTCCATTAGACGTTAATTCGCATGTGGCCATTGAGGCAAACCTACATTCTGAACCTGAAAATAGCATTCATGGTAGTACTCGATCTGCGGCTCGAGATACCCATAACATCAAAGAAAACGGCGTCAGCTTGCGCATGATTTTTGAAATATTGCAAGCTCAACAGGCAGCAATAGCTTAGTTACAGAGTCAAACCCAGATACCAAGCAGGTCGGAGCCCAGTCCACCTCGAGAAATTTTCCATAGAACGGAACCAGCTAAAGTAAGGTCAAATGAGCAAGAGTCGGGGACTAATCCCGAAATTGCTAAGATGTTCGAAAAACTGACCAAACGAATAGAATCAGGTGAAAGAAGGATCGAGGGAAACGACAAAAAGGTGGAAACATATAACTCCAGAGTTGATAAAATCCCCGGGGCACCACCGATATTGGAGGGCTTAGATTCCAAAGAATTCGTACAAAAGCCTTTCCCCCCAAGCGCGGATCCTAAACCGATCCCAAAGAAATTCTGAATGCCCGAGATTCCTAAATATAACGGAACTACCGACCCCAACGAATATTTCACCTCTTACACATGTGCCATCAAAGGGAACGACCTAGATGACGATGAAATCGAATCCGTATTATTGAAGTAATTCGGTGAAACCCTGTCAAAGGGAGCAATGATATGGTATCACAATTTACCATCTAATTCTATTGATTCTTTTGCTATGCTTGCATATTCCTTCGTAAAAGCACATGTCGGGGCCATAAAGGTCGAGACCAGAAAGTCGGACCTGTTCAAGGTAAGACAAAAGTATAACGAGATACTAAGATAATTCGTATCTCGTTTTCAAATAGAACGAATGGATCTGCCACCAGTCATAGACGATTGGGCTATTCAGGCTTTCACTCAAGGTTTGAACGAACGAAGTTTGACGGCTTCACGGTGGTTGAAGCATAACCTGATCGAGTACCCAGCTATTACTTGGGCCGACGTGCATAATCGGTACCAATCAAAAATTAGAGTTGAATACGATCAGTTGGGGTCTGAACCTGCTGCTAGAAAGGATATCAATCGATAACAAGGTCTGATCAGGGACCGATACTGACCGTATAGTGGAAACCACAGAATCAATGAATTGAGACGTAACCCCGGACAAGGCAACAAAAGAAGTGATCGAGGTCAAGGGTCTCGGGGGCTGATGAATAGAAATGGGTTAGACAAGCCTACCGGACCTAAGGAAGCGTCATGGTTATCGGAGTATAACTTCAGCATTAATGCATCAGCCATCGTGTCAGCTACCGGAAGCATCAAAGACACTAAATGGCCTTAACCCATGCAGACCGATCCTTCCCAGAGGAATCCCAATCAAATGTGCGAATATCATGGCACCCATGGCCATAAAATGGAAGATTGCAGGCGACTAAGAGAGGAGGTAGCTCGGTTATTCAATGAAGGGCACCTTTGAGAATATTTAAGTGACAGGGCCAAAAACCATTTCAAAAACAGGGATTTCGGCAAACAAAACAAATAGGAAGAACCACAGCACATCATCTACATGATCATCGGTGGCGTTGATACCCCTCAAGGGCCGATGCTTAAACGCACTAAGACATCGGTTATGAGAGAAAAGCGACCTCGAACTCAGGATTACGCACCCATAAGAAACTTGTCCTTTAATGATGAAGATGCAGAAGGTGTCATGCAACCTCATAACGATGCACTGGTAATATCCGTACTTATGAATAAAACTAAAGTTAGCGTGTGTTAATTGATCCAGGTAGCTCGGCCAATATTATTAGATCGAAGGTTGGAGAACAACTCGGTCTAGAGGATCAGGTCGTACCCATAACCCTGGTTCTAAACGGATTTAATATGGCATGTGAAACCACCAAAGGCGAGATAATTCTGCCGATAAATGTGGCCGGGACCATCCAGGAAATGAAGTTCCACGTAATCGAAGGCGACATGAGGTACAAAACCCTTTTTGGAAGGCCATTAATCCACAACATGAGAGTTGTATCTTCGACCCTATACCAGGTTCTTAAATTCTCAACATCGAAGAGAGTCAAAACAGTGTATGGAGAACAACCGGCCGCGAGATAAATGTTTGTCATCGAAGAAGCAATTCCGATATCCTCACCTTCTTCAACAAAGGGGTCAGACTCAAAAGGGAAACGAGATGCCAAATAGCAATCACAGACGTCAGCCTCAACCCAACCAGAAAATCAGAAGATCGACGAAGATGATGATCAAAGGATCCCTCGATCCTTCGTGGTTCCCGATGATTCCGACGTCACCCAATCAATGATTGAAGAATTGGAGCAAGTCATATTAATCGAGCATTTTCCCGAATGAAAGGTATACATGGGAATAGGATTAACCCCCGAACTTAGGAAAAGGCTTATTCAATTTCTTATCGATAACATAGATTGTTTTGCTTGATCCCATTTAGATCTAACAGGGATCCCACCGAGTATAATGATGCATCGGCTAAGCCTGGACCCTAGGTTCAAACCGGTGAAGCAAAAGAGAATACCCCAGTCCGAGGTAAAGCACGAATTCATAAAGGATGAGGTAACTAAACTTCTTAAAATAGGGTCCATTCGGGAGGTGAAATATCCCGAATGGTTGGCCAATGTAGTTATAGTCCCTAAAAAGGGAACAAACTTAGAATGTGGGTAGATTATAAGGATTTAAACAAAGCGTACCCCAAAGATTCTTTTTTGCTGCCCAACATCGATCGCGTGATCGATGCCATGGCCGGCCATGAGGTCCTTACTTTTTTCGATGCCTATTTCGGGTATAATCAAATCCAAATAAACCTGTAAGACCAGGAAAAGACTTCATTTGTCACCAAGTATGGAATATATTGTTATAATGTGATGCCCTTCGGGCTAAAAAATGCAGGAGCTACTCACCAATGCCTAATAAATAAAATGTTCGAGGAACAAATAGGTAAATCAATGAAAGTTTATATTGATGACATGCTAGTTAAGTCCCTGCGCGCAGAGGACCATGTGACTCATTTGAAGGAAACATTAGAGGTTTTAAGAAAATACAACATGAAGCTCAACCTCGAGAAATGTGCTTTCGGGGTCGGTTTTGGGCAAGTTCCTCGGCTTTATGGTATCGAATCGGGGGATCGATATCAACCCCGATAAAATCAAGGCTATCGAAGACATCGCCATCGTGGATAGTGTAAAATCCGTGGAGAGGCTAACGGAACGAATTGCTGCCTTAGGCTAATTCATTTCAACGTCGTCAGATCGAAGTCATAGATTTTTCTCTCTACTCAAAAAGAAGAACGATTTTGCCTGGACCCCAGAATGCCAACAGGCATTAGAGGAATTGAAGAGATATCTATCGAGCCCACCACTGCTTCATACTCCAAAAGCAGACGAGAAACTTTGCTTGTACTTGGCAGTATCGAAAATCGCGATAAGTGGTGTCCTAGTTTGAGAAGAGCAATGTACGCAATTTCCCGTTTATTATGTGAGTCGAACCTTAGGGGGAGCAGAAACTAGATATACACACTTAGATAAATCGGCACTTGCACTGATAAGCGCCTCTAGAAAGTTAAGACCATACTTTCAATGTCACCCCATATGCGTATTAACCACTTACCCGCTTCGTAATATTTTGCACAAGCCCAAACTATCAGGCCGATTAGCCAAATGGGCCATCGAACTCAGTGGGTACGATATCGAATATCAACCCCGGATGGACATCAAGTCTCAAATTTTAGCGGACTTCGTGGCCGATTTCACGTCAACCCTCGTACCCGAAGTCGAAAAGGAACACTTGTTGAAATCGGGTACATCATCGGGGGTATGGACCCTTTTCATAGACGGGGCTTCGAACATGAAGGGATCTGGGCTAGGCATCATCTTAAAGCCGCCTATGGGTAGCACTATTAGGCAATCTATCAAAACTACTAGGTTGACTAATAACGAGGCCGAGTATGAGGCCATGATTGCAGGTCTCGAGCTAGCTAAAAGCTTGGGAGCAGAAGTCGTTGAAGCCAAGTGTGACTCTTTAATGGTGGTAAATCAAGTAAACAAAACCTTCGAAGTTCGAGGGGATAGAATGTAAAGGTATTTGGACAAACTACAGGTAACTTTGCACCGTTTCAAAAAGTGGACTTTACAGCATGTACCCTGAGAACAAAACAGTGAGGCCGATGCACTTGCAAATTTAGGATCATCGGTCAAGGAAGATGAGATAAGCTCGGGGACTGTCGTTCAACTCTTGAGATCCGTGATCGAGGAAGGTCATGCCGAGATAAATTCTACAAGCTTAATCTGGGATTGGAGGAATAGGTATATTGAATACTTGGAGAACGGAAAGCTCCCATCGGACCCTAAAAATTTGAGGGCCCTACGAACCAAAGCTGTTTAATTCACAATGACTGCAGATGGAATATTATATTGAAGGACATTCGATGGACCATTGGCAGTATACTTAGGTCCAGGAGACACCGACTACATCCTACGTGAGATTCACGAGGGTACTTGTGAAAATCATTCTGGTGCCGATTCATTAGTTCGAAAAATAATCAGAGCAGGATATTATTGGATCGATATGGACAAAGATGCAAAGGAGTTTGTTCGAAAATGTGACAAATGTCAAAGGTTTGCACCGATGATCCATCAGCTCGAAGAGCAACTTCACTCAGTCTTATCCCCATAGCCATTCATGAAATGGGGAATGGATATCGCCGTCCCTCTTCCATCGGCCCCAGGTAAAGCTAAGTTTATTTTATTTATGACTGACTATTTCTCTAAATGGGTTGAAGCACAGGCATTTGAAAAAATAAGGGAGAAAGAGGTTATAGACTTCATTTGGGATCACATTGTATGTCGATTGGGGATACCCGCCTAAATAGTATGTGACAATGGTAAAATATTTATCGGCAGCAAAGTGACAAAATTCCTCGAAGACCACAAAATAAAAAGGATATTATCAACACCGTATCACTCTAGTGGGAACGGACAGGCCGAATCGACAAACAAGACTATCATTCAAAACCTAAAGAAAAGGTTGAACGACGCTAAGGGAAAATGGAGAGAAATTCTACCCGAAGTTCTTTGGGCATATCGAACAACATCAAAATCTAGTACGAGGGCAACCCCGTTTTCCTTAGTAAATGGCTCTGAATCCTTGATCCCAGTCGAAGTCGGGGAACCCAGCGCCAGGTTTAGATATACAACAGAAGAGTCAAATCACGAGGCTATGAATACTAGACTCAAATTATTGGATGAAAAAAGAGAAGCTAATCTTGTCCAATTGGCCGCCCAAAAGCAGCGGATCGAAAGATACTATAACCGAAGAACCAATCGTCGCCATTTTAAAATTGGGGACTTAGTGCTAAGGAAAGTCTCCCTCAGCACCCGAAATCCAAATGAAGGAAAATTGGGTCCAAACTGGGAAGGACCGTATCAGGTTCTCGAAAATGTCGGTAAAGGATCCTACAAGCTCGGTATTATAAACGGCAAACAACTACCAAGCAATTGGAATGTGTCGCACCTAAAACGATACTACTGCTAAGGTACGACCCTCCCATGTTCGTTTATATTTTGAAACTAACCCTTGCAGGAGTTCGATCAGGAACAAGGATGGATCATTCAACACGAAGCCCTAGGTCTGAAAGCATGCATTGCACTCTTTTTTCCTTAGACCGGTTTTATCCCAAATAGATTTTTCGGAAAGGTTTTTAATGAGGCAACCTTCGATCGTGCTAACTTAGAACAATTCAATAGTATCCGACTAACTTAGAATAATTCAACAGTATCCGAGGCCCCTTTACAATTGACCTCGAATACTGGGGGGCATTACCCCTCAAATATATCAAGTTCGATGCAAGAAAGTTACTTTATAACAACAGGGTTCCTATAGGAAAAATTATAAGAGCCAAATGGTCAAAACGAACCATGCTCATGTAGTTGGCTCGAGCCCTGACACAAAACAGGAACACATGTATAATGACTGACAAAGAAAAAAAAAAATTTACCGATATCTTATATCCAAGAAAAATTCCTCTATTTCGAGATTTATTATGCAAACAGGCTCAAGGGCCGACCATCACTTCGAGTTCGAGCAAGCACTCTCTCGACCATTAAGCCTACGGGCTACACCCCTTCGAGTTTGAGCAAGCACTCATTCGACCATTAAGCCTACGGGCTACATTACTTAGAGTTCGAATCACTAATTCAACTACTAAGCCTACGGGCTACTCTTATTTCGAGTTCGAGCAAATACTCACTCGACCATTAAGCCTACGGGTTACATTACTTCGAGTTCGAATCACTCACTTGACTAATAAGCCTATGGGATGCGTCACTTAGAGTTTGAGCAAGCACTCACTCGACTACTAAGCCTACGCGCTACTCTTATTTCGAGTTCGAGCAAACACTCACTCGACTACTAAGCCTACGGGATACTCTTTTTTCGAGTTCGAGCAAACACTCACTCGACCATTAAGCCTACGGGCTACATTACTTCGAGTTCGAATCACTCACTCGACTAATAAGCCTACAGGCTACGTCACTTCGAGTTTCAGCAAGCACTCACTCGACTACTAAGCCTATGGGCTACTCTTATTTTGATTTCTAGCAAACACTCACTCGACCATTAATCCTACAGACTACATTACTTCGAGTTTGAATCACTCACTCGACTAATAAGCCTACGGGCTACATCATCTCGAGTTTGAGCAATCATTCACTCGACCATTAAGCCTACGGGCTACATTACTTTGAGTTTGAATCACTCACTTGACTACTAAGCCTACAGGCTACTCTTATTTCAAGTTCGAGCAAACATTCACTCGACCATTAATCCTACGGGCTACATTACTTCGAGTTCGAATCACTCACTCGACTACTAAGACTATGGGCTACTCTTATTTCATGTTCGAGCAAACACTCACTCGACAATTAAGCCTACGGGCTACATCACTTCGAGTTTGAATCACTCACTCGACTAATAAGCCTGCGCGCTACGTCACTTCGAGTTTGAGCAAGTACTCACTCGACTACTAAGCCTACAGGCTACTCTTATTTCGAGTTCGAGCAAACACTCACTCAACCATTAAGCCTACGAGCTACATTACTTCGAGTTCAAATCACTCGCTCAACTAACAAGCCTACGGGCTACATCATCTTGAGTTTAAGCAATCACTCACTCGACCATTAAGCCTACGGGCTACATTACTTCGAGTTAAAATCACTCACTCGACTATTAAGCCTACAGGCTACTCTTATTTCGAGTTCGAGCAAACAATCACTTGACCATTAAGCCTACGGGCTACATTACTTCGAGTTCGAACCACTCACTCGACTAATAAGCCCACGGGATACATTACTTCAAGTTCAAGCAATCACTCAACTCGACTTCTAAGCCTATGGGCTACCTTATTTCGAGTTTGAGCAAGCACTCACTCGGTTATAAAGGCTACAAGATCCAAATTCGATCAAATTGCCTAAAGCCTTATGAAAACCTTCATATGGCATGAATGAAACAAAATCTTCTCAAGGCAGAGAATAAAACACAGGCGAGTCAGGAAAAGAAAAAGATCTTTATATATACAAGAATATTTATAATGTACGAAGAGGACGCTACACAAAAAACCAAAATGAAAACTAAGGGCTAAATTTCTTGGTTATCTACGGGGGCAGTCTCTTCTCCATCGGGCTCCTCCCCGCTCTCGGACCCACTCTTGCTCCCATCATCGCCAGCATCATCATCATCATTATCGGAAGCCAAGGCTTCAGCATCGGCTTCAAGCTCTTTAGCTCTTTTTATCTCTTCAGTGAGATCGAAACCTCGAGCATGGATCTCTTCAAGAGTCTCCCTCCGAGATCGGCATTTAGAAAGTTTAGCAACCTAATGTGCTCGAGTGTTGGCGGTCTCGGCTGCCTCTCTTGCTTGTACCTGAGTAGCTTCAGCATCTGCCCGATAGACGGTCACTAATGCATACGCATAGGACTTTTCTTTTTCGGCGTCAGATTTGGCCTTGGCAAGTTCGGAGGCCAACCGAGCCTCGAGTTCCTCTATTCTTCTCGCTTGAGCCAAGCTCTTCTCCTTCATGCCTTGAAGTTGGCTTGCAGTCGATGACAATTGGGCCCGAACAGTTTCCTTTTTTGTAGCGAGAGGGTCCATGCAATATTTCCATCCCATGGTCTCCGCCCTTATTATATCAACTTCCTCGCGAAGTTGCCCAATCGTCTCGCGTTTCTGTTGCAGCTGTAAGATCGAAATATTAGCCTCCAATCCTGAATCAAACCCATGAGTTCTTAATATTATCATTACCTGCTCGGTCAGGTCGGTCTGGTCTTGATGAGCCTTGGCCAACTCAGCTCGAAGGCCTTTGATTTCTTCTTCTCTTTGCTCAAAAAGGAGTCTGATGGCGTTCCTCTCCTCCGTAACCCATCGAAGGTCGGCCTCGAACCGATGCAGCTCAGCTCAAGACCGAGAACATACTTCACGATGAACCGCCACGGCCTGCGAAAAAAGAAGAAAAGAAGTTAGAAAAGAATAGCAAACATAAAAGTAATATCAACGAAGAGAGTTAAAGCTTACCCGATTCAGAGCTTGCTAAACTTCGCAGAAAAGGCCCGACACATCACTAGGGCCAGCAGCGTCCTCGACCCCAGTAAACAAATCACAGAAGGGGTCCTTCCCTTCATAAGACCGGCTCATCTCGAGGGCCCCCAAAGCTTGGGCTTCCCGAATCGCCCCTTCGGAAAAGGCAGGGACAGTGGGCGAGTCTCCATTACTACTACCCCAAGCGACTCACTTGGGGTGTTCTCCTCAGTTCGAAGAGCTACAAGACCGTCCCCTTCCTATATACCCACCGTTTGTTAACTTTGGTGGGAAGCATCCTCGATCTCTAATGATTCGAGGACTCTTCCCGAACCTTCCTCCGATATCTCCTCAGTGTGAGGCGGAGCTTTATAAATCACCATCGATTCAGCTGCCTTTGGGGCATCGATGGTTTTCTTCATTCGGGCCACCAGCACGGACCCGTCATTTTCTTCTTCTTCTTCGTCTTCATCCCTTAAATGCAGAACTGATTCTACGGTCAAAGGAATGGTATTCTTCCTCGGCTTACGAGCCATCCTTGTCCTCAGTTTTGGATCTTCGGAAGCGGAGGCCCTTTTTCTCTTATTATCCTTCACCGGCTTTGGATCAGAGGCTGAAGCCTCTTCATCGGCGGATGAGGGCCTCAAAAACCGCATCTTTGCCCACACCTACATACAGAAAAATTTATTTAAGTATATGGAAAACATCTCGTTCGAACTACCAAAGATACGAGAAAGAGGCTCACCATGATTTTTGGCCTCCCATTGGCCCTTTGACAAATCACGCCACAAGCGCTCGGCGTATGTGGAGGTCGAAGCTAGATCCCGTAACCAGTTCTTGAGGTCGGGGACTGCATCGGGCATCCAACGAACTGCTGCATCACAAAAGGGGGGATATCGGTGAGAAAAGAAATGAAGGGGCAAAATAGTAGGAGATAACAGCAGAATTACACTTACGCTTCATGTTCCACTCCTCTCGAAAAGGCATCTTTTCAGTCGGAATCAGGTCCAAAGTCTTTACTCGAACGAATCTGCTCATCCAGCCCCGATCTCTGTCCTCATATATGCTCGAGAACAGAACCTTAGTAGCCCGACCCTGAAGTTTTATTAACCCTCCTCGAAAGAGGCGAGGGCAAATAATCGGATGAGATGGTCGAGGGTGAAAGGCATCCCCTCCTTTTTGTTCACGAAGTAACGGATCAAAATAACGATCCGCCAAAAAGAAGGATGGATCTGACCTAGGGTTATTAGGTATTGACGGCAGAAATCAATAATAACAGGGTCGAGGGGACCTAACGTGAAAGGGTAAGTATATACACTTAAAACCCCTTTCACGTAAATGGTGATATCTTCTTTAGAAGACGGGATTATTATTTCTTTGTTCTCCCAATTACAATCTTTCTTTAGATGTTCGAGGTGCCTCTCAGTTATCGAATATATATACCTCGATACTGGCTCACATCGGCCGGGAACCGACGAGCCTTTGTCGACCTTAAAATCAGAGGTAAGAACACATGCCCCAAGAACGCACTCCTCAGGCCGTGGCTCCACCGGTATTTTGTCGGCGGCAGGCTGTGAAAAATAAGCTTTTTCTTTCTGAGGAATGGTTTTTGATGTTTTTGCCATTTTTGAATTTAAAGATCGAGAATAGAAGGAGGTAACAAAGATTTGGTGTTTTTGAAGAAAGATTTTGCAGAGAAGAATCACAGATTTGCGAATGAATTCAGAAGGTGTGAGGAAGAAGTTAGAAAATTTAGAGTTTGAAAATGTACAAGTGATTAAAAGTGAAAAAAGGGGTTATTTATAGGTAGAGCAATGGCGGTTCAATTTCGATAATGGCCGACCATCGTCTGACACGCATTAAATGCCTAAGTAAATTGAACCGACGGGACAACTATCACACACGTCATGATCGGACTCGATGCAAACGCCAGTATATATCTAATCGTACCGTTAAAAAATCATGTCGTTTCTCGCTACATCATTCCCAAGAAACGAGAGGATTATCTGTATACGGTCAAAACCGGTTAGTCCTTCGTATGAACTGGTCGAAATGGTAATGCATTGGATCGAAGATCAAGTTGAGGTTCGAAGTTAGGTCATCAAGCTTCGAGCCCTAGGGACCGATCAATGTCTAGTTCGATATTATTATCGAACTCGAATCCAAATCGAACTATGATGAAGTTATCGAGCTTATGAGGCAGAGACTGACCAACAATGTCCCTGAATCAATACAAGGCTCCGAATCAGAATCGAGCTCGAGTCAAGATCGAGAGCTCGAGTCGGTATCGAGCTCGAGTCAATATCGAACTCATAGACAAGAGCCGTTGCAACCGCACTAGGGGAGAGAATCCTGACAGAAATTATGGAAAAGTTAATTTATCATGGGTCTCCCATTATATATTTTTAATTGTATCTAAAGTAGGATCCCTTCACTATAAAGGGATTGGTTATTATTTCTATAAGGAGGAAGTTTTTACATACATGGTAACTGAGAGATCATACACTCCTATATTGAAGAGTTATCTTTTTTAGCTACATAGATTGATTCATCTTGCTTAATCCATAAATCATCTTCTTTCCCACTATGCTTATTTTTCATTCTTTGCAATCAATATTCGATATTTCCATTTTACTCTTACGATTTGTGTCAAGTTATACCACATACTCTTAGAACTACGTACAAATTCAACTCTATCCGTTTTTCGGGTAAACAAACCATTAATTAGTGAATGATATCATTCGCATTTTCCAGGATCGAAGTCCCATCTTGAAGTGAGTTTCTTTCCTTCTCTGTTTGTAGTTTACATTTCCATATAACACATTCTTTCTAAATTCTAATGCATTAGTTATATGGCACCACACCTAGGAGTGCAGTGGGATGATTGTGATCCCTCCAGGGGCGGATGTAGATCGTAACTTATAGCCTATATGTTTATTCGAACCAACAGTTTTGGCTCAGACCTTATATATCAATTAAAAAATCTATTAAATAAATACAAATATACTATAATTTTAAACCAAAGAAATCAAATGGGATGTGGTAGAATTTGGAATTCGAACTCATAATATTCATTTCTTACATCCGTCTCTGGTCATCCTTCTAATCTTTTACCATATGTCTTGAGTTCGAACTCCTGCTAATGAAGATTCTCTTTGTAGAAAGCACTTTACCCTTAGTGGGCCTATCTGGTGCGACTACGTATAAGTAAGTTGCCCAGTGGGTTTCGGACACATGCCTATAGTAGTGAAAACGAATTATGGCATCATGCAACCTTAATATCCTTTACGATTATGCAAGAGAAGAAATGCACTTAAGAAAATGAAATACAAGTAGACAATTGTTGGTTAGAATTGAATCTATGAGGAATCATTGCTTACTTCCCTTATCAGGTGATTAGATTCCCATCTTTCTAATCTAGGGGTAGCATATCACTGGTGAGTTTAACGGTAGGTGGTTAACAAATTCTTTAAGATTTAAGAGAGGTGATCACAACATCTAATAACAAATCTTGTCAGTTTTTCCCTTGCACTCTTAAGCTATGGAACATTGTGAACATTTTTGGCGTTGGAGCTATTCCGCCCATGTCTATTGGAAACAACCTCTCTACCTCCACTAGGTAGGGGTAAGGTCTGTGTTCACACTACCCTTCTCAGACCTCACTTAAGGGACTACATTGTTGTTGTTGTTGAGCTATTCCGCCCATTTCGTCAAAGATAAACAACGCGGATTCTATTGTAAGTCATTCCCAACAAGAAAAAAAAATTGTAGCACAAATAAATTTATGAGAGATTATTTGTAAAAGGGATAACATACGCATGAGATTTTTGGCTATTATCAATGAAGGTAATAGATTATAGTTTTTAAGAGTTGATTGAGTTTCATGCCTATCAAAAATTTTATCTTTCTGCATATTTATGATGGTCTCTGAATGCATGAAAATATCTTGACGGGAATAAAATCTGTCCTTCTTCATCACATCCAATGAAGTGATACTGGCTATACAGATGGGATTATCAGAGGGAAGAGCAGTACTTCAGCTTGAGGATGAGGACCTTGTCAGATCTGAGAATTTTGATAGAAAGACATCTTCTTTGGGCGCCGCTCCTCAAAGATCTTCTTATGATGTCGAGGCAGATGATGACAGTCGTAAAAGTATATTGAATAGCATACGAAAGAACATTCAGATTGTTTTTTTAAAGACATGCCAGCATTTCTTGACATGTTGAGGCCTCAGGCTTAGTTTTTAACTGTGAAATGGAAGTTCTTTTGAGCTGGACAACATTTAAACTTATATATGTCCATCTTTTGATGTCTACATAATTTGAAAAGACAATAGCTTTCTGATCCTTTCTCTGTTAAACTGTTAACATTAGACATTGTATTTGGAACATAAACTGAAGGTTACTGACTTGTTTTTCTCTACAAACTTTTAAAACTGTTATACATTTTCCAAGAAGTAACTAATATCTGTTTGGTTTCATTCTTTGTATAGGCAGCTGGCTTTTTATACTGGACCTACAGGTAGTCTTGTCTTTACCTGTAGATATGCATGTCTATTGTCTCTTTATGTTAATAACTCTAGTAGAGTTGCAAAAAAGAAACAGCAAGCATCTGCGTCACTCATCTTCATTATTGCTTTAATAGATGATTTATAAGTACGTGATGTTTTTGTATCATCTACTGCTTTTGGAATTTTAATCCTTTTTCCGCATTATCTATGTAATGTGTGTGTAGGAGAGTGAGTCCCAACGATATTTATTTCAGGGATTAATCATCAATTGGCTAACTAATTTTACGCTAGTTGTCAGCCTACCACAACTCCCTTCCTTTATCAGGGCTCGAGACGAGCAATGTGAGCAAGCTCAAACGGGCAGCATAGCTTGCATTCAGTCAATACTCCACATAATCTCAGGATCTATTGACCTGTCTCCTGCACCAAGTGGTTACATACCCTTCATCTCCTATCTAAGTAGCATTATTTCCAGTAGCTGTCTTCACCAACTATTTGACTTGAACCATTAGCTTCCTGCAAAATTGCTAGTATCTTCTTTTCCACTCCTAGTTAAAACAAAATGTGCAGCCAATATATTTCATTTAAAATTTTCTAAAGCTACTATCTTAATGTTGCCTTCTGAACATCCTTACTTAAATTACCTGATAATTTAGATTTCTCAGATATAGATCTGCTGTACATGTAGCATATGTTTCAAACTTGTAGTATTAAGTATTATGTTTCTAGCAAACTTTCCCATGGTTTTTTGAAGAAAATATATATGATTAAGTTTGACCTATAAAAAAGATGTCTTGTCCTTTTTGTAGTTGCACAGTATTTAGCCGATATCATCTGGATTAATTCTCAGTTAAAACTTTTGCAGTGGGAGGACTTCTAAATGCAACATTTGGAAATGCAACAGAGTTAATAATATCTATGTATGCTCTGAAAAGTGGCATGATTCGTGTGGTACAGCAATCACTATTGGGCTCAATTCTGTCTAATACTTTGCTAGTGCTTGGATGTGCATTTTTTGGTGGTGGCATTGTTCATTCTAATAAGGAGCAGGTTTTCAACAAGGTATATTTTCATCACTCCTTACATATATGATTTCTGTACACCAATATCAATAATAGTGTATAATGATCTATGAATAACACTAGGATAATTGGATCTTTTTCAAATTTTATTTGTTAGGGAACTGCAGTGATGAATTCAGGGTTGCTTTTAATGGCAGTTATGTGCTTGCTGTTCCCCGCTGTCCTCCATGTTACGCATACTGAATTACATTTTGGGAAGTCAGAGTTGGCGCTTTCCAGATTTAGTAGCTGCATTATGTTTGTAGCATATGGCGCATATCTATTTTTTCAGCTGACAAACCAAAAGAATCTTTACATGCCAATGGCCGAGGTTGGACTTCTTACTTCATGAATTTGCTCCAAATTTTTTTCTTAGTTTAGTTAGTATAATTTCAGGAAGAGGATCAGATTGACGAGAGTTCAGATTATGAAGAAGCTCACGAGATATCAAAATGGGGCTCGATTCTATGGCTCTCTGTTATGACACTGGATAGCCGTCTTGTCGGAGTACCTAGTCAATACCATAGAGGTAAGTCCATCCTATTAAATTTCTTTATCTTTTTCGATCTTGCAATTTTGTATTCTTTAAAAATAATTAATTTTTTTCTTTTTCTCCTTGTTCCTTTACAACTTACTGGCTACTGCTACAGATTTGTATGATTGAAATGATCCAGGTATTACTTTATCATAACTCACAACAAAGAAAAGGTCCTTTTCTATAGAATCTAGCAAAAAAATTGTGGCCTTTTTTTTTTTCCTTTTCCCTTTTGGTTCTTTGAATCCCTCATCCAATAAGCATGACAATGTTTTCAGGGGGCGTTCGTTGCAATAAATATTCGTGTAGCATTTATAAGTGTGATACTGCTCCCGATTGTCGGAAACGCCACTGAACATGCCAGAGCTGTTATGTTTGCTGTCAAAGACAAGCTTGTATTTTCTTCAACTTTATCTGTTACAAAGCTAATGATTTACAATCATCATTCCTCATTTACTAATTTGTGGCTGCGCAGGACATATCTTTGGGAGTGGCAATAGGCTCGTCAACACAGATTGCCATGTTTGGGGTAGGTACCTAAATTATTTTTGATCTATTTAATCAAGATATGAATGTATCTCCGTAGCTTCTTTGCAGTTCATTTCCAGCAATACACCTCACTTTTTCAGTTCTTTATTTCGAGAAATACAAAAACTTTTGTTACTCCCCCATTATAATCAAGAAAACCACAGTTTTAACTCCCAATTAATAGCAACTTCAAATGCCAAGTGAAAAAAGAAGATACTACACATGTTTTTGTTTTGATATCTTTTTTTTTCTCCTTGGTAATTTATGCTTGTTTTCATATGTTCTTTTGGTGCAGATCCCATTCTGTGTGGTGGTTGGATGGATAATAGGGTGTCCTATGAACTTGGACTTCCAAATGTTTGAAACAGCCACACTTCTTATGACTGTCCTTGTTGCAGCATTCATGCTGCAGGTATGCTATCACTCTACATATCTGCAGGTATGCTATCACTCTACATATTTTACTCATTTTTCCCTTTCTGGCTTGAGATGAGTTTATATGGAGTACATGGTCAGTGTGGATTCATATGGTCGACTCCAACTTGTTTGGGACTGAGTTTAGTTGTTGTTGTTGTTGTTGTTGGCCGTTCATCTTCAATTTAGAAATATTGGTGGAGAATTCAATATTTAGCGTTGTTTCGCAGAAATTGCTTGACGACGAAATGTCTAGAGCGGCAATATCTTATCTTGTTAAAGAATGGTTAATTGGTTAACGTTGTCGCAAGTCTTGCTACGGGCTGGCTGCAGTGGCGGAGCCACATTGAACCAAGGGGTGTCAAGCGATACCCCTTCGCCAAAAAATTACACTATATTGCTAGATAATTTTTTATATTTTATGTATATATAATATACGTTAACTCCCTTCGACTTTTCGATGTAGCTAATTATTTATTTTTTGACACCTCTTGATGAAAATTCTGGCTCCGTCACTGCCTGGCTGTACTTGAGTGCTATGATTGGAATTTACATTTATCTTATCCTATTACCACGCTGCATCCTTGCGGTTAAACGATGTCCTTTTTTGTACAGGATGGAACTTCTAATTACTTTAAAGGGCTGATGCCCCTCCTCTGCTATCTTATAGTTGCTGCAAGTTTCTTTGTACATATAGATCCAGAGTCTATATGTGAGTTGCCCTCCCTCTCTTTGTGCAATTATTTTATGGTACCTTGTCGTCTCTATTGTATTTACAAATTTCTATACCTTTTTAGTGTAGATAATATACTAACATTACTATTCTAATATGTATTGTTTTCTTGTTTAGTGAAAGCAAAGTCAAACACACACGCGCACATACACAGCAGTAGATGTGCTCGCACCGGCTGCACCTCATTTCATTTGAACCCCCGTAGCTCTAATTCAGATCTTGTATATGTGTTAAAATCCACTAAATTAGTACAAATAAGGATTTCGAATCAAATAATCAAATGGACTATGGTAGAATTTCAAACTCGACTATCCCATGAAGTTAAAATCCTGGATCCACCTAAAATCTATTCATCATAATCAAATGTGTTGTAACTGACTTTGCAGAGGACAAGCCCAGAAAACATAATGGCTAAATGAGTGATTTCGTGCTAATGCTGAAGGGCCTATGAAGAGTTGCATTAGATGAAGAGCTGCCATTTTGAGCAGTGATTTTGATAAGAATGTATCTGCAGCTATAGCTCAAGCTGGTTGATCAGATTTTCCCCCATTTGTTTAGTATAGTATCTTGCTTCATTTTTTTCCCATTGCTAAAAGTAGTATGTATTATTTTTGTTTATTGTGAGCTTATTATTCATGTAGGACTATATCATATGATGTTGCCTAATAGTGCCAAAAGAAACATTGTGTGTAATTAATTCACCTAGTTAAATCTCTTTACCATGGTTAATAGGTACAAGTTGGTGTAAATAGTCGGTGCCAATAAGTTGCATAAATTTAAAATTCAAGAAGGATTGAATATGATAATACTCAATATTGGTTTCGAAGTGCATAAATAGCTAACAACGAGATTATAAATACTGAAATAACAAGTAATGATTATATAAATATTATGGTATGACGTAAATAAAGATCCATAATTTCTATAATCTTTCTAAACTTTATCTAAATATCTAATCTAGGAAATCATACTACATGGTAGATAACTAAGTTAAAATAAAAAAAAGAAAAGAAACTATGAACTAATTAATTGGAGAAATTATCATCCATGATAAGTCTTGGCTAGTCTTGACACTACTCTTGTGAAACTGTTTGAACATTCACTTTTGCAGGGTGACCACCAAACTCCTCAAATATAACCAAATTGTTGTCACTCTTACGCAAGAAAGATCTTGGTACGTGATACCTATAAAGAAAAAGTGACCAAAAATTAAATTATAATATATAATAATTAAACTTTAGGTTAAAAAAATTAGAACAATATAACATACCAGCGTTGAGTAGGTTGTCCACAATTAGTTGCACACTTTTCAGGATGATAATTACCACGATAATCACATGAACTACTACAGCCATTCTCTTTCTCAAAATCATAAGAAGTTAGCCAATATCGACCAATATTATTTCCATTTACCCAAGCTGTTCCTTTTCCCAATCCCATCATATCCAACACAACAGGATCATCACCAGAGGGAGTCTTGAATGTTGTCTGTAAAAAATAAAAATAGAAAAAATCAACAAAAGAGAAGACTAAAAAAATTCCATGATTTTCCAAAGACCATATAAACCTATTTAGTATAATACATTCACAAAAGCGGAGTTAAAGGGGCAGAAGAGGTTCGTTGAAAAATCGCTTGTTAAAATAAATTATGTATATATAGTAGATGTTGAGCGTGCTTGATTGTACATATGTACTATATCTTATAAAACTAAATTTGAATTATCTTCAAGAATAAGTAGTAGTAAAAACAGTACCTTAAACCATACAAACATTCTGTTTGTTTGGAGAGTTTGTGCTGGTTTCCAATTTCTATGCATGTAATCTTCATCTTCCCAAAGCTTTCTTTCAAGTCCTTCTAAACCAATCTTGTATTCCCACTGGTTATTTGTTAGATCTTTCACAACACCACTTGGTGATTTCAGCACAACTGGACCAAGAATTCCATTCTTGACCTTGTCAAAATAGGCTCCATAATTCTAAGACAAATAAAAAAATTTATTGTCAAAAAAAAAAAATGAATAAATATTATCTATATAAAAAGTGAAAAATTAGAAAATTAATACTTACAGGAAATCCAACAGTGACACTAAGGAGAGATAATGTGTTCTTTCCAGGTTTGATCTTCAAAAGTTGCTGAAAGTCAAAACTATACTTTCCATCTTTCGCCCATTTAGTCCCTAAAATATAACAGAAATTTAAATAAAATTAAACCAAACCTTAATAAAATAAACTTACATCTTAAAACAATTATTATTTATAATACATACCAATATGCTTGCCATTGAAAAATGCATAAAGAACATGTGCATTAGTATGAATTTCAAGAACAGCTTCACCACCATAAAGTGGATCAGATTCTTTAATATCCACACTACAAAAATGCAATCAAATTAGTCGGACCAGTGGTTAAGGATACCAGATGATTAAATTAGAAAATAGAAATAATGATAAACGTAGAAATTATTAAAAAGGAAAGAAAGAAAAAGAGAAAAATATTACCTTGTGATGTACCATAAGTAGTCACTAGTATCATTTGCCACAATCTTTTGGTCAAGAAGTTGATTGGCATATAAAACACCTTTCTTTTTAATGTTGATAAAAGAAGGCTTAAGATGTGAAGGTCTCTCAGCTCTCCAACTCCAATCTAAGCCATTAGGGTTATCAGCATTGTTTGGTTTTCTCACCATCACTTTTTTTGGAGCATTAACCTTGAAAAAAAAAAAAGAATAGAAAATTCATTAACCTTGAAAAAAAAGAATAGAAAATTATGTATTTTGTAAAATAATTTAAATTATAAGAATAAGACATATAAATATGTCATACCTTTGCTGTATTGTATTTGACATTGACACAATCAGGAAGAATACTAACTGACCAAGCAGGAACAGTGTAGTTTTTGCCTTCAAAATTGAATATCCGATCATTTTTGTCATTTGCATTGGCTAAGAAACATACCCTTGAGCCTTGGTATTCATACACAGTAGTCTGGACAAGACCATATTAAAAACATTAGTAATTAATTAGTAAATCGAACATAAATTATTACCGAATAAATTTTAAGAATATATATAAAAGACGAAAATAAAACGGGAAAATGTATATGTATATATACTAACCGTATACTGCCAATCATCATCACCATAAGACTTTTGTGTTGCATTGCCATATGTGAGAAGTTTCTCAACTGATTTAAGTATTTCATGAAGCTCCTTGAGATGTCCATATTTAGGCTGGTTTAATTGTCCTAAAATATTTTGAGCAATAATTAGAATTACCCATTAAATAGTCATGCATTATAATCAAAATGTTAAATTTATAAAAATAAAAATATTTTTCAACTATAATTATTACCATATTCATTAAGGGGTGCGTCATAGTCATAAGTTGTGGTAATATATGGTCCTCCAGCTACACGGCCAAAGTTAGTTCCACCATGATACTACAAAGAAAAAAAATTAAAATAATTAATTTTAAATAATAGACAAAGCAAAGAATCAACCCCCCCCCCCCCCCCCCCAAAAAAAAATCAACGTGAATTATTTACTAACCATATAATAATTCTGCAATGTGCCACCTTTTTGGAAAAAACGAGCAACAGCAAATGCAACATCTTCAGCAGTTCTATGAGGATCTCTACCATTATTCCAGTCTTTAAACCTTGTTTAAACCACACAAAAAAAAAAAAAAAAGTAATCACATATTTAATAATCAATAATTTTTATTTAAAAGAAAAAACCATGTGTATATTAAATTAAAGTTTATAAATTAATTTAACTTACCAGCCAGTCCAATTCTCGGTCCACATCTTGGGAATTTTACGTTTAGGATAAAAGTTATCAGCATAATAACCATTTGCTGTATTGATCTGCCATTTTCAAAATAATAAAAGGCGAAATTATTAAACAATAACATAAAACAATCGAGTTGAATAAGAACAAAATAAATTTTAGCGAGCCCCGTGTATAGAGTCGCGTATTTAGTAAGAGCGTTTTATCCTCCAATGCAAGATTTTCCAACGCAAATCCGTGATTTAGTCGGTTTCAATATATGTACAACATCGAGTGGAAAATTAAAAAAAAAAACAAAAAACAAAAAACTAACCATGGGGTCTGGAGCATCATCTTGTTGACACATGATCCAAGGGACACCAATATTAAGAGACTCGGCAAATTTTGCACACTCTTGAATATATATTTTCCCATCATTTCCATATTCAGATTCAACTTTCCAATTGCCATATTCGTTCTCAATCTAATTTTATTGGAATTAACAAACCAAAAACAAAATTGTAAACTTCACTTCAAATATCACGAATTAATATTTTATTTTTTAAAACTAATAAAAGAGACATAAAACAAACCTGAGAGAGTATAATTGGTCCACCTTGAGAAGCAAAAAGATTTTCTTTTTTCATCATGTCAACAATCTTGCTGACAAAAGTCTTCATCTCATGCTATTAATCAAATTAAAAGAAAAATAAGTATTCGGTTTGAGAAAAATAAAGTTAGTTTAATTTTGAATTAAATGTAAACCAAAAATAATACTTACCATAAACGGAGGATTGTTGGTCCTAACAGTCATATTTTGTATGTTGTTTAACCAAACTGGAAACCCTCTGGAAGAAAAAACAAAATAAAATAAATAAATAAATAAAAGAACATTAAAAATGAAAATTAACTTAAAATATCAAATCACATGATTAAACAGAATAATTACCCGTAATTCCATTCAGCACAGACGTATGGACCAATTCTCAATATGGCATAAAGCCCTTCATTTTGTATTAATTTCATAAACTTCACAAGATCCAAGTTGCCCGAGAAATCATACTAATTATACATAAAAAAGATAAAATAAAGGAAAAAATCAATTATACAGAATAAAGAAAATCATTATCCAAAAAAGTTGGCTAATTAAATATGATAAATACAAACCTGACGATATACAGGCTCATGAGCATTCCAAAAAACATAGGTCTCAACTGCATCAAGACCTCCCTCCTTAGCTTTCTTGATCAAAGATGGCCACATCTAAAAAATATCAAAAATATTTAAAAGGTAAGGTAGGGTTCCCTACAAACGATTTAGCAAAAATTGATTATTGCTTTTATACCATTCGAACTATCTATGGAGTATTGGGCATCAAAATTTGAATATTTCTAGACGGGGAATAATTTTACTACTTGTCTTTCGTCTTTTAAACTTTGCTTTTGATTCACTACCATCATCAGGAAAAAAAAGTCGTTACGCTTTTAATAGAAAAAAAATCATATAACATGCCTCAATTGATTTGAGATTGACGTATCACACAAGGTTGATTGATTGATAACATTTAGCATAACAAAATCACATTATATGGTACAAAATATTTTCGACCTTTTGATAAAAGAGAATAACAAATATTTGATTTACCTCTGCAGTGCTACGAGGATAATGAATGGAACCAGATAATATAATTTTTCTTTCGCCATTAATTTTTAAAGCTCGATCATCATACGTGACTTCAGTAGCAGAAGAAATCAAACAAAAAGAGAAAAGAACCACAAAAAGTAGTAAAAAACTTGTGTATGTAGCCATGGCTGGACCTAAAGTTGAAACTAACGTAGAAAGAATTATTAGAAGTGGCCTCTATTTATAATACATAGTAGTAGAGCAATTAGAGACCTAGTTGAAAACTTTGTTTTATATTCTATCTGTTATTAAATGTGAATTTATTGTGTTTTATTCAAGCTCTAGTTGTTAATTTCTATACAAGTCTAGTTTAGCGCCAACTTTCTTCCATCATTCTCTATCTCTTTTTATTCTAATTGGGTAATTCTTGAAATTTTTTGGCTAGTTTATTTTGTAGATTTTGTTTTATTAATCTTATCGTGTGAAGCATACTATTTTTTTACAAAATACTTGATTTAATTATGTCTAGTAAATATATTACGTCTACAATAACGTAACTTTTATTTTATTTTTCCATCGGAAATGTACATTTTAACCTTTTATGAAATTTAAAATATTATATATTGTGAAAGCTATCAGATATAATTGGATCTTGTAAATGCCAAAGATCCAGTTAGATACCTTACGTAAATTATTATATCAAAAAAATGATTTGTTAAGGGACGAGTTCTAGCTTATATAAAACAGTTATCTTACATGTAAGTTTCAATTCTTACCGACCTCTTTCTTTTTCCTATATAATAGGGGAATATTCAATCAATAAGTTCATCGGTGATAAATTAAAATATGAAAACTTTGAGAAGCAAGAAATTAAATAACTTCGAAATATATTTAAATTTTGAAATTTTGTGAATATTACAAACTAGTTAAAATTGACATATGTCATATGCAATTCTATCCTCTCTTTTTTCTGAGACAACAATATTGGTTTATCTTTTTGAAGTAGTACACGCCAATTCAAATACTCATTGGTGTAACAATTAATTAATTAATTTCTTGTTTTAATTGCATAGTATTTTAGGGAAATAAGTGTTATCAGTTACGCTAAAGAAATTAAGAGGAAAAAAAATAGTTATATGAACATGGAATCAATAGTTGGGTAGAAGTTTTCTATGTTTGTACTCAATGGCTTAGAAAAGTAATACCAAATGAATGCAGCAGTTGATGTAAGTCATATTATAGCACATCGAAGAAGCTGATTGCAAGCTGTATGAACATTTTTGTAAGTCTAATTAAATGTCACATAACAAATCTAATTAAATGTAATTTAACACTTAACAGAGAGCATTAGCAAAGAGGTGCCAAAAGCTGATGGCAGAGACTCATGATTTTTGTGAACAAATTTCGACAGCTTTACTGTGGATAAAGTTTCCGTCACGGACATGTACATCAAATCAATAAGTACACGATATGTAATTTTTAGTGAACTTCTATCACTCAAATTAATGTGTGTTTTTACATCAATATACTCCTTCAACCATAATTAACTTATATGGAATTTGGTATAAATATCGTATATGAATTAAAAAAAAATCTGTAACAGCATACCCTGTTCGAAAATAAATAACTTCTTGTAGTAACTCATTTCCCCTAGTTTTGGGTACCACATTGATAAATATAGTCAACTACATGTACTTACCTTCTAAATAAGCCATTAGTGTAAAGAAATTTATGTATCAAAGTTAAACTTGCCAAAGAAAATGCTGTGTCCAAACAGTTTTTATTCCCTTTTCTTGACTTCTAAGCTAATTCCCTTTTAGTTACTGTCACAATATCTCTCGTTCTGGAGATTGTTGCTGATAGGACTTATTCTCTGTTTCTTGATTAAAGAAATAACTCCATTTAGCCTCAACAAAAAAAAAAGTGAAGTGCTTGAAATGTCAGACTTCCATATTCTTGTCACAAATCGGGCGAAATTTTAAAATTTGATGTGAAGAACTACAATTTTAATGCAAAATGTAGATATTCCAATTCCATGTAGGGAGATGAAAAATAATGACATGTCAAACCATGAGCATAAATGCCAAGGAAATAGAAATGGCACACTTTTTTGCACAGAACACAGCTACACATCCAGTTGAACAGTCAAAAGTTCAAAACTGTACAGTAGAAATTCCAACTCGAAGCCTCGAGCTATCAAAAATAGGGGAGAATGAATTAGTCTTGAACTACAGGTCAAACCACAAGTACAAGAAGCAATATATTAAAAAGTTAAGAAAGACAGATTTGGAGGAACAGAATGATGCAGCAAGTTTCTTAGCTCTAGGTCAAATTTGAAAGCACAGCACAATGAAGATACTTCTCCCCCATATAGAAGCAACTAAATACATCCAGTGACTATTGACCTCGATACGTATGTATATATTTGCTCATTAGGTCCCTTTACCCTGTTGAATTTGATGAAGAAGAGCTGCTGCCAACTGCAATGTTGCCTGCAAGCGCTTCTGTGGGTCCGTTTCCTCATCTGCTGCAGTCTGCAGTTGGTTCAATTGAGTGCCATGTTGAAGATCTCTCGGAGGTGGGCCTGGCAAACTCATAGTTGGTTGTTGTTGCTGCTGCTGCTGAAGCAAATGCTGCATTTGACCAAACTGTGATGATGAAAGATCAACAGCCTGATTGTTTAAGGGCGGAAGATTCTGCTGTGGTCTGTATGAGTTGTCAGGCATGTAAGCGGTGCCTGATTGTCTAGGATCTTGTCCTGTGGGTGTAACCCCAGATTGTCTCTGCTGTCCAAGAAGTGATGAGGCTAACAATGCAAGTTGTTCTGATTGAAGAGGTGCTGACATTGGTGTCTTTGCCTCCAGAGGAGGTCTGTTATTCCCATTTGAATGGATACTTGAAACTTCACCCCTGTAGAAGCTTGAACTTTCATGTCCTGTACTAGGCATGACCGGATTATATCCCTGAACCATTGCAGGATCATTTCTGCCACCGGATGATTGTGAGGTGATATTCTTAGCACCAGGATTCATGTTCTGCATATCATGGGAAGACCAGTTCTGTCCCATGGCAGGGTACTGCTGATTGGCCATGTAATTATTCCTGTCTCCACTAAGTGGCTCCGAAAAGTTACCACTTGGGTGAAGAGAGCCTGGAAATGAAGCAGCTGGAGGTCCTGTATCTATGCCAGGAAAAGACATATTACTACTGAGTCCTGGCCTCTGAGTAGTTGGGTAAGATGTAAGTGCGGAATTAGGCCCAGAAGGCGATATCGGCTTGGCAAACGATGTCATGCCCTGGAAACCGGTAACACTGCTTTCATTATTTTCAGGCTGTTGGTGAAGAGACGCATAACTGGGACCAGTAGGTTCTAATCTCAAAACAACACCAGAGATGCTCAGTTTTCCTGGCACTTTAAGGACTTTCTCAGAGAAGTCTGAAGGAGGTACAAGAAACATAGTGGTCCTATCATCCAATTTCGCCACAGCAGCTCGCTGCTTCTCACCAAGATAATTCATGAATTCATTGTAAAATGCCATGTCAGGATCACTAGCTGGAACAAAGAAGACAACCCAAGAACCAGCTGCTTGATAGTAATGCTTCGCAAGCATGTCTAAACTAGTCCTTGCTGTGCAGTCTAAGAATACAGGTCTGCAGAATTGTGAACCATTGCAAACTCAATGGAAGAAAAAGAATTTAAGTTCTATACATAACACGTGGGTGTAAAGTTCTCAATCTAAGAAGATAAGCTCATTTTTTTCTTAAGTGTAGTAGTTTGATCCCAAAAACCCTGTGAACAAATGTATGAGAAGACAGAAATTCGTAATTCTAAGATGAACGAGAAAGTTAAAACAAGTCTTGTGACTACTTAAGTACCATTCTAGATTCTTCCCATGTACTTGATAACATGAACAAAGATTTCCTACTCCATACAAGAGAAATGATGATTGCCTCCCAAAAGGGCAAGAAGGCGCAAAAATCAATCTCTGAATCTCCTTAAATTAGGTAGAGCGGACTATTAACACTATCCATTTTTTATCTGACTTCTAAGATAAGAGATGCCCTAATCGAAAAATTTCACTTCTACGTAACGAGGTTGTAAAACACTGAATTCTCCAAAGAGTACACTATCAGAGTTCTATTACAATTCATTCTCGGCCATATAAACGGAAAATGATTATATTTGACTTGAGCAAGCCTAAGTACTGTTCTTACAGCATCAATCGCCCGAACACTGTACAAGTCTTGTAGAAAGTTGCTCTAAAGTGATACTTACCTGAATGTTGAGCTTACCAATCCAACATTTAAAAGTTAATTCAAAAGCACATATAGGAAACTACAATTGTTATACAACATGAGCTCCATGGACTAAGTATGATTTTATCAGTTAAAGCAGAGTATATTTGTACTTGTGATATTTCTGTGTGAGGAAGGGCTTCAAGTCAAATGTCTAGAGGGTAGGTGTAACGACCCGGCCGGTCGTTTTGAGAATTTAAGTCCCGTTCGGCGGCATAAGGTCCTGAGCAGCTTCGTATCATGTGTATTGACTTGCGTGCGTGGTCAAATTCAGTTATAGGATGATTCGGAGTCAAATCAGAAGAAGGATTCATGTTTTAGAAGCTTAAGCAGTAAGAGTTGACCGGAATTTGACTTTTGTGTAAACGGCTCCGGAATTGGCTTTGGATGACTTCAACAGCTTCGTATGGTGATTTTGAACTTAGGCGTGCGTCCGGATTTGGATTTGGATTTGGAGGTCCGTAGGGTAATTTGGAGCATTTCGGCGAAAGTTGGAAAAGATGAAGTTTTGAAGGTTGAGAGGTTTGACCAAGAGTTGACTTTGGCGATATCAGAGTCGGAATGCGATTCCGAGAGTTGGAACAGCTCTGTTATGTTATTTGGAACTTGCCTGCAAAATTTGACGCCATTCCGGGTTGATTTAATAGATTTCGACATCGGTTGTAGAAGTTTGAAGTTTCAAAGTTCATTAGGTTTGAATTGGAGGGTGATTCGAGATTTTAGCGTTGTTTGATGTGATTCGAGGGCTCGACTAAGTTCGTATGGTATTTTAGGACTGGTTGGTATGTTTGATGGAGGTCCCGGGGGCCTCGGGTGTGTTTCGGATGCTTAACGGATTGAATTTGGACTTAGGCTAGTTGCTGAAGATTTTCTGGTTTCTGGTGTTTTCGCACCTGCGGAGGGGAGACCGCAGGTGCGGGATCGCACGTGCGGAAGGAGGAGCGCAGGTGCGGTTTGTCAAGCTTGGTCTGTGAGCGCAGGTGCGAAATGGGAGCCGCATCTGCGCATCCGCAGATGCGGAGGATTGACCGCAGGAGCGAAAAGGGCGGCCTGGGCAGAGTCGCAGATGCGGAAGGTCATCCGCAGAAGCAGGCTCGCAGGTGCGTGCCCTGGTCTGCAGAAGCGGATCTTTGGACCTTAAGCCATCTCTGCACCTGTGATGGAAATTCCGCAGGTGCGGCGTCGCAGGTGCGATTGGTAGTCCGCAAATGCAGAATCGCTAGGCAGAAAAGGTCAATTTCGAGGGTTTGATCTCATTTTTAGTTTGGGTCTTTGAGAGCTCGGATTGAGGCGATAATTCAAGGATTTTTCAGAGAGAACTTTGGGGTAATGATTCTTAACTCGTTTATGGTTATATTGCACTAATCTATAGTTGATTTCATCATTTAATTAAGGAATTTGGTTGAGAAATTTGAAAAAAATGGGAGAAGTTCTTCAACTAAGTTTTTGAGTTGTGATTGGGATTTTGACATCATATTTGGATAACTTTGGTACGAATGAACTCGTGAGTAAATGGGTGTTCATATTTTGTGACTTTTACCCGATTCCGAGACGTGGGCTCGGGGAGGCTTTTTGGGGCGATTTTCTAATTTCTTGCTTTAGCTTTGATTTCATTAATTAGATTAGTTTCTTATAGTTGTATTTATGGTATGTAATTGATTTTGGCTAGATTTGGGCCCTTCGGAGTCGTATATTCGTGGAAAAGGCATTGGTACCGATTGATTGAGCTTGGTTCGAGGTAAGTATCTTGCCTAATTTCGTGTGAGGGAACTACCCCTTAGGATTTGAGTATTCTATGCTAATTGTAGTCCGTGTACGCGAGGTGACGAGTACGTGCTCGGACCTATTTGTGGAAAATTGGCCTTTTAGGGTTCTTAGGTCCTTGTATTCACTGAATATGCAGTTGTTCTCGTTATGATTACGTTTCTTAATTACTAGTTTCACTTCTACCTGCTTTTATTAGAATTAATTGCTTCATGATCCACTCTTGTTGTTCATTTGATTCATATGTGCCTTAACTGAAATTGTTATCTCTTCTATTGCCATGTTGTCTTTTACCTAACTGCTTATCTTTAATTGAAGTTATAAGTATCTCTTCTGTAATTGTTCATCCTTAATTGAGGCAATGATTATCCTTATGTTGTTTATCCTTAATTGAAGTTGTTGTGTCTCTTTCGTAATTGCCCAACCTTAAAAGAAGTTAGATATCTTATATTTTAGTTGACTTGTCCTTATTTGGAATTATTCGCCTTGTGTTAGCTCCCTCGTTGTCGAACTGTACATTGTGGACCGTTGTTACATAATATTTCCTTTCTTGTTGAGTTGTTCTTATTATGACTAGCATTCTCTATTGTGGCTACTCCTTGTGAATTAGTTCCTCCGTTCCTTTGAGTTCTGGAATTTTTGAGTTGACTTATTTGTCGTACCCTTGTATTACTGCCATTGTTGTTGTTGTACTTGTTGTGAGGCACGAGGTTTCTGTCATGCGGTTGTTGTTATTGTGATGCACGAGGTTTCTGCCGTGCGGTTGTTGTTATGGGGTTGCACGAGGTTTCTGTCGTACTATTGTTACTGTTGATATTTGCACATGCGACGTAACAAGGCGGGATATATATATGTGGGTTGCGCATGTGGCAAGACAAGGGGGAACATTGTTATGCACGTGTGGCGAGACGAGGCGGGCACTTACTTTATTATTGCACACGTGGCGAGACAAGGTGGGCTATGTAAGGGATTGATTTGTGATGACTTGTGATGGCCTGGGGGCATTCTTGTTGTTTGATGTTTGTGTAGTGGTACACTTACCTGTGTGAGTTTTATCTTGTCAAAAGTTGTTAGAAAACATTCTACGTGCTGTCCATTTCTTTTCCTGTACTTGCTAGCGGGCATGAACTATGTTAGGACACTTGCACAAGCATACACGTAGTTGAGCACTCTTATCGGTTAAGAGGTTTTTCTTGATATTGTTAAGTACAGATGCACACCCTTGTTTACTTGCCTTCTATGTGAGAATGGCTCTATTTGGCACGTGAGTCGTCAATGCGGTTATGAAGTGTAATGAGGGCACAGGATGCCAAGTGTTAGGGTTCAGGTATTGGGACCCGTGAGTTGTGAATAGTATGAGGTTCGGTACCTCGTGAAGTTTATTGACCTAAACCTGGTGTGAAAGTGGTTGTTTTCATCTAGTTGCTACCTGCCCTTCTTTTAATTGTGTTCATCGGATTTAGGTTGTGTTTCCATTCATTCTTCTATGTCATTATTATGGTGTTCCGCTGATAGTTGTTATATCCCTTTCTTACTGAAATTTACCGTATCAATTGCCACTTCGCGTAGTCTTTATGTAGATATCATACTCTGTTGTTTCTATACTTATATTTGTTCAGGTTATTTAGTCCGGTAGGTGTCTTGATTGTTCCTCGTCATTACTCCACTGAGGTTAGTCTTAATACTTGCTGGGTACCGCCATGGTGTACTCATACTACACTTCTGCACATTTTTGTGCAGATCCAGGTATTTCGAAGTCAGTTGATCTTTAGCTAACTGTGCGGATTGTTGCTGCGGAGACTCAAGGTAAACCTGTTGCTGCGTTCGCAGGATTCGGAGTCACCTTCTGATTTGTATTCATACTGTTTACTTTGTTTCAAACAGTTGTATTTAGAAAATTGTAGCAAACTCTGTAGAGCTTATGAGTTGTACTACCGGTTTGGGAAATTGTAAATTTTATAGAGATTTCCATTTCAAAAATTGTTAGATGTTATTTAATTATTGTTGTTATATAATAAATGTTACGCTTGCCTAGTCCCTAAGACTAGGTGCCATCACAATACACAACGGTGGAAAAATTGGGTCGTGACAGTAGGAGCCCTGCAGTTCGAAAAAGATTTCCAACTGGAAGTCGTCTATCAGTTTTTTATTTCAATAACTTGAGAGCTTTAGGGTGAGAAATTATGTCTATGGAAACATTTACCCCTGAAGCAAGTTATTACTTACAAGTTCATGTCTAGATGTTTGCCCACAGGAAAGCATCGAGCGCGACAGACAGCAGTTCCTCCCTTGGCTATTGTACCTTCCCATTTCCACTCAGTATTCATGGATGAGGGATGTGGTTCAGGAGTCAATCTTTTCTGCTCAGCATTTGAAGCCAATTGACCAGACCCCACCTTAAAACCATCAAAACGTGAATTCCATTGTTCATTCTCCTCCGGATAAGGTAGATTCGAGTTCATCATCCGCTCAGGGATCTGTCTATGAACAAGAGATCCAGAATCAAAGTTTTTATCAAGAACCTGGGCTTGAGAAAATTCATGGTACCCCCTGTGTTTTGCTGGTTCCATATCAGTGAAAGGATATTCTGGAAGCTCATTTTCTGGAGGATAGGAGCTGGTCTTCAGTTTCTTAGCTTCATGAAAGACTAAAGGATCCTCAGGCAAGTCCCATGAATCATCATACAATGGATCTTGTCTAGGGAACCGCTGAGGAGAAAACTCACGTATGTCTAAAACTCTTTTCCTTGGAGGACTACGCTGATTGTAAGCATTGTCCCCATGTCCCAGTTCAGAATCCAGAGCTAGAAATTTCCTCCTGTCAAGTGCACCATCTTCACCTGCCCATGAATTACCCCTTCTGCCAAAACCAACAAGACGAGAATCACCAGGATCCATATCTGAGTTAAACCTTGGAGACCTCATGCCATGATCTCCAGAAGCATTACCAAAGTCCCTACCATGCCGAAGGTTCTCAGAAGAACCAATGTGCCCATATGATCTCAAATGTGAGGATGGTGAATCATTCATTGAGCTCCTCTCCTTGTTAGAGGTTCCAGATTCCGACCTCGCAAAACAAATATGTACACGAGGGTTGCCAAATAATTTTCCTTGTAACGTTTCTTTTGCCCTGCAAGCTGCCATCACATTCTTGTATCGAACAAAGGCATAAGTTCTACCAGGAAATGCAGTAATCTTATCTATTTGTCCAAATGGGGAAAAGGCTTTTCGTAAAATAAATTCGTCTACTTTCAATTGTGCAGGAAACCCAATCCATAAAACCTCACTGGGTTCTCCACTCTTATCATTTAACCTTGATTTGTCCGGATGTGGTGATAAGTCAGGAGTAGAGTGGCGAGGCCTCAAGTCCCTTTGTGGAAGTGGAGATCTTCTTATCATGGGACGTTCATCTCGACGTGGAAAATACTCTTCATCCCGTGCTGGAGGTGATGATTTTTCCTGTGATATAAACCCTATTTAGAGCAGAATTATCGCCATTTTTTCTTGATATATTTTTAAATTAAAAAACAAAAAACAAAAGAGAGGTGGATCTGCTGGCATATAGATTAACTTCTTCACCAGAAAGTAATAATTATACATGGTGAGTTGCAGTATCATTGTTGAGAAGTACAACACTAAGAGAAGTAACCTGTTAGTCGAAGAACATGCTGCATTAAGGAATAAGGATCAATCAAAACCCTCAAAATTTAAAACTGGTCTCAGTTCTTGTGAAGGGCTTTCTTTCCATACTCTTGTTACTAGTATACACTCTGCAATACAGTAATACTGCATTATCTTCACGAGGGTACTGTGATAATTGCAGCTAGAATCTGGAAGTAAGATGATGAAGTGTACACATACGCAAACAAACATACATGCATATAAGACATGACAAATACAATCATCTAGATGGACATCAGTTTAACTACTATTTAAACAAGTTGGGAATAGCTCAACTTCCAGGCTCATATCGCCTACAAACACAGAAACCCAAGTCTATAGGGGATGTGGCTACAGCATCATGACTTCAGACCGTCTCTTTTAAGTGCAAAGAGGAAACGCGACGTCCAGACAGAAGTATAAATGTCAATAGATCTGTGTCTTAACAAAAGCAACATTCTTCCGGTAGAAGAAATGCAAGATTTCACTGATGCAGTGACCTGCGGATGTGAAGTAGCTTTGCGGTTTTCCACTGAATTTCTATAACCAATTCTTACAGAAGATATGATAGGAATACACCTAATATTTTACTTGTGAGGCTCACTCACATGCAGCTTTCAGTTACCTTTCTGAGACTTAGAGCCTATTTGGCCAAGCTGTCAAAAACTGCTTATTTTGAAAAGTGCTTTTTGAAAAAGTAATTTTGCAAAATAGCAGTTTATGTTTGTCCAATTCATCTGAGTAGTGCTTTTTGCAAGCTCTTTGTGTTTGTCCAATTCGTTTGAGTAGTACTTTCTGCAAGCTCATTGTCTTTGGCCAATCTTTTAAAAAAGCACTTTTAAGTATCAAATTACGAAAAAAGACAGTAAAGGTTCAATTTGCACTTAATATTATTTAGAAAAGAAAAATAAATTTAAACACTTATTATAAAGGAATTCAATTAAAACATGAAACGTAAAGTAAAAATATAAATTAAAAATTTCAATCAATATAAAATATAGTTATTCCAAATTAATAGCATTGAGTGTGTGGTATTACTTATTGTTTACATGATAATTTAAATATGTCAAAATACATCATTCAATATAAATTTAAAATTTACTCTTAGGAATAGGAGAAGAGAATATAATTATGATTAAAACAAAAAAGAGAAGAAATGTATAGTAGAAATAAAAAGAAAAAGGAAAAGGAAAAGAAAAATGTTAAATTAAGGAGGGATAATTTGAAAAATATAAATTTAGTATAAGGCTATTTTTATCTTGAACAAATTAATTTTCTGCTTCTGCGTCTGCTTCTTGGAAGAAGCTAAAATTTGTAGTTTCTCCCAAAAAGCAAAAACATTGTTTCTGCTACTGCTCAAAAGTACTTTTTCATTTTGGCCAAACACCTTAAATTTTCCGAAAAGTACTTTTTTGACAAAAAAAAATAAGGTACTTTTGGCCTGCCAAAAACTTGACCAAACAGGCTCTTAACTGATCAAATCCATAGGGAAAAAGCCAGGCATAAAGCACAAGTTATCGATAGCACAAAAGCCAAAAACGTGTCCAGGCATTTTGAAGAAGACAACCCAACAACATATATCTTCTGTTCTAGCCCCTAGATTATCAATGAAAGGAAGCTCTAGAGATAGTCAAGTTACAGGACAGCAACACAACCTCTGCACATATTAAAGGCACAATCTCCTAACTTGAAAAGAATATATTTCAAATACCTCAACTTAACACACCTATTTGCTCTTCCCTGGAGTATATCAATGGTGCACTTGAATAAACACCGTGGATGTAACCAATCACTAAGCTAAGCATCAATTTGACAACCTTCATCCTGCCATGAACTAGGAAAACCAGTTGGAGAAGCAGAGTGGGAATAAACAACTAAGAGAAGCTACTCTTCTCCTTTGCTGAGTGAAGCGATAGTGGTGATGTCAAGAAGCACAAAGTGAAAAAAGGCGCCAAGTTCCGCAAGAGCTCTAAGCTAAAAACATTATTAATACTCTTTAGTGAAGAAATCCATATGACAAGAATTGCATGTGCGTACGCAAACACACACACACACACACACATGCATGCACTCATATATATGTACATACACACACATGCATACGCATGCGCGCGCACACACACCTATATATATATATATATATAAGAGAGATATTGCAAGTAAATAACCCGAACAACAATTATATGGATGAATTAATTAAAAAAGCTACAGTGAGTCATATATAAATGAAGTAAAATGATGACAATCAAATCAAAACCATCTTATATTTCTTACTAGGATACAAAAATGCAGTTCTAAAAAGTTTGTCCATTGAATGGGCAGGAGATATAGGAGATATGTTTAGAAAAAGCTCTTTTCACTGGGAAATGGAAAAGATGGTAGCACTATTAGGACCTCAACCAAGTACACTTAGACAACACTGAGCAGAAGTGGAAAAGTTACACCGAAGAAGACGAGGATCATGGTCATTTGCATATTAGTGGCAAAGAAAAATCCTTAAAAATGAGGGAACAATCTGCACATCTTGTAAGTCAAACTTGTACAGTTATTCGAATTGGAATTTCCGAAGAGAAAAAGAAAAGAATAAAAATGATTCCATTTCACAAACCTCACTATAAGCAATTCGGAAACAACAATTCATGCAAAACAAGATCTCAACTAAATTGCCTAACTTCTAACCTGCGTTACAAAACAAGAAAATTGGGATCCTAATAATCATTAAGTGGCATGAAGCATGCACATAAAATAGCACAATTAAACATGGGCATGACTCCAGAAATCACTTTATATGCAAAACCTACCTGAAAAGGATAACAGTTTGGACAGCTTAGAAACCCAAATAGCATACGAGCCTTATTCTGACTAGTCAGGTTCAACCATTTAAAGAAAGTATAGGTCTGAGACCAATCATGTTTTTTGACAGATAGACACATATCCCTCATATACTAGTCAGTGACACATCTAACTCGTGTACTAGTCATCCAGGACCACCTGAAAACAGACAACAAGTGGAGCTCGAGGAAATAGAAAGAGTGGAAGAAATTTCATGTAGATGTTTGTGACTTCAGCAAGGGGATAAAAATACAAGGCTCTTTCATAGAATAGCCAATGCCCATAAAAGATATAATTCTATTGATAGAATAGAAATAAGGGGTACTATTAGAAGATGCAAAAGTGATAAAGGAGCACATACTGGAATTTGTTCCAATTTGTTCAAGGAAGCAGAGCACTGGAAACCAGATAGGAATAATGACAGTTTGGCTCGGATACCATGATAAGAAATGGATCCTGGGTCTAACTCGACCCCAAAATGTAGCTCATGAGGTAAGAATTGCTCAAGACCATACGAGGGGACCAAGTCCCCCATCCACTACCAATGTGGAAATCCAACATCTTGAAAGCTTTTTCTCTCCCAAAGAAGATAGGTTTGAGATAGGGTGAATGCTTATCAGCTGATCTTTTTATCATGGTGATGGGACTCTCGACAGAATGTTATCCGGTTATCCCAAGTTGTGGAGATGAACTGGTCAAGTGGATACAGAATATTGATAAGGAAGGTAGATTTTTGGAAAATATGCTGACAATACTTCGGTTTTGTGTGATGCAAACAAGAGGCAGACTACATCTAAAAAGGATCCTAGTTGCAATCAGGGCAGTAACAGATCTTCATAGAACAACTTATTTTCAAACAATATTTAATGAAATATTCGAGAGCTAGCAGATAAGTTTGAGCTGCAAGGTTGAACAACTGAAACAAGGTATCTGGAAATACTACTTTGCGCAAAATACAAGACAGTAATACATGAAAAAGTCCATTGAAAAATGGGAAAAAAGGCTAACCACGTGGAAGTAACAAAATCTATCTTTTTGAGAAAAATTGTCATTGGTGAATAGTGAGCTTTATAGCATCCCAGCATACCTGATGTCATTAATTCCTATTCCGTCCAAGATAGAAAAGGGTGAGTAGAGTAAGGTTAGGATGACGTCAAGTCGTCAGGCCCCTTATGCCCAGCGCAACACACATGCCATCATGGCTGCCGTAAGGTTGAAAAGAATGCTTTATATAAACATCTCAATGTCAAATACAAAATGAATGAGGAGAAGAATCAAGGAGACGAGTTTCCTAAAAGAGAAAATCGTGGTGGAAAAAGTGTGAGGAGAATTCTAAACTCGAGATATGCAAAATAAAACACTCCCCGAGATGGTACTGTTTTAGGTCATCATAGATTTTTCTATCAATTAAAGTTATTATGCTAACAGATTAAATTTCTTCATAACACCTTTAGGGGTTGTTCCAAGATTCTTTTAGAGTGAATTCCTAGGGAAAGGAAATCAAGAAGGAAGAAAGATGCATCTGATTAAATGGGAAAAGTGATGCAATATAAAGAGGATGAGAAATTAGGATTAAGGAATCTCAGGCTTCACGAAAGCCTCCTATTTAAATGGCTTTGGAGATAGAATAATGGAAAAAATAAGCATTGCAAAGAGGTCATCAAATAAAAATAAGTGCACAATATCCATAGAGTACTCCAATTCACGCTCCACATGGATTTCATTCTGAAAACGTATTAGTAGTTTTCGAGATGAGTTTGAGAAGGGAAAAAAAACGCTGAAAGTTGGTGATGGAAGGAAAATCAAAATTTGGGAGGAAAAATGGTATGGGATACCGAGATTTAGGAGGAATTTTCATGACTAGAAGTGGAAGAATTTCAAAACTTAAGTCGGTTTATTTAACAAAGACGGCACGTCAAAGGATAACCACCACGATGTATCGAGGTTGGGGCGGGCGGGGAGCAATGGAGTATTCTTGGTTAAGTCATATTATGAGAAGCTCCTGGTTCGGAGGAGGCTTCCTTCCATATATATCTATTTAGATCTGTAAGGTACCCAAAAAGGTGTGTTTTTTCACTTGGCTAGCAGTAAGAGGGGTAATCTAGACCTAAGTTGCTCGGACTCGAGTGCGGGTGTCTGATACGGGTGCAGATCTAGAGGTCGGATCTTTCATGATCTAAATTTTAAGATTCGGGGATACGAATCCAGGTAGGGATACGAGTGGGGGAATTCCGCTAAAAATAATTCAAATATCTAAAAATAAAGTTATAAAAATATGTTTAAATTATGAGAGATTATGTGAAAAACATATAAGGTATTTCGAGAAGGAGAAAATATTGATCAACAGGAGAATCCGAGAATGAGATAAAAGGAAAGGCATGACATGAAAATTTCTATGTAAAAGGTATTCCATTTTGTTCAATTTCACCCTAACTTTTGTTTTAATTTCAAAAATCATTGTGTATGTCCTGAATTTCTCCGTCGACTTTGGTCAAAGTACCCAAAATCGGTTGACCAAATCCGGTACGGATCCCACACCCACACCCACGTCATGCCAACACGGGTGTAGCACCCAAAGTGAAGAGTCCGAGCAACATAGATCTTGACAGCAGAGAATATAATAAAGAGGAAGGTTACGTACATCATTTGGTGCTTTATATAAGAGAGTCGGTGAAGACGTCAAAAATCTCCGCGTTCATTGTTTGATAGCCTTGAGGCTATGGCGGACAATGTTTTCAAAGGCTCATTTAAGGCGCGCTTAAGCCTTGAAGCTTAGTAAAGCTCAAGGAGGGTGATAAGCCTTGCCTAAGCGGTGCTTAAGTGTAGGCAAGGTACTAAGGCACGCGCCTTATTACCCACGAGTTCTATCTTGAATCAAGCAATACTAAAAAACAACAATGATCGGCAAATAAGTGTATTAGTTGTTAAGGAAAACGTTATAAGTGAATTTGTTACTTTTTTCCTGAATTACAACAAACCAGTGAATTTCTACAAAGTGGGGTCTGGGGAGAGTAGTGTGTACGCAGACCTTACCCCTACCCTGGGAGGACAGAGTGGTTGTTTACGATAGACCCTCGGCTAAACAAAAGATGGAAAGAAGCAGTAGCAACAAGTAATAGCAACAGCAAGATAATAACAATAAAACAGTAGGTAGTAATAGCAATCTTTGAATAAAAGGATACCATATTAACACTAATGCTACCGGTCTGAGAAAGAAAAAGAAAAATGCTCGACTACCTACTATCCTTCTACCCTAATTTTCTTGAATTACACATATATTTAATACCATCCTTCATTGTGCTTTTTTTTTTTTTTTTTAACTAAAGCCTACACTTTAATTGCTCTTTGCGCTTAAAGCCCCAATAGTCCTAGAGCGCTTGTTAGAGCTTTTCGCCTTTGACAACACTGATGGTGGGATATTTTGAGATAGTTTGGAATAATTTAAGTGATTGGCGCACTCTAAATGAAGTAATGTTCGGCTCGAACTGTGGTAGATCGAAGAGAGGACGCATGGCGTGCGATGTTGCTCTACTAGCACTTATATGGGTCGTTTCGCGAGAAATAGAGGAGAGCTTTTATTCCTTATTCCTTACTTCAACTTTGTACAATGGTGGAATAACCTTTAATTCCTTATTTCCTTTTTGGTGCACCCATGAGGTTCCTTTATGTATAGAAGAAGATTGTGTGTCGTACGTTGAAAGCTAAAAAATTTTATTTTCTACCTTTAGGCATATTTCTTGTATATTTGAATTTTTTGTGCCCAAATGTTAATAAAATTAATAGTGTAGCAAAAAATAGGGGAAAATACCTCAGCAGAAATCTTCCCTAATTTGTACAGCCTCGTGGTTAACAGAAATTGTTGCATTGCAGATTGCTGGTATGTAAGTAGTTGGAATTTCCAATTTAAAAGAAATTTTAACGATTGGGGCATCCAGCAGTAGAACGATTAAAAGACCTGCTGAGAATGGTTGAAGGAGTTACTCCACAGGACACACAATGAAACTATGTGCTGGACAGGTAGAAAGGATGAAAAACTTTCTACGAAGTCCCATTACGAACTACTGGCAAGGTATTCCACTAGATACTGCATGGTCATGGAAGAACATAGACCTTTTTCTGTATTTTTACATGGTAATGGTTACCTTAGGGCTTAGTTTGTCAAAAGAAAACAAAAATCCTCTAGGCAAAGTACAGAATGGCTATGCAAGATAATCTGGAAACAAAATGCTACAAGCAAGGTAGCACGCTTTGGATAGATAACTGCACATCAAACGTGTCTGACACAGGAAAATTTGCAAGAAGAGAGCCTTAAACTTATGCAGTTGGTGCTGCTTATGCAAAGAGAACTCGGAAGTTGTGAATCATTTGTTGATATTGTAAATATGTATAATGTATGGAAGATTTGGTAATTGCTCAAAAAACATGTCGAGCAGAATTGGTGTATGTTCCTAAATCTTTATGGGATTCAATTGATAATGCCAGGTAACCTAAGATAAGTATTGAGCAGCTGGCAGGGGCAGCGAACAAGAGCGGAAGCTGATACAGAAAACCATCTCTTTATGTATTCTTTGGACAATTTGGCCAGAGAGAACACATAGGTGCGTGAAGGTAGGTAGGAGAATGCTACATTAGTTAAATATAGATCTATCCAGAATCTGAAAATTTTGGTATAGGGCTCCTTTTGTAAATGATATAGTTTGATTTCATGGAATTTCTACACTGATAAGATTCAAATCCAGCAAACTTCTGTACTTTCTCAGTACCAAATTTATGAAGAAAGAAAAATCTGAGATCTCAATATTAGAAATATATCATGCTCATATTTGGTCTTATTATACCAGAAGAATTTGATGCATGCCGAGTTTTCATCTTGCAATTCTGTCTTTACATGATATGAGAACCTCTCTAGGGAATTTAAGATAGCTAGAAATAGGCAAAAACCAGTTGCTAGCGGAAATAACTGGAAAGTGAGAGGGTGAGAGACACCTAGGGGACAGGGGTCAGATGAAACGGATGAATACCAGCAGCTAACACTGTCCCCTGTCCCCCAAAGAAAAACAATGAAAAATCAGAAGCAGATGGTGCTCTAGAAATATCACAGAACACTGAGCAGTTGTTACATCCCGTACTTTCGTACGTTGAAGTGCGTCGTAAGTGAGTCGACGTAAGCTCGGAGAGCAAGACTATTCTCAATTTTATAAGTGTTTAAAACCATGAACAACACATGTTGGACAGTTTAGAAGTTAAACGAATCGAAGAAAGTAAGTTTCGTCGAAAGTCGGCAAAAGTTATCGCAATTTACGTTCATAAGTTTATTGAAATTTGGGTCTAATGTCACTTAACTTTTCTCCCAATATAATTGGAGTTACGGGGTCATCCACCCACCAAATTGAAGGCCTACGAGTCTAAAGTCTAGTTTCCAACATAAACCGTTTGTCGATACGGCGTCGGAGCAGAGAGATATTCGCGTTTTTGCGAGACTGCATAGGTAGCCCCCTTTGGGACCCACATAGACAGTGGAAACTTATCCAATTATATATAAACGGTGGAGACCCCATTAAACCTCATTTTTTGACCGAAATTGATCCTCACCCTCTCCAAACACTCCCAAGGCAGTTCCCTACCATTCAAGTGAAGTTCTACAAGCTTGGGAAGTGATTTCTCCTTTAAAAAAATTTGTGATGTTAGTTTAGATTGTTCTTCCCTTTGGCGCTGTGGAATTGAAGTTACTTCAAGTTGAAGCAAGACATAAGTGGGTTGATTCTTGTCGTCCAAGGTAAGAATATCATTCTTCTCCATGTATTTGAGCTTAATAGAGCTTTAGATGGGTTGGATAGCGATAAAATTGCAAATAGAGGTGGTTATGTTGAAGTTGGGTACAGAGTGTTGTTGTGTGACGTTTTGAGGGATTGTTCTGGTTGTTCTTCATGTGCTGGACATATAGTTGTTGATTGTTGTTGTGTTGATGTTGTTCTTGACTTGAGGGATGTAAAAGAAACGGAGGCGATGCTGTCCGATTTGATGTAAAGCAAGCTTGTTGCTCATTTGTTAGTTAGCATGTTTCTCCTGTTGATGCTAGTGTTGTTTCATTTGTTGTGTGACGTGTTGGGACTGGTTTTGTGGTATGTATATTTATGTGTTATTGATGGTGTAATGAGGATTAGACAGGAGTTAGACGAAGATATATGTTGTAGAATCAATGTATAGAGCGGTTTGTCGTTCGTCGGCTAGTTGTTATGCTTCTCTTCATTAATAATAGTATTGTTTCTTGTGTAGCGTGATTTGTGGAGAAGGCTAGTTCCGTCATCAACGCGAAAAGGTCAGCTTAGAGGTATGTAAGGCTATTCGTTATCCTCTTCTTAGGCATGAATCTATAGTGAGTTTCCCCTCCAGAAAAGTGAGTTCCAAAATGAAATGCTTCGAAATGTTATACTCGTCATTCAACGGCTCCTTATGTTTTTACTTGATGTCGCCCTAATAGAATGTGTTTCATATAACTCTTCACAACCCATGTTCTTTTCCGGTGAGTGTTATTGAGCTATAACATCTCCCTCATAAAAACCTTCTTAGTATAACAACCTTTAATGCGAGTTGTTCTACCCATGTATTAGCTAGTTGCATACATTCCTTACTTGAGATTGCCCCAAGGTCACGAGTTCCACATGTTCAGTAGTAATCCCTTGTTTCTATCCGAAAATGCATATGAACCACAACGACTCCCTCGTAAGTATTCATATATCAAAACGACCGTCGTTAAGGGTTGCTCTACTCATGCCTTTATAGCCCGTACATGCCTTAACTGGTAGCACCTTTGTAGGTCCAATTTCAAATGTTTGTTCGTAGCTTCTTATCCTATTTAGAAGACGTCTATGAGCTATAGTGCTTCCTTATGAGGACTTCGGTATCATGACGACACAAGTTGGCACTATGTGAGCTGTTTGTTGCAGACGATTGCAGAAATGATGAGATTGCCTTTTGTTGATAGTTATTGCTTGTAGTATGATTTGATTACCTTAGTAGAAGTTATATGAGAACTCTACTTGTTGAGGCATGTTATTTGTACGATAAATACGTACAACAGACGCGTCTAGTGACCTGGTAGTACATGAGCGCTAGCCTGGCAGATACAGGCATGATAGCCCGATAAATGAAGGATACACTAGTCCAGAAGTACCGGCTTATTCCAGGAAAGTACAGACTTACGAGTCTGATAGCTAGCACATACGTATGAGACGACACGAGTAATTAGCATTTCGGTTTTATGTGTTCATGTGACTGACATATGATAGACTAGACATGGTATAAGCTGTGAGATGTTGTTATAGAAAATTCAGGAAAACAAAGCTACATAGCAATGCTACGGGTCCTGTTTGGTAAGACTGGTATATGACCTTCTAGACTTACTGTATGAGTGAGCTCTGATCTCCAGGTGATTTGACCCCTTGTTTTATCCGGTTATCTTCCTTCAGCATTCTTTTATTTGATTGCAGTACTTATTTATGATTATTCAGTTGCCTTACATACTCGGTATCTTATTTCGTATTGACATCCCTTTGGCCGGAGACGCTGCTGAAATGCAGCAGGTTTCAGTAGGCAGTTTGACGGACCCCCCCATAACAAATAATTTCAGTTCCATTTGTTGATCGGTAGACTCCATATCATCTGGAGTGTAGCCGAGCCTAGAGGTCCTTATGTTTTGAATTTATATATAGACTTATGGGTAGGTCGGAGCCCTATCCTGACTATGTTATGTCTGTCAGATGTTCTTAGAGGCTTTTGTAGACGTATGTGTACCTGACAGATGTCTGTGTTGGTTGAGACCTTGCAGGCCCGTGTGTTGCTATATATATATATATATTTGGGATTTTGTGATTGCAGGTGTTGCAAATGTGGTAAGATACTAGTTTTACGGAATGGGTCACTCACGTACGTAAGGCATTAAGTGCCTATCCACCTCAGCTAGGTTGGGGTGTGACAGCAGTATGGTGCAGGCAGATTAAACATCTTCACATGTAGCTGTCTTAAATTCATATGACACCAAGCAGTACACCTATACAGCCTCTAGGATTTTGTCCTTCATGATATAAGTTCTGCTCTGGAGGGCTTGTAGTCTCAAGTGCTCACACAATGGTCCAAGTGATTAATCCCAAAACAGAAGTATCAAAACCTCATCTTAGACAAATCTGGCAGCTGAGCACCTTTGAAACAATAAAACGGACTGCAAATCCTGTTTCTGATTTAATATATAAATAATTTACGTTACCAAGTGGTGCAAATTCATAAGCATTATTTTGGGATCACCAATGCCTTAGACCCCCAATGTCATGGAAATCAACTGGTATCATTTTCCAAAGTTGGCCACACAGCAGCATGAGAAATAGACAGCATAAATACATAGGTGGAATACAATACTTGACTTCTATGCCTGGCGGCAACTCGGATCTTATGCTCTTTAGATGCCCAGTTTATCTGCCAGTTGTCTGGCTGTAAAAGGAAGAGGTTAGTTCACAACACTGGAAGCCGAAGACGAGGCGAGGAAGGCAGTTATAGAGCAGCAGATAAAGAAGAGATTTAGGCAACGGATATAGAGCCAATTCCAGTAGACTTATTGGAAGGTCCCATTGGCGTGCATCCAGTAGAATTCAACCTACAAATTCGCCAATTATGAGTTGGGTCCAGCCGGTAGCAGAAACATGCTTCCACTTGTTCCTAGATTGTGACGCTAATTTGGGATAGAACCGTCCGGTCCGCAAGACTATGAACGTATAAAAATAGGCACGCCCCTAGACCAACTTCATGGTGGACATATAAAAATAGGCACGCCCAATTCAGTGAACCTCTAGAAGAGCGAAGTAGAATCATCTCATCCAAACAAAGCATGTAAATATTTCAAGAGCTGACCAAAAAGATGAGGGAGGCAAACTCATTTAATGCTATGTTCAAGGATATTCTTTCTGTATATTCATTTGTTTAGGAATCAGGATTTAATTAAATTCAAACATGCAGTAGGCAAAGTAATTCAAACGCCTCACATGCAAATAGATATAAATGGATCGCCTTCCCCGGAGGACCTGACAGAAGTAGGAACAACTTAGTGAGCAGCAGTCATGCATTTTGCTCAAGTGATGATACTCTCTGTTTTGCGACTATAATATTGACAATAAGTTATACTTAAGCCACGTACTGACTTCTATTTGCATCTTAGCATCTATGTATGGTTGGCAGCTGTAAAATTTTCTGAATTAAGAAATTTCACTTTTCCTGAAAATATCATCGCTAATTATCCAACTCTTCAGCCTTACTTCTCCTATAATTTTGTTTCCAGAAGCAGAGGGAGTTTGCCTCAAGATCGGTACTTTCTGAATACAGACTAAGTTAGATCACAGAACACCATAGAAAGAGATAATTGTGTCACAATTTCAAAGCATTCAAGTAGGTCACATAAGAGAACTGCAGCTTATTTTTACATCAATGACCACCAGTCATTCAGGTCATGTATGTGAATTTGATGTATGATGGAATACATCCAGAAAGAAAATTGAGAAACCTTTCTTATCAGCTGATGAACTGCCGGATTCAAGTGTTCAACTGGGGAATGTTCTGTAGAATGTCGTGTCATATACTTTAATTTGGATACATCACTCACAGTTCTGGATGGTTTTTTGATCAGTTTGTTTCGTTAGGTGCTTATTCAGTCCAAACATATGGTTGAGAATGAGAATCCTTATCACTTGGGTTGTTGCAGTGTCACTGACACCATTATGATCTAAGAATTGGGGTTTACTGTGTTGGAGTGAATTCTAGAATAGCTAATCTATGTGTTTCCTCTTAATTTGGTTCATTGATTCAAAAAGGTAATAACCGGAACGCTATGGATGAAAGCAGTTGTAATTCTACTTTGTGGTTTTTGAAGGCACCGCACATGAGATGTTGCTTGTGAAGGACTTCCAGTATAAATGAGATGTAGCTCATAGGAATTTATTTAATTGTGAAGCCATGATAATAGTAGTTTGAACTAGATCACAACTAAGAAACCATGCAATTTGATAAATTTTCGTGATGCAAATTCTGATAAATCTGATATTAATAGCCTTTTATTATGGAGATGTGTTGCCAATGTAATTTTAAATGAAAACAGCAGTAAGATGCGGATGGTTAATTTTCATCTCTGGAAAACTAACAGGCCTACATGATGGTCCCTCAATCCCAACTGCATGCCATACAGAAAGGTCATAGCAATAGATGTTTTCCTGCTTGAACAGGATCTAATTTTGATTGTTTACTCTCACCTTATACCACATGCTACAAATACTGTTACCAATTCCAAAAGGCAACTGAAGATGAAAAGGAAAAGGAAACGGAAACAATTTACTAAATGCTAGCTTTTTTCTTTGTCATGGCAAACTAATAAGTAATACCTTGTCATGGAACAAGGTCACTATCTCAAAAACAGGTTCAGATTTATGCTCTGCCTTGGGGAAAAATCATCTCTTAAATGCATATGAATAAGAAAGAAACAAGTGCATTCAAACACTCGCAAATGTGTATATGGTGCTTCTGCTGCACTAGTATGAAGTTAGTGAGGTGCTACCTAATGCAGCTTGGACTATCCTAGAACAAAACGAGCCATCTAAAATTAGGACTTAACAGATAAATGCTGCCACTGAGCAGCTATGTGGTCCAGCTCAATTGCGGCACTAAGCAGCCGGAGGTTGATTAAAAAGACAGTCCACCTGTCCTTTAACACATCCGATGAATTGACACCAGCATCTATGCTCTCACTGGTTATTAATGAGCAAAAGTGCTAAAAGAAATGCATAGTTGGATACTCTACATGACTCTGATGGCATTTTACAGTGATCAAAAACAGACATTGCTTGAGCAAGGAGCTCGGTTCCTGATAACTGATTTTCATGGAAACACAGTAAAGGAGACAAAAATGGAAGGACCTTGTAGCCATTGTTTACTCAGATGATCCATAACTTGTGGATTACAGAGCGCACTTGGTGTGGTGTAAAACCTCTCCTGAATCCTGTGAAATTTCTCGTCACTCCCTACCCTCACAAATTAAGGCTACAAGATCGCTTGAGGGAGCAAAATACAAGGACATTCTAATATTTTAGAATTGCTAATGCCACAAGACAATCCTGCTATGTCACTGCCATATTCTGCATGTTTGCAAAATATTTGTGGAAATTTAATCTGCTGAAAATTTCGTGGAATTGTCTTTAGATTCTCCATGTCATATAGGTATTGGATTTCATTTCTCCTTTGGTTTCAGATGATTAAATGTTTGACTACTTTAACCAATTGTTACAATTTTTCCATCTTTTTTTTTTTTTTTTTTTGTGTGTGTGGGGGGGGGGGGGGGGGGGGGGAGTAACCACCTGTTATGATCTATATTATTAGTGACTTAGTGTAAGTTGTGTTAGAGCTTTGAATTTTGAATTATCCTAATTGATTACTCATCATTTGCTCAGGATAGAGTGAAAACTTCTGAACTAGTCAAAAGAGGCTGAAATACACTGGATGGCATATGGTTGACAATGGATGGAGTACTGGGCCATGCTTGGCATATTTAAGAATTGGACCCCCTTAGGGACACACAGTACTCACCACACCAACACCCCCCCCCCCGGATAAATACACACCACAAGTCCCGTTCATAGGTCATTTTTTATCTTTTATTGAAGGATATCATGCAGGAGTTATTGTACAAATTATACCAGATTGCTGCTCATTTGAAATATTGCTCACTTTTGGAGGTTGCTGAAACAACATTTGCAAATATTTGTGTTTAGACTGCTGAACTTCTACTATTTTCCTTGGTCCAATGGCTAACTGCGGTTTCACCACTTGCCTTAGTCCGGATAAATACACACCACAAGTCCCGTTCATAGGTCATTTTTTATCTTTTATTGAAGGATATCATGCAGGAGTTATTGTACAAATTATACCAGATTGCTGCTCATTTGAAATATTGCTCACTTTTGGAGGTTGCTGAAACAACATTTGCAAATATTTGTGTTTAGACTGCTGAACTTCTACTATTTTCCTTGGTCCAATGGCTAACTGCGGTTTCACCACTTGCCTTAGTCTGGTGGTTAAGTCTTCCATAAGATTCTAGACAATTACACCAATATTTATACATCTACTTTTAATGTTCGGATCATTTCTGCTTATATTAGACTAGTCTAGAGTTCAGTCCATGCCTACAAATCGAGTTACAGAAGCACTAACTGCACCCTACTTCCTAGCCACTGAAATAAATTCTCATGACCTTCCGGCTTCCACAACAATACTGTACATATAATGCTGCCATGAGGAGTCCAGTATCCTGATTATTGAGTGAAAGCAGATAGAATGGCAAATGGAAGATCAAGATCCAGATCAAACTTGGATGGTTGCATTAATATTAACAACAAACGTTTAAGAGTAAGAAAATGCATTTCATAGAAACTTTCTACGGAAAAGTATAGCAGTATCAAGTGCTCTGCCGAGAATTTTCTATGCACAGACAACAACGTCACAAGGAAAATTAGGCAAAGGTTGACAAGACTAACCGCCTTTGTAAACTCAATCCTAAGTGGATTGCCAGCAACAGCATAGCCTTGGAGATGTCTTATAGCAGCAAAAGCCCCTTCCTCGTCTCTAAAATTAATGAAAGCATAGCTTCGACCTGGTTGAAATGCCACACTTTCCAGGTCTCCGAAACGTAAGAAGTGATCGGCCAATGTACTTTCCGAAAGACTATGAGATAGATTTCCAACCCAAAGATGTCTGGAAGGGGGGTTTTCGCGACCATGATGACTCTTCTCTTCAGATCTTGGAGGATGATCCCTGCGATATCTATCTCTCCCTCCTCTGCCAGTCTGCAAAAGAACCATGTAAAATTTATAAAATGTTTAATTGAATCGTACCAGTCTCTACTGGGGGTTATTACTCATTTTTGTACTTGTTTTTTTATTTTCCAATAATTTCTTCAATTAACAAAACGAAAGAGAATAAATAAGATTCTCTTAGCTCATTCGGAAGGATCTCATAATTTCATTATCCATGACTGTTTATGTCTCTAGCATGACCACTTGATGAAATCTGGAGTAAGCCAAATTTCATGGAAAAGAAAAATTCTTTTATGACAGTGGTGTCCATGCCACCTTGCGCACACCTCGACTATTTCACCGGGTACCTGCTACCTCCTACAAGCACATGTAGGAGGTAACTATGCCTACCAGCAGATATGAGGAAATCACCTACCAAATATTATCGTAATGAAAGGGGCACAAATTGAACTGAATGGATACCGAAGATTCATGGAACCAACCGCAACTACCTTGGGGTCAAGGCTTACTTGTTTTATTAAATAACATGTAACACATACCCAGGCAGCCTGGTGCACAAAGCATCCCGAGTTCGGAAGCACAAAAGAAATTGTACTAATAGTAATTCAACAAAACATACAAAAGCCCTAATGAACTAATGACAATGCTTAAACTAACTTGAATTAGCAAATTCAGCAAGGAAACAAAAAATAATTCAACTCTATACACCAAAACAAACAAAAGCACAAATAAACTAATGGCAATGCTCAAATAAAACAAAGTACATAATAATATCAACTACGTAGGGTAACTGAAATAGAAAAGTTTTCAGAGAAGAAATTTACCGACATATGTAGATTGGAACAAACTGAGGAATTGCAGTTTACGGCATAAACTCTTGTAAGAGAGAACACAAAGGGAGTGAGTGGATTAGGGTTTGAGCAATATGGGATAAATCACCGGCGAATCGAATTGGACCAAATATCAGAAGATAGGTGGGTCGTGGTACGTGGCCCCCTTTTTGAGCAAATGTTATTCCATCACATTATTTTACTATAGTTAAATGATATATTAAAGTTAAATATACTAACTAAAAGTTTTGATAAATTGTTGAATTAAAGTATTTATAAAATTAATATATTGATTTGAAGTATATTTTTCCCTTTCTCGGGTTCCGTGATTTGAGTACAAATTGCAACATTTGTATTTTGATGTAAATATAGCTATATAGTTTGTAAAAACAAAAATTAATGTAACATGTTTAAAATGCATTAAAGTATATTTTTTTAAACTAAAATATCTTTAAAAATGCTTGCAAAAGCGTAATAATGATGCTTGGCTCTTCGTATGGTGAATAAATCGAGAGGATGAAAAATGTACTCTTGTAATTTATTTAGTTGTATTTAGTTAAATAAAACTTAAGAAATAAATGAATATATTTTACATAATTTTACCAAAAAGTGACCATTGTACCCAAAAAATTGGTAAGTATTTCTACATGTTTTATGTAGAATTTATATTATCCAAATCCCATTGCAAAAAAAAAAAAAAAAAAAAAAGCAATCATGCCATATGATTTTTGGTAGAATAAGCATGCGTACATGTACATGATACATCCAAATAGTTAATGCAATACTATAAGTTTGGATTTGACTTAGGAAATTACATTTCAAACATGTCACAAACAATAAAATTTGTTTTGTTTTCTTTCTCTCTTTCTTAACTTACTTAAACCACATGTGGTAAGACATTTTGGCTAGCTAATAAAGCCAAAATTAAAAGAATGGTTATTTAACTAGAGATATTTATGTTTTTAAAAAAATTGAGCTTAAAATGTTATGGGCAAATCACAAAGAAACAAATGCACTCGAAACTTTCACGCATCTAGAATATTTTTGTGCATCAAAAGTTTAAAAAGGATATTAAACAAAAAATATACACACACTCGAGTCATCAAAACCTCATTGTCTTTCAAGTATAAAAAGTAAATTGTAAACCCCTATATGTATGTAATACTAGACAAAATTCGTATGGGCAAACTCGATAGTAGACGAAAATTATCCAATTGCCTCATAATATACGGTATATGTTTTCGACATGTCTTCAAGAATCTATATAATACACTCAGCCTTTCCATGAGTCTATGAATAGAAATTTGTGTTGAGATCCACTCGAGTGTTCAAAACATCTTGGGTCTTTCAGAAATGAGAAGTGAATCGCGAACCATAATATAAAATAGTAAACACTTCATATAACAAAATTCTCATTTACGTATAACTCGCCAAACTAAGTTTAGGATAAGTCCTCTTGATTGGGATAAAATCCTTTATTTAGTCCATCAATCTATTGGTAATCTTATGACGAAATTCACAGTGACTCACTCTCATTTCCATCATAGTACTTCTATCAGATAAGCAAACCTCTTGGTCTTTAGTTTTCTATTTTGACTTGCTCACAAGTCAAGAATCTAGATACAAAGTTTATACTTTATACTATCTTTCATTAATAAATATATTTGAAGTTCACAAATAATAATAATAGTCGTCCACAAACCACTTGACCATGTTAAACTTAGTCTAGACTAAGTATGGAGCATAATGTGCTAAGCACATGAATAATATGGACGTCCCTCTATGCTTAATTGTCTACCCAACTAATAGGTTGAACTCCCTTTTCTCTATTGATCGAGACCTTTGGCACATTTCTAAATATGACATTTGTTCTCTCCCAACCTTGAAAAAGATATTCTAGGCTAAAGAAAAAGTCACCTCAACCTCCTCTAATTGAATCTCATGAGCTTCTTAATATCTCTAGCTTGTGCCTTTGCTTCAACCAACTCTATGAGATTTCTAACTAGTACGATAAAGTATCTAAAGTGCATAAGATATAATTTATACATTCACTCCCATGAAGTAAACAATGAAAAGCTCGGTAATAAGTTGAATGCTATTTATTTTTGGTTTGATTACAGGCTCTTTCTCAAATTGTGTAAAAAAAAACGTGAGGAGTGGGTCTACTGAGTAGAGCTGTCAATATGGGTTGGGCCGGGTTAGTCTAGCCCAGCCCACGTGGACTTTAGCAATTGACAGACTAGGTTGGGTTAGCCCACCATTTTGATGGGCCTTATAATGGTCAGCCCATCCCAGCCTTATATGGGTTGCGGGTCCCCACAGGCCGGTTTATCATTTTATAAAATATAATTTTATATTTTTTCTTTAAGTTCTAACCTATAAAAAGATAAATATTTAAAAGTTAATAAATATCTTATTGAATTTTTTTTGCAAAACTTAATAACTTTTTATTTTGTTCCAATATATCACAATAAATACACACAAAAAAGTAAAAGATAAGACTATATTTCATTCACTAAAATTCAAAACTCAAAACAAACTATTCAAGAGAGCGTCCATGACGCTTATGAGATATCCAATACATCATCTTCATCAAACACATTTGAATCCGCTTGTAACAAAGTTGTTTTAACATCTTTACTTTTATCTACATCTACAGTTCATATGATATATTAATTAGTTAATATTAAGAATGATTAAATTTTAAAAACTAATAATATTCAAATGCATATAAAAAAAAATATTACCAGTTTGAGTTTGGAGAAAACCGTGGACCCAATTTCGAGTAGTAACAAGTATTTGGACATTTTTATGATGGATACAACTTATGTACTTTGTCAAAATATGCCCACCAATGCTAAATGTTGATTCTGATGCCACAGTGGTAATAGGAATACTAAGTACACCATGCACCATCACTGAAAGATCAGGATATTTTCTAGAATGGTCCTTTCAATACATGACAACATCCATCTCTTGGAACTTCTCAAGATCACGCTTTGGTTCCTCTAAGTAAAGATTCAATTCTGACTTTCCATCATTGAAGGCAGTATACTTTTTATATTTTCTATATTTTAAATAAATATTTTTATTAGGCCCATGGGCCGGCCCAGCCTCAACCAAGCCTTCCGGGCCACAGGCTTACTCAGGTCGGACTTAAAAGCCTCGTTTTAAATGGGCTTCAAAAACTCTAGCACAACCATGCTAAATTACGGGCTGGATTGGGCTGGCCCAATGGGCCAAGCCTATATTGACAGCTCTGCTAATGACTCAATGAATATATAACAACACTGTGAGAGATTGAATCGGAATAGGTTACAATATTGGAGAACGAGAGTATTTATAGGATTATCTAGTTGTAACTGTTTCCTAATACTGTGCTCGCCCGTTACGAGTGTTATTAGCATATCTCGTATGTTACGCCTAATGAATTTATAACCTAGCTATCTTAGAGTTTATTGGTATGAGGGAGTTATCTACCCGATTTTCGGTGGCTATCTGAATGGCCTACTCTGATATTGTTCTATCCGATATAGGTGGGGAGAATTTAGGATGAACTTCTCGAATGATTCTTCGGTCTTTGACTAGATGAATTCAGTTGATCTGGAATGGCCTAGAAGATCCTAGTATGTGTGCCACATGTTGATTCTTGTATTAGCCACGTATTTAGTTTTTTTTTGTCAATACAAATAATTTCCAACTTTTTGGATAATTTTCAGGAGTTATCCATGAAGTGGAAATATTTAGGTGAGGAATGAATCGTCTATGGTACCATTATTCTTGAATCTAAATTAGCAGAACTCTTTTCAAACTTGTATACGATTAAAATCGGGCCCACCCGATTTTACTATTTGACCGAAACCGGGAGTTTGCATCGAAAGACGACTCCGAAGTAGATCGGATCGAGGCACGAAGACAAGGTACCGAGATCGGGATTCGAGGCACCTGCCAAGATCGAGGCCGATAGTAATTGAGACTGAACGAGATAAACATCGAGCAATTCCGAAGATTGCATAATAACGAAAAAGTGAGATATCCACGACCGGTCGAAGATCATGGCGGAAATTTCGGAAAGAATCGAATCAAGAACGGTTGTTTAATTAATCATGGGATTTACTTCTGTAATTAGAATTGTACCATATATAGAATTTCTCTACTATATAAAGGGGAGTTCTAACCATTTGTAGGCACGACTGATAACAAAGCAATATAATTTTCTTCCTCGCTCACACTCTTGTTCTTCAGCTTATTTTGTTTTTATTGTCCTTGCATCAATCAGTTCGAGTATACTTTAACTCAAGGGTTGAGTTCTACTCAAATACTGGTTTGATTTACTTTATTATATAATTTTATCTTTAATCTTCATATTTATCAATCGGTATTAAGTGAAATCACGTGTCCTTAAATCCACATTATAAGTTTAATTATTATCCAATTTTGAGGATAAACAGTTTGGCGCCCATAGTGAGGCTAAGGATAATAGTGATTGCTTAATATTGATTCCGATAACCCACTACTTTACGCTTATTCTTGTAAGTGTTTTTGTTTTCAGGAAAAAGCATCTCAAACTCACAAACAATGCACACACATGGTAACAACGGTTTCAGATTTCACGGGAAAAACGACAATATAGTCGCCCCAGAAATCGAGGTGCCTCAAGCAGATCTCGAGGGAGTACCAATTGTAAACCCCATCTACGTCAGCTCACATATCGCCCTAAATACAAATTTGGGCGTTGATCCCGAAGGTAGCATACGCAGGGAAGGTCGATCTGGTGGTCGAAGTACGCAGTGCGGAGGAGATAGTGGAGTTAGCCTCCAATTGATATTTGAAATGTTACAGGCTCAACAAGTCGCTATAGCATAATTACAAAATCAACATCGAGCGCCGAGTGGGGTAGAACCAGAAGTCGTCCACAGAACCAAGCCAGTGCCGGAAAGGTCAAATGCCAATTATTCGGGGACTGACCCCATCATTATGAAAATTTTTGAGGATCTCACTAAACGAATTGAAATGGGAGAAAAGAAAATCGAGGCAAATGACAAGAAAGTAGAGACATATAACTCCCGGGTTGATCAAATACCGGGGGCACCGCCAATTTTAAAAGGTATGGACTCGAAGAAGTTCGTGTAGAAGCCCTTCCCCCCAAGTGCGGCTCCGAAGCCCATTCCGAAGAAATTTCGCATGCCAGAAATCCCCAAGTACAATGAGACCACCGATCCAAATGAGCATGTCACCTCCTATACATGTGCGATAAAAGGAAATGATTTAGAAGATGATGAGATCGAATCGGTTCTACTAAAGAAGTTTGGAGAAACGCTATCGAAGGGGGCAATGATATGGTATCACAATCTGCCGCCTAATTCCATCGATTCCTTCGCCATGCTTGCAGACTCTTTCGTAAAAGCACACACCGGAGCAATAAAGATTGCGACTAGGAAGTCGGACCTCTTCAAGGTAAAACAGAAAGATAACGAAATGTTAAGGGAGTTCATATCTCGGTTTCAGATGGAACGTATGGAACTACCACCAGTCACAGACGATTAGGCTGTTCAAGCTTTTACTCAAGGTTTGAAACGATTGAAGTTAAGTGGCCTCACGATAGCTAAAGCAGAATTTAATTAAATACCCAGCAGTAATTTGGGCCGATGTACATAATCGACACCAGTCAAAGATCAGGGTTGAGGATGATCAATTAGGAACTCCTTCCGGTTCGCCTATCCGATCAGGCCCGTTGGAAGAACTCAGAGAGATATCGACAAAGAACCTCAGTCAAACAGAGACCGATATCAGCCATACAATGCATATCGTAGAAATAGCTGCCCGGGACGCAATCCCATCCAAAATGATCGAAGGAACGATCAAGGACAGAGCTCTCGAGGGCTCATGACCAAAAACGGTTTCGATAAACGCGCTGATCCCACAGAGGCACCACGATTATCAGAATATAACTTCAGCATCGACGCGTCAGGTATTATGTCAGTTATTGGGAGAATCAAAGATACTAGATGGCCCAGGCCCCTATAGACTGATCCATCCCAAAGGAGCCCCAATCAAATATGTAAATATCATGGTATGTATGGTCACATAACCGAAAACTGAAAACAACTAAGGGAGGAGGTGGCCCATCTATTCAACGAGGGTCACCTTCGAGAGTTTTTGAGCGACCGAGCTAAAAATCATTTTAGAGACAGGGATGCAGACAGAAAAAATGAGCAGGAAGAACCACATCACGTAATTCACATGATCGTTGGTGGGATCGATATCCCATAAGGTCCTATTCTCAAATGCACTAAGATATCGATCACCAGGGAAAAACGAACTCGAGACTATACACCAGAAGTCACTTTATCATTCAACGATGAGGAAGTAGAAGGAATTTCACAACCCCACAACGATGCATTGGTAATCTCTATCCTTGTGAATAAAATTTAGGTTAAACGTGTTTTAATTAATCCAGGAAGCTCGGCCAATATTATTCGATCGAGGGTTGTGGAGCAGCTCAGCCTATAAGACCAGATCGTGCTCGCAACTCGAGTTCTCAATGGTTTCAACATGGCAAGTGAAACGACTAAAGGAGAAATCATTTTACCAGTAAATATAGCTGGGACTATTCAAGAAACCAAGTTCCACGTGATCGAAGGCGACATGAAATACAACGCCCTGTTGGGAAGACCCTGGATTCACAATATGAGGGCAGTTCCTTCAACACTTCACCAAATGCTGAAGTTCCCAACACCGGATGGAATAAAAATGGTATACGGGGAATAACACGCTACCAAAGAGATATTCGCAGTCGACGAAGTGATACCGGTGTTGGCACTTTTGTCAACAAAAAGATCAGAATCCAAAGAAAAATAGGAAGCTAAATAACAACCACAACTACCAACCTCGACTCAATCGGAGGAGCAGGGAACGGACGAGGACAATTACTATTGGATCCCTCGATCCTTCATATTCCCCGAGGATTCCGACGCCACCAAATCGATGGCCGAGGAGGTGGAGCAGGTTGTACTGATCGGGCATCTACCCTATCGAAAGGTATACGTGGGAACGGGGTTAACCCCCGAAATCAGGGAAAAACTCGTTAAATCTCTTATCAATAATATGGATTGTTTTGCTTGGTCCCATTTAGATATGACAGGGATCCCGCCAGAAATCGCTAAACATCGACTGAGCTTGGACCCGAAGTTCCACCCAGTAAAACAAAAGAGAAGACCCCAGTCCGAGGTAAAACACGCATTCATCAAGGACGAGGTAACCAAACTTCTCAAGATAGGATCCATTCGGGAGGTAAAATATCCCGGATGGTTAGCAAATGTAGTCGTAGTCCCTAAAAAGGGAAATAAACTTAGGATGTGCATAGATTATAAAGATTTGAACAAAGCATGTCCTAAAGACTCTTTTCCTCTGTCGAATATCGATCGCATGATCGATGCCACGACCGGCCACGAGATTCTTAGTTTTCTCGATGCCTACTCTGGGTACAATCAAATACAAATGAACCCAGAGGATCAGGAAAAGACTTTGTTCATCACTAAGTATGACACCTATTGTTATAATGTAATGTCGTTTGGACTAAAAAATGTCGGTGCCACTTATCAACGCCTAGTAAATCGAATGTTCAAAGAACAAATAGGTAAGTCAATGAAAGTGTATATTGACGATATGCTAGTTAAGTCCCTGTGAGCAGAGGACCATTTGATACATTCGTAGGAGACCTTCAATATACTAAGGAAATACAACATAAAACTCAACCCGGAGAAGTGTGCATTCAAGGTCGGCTCTTGCAAGTTCCTCAGCTTTATGGTATCAAATCGGGGTATCGAAATCAACCCTGATAAGATCAAGGTGATCGAAGACATCACAGTCGTGGATAATGTTAAGGTCGTACAAAGATTAATAGGGCGCATAGCCTCCCTAGGCCGATTCATCTCAAAGTCTTCAGATAGAAGTCACAAGTTCTTCTCGCTGCTCAAAAAGAAGAACAATTTTGCATGGACCCCGGAATGCCAACAAGCATTGGAAGAGTTATAGCGGTACCTCTCGAGCCCGCCGCTGCTTCATACTCCAAAAGCAGGCGAGCAACTCTACCTTGCTCTTTGAGAAGAGCAAGGTACACAATTTCCTATTTACTAAGTTAGTCGAATTCTAGGTGAGGCCGAGACCCCGGTACCCACACTTAGAAAAGACTAATAAGCACCTCTAGAAAATTAAAACCATATTTTCAATGTCACCCAATTTGTGTAGTCACTTCTTATCCTCTTCGTAATATTTTGCATAAGCCCGAACTCTTAGACCGATTGGCCAAATTGGCCGTCGAAATCAGCGGGTACGATATCGAGTATCAACCCCGAACGACCATCAAGTCTCAAATATTAGCAGACTTTGTGGCCGACTTTACGCCAGCCCTCGTACCTGAGGTCGAAAAAGAATTATTATTAAAATCATGTACAACATCGGGGGTGTGGACCCTGTTCACATACGACGCTTCGAACATGAAGGGGTCCGGGCTAGGCATCATTTTGAAGCCGCCCACGGGTAATACAATTAGACAGTTTATCAAAACTTCCAAGTTAACTAACAATGAGGCCGAGTACGAGGCCATGATTGCAGGTCTCGAGCTAGCTAAGAGTTTTGGAGCAGAGGTCATCGAAGCCAAATGTGACTCCTTACTTGTGGTAAACCAAGTCAATGGAACCTTTGAGGTTCGGGATAATCGAATGCAGAGATACTTGGATAAATTACAGGTGACATTACATCAGTTTTAAGAATTGACCTACAGCATGTACCTCGAGAGCAAAATAGCGAAGCCGATGCCCTTGCAAATTTGGGGTCATCGGTTGAAGATGACGAAATTAGCGCGGGGACTATCGTGCAACTTTCAAGGTTAGTGATCGAAGAAAGCCACGCCGAAATAAACTCCACAAGTCTGACCTGGGATTAGAGGAATAAATATATCGAGTACCTAAAGAACGGAAAGCTTTCATCGGATCCTAAGGAATCAAGGACTCTATGTACGAAGGCCGCACGATTCACATTGGCCGAAGATGGAACACTATATAGAAGGATGTTTGATGGACCATTGGCGATATGTTTGGGTCCCGGAGACATCGACTACGTCCTACGGGAAATTCACGAGGGAACTTGCACAAATCATTCCGGTGCCGAATCATTGGTTCACAAAGTTATCAGAGGAGGATATTACTAGGCCAATATGGAAAAAGATACGAAGGAATTCGTTCGAAAGTGCGACAAGTGTCAAAGATATGTGCCGATGATCCACCAACCCGGGGAGCAACTCCATTCGGTCCTATCCCCATGGCTATTCATGAAATGGGGAATAAATATCATCGGTCCTCAACCATCGGCACCAGGTAAAGCTAAATTCATTTTATTTATGACTGACTATTTCTCTAAATGGGTTGAAGCACATGCCTTCAAAAAAGTCAGGGAAAAAGAAGTTATAAACTTCATCTGGGACCACATTATATGTCGATTCGGGATGCCTGCCGAGATCGTATGCGACAATGGAAAGCAATTCATTGGTAGCAAAGTAACAAAGTTTCTTGAAGACCACAAAATTAAAAGGATCTTGTCAACGCCATATAACCCCAGCGGGAATGGACAAGCTGAGTCAACGAACAAAACCACCATTCAAAATCTAAAGAAAAGGTTGAACGACACAAAGGGAAAATGTAGATAAATGTTGCCCGAGGTCCTTTGGGCGTATCGAACAACGTCAAAATCCAGTACGGGGTTAATACCGTTCTCTTTAGTATATGGCACCGAAGCTCTAATCCCGATCAAAGTCGGGGAACCTAGTGTCAGGTTTCGATATGCAACAGAAGAGTCGAATCACGAGGCTATGATTACAAGTCTCGAATTTCTAGATAAAAAATGGGAAAGCGCCCTCATTCTAATGGCCGCACAGAAGCAACAGATCTAAAGGTATTATAACCGAAGAGCCAATTTTCGACATTTTAGAACAGGGGACTTATTATTGAGAAAAGTCACCCTCAATGCTCGAGACCTAAACGAAGGAAAACTCGACCCAAATTGGGAGGGACCGTATCAGATCCTCGATATCGTCGAAAAGGGATCTTACAAACTCGGCACGATGAACGGCGAATAATTGTCAAATAATTGGAACGCGTCACTCCTCAAACGACATTACTGCTAAGGTACAACCTTCTCAATTTTCATTTATATTTTATACTAATCGTTTGCAGGTGTGTAATCGAAGAATCAAGGGATCTTTCAAACGTAGTCCTTAGGTCCAAAAGCACGCGTTGCACTCTTTTTCCCTTAGACCGGTTTTTATCCCAAATGGATTTTTTCGGCGAGGTTTTAACGAGGCAACCATTGTTCGTGCTAACATAGAGCAATTCAACAGTATCTGAGGCTCCTTTACAATCAACCTCGAATACTGGGGGGCATCACCCTCGGATAGTTACAAGGAAAATACTTCGTGTCGACATGGTCTCGATAGGTAAATTTTGTTGAGGACCAAATGGTCAAATGAACCGTGTCCGTCTAAACTCGAGCCCTAATGGCAAAACATGTACGCATGTATAATTTATTGGAAGAAGTATTTTTCCTTACCTGATGCCCCATGTTTTAAAATTTATACTTTGCAATCTCATACTTATGATCTATGGTGGAAACTGGCTTAATGGCCGACCACAACTGAAGTTCAAACAATTTATCTGATACTCGGGGACTGTCTTCCAAACAACCGACACGATCGAATTACTAAACCTCGAAATCGTAAGACCTTAAAAAGGCAATCCTCGATTTTATGGGCCACGGCCACCCCACTTGGGGACTGGTACTTCGAACAAGTTTGAAGTATAATAGGGGAACAAGCCCAAAAGGTGAATCCCAAGTTAAAGGCTACGGCCAAATCAACACGGTTCGGAGACGTCCGATTTTCGTTATTAAATGGGCCTTTGAATATTTTCATAAACCGGTTAAAAAAGGCTACCCTCGGCTAAATTTCTAAGGGTCTCGATAATATCAACCCTCGAAAACCACTCTCAAAAAAATTCTTTATTTTATGCTAAGGCACTGCGAAACAAAGGGTCTCGATAATATCGACCCTTTAAATTCCTAATGGCTACGGAACTGTTCAAACTCTCGAACAAATCCTTTATTTTGTGTTAAGGTACAATATAATTTATATGATTAAACGATAAACTTATCAAGCCGAAAAGGGGGAGAAAGCTATTCTTTTTGATATGGCCGTATCAGCTTAATTTAAGAGCCTAAAAGGCAAGTTTATTTTTGAGTTCAAAGAAATCATCCTCACTCAATTTAAACCTAAGGGTCACCCTATTCCGAGTTCGAGCAAGTACTCACTCGATTATAAAAATTACACTAGTCTGGTTTCGATCAAAATGCCTAAGCCTCGAACTTATGAACAAAACTTTCACAAGGCATAAAAGAAATAAATATAAGTCGGAAAGGAAAGAGATCATTATATATATGAATATTTACAAGGTCTGATCGGGATCCTATACAAAAAAGATCAATAGTGAAAAATCATAAGGTTCCTGATCTCCTTCGGGGGCAGCTTCTTTTACATCGAGGTCCTCCCCATTCTCGGACCCGCTCTTGCTGAAATTATCATCATCGTCATCGAAATTCGCCAGCGCTTCGGCTTCGGCTTCATGCTCTCTAGCCTTTGCTATCTCATTGGTAAGATCGAAACCCCGAGCGTGAATTTCCTCGGGGGTTTCCCTCAGAGATTGGCATTTGGCGAGTTCAACAATCCAATATGCTCGAGTTTGAGCGGATTCGGATGCCTCTCTTGCCTAGACTTGAACGGCTTCAGCATCAGCCCGATAGACCGCCACGATCGCATCTACCTCGGCCTTTGCTTTTTTCGGCTTCAGATTTGGCTTTGGCATGTTCAAAAGCCAACCAAGCCTCAAGCTCCTCTATTTTCCTTGCTTGAGTCGAGCTCTTCTCTTTCATGCCTTGAAGTTGACTTTCGACCGATGGTAATTGGGCTCGAGCAGTCTCTTTTTCTGCAGCAAGGTGGTCCATACCTTTCTTCCACCCCAAGGACTCCGCCTTTATTGTGTCGACCTCCTCACAGAATTGCTCGATCCTCTCATTTTTCTACTGCAGCTGTGAGATTGAAATATTAGCCACCGTTCCCGAATCGAGCCCATGAGATTTTAAGATTTTCATTACCTGCTCGATCAGATCTGTCTGATCTTGGTGAGCCTTGGCCAACTCGACTCGAAGATCTCTGATCTCTTCCTCTTTCTGCCCACTAAGAAGTTTGACGGCATTTCTCTCCTCTGAAAGCCCTCAGAAGTCATCCACACATCGGCTCAGCTCTGCCCGAGACTTGGAAAATGCCTCCTGATGTAGAGCTAAAGCCTATATGAAAAGAGAAAAAGTTAGGCATAAAATGGAAGAATATGAGATCAACAAAGGGAATCGAGACTTACCCGATTCAAGGCTCATTGAGCCTCTAAGAAAAAACATGATGCGTCACTCGGACAGCAACATCCTTGATACTTGTAAATAAATCACGGAAGGGGTCCTCTCCCTCATGATCTTCGTCTACCTCGAGGGTCCCCAAAGCTCGGCCTTCCCGAATTGCCCCTTCGAAAAAAGTAGGAAGAGTGGGCGAGTCTCCGATTACTATTGCCCCAAGGGAGTCACTTGGGGTGTTCTCTTCAGTTCGAAGAGCTTCAGGGCCGGTCCCTTCAGATATACCCACCGTTTATTCATTTTGGTGGGAGACATCCTTGATCTCCGATGACTCGGGGACTTTGCCCGAGTCCTTCTCCGATATCCCCTTAGTTCGAGGCCCAGCCTCATCAACCACCATCGATCCAGTTGTCTTTGGGGCATCAATGGTTTTCTTTACTCGGGCCACCAGTATGAAGCCGTCGTCATTTTCTTCTTCTTCGTCTTCATCCCTCAGACGCCGAACAGATTCTTCGGTCAGAGGGATGGTGTTTTTCCTCGGCTTACGAGCCATCCTTGTCTTAAGTTATGGATCCTCGGAAGCCAAGGCCCTTTTTCTCTTGTTGTCTTTCGCTAGTTTCAGAACTGGGGCCGAGGTCTCTTCCTCGCTAGACGGGGACCTCATAACCGCATCTTTGCCCAGGCCTACACACAGGAAAATTTCTTAAGTATAAGAAAGACATTTTGATCGAATCATCAAGGACATAGGAAAGGGGCTTACCATTTGTTTTGGCCTCCCATTGGCCCTTTGATAAATAGCGCCATGAGCGCTCAACATAGGAGTAGGTCGAGGCCAGGTTCCGAACCCAGTTCTTGAGGTTAGGAATTTCACCGGGCATCCAAGCACCGCTACATCACGGAAAAGAATATTGATGAGAAGAAACAAAGGGCCAAAACAATAAATAAGAATTAACAGTGGAATTATACTTATACTTCATATTCCATTTCTCAGGAAATGACATCTTCTCGGCCGGGATCAGGTCGGAAGTCCTCACTCGAACGAACCGGCCCATCCAGCCTCGGTCATTATCCTTGTCTATGCTCGAGAATAATACTTTGGTGGCCCGACGTTGGAGTTTTATCAACCCACCTCAATAGAGGCGGGGGCTGTATAACCCGATGAGGTGGTCGAGGGTAAAAGGCATCCCCTCGACTTTGCTCACGAAGAATCGGAGCAGAATAACAATTCCCCAAAAAGAAGAGTGGATTTGACCTAGGGTTATCTGGTACTGACGACAAAAATTAATGACGATGGGGTCGAGGAGGCCCAGCATGAAAGGGTAGGTGTAAACACTTAAAACCCCTTCCACATGGGTGGTAGTGTCTTCTTACAGGGTCGGTATCACCACTTCTTTGCCTTTCCAGTTGCAATCTTTCCTTACCTGCTTAAGGTACCCTTCAGTTATCGAGCATATGTACCTCGACACTGGCTCGCATCGACCAGGAATCGATGAGGCTTTATCGATTATAAAGTCAAAAGTGATAACACCCCCCCTCCCCGGGAACACACTCTTTAGGTCGAGGCTCCACCGGTGTTTTGTCGCCGGCAGGCCGCGATGAAGAAGAGTTTTCCTTTTGAGGGACAGTCTTTGATGTTTTTGCCATTTTTGTATGGATTTGAAGTTAAAAATAAATGAATATGATAGTTTGGTATTTTGAGAAGATGGTAGGAGTGAAATTCGTAGATGTGTAAATGAATAGGTTAGAAGATATAAAAATCTTTGAAGATTAAGAATTTGAAAGTAAAAGTTCGAAATAGTGGAGAGATGGGCTATTTATAAATTTCACAACGACGGTTCAATATTGGCGGTGGCCGACTATTGACTGACGCGCATTTAATGCCTAGGAAACTGTACAGACGGGACATTTCAGTCACTTCCGTCTCTTACGTCACAAGGACGACGTCATGACAAATCGAGATAGAAAATCGAAGGCTCAATTCGTTTCTTGTCATTATACTCTAAAAAATGAGGGGACTATCTGTATATGGTTAAAACTAGGCCCACCAAATTTTACTGTTTGACCGAGACGTTTGCATCAAAATACGACTCCGAAGTAGATCGAATTGAGGCACGAAGACAAGGTACCGAGATCGGGATTCGAGGCACCTGCCAAGATCGAGGCCGACAGTAATAGAGACCGAACGAGACATGCATTGAGCAATACCGAAGATTGCGTAATAACGCAAAAGCAAGATATCCACGACCGGGCGAAGATAATGGCAAAAATCTCTGAACGGATCGAATCAAGAATGGTTGTTAAATTAATCATGGGATTTACTTCTGTAATTAGAATTGTACCATATATAGAATTTCTCTACTATATAAAGGGGAGTTCTAACTATTTGTAGGCACGACTGATATAAAAGGCAATATAATTTTCTTCCTCGCTCACACTCTTGTTCTTCAGCTTGTTGTATTTTTATTGTCCTTGCATCAATCCGTTCGAGGATACTTTAACTCAAGGGTTGAGTTCTACTCAAATACTGGTTTGATTTACTTTATTATATAATTCTATCTTTAATCTTCATATTTATCAATCAGTATTAAGTGAAATCATGTATCCTTAAATCCACATTATAAGTTTAATTGTTATCCAATTTTGAGTGTAAACAAAACTAATGCCTAGAATATATGATGAAGTCTAATAATATCCTGAAAAGATAAAATACACAATCGGCGAGGTCACTTTCTGCTAGTTTTTCTCGGTAGAGAAAAAGCAACTTATGTACCAGGGTGGAACAACCAGAGGGCCAGTTACCCCAGTTTTGTCGTCACCTCGAGGATGAGCTGGAAGATAGTATCGATATTGTGTTAATTGACGATGATGAGGAGGAAATTCAGGACGAGGATTACTCCTAGGTATCTGCTGATAACTTGGCATTAGAAGCCTATGTAAATGACTTGGTGGTTTCCCTTACGAGTACATGAGAACACGTCTGGGCTAACAGTGCTGATAAGGTGCATTTGGCCAAGTAACTCAAAGAGTTCGGGGGGGGGGGATAAAAAGTGATAGTCTAAAATTAGATAGACTCGGAGACTTGGTTAAATACTACTTGTTTACCCTTGAAATTGGATAACAGTTAAACTTATAATTTGGTCTTAAGGACACGTGATTTTACCTAATACCAATTGATAAATGTAAAGATTAATAACAGAAAATGAACTATAAAGTAAAGCAAACCAGTGTTATAATGGAACTCTGCCCTCTAGTTTGGATACCCTCGAACTGGTTGATGCAAGAACAATTAAAGTATAATAAGCTGATGAACAATAGTATAAACGAGAAAGAGAATTATATTGCTTTTATATCTGTCAACCGTGTCCTACAAATGATTATAACCCCCCATTTATATAGTAGAGGAATCCTACTTATGGTATGATTCTAATTACGGAAGGAAATCCCATGATTAGCTAATTAACAGTTTCTGATTTGATCCGTTCCCAGATTTATGCCATGCTCCTCGACCAGTCACTGAGGTTTACACCATGATCCTCGACCAGTCACGGATATCTCGCCTTTTCTATTATTATGCTATCTTCGATCTTGCTCGATGTCTGTCTCATTTGGCTTCGATCGCTACTAGCCTCGATCTCGACAGGCACCTTAGTTCTGAACTCGGTACCTAATCCTCGTGATTTAGTCTGTTCCGTTATGAGGCCGTCCTTCGATGCAATCTCCTAGTCTCGGTCAAATAGTAAAATTGGGTGGGCCCAGTTTTAACCGTATACAGATAGTCCCCTCATTTTTTGGATTGTAATGACAAGAAACGAATTGAGCCTTCGATTTCTCTACCTCGACCTGTCATGACGTCATCCTCGTGACGTAAGCGATGAAAGTGGCCGAAACATCCCGTCTATACAGTTACCAAGGCATTAAATGTGCGTCAGTCGATGGTCGGCCACCGCCAATTTTGAACCATCGTTGTGAAATATATAAATAGCTCCTCTCTTCACCATTTCGAAATTTTACTTTCAAATTTCCAATCTCCAAAGCTTTTTACAACTTCTAAGTTCTTCATCTGTAAATCTACGATTCTCACTGCTAACCTCTTCTTATAACACCAAATATTATCATCTCAATCTATTTTTAACTTCCAAATCCAAATGGCAAAAATGTCAAAAACTGTTCCTCAAAAGGAAAATGCTTCTTCATCGTGGCCGGCCGGCGACAAAACACCGGTGGAGCCGCACCCTGAGGAGTGTGTTCCCGGGGGGTGCGTCCTCATTTCAGACTTTAAGACCGATAAAGCCTCATCGATTCTCGGTCGATGCGAGCCAGTGTCGAGGTATATATGCTCGATAACTGAGGGATACCTTAGGTAGGTAAAGAAAGACTGCAACTGGGAGGGTAAAAAGGTGGTGATCCTGACCCCCGAAGAGGACATCATCACCCATGTGGAAGGGTTTCTAAGTGTTTACACTTACCCTTTCACGATGGGCCCCCTCGACCCCATCGTCGCTGATTTTTGCCGTCAATATCAAATAATCCTAGGCCAAGTCCATCCTTCCTTTTGGCGAATTGTTATTTTGCTCCGATTCTTTGTGAGCAAAGTCGAGGGGATGCCTTTCACCCTCGACCACCTCATCAGGTTGTACAACCCCCGCCTCTATCGAGGCGGGGTGATAAAACTCCAATGTCGGGCTACCAAAGTGTTGTTCTCGAGCATAGATAAGGACAAGGACCAAGGTTGGATGGTCAGGTTCGTTCGAGTGAGGACTTCCAACATGATCCCGGCCAAGAAGATGCCATTTCCCGAGAAATGGAATATAATGCGTAAGTATAATCCCACATTTAGCTTCTATTTATTGTTTTGCTCTTTTGCTTCTTCTCATCGATATCCTTTTCCGTGATGTAGCGGTCGCTTGGATACCTGGTGCAATTCCTAACCTCAAGAGCTAGGTTAGGGACCTGGCCTCGACCTCTACATATGCCGAGCGCTCATGGCGTGATTTATCAAAGGGCTGATGGGAGGCCAAAACTCATGGTAAGCCCCTTTTCCATGTCTTTGATGATTTTGTTAAAGCATTTGACCTCAACCTCCCAGGATCCAATACCTAAGAAGAAAGCAACTCATAAGCCGAAGAAGAACATTATCCTTCTTACCGAAGGCTCTGTTCGGCGTCTAATAGAGAAAAAAGAAGAAGAGGAAGAAGACGACTCTAGGCTGGTGGCCTGAATGGGAATGAGCACCAAGGCCCCAAAGGCTATTGAATCGGTGCAGGCTGCAGAGACTCCTTCTCGAGATGAGGGGGTCTCGAGAAAAGACTTGGGAAAAGTCCCCAAGTCATCGAGGTTTGAAGATGCCTCCCACCATAATAAGCCAACGTTGGGTAGGGTTGTAGGGGCTGGTCTCGAGGCCCCTCGAGATGGAGAGAATTCCCCAAGTGATCCACTTGGGGCAATAGAAATTGGAGGCTCCCCGCTTCTCCCCTCGTTTTCCGAAGAGATGATTCAAGAGGCTCGGGCCTTGAAGACCCTCTCCATCAAAGCAGCCCACGAAAGGGAGGATCTCTTCCGTGATTACTTTACTGGGGTCGAAGATGCTACCGGCTTGAGCGACTTGGAGGTCTCGAGGAAGGACTCAGGCGAGGCATCGAGCCTTTTCAACGAAGCGCAGCAAACTCTGAATCGGGTAAGCCTTAACTCCCATTGTTCGTATTACCCTTGTGTTCATTTTTCTCTTCATGTCTAACTTCTTTTATTCTTTCTGCGTAGGCCGCAACGCTTCACCGAGAAGCATTATCTCGGTCTCGAGCTGAGTTGAGTCGGTATGAGTCCGACCTCCGAGAGCTCACAGAGGAGAGAAATGCCCTTAGACTTTTCTGTGGGAAAAAAGAAGATGAGACCAAGGACCTCCAAGCCGAGTTGGCCAAGGCTCACCAAGATCAGACCGACCTGATCGAGCAGGTAATGAAAATCTTAAAAGATCATGGGCTTGATTCGGGAACGGTGGCTAACATTTCTATCTCACAGCTGCAGTAGAAGGTTGAGAGGATCGAGCAGCTCCGCAAGGAGGTCAATATGATGAAGGCGAAGACCTTGGGGGTGGAAAAAAGGTATGGACTGCTTTGCTACAGAAAAAGAGATTGCTTTATCCCAATTGTCATCAGCCGAAAGTCAGCTTCGAGGCATGAAGGAGAAAAGCTCAATTCAAGAAAAGAAAATAGAGGAGCTCGAGGCTCGGTTGGCTTCCGAACTTGCAAAGTCCAAGTCTGAAGCCAAAAAGGCAAAGGCCGAGGCAGAGGCGATCATGGCTGTCTACCGGGCCGATGCTAAAGCCACTCAAGTCCAAGCGAGAGAGGCAGCCGAGACCGCTCAAACTCGAGCACATTGGATTGCTGAACTCGCCAAATGCCAATCTTGGAGGGAAACCCTCGAGGAGATCCACGCTCAAGGTTTTGATCTTACTGAAGAGATAATAAAGGCTAGAGAGCGTGAGACTGATGCTGGAGTGTTGTCCTCCTCCTCCTCGGATGATGACGCCGAGAGCAAGAGCGGTTCCGAGAGCGGGGAGGACCTCGATGGAGAAGAAGCTGCCCCCGGAGAAAATTACGAACCTTAGGATTTTTCACTTTTGTTCTTTTGTGTAGGATCCTGATCGAACCTTGTAAATATTCTCATATATATAAAGATCTCTTTCCTTTCTGACTTGTCTTAATTTCATTTTTTTCCTTGTGAAAATTTTGTTTCATTCATGCCTTATGAAAATTTTGTTCATAAGTTCGAGGCTTAGGCAATTTGATCGAAGTCGGACTAGTGTAGTTTAATAATCGAGTGAGTACTTGCTCAAACTCGGAGTAGGGTGACCCTTAGGTTTAAATTAAGTGAGGATGATTTATCGAACTCAAAAATAAAATGGCCCTTTAGGCTCTTGAATTAGGCCGATACGGCCATAGTAAAAAGAATGGCTTTCTCCCCCTTTTCGGCTTGAAAAGTTTATTGTTTGATCATATAAAATATGTTGTGCCTTAGCATGAAATAAGGGATTTGCTCGAGAGTTCGAACAATTCCATACCCATTAGGGTTTTCAAGGGTTGATATTATCGAGACCCTTTGTTTCGTAATGCCTTAGAATAAAATAAAGAATTTATTTGAGAGTTCGAACGACTTTGTACCTATTAGGGTTTTCGATGGTCGATATTATCGAGAACCTTAGTAATTCAGCTGAGGGTAGCCTTTTTAACCGGTTTATGAAAATATTCGAAGGCTTGTTTTATAACGGAAATCGGACGTCTTCGAACTGTGTTAATTTTGTCGTAGCCTTTAGCTTGGGATTTGCCTTTTGGGCTTGTTCCCCTGTTATACTTCGAACTTGTTCAAAGTATCAGTCCTCGAGTGGGGTAGCCTATAAAATCGAAGGTTTCCTTTTTAAGGTCTTACGATCTCAAGGTTTAAGTAATTCGATCATGTCAATTTTTTGGATGGTAGTCCCTAAGCGCGGGGTCAATTGTTCAAACTTTAGTTGTGACCGGACCTTAAGCCAATTTCCACAATAAATCATAAATATGACATTGTAAAGTAAAAATTTGTCTAAGGCATGAAATATCTGGCAAGAACCCGTCCCAAGCTTAGGCCATTGGATGAGGACGAGAACCCGTCCTCTCTCGCCGAACCCTCCGCTTCGGGACAACTCGAGGCTTCAACAAAGGAGGAGAAAAAGAAGAAGAAGTTGAAATACTTGGGCTCCTCGGATGCCGAGGTGAAGAAGAAGAAGAGAGTGGTCATCCGGGCCCGCAAAGCAACAAAAAGAGCACAAAGGCCAGGTTGCCAGACCATGGTTCCCTCTACCAGCTCAGGGATTACCATGAGGATGACGACCTTGAGTTCATTGCTTATGAGTCATCTATGAACGAGGGGGAGCAGGCGGCAAATGGAAAAGGTGTCTAAGAGGTCGATACCCCTCTAGCTCGGGAACCAGAAGGAGAGTTAGAGGCCACCGTCTCCCGAGAAGTCATCCCTGACCCGAAGGAAGTAGCTGGTGTCATCGACATCATGGAGACGCCATCCCATACTGAGTCTATGTTAGAAGAGGCTCAAGCTGACAAAGAGAAATCAAATGAGACGGCACCGGGCCTAGATGATTCCCTCAAAGTGTTCTTTGACGGCATGGATATGATCGTGTTGTAGGACTACTCCATGCTCGGTCACTTGGAGGTCCCAAATAAAGATGCGCCATCGGGAGCGGGCGAGCTCGAGCCGAGCTCGAGCCTAAAACTAGTGAGGTAGTTCCTTTCCCCGAGTATGGATCCTGACTGTAAGAGGACGATCATTCTTACTATCCCAGCAGACTCTTGGGTTTATTTCCTGGTGACCGAGGAGGACCAGGCAAAGATGAATAAAGTAGGCGCATCGACCCTCTTTAACGAGGCGCAACATGCACTGAACTGGGTAATACGTCTATCCTTTGCATCCTTCGCGGATTTTTGCTTAACATGTTCTACTGACCTCATTGTCTTTCAGGCTTCAGTGCTTCATCATGAAAGCTTTATTCAGTCTCGCTTAGAAATCGGCCAGCTTGAGTTCGAGTGCAAAGAGCAGATCCAGAAGAAGGACATGTATAGGGCTCTCAACAAGCATGCCGAGCTAGAAAAGGCTCAGAAGAAGGCCTTGTCCGTGAAACGAGAGCATGCCGATCTGGTCAAGAAGGTAAAGATCTTTGAGTCTAAAAACAAGAAGCTACTCGTGATTACTAACAACACAACTTGGACTTGCTGGCTTAAAAAAAAAGGGCTGCAAAAGAGGAGCTGGCATCGGTCAAGGACCAGCTCCAGGTGGCAAAGGACAAAGCCGACAAGTGGTCTCGGCTAAATGATGAACTCCGGGCACAGTTGATGTCACGACCCAAAATCTAACTAGTCGTGATGGAACCTAACCCAACCCGCTATACAAGCCAATTAATAATAAACCAATTCAAATGAGATTCATTAAGAGAAGTAATGATAATAAAACTGAACATTTATAAAAAGAATTCTCAGGGACTGGTAGTACAAGTCATGAGCCACTAAGACTTAGATTTTTCCAAAAACTAAATTGAAATAATGACAACATCTGTTTGAAATGTAAATGAACAGAATCCGAATCTAATGCTACCAAGTACAAGTGATAGCCATGACTGGAACGCAGGTACATCTTCAATGTCAGCCCTCGCCGTGCGCAGCAACATCAACACTAGGATCTACACGCAAGGTGCAGAAGTGTAGTATGAGTACAACCGACCCCATGTAATCAATAAGTATCATAACTAACCTCGGCGAGATAAAAGAAACAAGAACTATAGATGATTCTCACTAAAACCTGTGCAGTTCAAACTTTTAACAAGTATAGAACAAATATATGATCAAATCAGAAAACATCTCAGGTGAAACCATTTTGATGCTCACAACTCTTAGTTTTAAAGTGTTCTGCTCAGTCAGCAATCCAACATATAAGGGAGATATGCAAGTAAATCATTTAATCAGTCAAGGGATTTACAAGTAAGGATGAAATGCAATGACCAAATATCAGCCCATTGCGGCGCGCAACCCGATCTAATAATGGTAATCAGCTCTCTTAGAGCTCACATCAATATCAACCGCACGGACAACTCAAGTGCTGCACGAACAACTCATGTGCTATAGTAACAATATGTGGATCCGCACAGACAACTCACGTGCTATAGTATCAATATTTGTAATGAATCGGTCGGTCATTTTGAATATTATAACCCCCTTCCCCCATTTACTGCTCAAGTTAAGTTTTATAGTTGTTTTATGACTTACCGGGTTAGTTGGTTCGGGTTCGGAAGGATTTCAGAGTGAAATAAGACACTTAGTCTCATAATTGAAAACTTAAGTTGGAAATGTTAATCGGATATTGACTTATGTGTAAACGACCTCGGATTTTAATTCTGATGATTCCAATAGCTCTGTATGGTAATTTTAGACTTAGGAGCGCATCTGAAAAATTATTTGGAGGCCCGTAGTGGAGTTAGGCTTGAAATGGCGAAAGTCGAATTTTTGGAAAGTTTGACCGGGGGTTTGACTTTTTGATATCGGGGTCGGAATCCGATTCTGAAAATTTGAATACCTCTGTTATGTCATTTATGACTTGCGTGCAAAATTTGAGGTCAATCGGACGTGATTTGATAGGTTCCGGCGTCGTTTGTAGAAAATGAAAGTTTCAAAGTTTAATAGGCATGAATCTCTGTGTGACTCGTGCATTTAGTATTGTTTGATGTGATTTGAAGACTCTACTAAGTTTGTATGATGGTTTTAGGACTTGTTGGTATATTCGGTTGAGGTCCCAGAGGCCTCAGGTAAGTTTCGGATGGTTAACGGATCAAATTCGAACTTAAAAGAAAAAGCTGAAGTTTCTGCCATCTGATGCAATCGCACCTGCGAAAATTCCATCGCAGGTGCGAGCTCGAAGAAGAGAGCCTTCGATCGCAAATGCGGGCGACAAAATTTCCGAACCTGCGAGGTCGCAGGTGCGAAGCAATGCATGCAGAAGAGGAAAAAAGGAAGGGGTGCAAATGCGGATTTTGGTGCAAAAGCGGGCTATGGGGGTGCACCTGCTAGACCGTAGAAGCGGCCAAGTTGTCGTAGGTGCGAAAACCCCTGGGCAGTACAAAAACAGAGGGGTTCCGAGATTTTGCCATTTTTGGGCATTTCAAGCTCGGGTTGGGCGATTTTTGAGCGAGGTTTTCATGAGAAAACTTGAGGTAAGTCCCTTGTGATCATTTCTACTCTAAATTATTGAATTATTATCGATTAATCTGACTAGATTACATGTTTTTGAAGTGTAAATCGGGGATTTGAACGTAGGGATTTGAAAATAAAATTTGAAGATCTGGAGGTCGAGTTGAGGTCGGATTTTGGTAAAATTGGTATGGTTAGACTCGTGGTTGAATGGGCTTTTGGATTTTGTAACTTTTTTCGGGGTCTGAGACATGGGCCTCACAGGCGATTTTAAGCTAAATTTCGGGTTTTTATGGAAAATTAGTATTTTCTTATGTAATTAATTCCAATAAATGTTATTAACTGAATCAAATTATTTATGGCTAGATTCGAGGCGTTTGGAGGCCAATTCACGAGGCAAAGACCTAGCAGAATAAACAATTTCAGGGCTTGAGGTAAGTAACAGTTCTAAATTTGGTCCTCAGGGTATGAAACCCCGAATTATATGTTATGTGATTGGTTTTGAGATGACGCACATGCTAAGTGACGAGCATGTGGACGTGCACCGCAGAAATTGTGACTTGGTTAAATTCCATAAAAATGTGCAGTTGAATAATCTATTGATACATGTACATATTTCCACGTATTAGGAAAATTGAACTATGTATCATGTTTAAACCATGTGTCGACACTGTTGGGACCCACAGAGGTCGTGTACATGTTGAATTGTCTGTTAAATTACTATTTGTACTCGGTCACAATTTTAATTGCATATTACATCTCAGTCTCTCTTATTCATTATTGATGCATCATATCATTGTTGTTGGGCTGCTTATCATGATTTCTGAGAGCCTGGGAGACTAGAGAGGTTGATGACTCAGTGAGGCTGAGGGCCTAATTGTGAGGATATTTATGGAATCGGGCTACACGCCGCAGCATGTTTCATTGATTTATGCCATGATTGACTTAATATAGCGCTTGGGCTAAAGGAGCCCCTTCGGAGTTTGTACACCCCCCAGTGAGCGCATGTACCTATTGAGTGCGAGTGTCGAGTGCTGAGTGATTGAGAGGAATGAGTGACTGTGAGGAATGAGTGACTGTAAGGTTGGAGTGAATGGGAGGACTGGGTGTCTGTTACTCTAAGAGGATGCATTGATTTCATTATTGCTGCTCTTCAGCTGTCATATATCATTATTTTGGAAATTTCGGAAAAACATTATTTTCTGTTTCAGTCAAATTTGATATGAAATTACTGTGGAGTTTTAAATGTTGAACTTGAAGGCATGCCTACCCTTTTATGTTGGAAAGTAGTGTATTTGGACTTAGCTGAGAAGCTCGTCACTTCTTTCAGTTCTTTATTTATTATTGTTACTTACTGAGTTAGTTGTACTCATACTACACTCTGCACTTCGTGTGCAGATGCGGGTAATCTCAGACATAGTGGGTGTTGATTCCTTCACACAATAGATTTTCCGGAGATTCTGAGGTAGCTGCCGTGTTTCGCAGACCTTGTCTCTCCTTCCCTATCTTCTTATTTACTGTATTTGGTCTCAGGCTATTATAAACCATATTTTCCAGACTGGTGATGTATAGATGCTCATGTACTCAGTGACACCGGGTTTTGGGAGTGTGTTTATTTCCAATGTTTGTGGGAATTACTCTTAAAAACTTAATTGTTATGTTTTCAGTATTTAAAATAAATTGTGGGTTATTGGTGTTGTCGGCTTGCCTAGTATTGAGATAGGCGCCATCACGACAGGTTAGTATTTTTGGGTCGTGACAAGTTGGTATCAGAGCCTAGATTACATAGGTCTCACGAGTCATGAACAGGTTTAGTAGAGTCTTGTGGATCGGTACAGAGACGTCTATACTTATCTTCAAGAGGCTGCCGAACCCTTAGGAAAAATTTCAATTTCTTGTACTCTTTCTTGCGAATTTGTTGATTCCAGAAACTAAATTTATGTTATTCTATTCTCTCATAGATGGTGAGAACATGTACTATCGAATCAGACGGTCAGCCACCAGTGCCACCAGTTAGGGCCGCGAGAGGCTGGGGCCGTGATAGAGGCTGGGGCCGGAACCGAGGTCGAGGTCGAGGTGTAGCTCGTACCACAGTTGGAGCAGCATCTGTAGTACCACCAGTTGCTCCAGCTTAGGAGCAGATTCCAGATATAGCTGAGCCGACAGGACCAGCTCAGGCACCAGTTGTGCCCATTGAGATTCCAGGCCTTGAGGAGACTTTGGCCCAAATATTGATAGTTTCCATTGGTCTTGCTCAGGTGGTTTCGGCTCAGGCCGCACCAGCCACTTCTCAGGCCGGGGGAGGTACTCATATCCCCGTTGCTCGTACTCTAGATCAGGTAGTGCAGGGACTTCAGATACCAGGGGCAATGTCAGCCCAGCCAGTTATAACTGCTCAGGCCCCAGTAGTCCCCGTTATGGAAGATGATGAGCAGAGGAGACTTGAGAGATTTAGAAGGCTTTGACCTCCATCATTTAGCGGTGCTGAGTCAGAGGATGCTCAGGGTTTTCTGGATAAGTGCCAGCGAATGCTTCAGACAACTGGTACTTTGGAGACCCGTGGAGTCTCATTCACTACTTTTCAGTTTCTGGAGCTACCTTCAGATGGTGGGAGGCTTATGAGAGGCGCATGCCGGTTGGTGCAATACCACATACATGGCAGGAGTTCTCCATTCTCTTTTTGGAGAAGTTCGTGTCGCAATCTCGCAGAGAGGATCTACGCAGACAGTTTGAGCAGTTACGTCAGGATGGCATATCTGTGATGCAGTATGAGATGCGATTTTCTGAGTTGGATTGTCACGCAGTTTGGTTGGTTCCCATTGATAGGGAGAGGATTAAGAGGTTCATTGATGGTCTCACATATCAGCTACAGTTACTTATGACTCGGGAGAGAGTATCTGGTGCTATTTTTGATGAGGTAGTTGACACTACTCGACAGATAGTGATGGTACGTAGCCAGGAGCATGGTGAAAGGGAGGCCAAGAGGCCTCGTAGACTAGGTGATTTCAGTGGTGTTCCATCAGGGGGTCAGTTTTATCGCGGCAGGGGTTGTCCTTACAGACACGCACAAACGGGTCATCCAGTTTACCGTGGTGCATCATCCAGCCATGGTTCATACAGTTCTCATCAAGGTCAGCCATCTCTCGGTGACCTTCCAGTCTAGAGTTTGTCCCGTGCCCCTTCAGTTCAGAGTTCATTTGCACCCGGTGCTTCCAACAATTATTCTGGTTCTCGGGGCCCGATTCACTCTGCACCACCACTAGTACCAGGGATCTGCTTTTAGTGTGGGGAATTTGGGCATATGTGGAGGTAGTGTCCTCGTCGCTCGTGAGGTCCAATGCAGCAGAGGAGTCAGACTATGACTTTAGCACCAGTTACTTCACCACCCGCCCAGCCAACACGGGTGGGGGTTAGTCAGCTAGGGGTCACCCAAGAGGGGGAGTCCGATCAGGTGGCGGCCACGCCCGATTCTATGTTTTTCCTACCAGTAGAGATGTCGTTGCCTCAGATACAATTATCACAGGTATTGTCTCAGTGTGCCACATGGAAGCTTTTATATTATTTGACCCTGGTTCTACTTATTTGTATGTATCATCATAATTTACTCATTATCTGGATATGCCCCGTGAGTCCTTAGTTTCACCTGTTCGGGTATTTACGCCGGTGGGCGATACTATTATCGGGGACCGTGTATATCGGTCTAGTGTGGTAACCATTGGGGGACTGGAGACTAGAGTTGATCTCTTATTGCTCAGTATGGTTGATTTTGATGTAATCTTGGGTATGGATTGGTTGTCTCCATGTCATGCTATTCTGGACTGTCAAGCAAAAATCATGACGTTGGCGATGCCGGGGTTGCCGAAGGTCGAATGGAGAGGTTCTCTAGATTATGTTCCCAGTAGGGTAATTTCTTATTTGAACGCCCAACATATGGTTAGGAAGGGGTGTTTGTCATACTTGGCTTTTGTGAGAGATGTTGATGCAGATACTCCTACTATTGATTCAGTACCGGTAGTAAGAGATTTTCCTGATGTATTTCATGCAGACCTTCCGTGTATGCCGCCCGACAGGGATATTGATTTCGGTATTGACTTAGTGCAGGGCACTCAACCCATTTCTATTCCTCCGTATCGTATGGCACCAACTGAGTTAAAATAATTAAAGAGCAACTTCAGGAACTTCTTGATAAGGGGTTTATTAGGCCTAGTGTGTCACCTTGGGGTGCACCGGCTCTGTTTGTGAAAAAGAAAGATGGTACTATGCGGATGTGTATCGATTACAGGCAGTTGAACGAAGTTACAATCAAGAATAAGTATCCTTTACCGTGTATTGATGATTTATTTGACCAACTTTAGGGATCGAGGGTATTCTCCCAAATTGATTTTAGATCCGGGTATCACCAGTTGAAAATTCGGGATTCATACATTCTAAAGACGACATTCAGGACTCGTTATGGTCACTATGAATTTCTTGTGATGTCATTTGGGCTAACCAATGCCCCCGCAACATTTATGCACCTGATGAATAGCGTATTCCAGCCGTATCTTGACTTATTTTGTCATGGTATTTATTCCTGGTGTACTCACGTAGCCAGGAAGAGCATGTACAACACTTGGGTATTGTATTGCAGAGGCTGAAAAGGGAGAAACTATATGCCAAATTCTCTAAATGTGAATTTTGGCTTAGTTCAGTGGCATTCTTGGGACACATAGTGTCCAGTGAATGGATTAATGTGGATCTGAAGAAAATAGAGGCAGTTCAGAGTTGCCACAGACCATCTTCAGTTACTGAGATTCGGAGTTTTCTCAGCTTGGACGGTTCTTATCGTCGCTTCGTGGAGGGTTTCTCGTCTATTGCATCGCCTATGACTAAATTTAACCAGAAAGGTGCTCCGTTCAGGTGGTCGGATGAATGTGAAGAGAGCTTTCAGAAGCTCATGACAACTTTGACTACAACTCCAGTATTTGTGTTGCCTACAAGTCTTATACTGTGTATTGTGACGTGTCGCGTATTGGTCTTGGCGCAGTGCTTATGCAAGACGGTAGGGTGATTGCCTACGCATCCAGACAGTTAATGGTACATTAGAAGAATTATCCAGTCCACGACCTTGAGTTAGCAGCTATTATTCATGCCTTGAAAATTTGGCAGCATTTCTTGTACGGTGTCCATTGTGAGGTTTATATCGATCATCAGAGTCTACAACATCTGTTTAAACAGAAGGATCTTAATTTGCGGCAGCGAAGATGGTTAGAGTTGCTTAAGGATTATTGATATCCCCATTCTCTATCATCCCGGAAAGGCCAATGTGGTGGCCGATGCCTTGAGTCGTAAGGCAGAGAGTTTGGGCAGCTTAGCATACCTACCGATATCAGAGAGGCCTTTAGCCTTGGATGTTCAGGCATTAGCCAACCAGTTTGTTAGATTGGATATTTCCGAGCCGAATCGGGTTTTGGCTTGTGTGGTTTCTCGGTATTCTTTATATGATCGCTTCAGAGAGCGCTAGTATAATGATCCTTATATGCTTGTACTTAAGGACAAGGTTCAGCACGGTGATGCCAAGGAAGTCACTCTTGGAGATGACGGTGTATTACATATGCAGGGCAGGCTATGTGTGCCTAATGTAGATGGTTTGTATGAGTTGATTCTCCAGGAAGCTCACAGTTCGTGGTACTCTATTCGTCTTGGTGCCGCGAAGATGTATCAGGATTTGAGGCAGCACTATTGGTGGAGGCGAATGAAGAAAGATATTGTTGGGTTTGTAGCTTAGTGTTTAAATTGTCAACATGTGAAGTATGAACATCAGAGATCGGGCGGATTACTTCAGAGACTTTAAATTCCAGAGTGGAAATTGGAGCATATTACCATGGACTTTGTAGTTGGGCTCTCACGGACTTTGAGGAAGTTTGATATTGTTTGGGTGATTATGGATCGATTGACCAAATCTGCTCATTTTATTCCAGTTGGTACTAATTATTCTTCGGAGCGGTTGGCTGATATTTATATCCGTGAGGTTATTCTCCTACACGGTGTGCCAGTGTCCATCATTTCAGATCGGGGCACACAGTTTATATCATAGTTTTGGGGAGCAGTGTGGCGAGAATTGGGCACACAGGTTCAGCTAAGTACAACATTTCACCCTCAGACGGACGGGCAGTCCGAGCGCACAATTCGGATATTGGAAGATATGCTATGCGCTTGTGTCATTGATTTTGGGGGTTCTTGGGATCAATTTCTGCTACTGACAGAGTTTTCTTACAATAACAACTACCAATCAAGCATTCAGATGGCTCTATATGAGGCTTTATATAGGAGACGGTGTCGGTCTCCGGTGGGTTGGTTTAAGCTGGATGAGACTAGACTATTGGGTACGGATTTGGTTCAGGATGCTTTGGAGAAGGTTAGATTGATTCATGAGCGGCTTCGCATGGCGCAGTCTAGACAGAAGAGTTATGCTGACAGGAAGGTCCGTGATGTTGCTTACATGGTTGGGGAAAAGGTTCTGCTCAAGATTTCACCTATGAAAGATGTGTTGAGGTTAGGAAAGAAGGGCAAGTTGAGCCCTCGATATATTGGGCCTTTTGAGATACTTAAGAAAATTGGAGAGGTGGCTTATGAACTTGCTTTGCCACCTAGTCTATCAGGTGTTCATCCAGTGTTCCATGTGTCCATGCTCTGAAAGTATGTCGGGGATCCGTCTCATATTATGGATTTTAGTACAGTGCAACTGGACGGTAATTTGACTTATGATGTAGAGTCGGTGGCTATTTTAGACCGGCATGTTCGAAAGCTGAGGTCAAAGAACATAGAATCAGTGAAGGTATAGTAGAGAGGCCAGCCAGTTGGAGAAGCTACTTGGGAGATTGAGCAGGAGATGCAGAGCAAATATCCACACCTATTTGAGACTCCAGGTATGACTCTAAACCCGTTCGAGGACGAACGTTTAAGAGAGGGAGAATGTAACGACCGGCCGGTCATTTTGAATATTATAACCCCGTTCTCCTATTTACTACTCAAGTTAAGCTTTATAGTTATTTTATGACTTATCGGGTTAGTTGGTTCGGGTTCGGAAGGATTTCGGAGTGAAATGAGACATTAGTCTCATAATTGAAAACTTAAGTTGAAAAAGTTAACCAGATATTGACTTATATGTAAACGACCTCGGATTTTAATTCTGATGATTCCAATAGCTCCGTATGGTAATTTTGGACTTAGAAGCGTGTCCAGAAAATTATTTGGAGGTCCATAGTGGAATTAGGCTTGAAATGGCGAAAGTCAAATTTTTGGGAAGTTTGACCGGGGGTTGACTTTTTGATATCGGGGTCGAAATCTGATTCTGAAAATTTGAATACCTTTGTTATGTCATTTATGACTTGTGTGTAAAATTTGAGGTCAATGGAACGTGATTTGATAGGTTCCGGCGTTATTTGTAGAAATTGGAAGTTTCAAAGTTCATTAGGCTTGAATCTATGTGTGATTCGTATTTTTAGTGTTGTTTGATGTGATTTGAAGGCTCGACTAAGTTCGTATAATGTTTTAGGACTTGTTGGTATATTCGGTTGAGGTCCCGGGGGCCTCGGGTGAGTTTCGGATGGTTAACGGATCAAATTCGGACTTAGAAGAAAAGGCTGAAGTTTCTGCCATCTGATGCAATCGCACCTGCGGAAATTCCATCGTAGGTGCGAGCTCACAGAAGTGAGCCTTCCATCGGAGATGCGTCCAGGCATGAAGAGGGGCCGTGGTCGCAGGTGCAACAAAATTTCCGCACTTGCGAGGTCGCAGGTGCGAAGCAATGAACGTAGAAGCAGAAAAGGGGATGGGGAGATGGCCTGCGCAGAAGCGCAGATGTGTGTGCAGGTGCGGCTTTCGCAGAAGCGCTCAAAGGGGCGCAAGTGTGCATTTTGGTGCAGAAGCGAGCTATAGGGGCCAACCTGCTAGATCGCAGAAGCGACCAAGTTGCCGCTGGTGCGAAAACCCCTAGGCAGTACAAAAACAAAGGGGTTCCGAGCTTTTGCCATTTTGGGCATTTCAAGCTCGGGTTGGGCAATTTGTGAGCGAGGTTTTCACGGGAAAACTTGAGGTAAGTCCCTTGTGATCATTTCTACTCTATAATATTGAATTATCATCGAATAATCCAACTAGAATACATGTTTTTGAGGTATAAATCGGGGATTTGAACTTAGGGATTTGAAAATAAGATTTGAAGATTTGGAGGTCGAGTTGAGGTCGGATTTTGGTAAAATTGGTATGGTTAGACTCGTGGTTGAATGGGTTTTCGGATTTTGTAACTTTTGTCGGGTTCCGAGACATGGATATTTGAGCTAAATTTCGGATTTTTATGAAAAATTAGTATTTTCTTATGGAATTAATTCTAATAAATATTATTGACTGAATCGAATTATTTGTGGCTAGATTTGAGGCGTCTGGAGGCCCATTAACGAGGAAAAGACCTAGCGAAATAAAGAATTTCACGGCTTGAGGTAAGTAACAGTTCTAAATTTGGTCATGAGGGTACGAAACCCCGGATTATATGTTATGTGATTGGTTTTGAGGTGACGCACATGCTAGGTGACGGGCGTGTGGGCGTGCACCGTAGGAATTGTGACTTGGTCAAATTCCATGGAACTGTGTAGTTGAATAATCTATTGATACACATACATTTTTCCACATATTAGGAAAGTTGAACTATGAATCATGTTTAAACCATGTGTCGACACTGTTGGGACCCGTAAAGGGCGTGTACATATTGAATTATCTGTTAAAGTACTATTTGTACTCAGTCACAGTTTTACTTGCATATTACATCTCAGTCTCTCTTATTCATTATTGATGCATCATATCATTGTTGTTGGGCTGTTATCATAATTTCCGAGAGCCCGAGAGATTGGAGAGGTTGATGACTCAGTGAGGCTGAGGGCCTAATTGTGAGGATATTTATGGGATCGGGATGCACGCCGCAGCATGTTTCATTGATTTATGCAATGATTGGATTGATATAGCGTTTGGGCTGAAAGAGCCACTCCGGAGTCTGTACACACCCCCAGTAAGCGCAGGTACCTAATGAGTGCGAGTGCGAGTGCCGAGTGCATAGTGCATAGTGCTGCGCGATTGAGAGGAATGAGTGACTGTGAGGTTGGAGTGAATGGGAGGACTGGGTGACTGTTACTCTGAGAGGATGTATTACTTTCATTACTACTGCACTTCAGCTGTCATATATCACTATTTTGGAAATTTCGGAAAAATATTATTTTGTGTTTCAGTAAAATTTGATATGAAATTACTGTGGAGTTTTAAATGTTGAACTTGAAAGCATGCCTACCCTTTTATGTTGGAAAGTACTATATTTGTACTTAGCTGAGAAACTCGTCACTACTTTCAGTTCTTTATTTATTATTGTTACTTACTGAGTTGGTTGTACTCATACTACACCCTGCACTTCGTGTGCCGATACAGGTGATCCCGGACATAGTGGGTGTTGATTCCTTCGCACCGTAGATTTTCCGGAGATTCTGAGGTAGCTGCCGTGTTTCGCAGACCTTGTCTCTCCTTTCCTATCTTCTTGTTTACTGTATTTGGTCTCAGACTATTATAGACTGTATTTTCCAAACTGGTCATGTATAAATGCTCATGTACTTAGTGACACCGGGTTTTGGGTGTATGTTTATTTTCAATGTTTGTGGGAATTACTCTTAAAAACTTAATTGTTATGTTTTCAGTATTTAAAATAAATTGTGGGTTATTGGTGTTGTCGGCTTGCCTAGTATTGAAATAGGCTCCATCACGATAGGTTTGGAGTTTTGGGTCGTGACAATATCTAGATCCGTACGGACAACTCACGTGCTATAGTATCAATATATGGATCTACACGGACAACTTACATATATCATTCTTCCAAACTAATTCCGAAATACCTGAAAACCAAAACCGACGATACACACAAGTCATAATACATCATACAGAGATATTCATGCCCTCAAACCACCGAGCGAAGTGCAAATGCCCAAAACGACTGGTCGGGTCGTTACATCCTCCCCCGCTTAAACATACGCTCATCCTCGAACGTGCCAAGAGTCGTTCCCAAGCTATCAAATCACAGTGTAACCTTACGATACACATAACCAGGGGCGATCACATGTCACCCTATTCTATATAGGCCCAACAACACAACATAACTGAAGATCATTACTCCAACCTTAGTCCTTAAACCTCATAATCCAACTTCCAACATCCGGAATTTCCTACAAGACTCGAATCTCGCATTTACACACTGTGTAAGTCTGAAAAAGCTATATCGAGCCATAATCATATCCCAAGATGTAATCACATGAAATACGACATAACTCAAATACTCCTAGCAATAACTTTTGACTGCAATAGCTGCTCAAAATACTCCTGATACCGGTAATAAACCTCATATCAAACAAAATCTTATTCTAAAACTATCGTACACTGCCGATGATGAAAGAAACACACAGAAACTCATAACCACTCATAAGATCAACAAGTTATGGAGCTCTCTCGCCTAACCAGAACCATCATCCAAAATTCTAAGCTGACTTTCGATATTACTCTTCCAAACACACCATAATCAAATTCGATAGCAATCCTCACGCCCAAAGACTTCATCTCATCAAATACAAGATACTCTACTGGCATGCCACACCAATACTACCCAGAGCCACAAACCGTGCAATTCGTGCACCAATACGCAACAATTCAAATGCACTCAAAAATGAAAAAAAACTCATATGAAAGAACCGTTCCGCAAGCTCAACAAGTACCACTACAACGCAATGCTAAGAACCCATCACATAAAGTAGAATCAAAACACACGAATCTATCACAAAGTATCATATCCCATCATAACCCATCTGCAATACGTGACCCATCCAAACATCAATCCATATGAAATACCTCGAGCCTCAATGCTCAAAATCAACAACCACAAGCAATTCGACATCAAGTACATGAAGTGCATGACCATAATCATGGAGAAGCGAATAACACAATATACCACAGCCTAGAAAGACCATAACCAAGGCGCAATAAACCATTCCATACCCCAGTCACCATCTCGCTTGAATTCCGCTACAAGACCCAAATGGAATCGCACCATGTGTGCATATAACCCACAAATCACAACCCCTCATAGCATAGAAGAGGAACAAATAGAAGATATCAGAACATGAACAAGCTCAACTCTAACCGAATGACTCATCCCTCAACACTAACCGTGTTGAGTCAAGAAATCCGACCCGGTGTAGAATATATATCCTCATTGGTCCTACCAATGGACTCCCAAATCAATTCCCACAGATAGATAAATGGCCCTCCAAAAGTCCACAATGACCTAACCATAGCATGCACCACCATCCATCTAACTTTGGACATATCTTCACAGTCTGCAGCCCTGAAATAATCTGCTTCTGAGAATTCCCAGTCTCCAAATCCATAGAACACATGAGTCACCATAGCCGATCCCAACTTCACTACTTAATGACTAACACATCTATCATACATAATCATCCCCACGAGAGATACTTCTATAATTCTTTCATGCCACATAGCAAAATCTGGACATCAACAATCGATCAACCAGGCGAGTACCGCAATACCAATGAAGCATCCGTAAGACAAAACACAGTGCGCCTTTTGAAATGCGCACCCTTTTCAGGCAATACGAAGTAGTAATAGCATTTATCTAATCGTCTATGTTGTCTAAGAATTTATGACCTTCCTTTCAAGACTGAACCGTAACCTTGCACATACAAATCTCAATCCCATAGGACACATCACTTCTATCATGCCATCATATAAAAAGCATGAGAATCTCATAATCAACTCTGAATCACCGGTATAATGCATACCCAATCAGTAAAAAATCTTCCATTTGATCTTATCCAGGAGAAAATCATAATGCGCAACATGCTCCTCACGCCGGTAGGAAATATCCATCTCAAACCGTGGTAGAAACCATCGAGAAATCTTTGAAACCCATTTGCACATAATCAAGCCATCATAACTGAATCTCTCTATCTCAAACAAGCCACACAGGTCTCCAAACCCAAGAGTATTGCCAAAGAAAAAATATAGAGACTTACCACATCACAAGTACCCAAAGAACCGATCATATGTATTACCTTGCTGATCCAACCTACTATCAAGCTATCCTATTTCTCCGAGTTCCTTCCGAATTATCCTCAAGTTGACACTCCTCCTCGCCATAATGCCATGATCCTCAATCAAAGCTCACCACACAAGATCCTACCATAAACCCATACCGCCCTAAGGCCCATAAGCCAATGTATTGCTCTCAAGCACCCCAAAAGTAACACAACTGAGACACCTACTCTGAAGAGGTCTTCTGTGAATTTTAAAGATATTCCTTTTACCTTTATGATACTGAAATGTAGAATCCATAGTGATACAAAAATATCGTAAGTCTTGATACCATCCGATGCAAATCTCAGATTCTAGAAATATACAAATCCGGAAATATTCTCAATTGCCACATATAAATCTTGATCACATTAGAGCCTTCTCGAGAGTTATTCACTCTGCTCAAATATCAATTGCACCGCCCAAATGGGCCGAACGACCTGTGTCCCATCAGCACGACAACACCCAAAGAAGTAATCCACACCTCTAAGCAACCGAGTGAATCCTTTTTCTTAGTACATCACATTTACCACGAATAAAAAATCCAAATCATTCCAAGATTACTATATATCCATAATGTGTAGTACTCCATGCATCCAAAATTTCCTTGCTTAAGTCATCCTCAAAACCAGTCTCTACAAGTCATAACTGATCCACAAGTATGCCTCAAATCGAAACTAATACAATACGTAACCATGTAACCAAAGCGTCGATAGTAGACTCCCCTACTTGGCTCAAAGCCATAGTTCAAAACACTCGATAACTCACAATGCCCATACTTACTACTACCATCATACCGTGGTGAGATTCATTAAAATCCTTCATAAGCTCATGTAACACAAACTATATAGTACCTCAGATCCTCTGCTAAGCTCGCATTCATCCGCATAGCAGTCAAGCCAACTTCCACAAGCAATCCAAACTTAAGTTGCAACACCTATAACCCACTGGTAGGAAAGAAAGCCTCCATACAATATCATAATGATCACACCTCCACAGACCACTCCGCAGGAGGTAACCCACATGCTTAGCCTCAAATTGGCATCTTTCTATACTCTTTCGCAGCCACAATTACTACGTAATCACTCAATCTTTCTGAGTTTAAACTCATCAACAAGACATGAGAATCTAATTCGTTCCATAATTAAACAATATGAAAGATCCTTGGGCCGACTGTTCTCCGTAGACCGTTTTGACTACCCCCGGTGTGGGAAATTTCAGCGTCTGGTGCAAGGTCGAAGTTACCGCCCTTATGTTGTGGACACATGGCCTTCCAAATAGAGCATTGTACCTCATATCCCCCTTGATCATGTAGAACTTCATTTTTTGGATTGTTCTGATAGTGTTTATCAGCAAAGTTATTTCTCCTTTCGTGATCTCACATGCCATGTTGAATCCATTCAATACCTGTACTGCCGGTATGATTTGATCATATAACTTCAATTACTCTACGACCCTTGATATGTTGATGTTAGTCGAGCTACCTAGATCAATCAGCATACGTTTAACCCGAGATTTATTGATAAGTACAGATATTACCAGTGCATAGTTATGAGGCTGTATGATGCCCTCGGCATCTTCGTCGCTAAATGGAAATGGCTCCCCCCGGAACGTAATCCCGAGTGCGTTTTTCCCTCATAATATATATTTAGTGCATTTTATCATTGGCCTTTGGGGTACTTCGACTCCCCCAATGATCATGTTGATCACGTGTTGAGGCTCCTCTTGTTCGACCTGTTTAATGGCGTCCCTATTTCTGAAGTGGTTTTTGGCTTCTTCACTTAGGAATTCTCGGAGGTGTCCATTGTTCAATAGTCGAGCAACTTCTTCTCTTAGCTGTCGGCAATCTTCGATCCTATGACTGTGAGTGCCGTGATACTTACACATTAAGTTAGGATCCCTCTAGGCTGGGTCGGACTGCAATGGTCGGGTCCACTTGGTCTCTTTGATGCGCCCTATGGCCGACACGATGCTTGTAGCGTCTACATTGAAGTTATATTCCGCTAATCTTGGTGCCTCCATACTCCCGAGTGACTGTCAAAACCATTCTTGCTAATAAAGCCCCGACCACTAGACCCTTGATCACTTCTCTTATCGTTCCTTGCTGGCTGATGCCCGAATCTATTTCCCCTTCGATTCGCACTGTATGGTTGATATCGATCTCAGACCGGTCTTGGCTCTTGATTAATGAATCTCTTAGGTCTATCATCGGTTATGATAGGCTAAACAGATCCAGAAGGGGCCCCGAGTTGGTCGTCCTCGACCCTAATCTTTGACTGGTATATGTCGTGGACGTCAGTCCAAGTTACCGCCGACTACTCCACTAAATTTTGTTTTAGCTATTGAGAGGCCACATTAATTCTGGGGTTGAGCCCCCGAGTGAATGCCTGAATGGCTAAATAATCTGAACTGGTGGTAGGTCCATCCGTTCCATTTGGAATCTTGACACGAACTCCCTGAGCATCTTGTTATCCCTTTGTTTGACCTTAAAAAGATCTGACTTTCTGATCTCGACCTTGATGGACCCGTCATGAGCCTCTACGAAAGCATCTACAAGCATAGCAAAAGAGTCAATGGAATTTGGAGGCAAGTTGTGATACCATATCATTGCTCCCTTGGACAAAGATTCCCCATACTTTTTCAGCAACACCGACTCGATCTCATCATCTTCGAAATCGTTCACTTTGATCGTGCATGTATAGGAGGTCACATGCTCATTTGGATCCGTGGTCCCATTATATTTGGGAATGTTGGGCATATGAAACCTCTTTGGGATCGACTTTGGTGTCGTGCTCAGAGGAAAGGACTTCTATATAAAGTTTTTAGAGTCCGATCCCTTCAATATCGGGGGTGCTCCTGGGATCTGATCGACCCTGGGGTTGTATGTTTCCACCTTCTTGTCATTGGCCTCAATCTTTTTCTCGCCTGACTCCACCTGTTTTGTCAATGCTTCGAGCATCTTCATCACCTCTGAAGTTATCCCGGGCTCAGATTCACCCGGTCTCTCGGTAATATGTTCGTCCCTTCGAGTGCTTTCCCGAGATTGTTCAGACTCGACCTTGTTGGGGGCGTGGCTTTGATTATGTAGTTGTGCTATTTCCGCTTGTTAAGCCTACAATATTTCAAAAATCAGCCGTACACTCACCCCATCACCTTCACCTTCGGGCGCTTCTCGAGTTGTTGGTCGGGGTCCCCCGCGAATACTGTTTTGGGATTAGTTGACAAATTGATGTTGATGGCCACCTGCGAGTTAGCATCGACTGGGTCGGTGGTAGGGACACCGTTGGGATCGGCAGGAAGCACATCATTACTGGGCACCATATTTTTATTTTCGCTATGATGGCCTGACTCAACGTCAATGTTCAAGTGGGCCGACTGAAAGTTTGACATTTTTAGGATGACCTGGAATTAAGATTTCAAAGAACAAGCATAAAATAGGGTGTGTTATGAAGATTTGTATCAAATCACCACTATTATCCTTAGCCCCACACTGGGCGCCAAATTGTTTACCCCAAACTTGGGCAATAATTAAATTTGAACGCGGTTTAAAAGATACATGGTTTAATTCAACACGAATAATTAAGAATAACAGATAAATGAATTAAAGACGAAATAAATGATCAAACTAATCGCAATGTTATGACCAAGACTGATCTTAGATTGAACAGTGAGCTCGTCCTCGATTAGACCCTCGGGTCAGGCCCAGTCGCGAATGAAGAAAAGAACCAGTGAGTAATACCTTTTACAGTAGCTGGAAGGCAAAAGTAAACTTTTATTACTTTGAATTGCATGTTATAATGTGTTAGACTAAAGAAAAACTTTTTCTTTATATAGTAGTAGAATTTTAGTCCTAGTATAAGTCTAAAAGAGGTAAAAATCTTATTTTTTCGGTAATTGTTGATCTTTAATCAATACTGAACGATATTCGCGCTGTAATATCCGGTTGAGGGCGAGTATTACGGACTTCTATCCGTAATGCATAACCGTCTACCGCGTCTCCCGAGGTCTAAAAGTTACTCGGTCCAAGGTGCGTCGCTTTACCATGTTCGATGTCGAATATATCACTCATTCTTCCTGGGTCTCGATATGAAGGGTCTCTAGCCTGGATTATAATTTTGTGAATCTGTGTTCCCCCTTCGTTCTCTCATCGCAGAATCGGGGTAGACATTGTCCCTAATTTTACCCGTACACAGTTATCAAAGTCTTAGTGAATAGAATTATCTTATATTTGCAATGGTGAGAGCTAGCAGGTAAGTGAATGAATGATCATTTTCAAGATACGTACAAAATGGTTGGTTACCACGTTACAAGATGAAAAATAAAAATAATATATTAAATTTTATTAAATAAATTTAAGGTCTCTTTTGAGGTTTGACTTTAGGCCATGAATATCGTTGAGCCGCCTTTGGCCAATTCTATTGATTTTCTCAAAAAAGCCAATTTTCCTGTCATTAAGTATGCTTGTGTTTATTACTAGTCGTAAACTTTCCTAATCCAAAGTAGAAAAATGTTAGACATTTTTGGCGCATGAAAGATGTTTATAATTTTGGAAAAAAAAGGTTAGTGGGAAAAAAAGGAAGAAGGGTAAACCGAATGCGTATGTTTTGTCATAAGTTTTTAAAATTAAGTCCTAGGGAGCAGAAAGTACTATTATAATTCTGATACAATTAATCATGTAGAATAGCAGGCACAAGATGAACTATTTATTTATGTTTTTCAACCATTCTCGAATCTAGGTGTAGAAAAAGTTGAAAAAAGTGTAGAAAAGAAAATAGTAAGTAATTCTTAAATCATGTATGCATAATTTTCAATATATTATTCGAATCCCACCGCGATGGTAAGAACTTATGTATATAATAAAAGAACACATGTAAATAAATACAAGCATTTAATGCATTACTAAAAGATGTCTGATATGATTGATATACTTGCACTTCTGACATGTCATTGACTATGATCATGTTGTTTTATTTTCTTCTTCACTTTTCACTTACTAAAACAAACTTACGTGAATTTTGGTTAGCAGTTAAGGGTGTTTAATATTTAACCAAAGTTGAAGACCAATGATTTGACTCATTATATTCTTTAATATATGAAAATTTTAACTTTAAAGAATTTATAAGTAAATCACAAAATATCAAAATCAGAACTATCACACATTTTACGCAATAAGTAATAAATTATTTTGAAGCTTCCTCGTGCTTAATTTTTTTAAAGGGCCTCAGAACCTCAATAAAAAGTGTAAAATTGAAAAGGCCTTTCATCCATTACTTTTGTAAATCAAGATCCATGCAAATTTTATCCGTTGTCGGGCGAAATAAATTTAAAAAGACAATAACCAATAACAATAACAGTAACCATAATAACAACAACAACAACAACAAATATAATAATAATAATAATAATAATAATAATAATAATAATAATAATAATAATAATAATTATTATTATTATTATTATTATTATTATTTTAAGATTATGAGAATTCAAAATGTGGTCCTCTCCTTGGTGAAAACACAACTATAAAAGGATGTCATAAGGTTTCCCTCTGAATCCCATTCATGAGGTTGTGAGTTCGAGTCACCCCAAGAGTAAGGTGGGGAGTTCTTGGAGGGAGGGAGCTGAGGGTCTATCGGAAACAGCCTCTCTACCCCAGGATAGGGGAAAGGTTTGCGTACACACTACCCTCCTCAAACCCCACTAGTGAATTATACTGAGTTGTTGTTGTGGTTGTTGGAGAGAGGTCAGTACTATTTACAAATAAAGAATACTGCGAATTAAAGTAAATAAAAATATGTGTTGAGTGAAACTAACCCAATAATCAATATAAAAATTGAAAACCTTGTTAATATTCAAACAATAAAGTAATTGAGAAATCCAATTTGAGTTTTAATTCAAATTCACAATCCCACGTATAATGACAAAGAACCTTGGAATAAAAATAAAAAAGCAATCAAGCTTATTGAAGCAGGAAAAAATCTTAACAAAGAATCAAATTACCTTGAGAAGATCAAGAATACAATCAAGTATAAAGGAGGTGGTTCTTACTCTCTCACAAAATCAAATTTTCATCCAAAAGTCTTATTAAAGTCCCAAAAAAGCTAACCTTAACCCAATTTAAGAAAAGCCTAGCTAAATAACTTAAGTTGAAAGTTGGAGCATTAAAGGATTTCAAGTTCTCTAAGTTTGGTCTGGAATAGGTTTTGGTGTTATTGAGGTCCATTTGGAATTCTGAGCCTGGGAATAGTTCTGTATGGTGATTTATGATTTATACGCAAAAATTTATGTCGTTCCGGGTAGTTTAAGTATGCTTCGGTGCTTTCGGAGTAATTTGGAAGAACTTAGAGTTCATAAGTTGATTTGATTTGGTTTGGGGGTGTAATCCTTAGTTTTGATGCTGTTTCACGTGTTCCTAGAGTTCGAGCGGGTCCGTTTTATGATTTCGAACTTGTTGGTATGTTTGGACGAGGCTCCGGAGGCCTTTGGTGCTATTCGAACGATGTGCGGAACATGGTTGAACTTGGAACTATGGTTGTAGCAGCATCAGTTCTGGTGCATTCACACCTAAGAGGAGCTAGCTGCAGGTGCGAGCCAACGAGTGCAGGAGCGACCCGGAGTGGACTGGCCAGTGTACGCAGAAGCGAAGATTCTTCCGCAGAAGCGGACTCGCTTCTGCGATGAGGGGATCGTAGATGTGGAGTGAGGTAGCATAGCAAGGTCGCCGGTGCGGTATTTTTCCACATGTGCACTCAATGCTGGGTCGTACGTGTTCTGCAGAAGCGGACAACCGCCCGTAGAAGCATCCTCACAGAAGAGGCGAAGCTGTCACATGTCCGGAATCACTGGAGGCAGTGAGGTTCATTTAATGTCGGGACTTAGGCTTTTTGTTAATAATCTAACCGGTCATTTTGACTTTTAGAACCCCGTTCCCTAAAATACAATTTCTCGTATGTGCTTTTAATGATTTATGACTTGCGGGGATAGTTGGTTCGGAATTTGGAAGTGTTTGGGTTGAAATCGGAATATTTGGTTATTTAAGATGGCTTTAAAAGGCCAAGTTTGACTCCGGTCAACATTTTAAGAAAACGACCTTGGAATAGAATTTTTACGATTCCAACAGCTCCGTATGGTGATTTTGGACTTAGGAACGTGTTCGTAATTTTATTTGGAAGTCCGTAGTTAAATTAGGCTTGAAATAGCTAAAATAAGAATTTAAGGTTGGAAGTTTAACCGGGGAGTTGACTTTTTGATATCGGGGTCGGAATCCAGTTCTGAAAATTTTTATAGCTCCGTTATGTCATTTATGACTTGTGTGCAAAATTTGAGATCAATCGGAGTTGATTTGATAGGTTTCGTCATCGAATGTAGAAATTAGAAATTTTAAGTTTCACTAAGCTTGAATTGGAGCATAATTCATGATTTTAGCATCGTTTTATGTGATTTGAGGTTTCAAATAAGTTCGTATGATATTTTAGGACTTGCTGGTATAATTGGTTGAGGTCCCGAGGGCCTCGGGTGAGTTTCAGATGGTTAACGGATCAAAAATTTGACTTAAAAAGCTCATGCAATTTTTCCTTCTGCTGGATATTTTTGGGCTGTGATCGAGCACAAGATTGAGCCCAGGTATCGAGCCCAGGTATCGAGCCCGGGGTCGAGGACCTGAGGTGAAGCCAGGGACGAGGCTCAGTATGGAAGCCAAGATTGAAGGTCCAGCTCGAGGGCCATGATCGAAGGCAATGCTCGAGGGCCATGATCGAGACCCAAGATCGAGGGTCACAATCGAAGGTTGAGACTCGATGACATGGTCAAGGCTATGATCGAAGAACCAGGCTCGATTCCATAATAGAGGCCATGACCGAGGTCCAGGCTCGAGCCTGTGATCGAAGCCATGATCGAGGCCTAGGCTCGAGGGCCATGATCGAAGCCACGATCGATGCCTAGTTCGAGGCCCAATTCCTAAGGCTGCTTGGGCAGTTTTATAAAAAGAAGGTATTCGTCCCATTCGCCATTTTTAACAAATTGGAGCTTGAGAAGAGGTGATTTTGGATAGATTTTCAAGGAAAGATATTGGGGTAAGTGATTCTAACTCGAATTTATTCTATATACATAAATATATCATTGGTTTCACCATTTAAATAGTGTTTTGAGATTCGCAATTTGGAAATTTTTTAGAAATCTCATATAAATGAATTTTTGAGATTTCGGTATCGATTTAGAGTCGGATTTGAGTGAAACTAGTATGGTTGGACTCGTAATTGAATGGGTTGTCGGATTTCGTAACTTTCGCCGGATTCTGAAACGTGGACCCCACAGACGAATTTTTAATTAATTTCGGAATTTTATTAAAAATGTAGTATTTTCTTATAGAATTGATTCCTATAAATTTTAATGATTGTATCGAATTATTTTGGCTATATTCGAGCCAAACAGAGTTGGATAATCGAGGAAAGGATCTACTAGTAGATTAAATTGGAGCAAGACGAGGTAAGTCTCTTGTCTAATCTTGTGAGGGGGAAATTACCTCATAAGTGATTAAAATTAAATAATTATTGCTAATTGTGGAGGCTACGTACGCACGAGGTGACGAGAGTCCATGCGTAGCTACTATTAATGCTAAAGTCCGGATAGTTTAGGACTCAAAGCATGAATTACTTGTGTAAATTGTATTCTTTGTTTAATTAATATATATATATACACACACACACACACACACACACATATACTGTGAATTGTTTGATAAAAATATTAAAGGATGAAAATCTCACATACTTGATTTTTCTGTTTAAATTAATTAATTATTAAGAAAAATTGTTGTTCCTCCTGAATTTATCTTATAACAAATATACTCTAATTCCGGAGGTACATAAGAAAATGTCCTCTTTTCTTGTGGAGCGGGCCAAACGCCTCGGCAGGATAGATGCATCTATGGATCGTGCCGCACGTCCCTCGGCAGAAATCATGGTTGATAATAATAATAATTACACGATTTTTGGACAATTGAATAAAATTATTGTTAACTCTGTGAATCATGTTGATTTGAATAATTATAATTAATTTTATTTATTATTGTTGACCCTTGGTGAGTGTTAAAGTCGGCCATCTCGTCTCTACCACTTCGAGATTAGGCTTGATACTTACTGGGTACAAGTTGTTTACGTACTCATGCTACACTTGCTGCACTTTTTGTGCAGGATCTGAGACATATACTAGTGGAGGATCTATCATAGCACATTCTCATTATCCAGGAGCGTAGTGGTGAGCTGCCTTTCTGAGCCGTCCTGCAGCTACCAGTGCCTCTTCTTGTATTTTTAATTCTGTCTATTTTCATTTCAGAGAGTATTTGGATTTTTCTATGATCTACTAGATGCTCATACACTTGTGACACCATGTCTTGGCACACACATTGGTAGAATTTGGTGTCTTATTATTTTTCTTGGATTTAAATTTTATCGATATATGTTTAATTTATTAGTTGTCTTGCCTAGCTATAGTGTTGGGCGCCATCATGAACTATAGGTGAAATTGGGTCGTGCCAACATGGTATCAGAGCACTAGGTTCACGTAGGTCTCATAAGTTATGAGCATACCTAATAGAGTCTTGCGGATCGGTACGGAGACGTCTGTACTTATCTTTGAGAGGCTATGAGATGTTAGGAAATTACCTTTCTTCATATTCTATCGTGCAATTAATGTAGTACTAAATATCATTCTCTTATTCTCTCACAGATGGTGAGAACGCGCTCTAATAAGATTCAAGACCAGGGAAGAGCTACTCCCCCAGTTGCTAGAGGCCAAAGCAGAGGCCGAGGGAGGGCTCCAGCCCATGGTAGAGGGCAAGGACGTCCCAGGACTGTTCCAGTTATGCAGCCAGTGGGTCCAACAGAGAATCCCATTATTGAGGAACAGGGTAAGGTGCCTGTGGTAGAGCCAGTTCTAGTGGATTTCACATCTGCACCGAAATTTCAAGATGTCATGGGTCGTATGCTGTGGTTCATGGATAATATGACTCAGGCCGATTTATTTTCGACAGACCCAGCCACATCTCAGGCGGGGGAGGGGGGGTGGAGCACAGACCCCTACCGCGCAGGCTCATGGATAGGCAACTGCTGTATATTAAACCCAGGGTGCACTACCCGTGGGTTGGAGCCCAGCCAGTGGCAGCAGCTACACCGGAGCCCAGGCCAGCTGTAGCCGCCGATCCTCAGAAACTATTGGACAGATGGACTAGACTACATCGTCCTATCTTTGGGGGTGAGCGACATGAGGATCCCCAGGATTTCATTGATCGGTGCAAGGATAGACTGTACAACATGAGGATATTGGCATCTTATGGGGTAAACTTTGCTACTTTTCAGCTAGAGGGCAGAGCCCGTAGATGGTGGCAGTCTTATGTTCTTGGTAGACCAGCAGATTCTCCTCCCATAAGTTGGGACAGGTTCACCCGTATCTTCCTGGACAGGTATATTCCACCCTCCCAGAGGGAAGAGTTGAGGTTTCAGTTTGAGCAGCTCCAGCAGGGTCAGATGTCAGTGACCGATTATGAGGCGAGGTTTTCTGAGTTATCTCGCCATGCACTTATGATACTCCCTACTGAGGCGGAGAGAGTGCGGAGGTTTGTTGCGGGTTTACATACTAGCATTCAGGCCACTATGGCTCGAGAGGTTGAGATGGGTACTTCTTATGAGCTAGTTGTGGAGATAGCCTATAGGATTGAGGGTGTACGTCAGCGCAGCCGAGAGCAAGTTACAAAAGATAAGTGGTTTAGATATTCTGGAGAGTTCAGAGGTGCTCCGTCTTGAGACAAAGGTTAGTTCGTGAGAGGGCAGTCCAGCAGGCCCTCATATCTAGCACCACCGTCTCCTCGAGGTGCTCCAGTGTGACCCTATCTCAGTGCTATACCAGAGAGTTCTTATCGCTCACCATCTATTTAGGGTTCTTCTAGTGGGTATTCAGGTCACTAGGGCCAGACTTCTAGTCAGCAACTTATCGCACCGAAATGTTGTTACGAGTGTGGGGATCCCAATCACATACGGAGATTCTTCCCCAAACTATGGGGTAGACCAGTGCAGCAGGGTCAGCAGCATATGATTACTGCACCAGTTGCTCCACCAGTAGTCCGATCACCAAGAGGTGGAGGACAGGTGGGTAGGGGCCGTCCTAGAGGTGGAGGTCATCCAGGCGTAGGCCAGCCAGTTGGCGCTCCAGCTCGGTTCTATGCTTTTCTGGCCAGACATGATTCAGAGGCCTCAGATTCCGTGATTACAAGTATTATTTCTGTTTGCGGAAAATATTCCTTAGTATTATTTGATCCAGGATCTACGTATTCATATGTGTCATCTCTATTTGCTCCATTCATGGGTGTTTCTCGTGAGTCCTTGAGTACTCCTGTTTATGTGTCCACTCATGTGGGTGATTCTTTTGTTGTGAATCGGATCTACCGGTTCTGTATTATTATATTCTATGGTTATAAAACTAGAGCAGATCTCCTATTGCTTGAGATGACCGATTTTGAAATTATTCTGGGCATGGACTGGTTATCTCCATATCATGCTATTTTAGATTGTCATGTCAAGACTGTTACCTTGGCTATTCCAGCATTGCCTAAGCTGTAGTGGAAGGGTTCACCTGTTAGTTCATTTAATCGAGTTATTTCTCTTATAAAGGCTCAACACATGGTTGAGAATGGTTGTTTGGATTATCTAGCCTATGTTTGGGATACTACTCCAGAGACTCCGACAATTAATTCAGTGCTTTAGTTCGGGAGTTCTCCGATGTATTTCCTTCAGATCTTCCAGGTATGCCACCTGATCGCGATATTGATTTCTGTATTGACTTGGCTTCAGATACCCAGCCTATATCTATTTCACAGTATCGCATGGCTCCGAAAGAATTGAATGAATTGAAAGAATTGAAAGAACAACTTGAGGAGTTACTAGCCAAAGGGTTCGTCAGACCGAGTGTATCGCTTTGGGGTACACCGGTATTATTTGTGAAGAAGAAGGATGGAACAATGCGGATGTGTATTGATTATCGTCAACTGAACAAAGTCACTATTAAGAACAAGTACCCGTTGCTGCGTATTGATAATCTATTTGACCAGTTGCAGGGTGCTAGGGTGTTCTCTAAGATCGACCTGAGGTCGGGGTACCATCAGTTGAAGATTCGGGATTCGAATGTTCCGAAGACTGCCTTCCGGACTAAATATGGTCATTATGAGTATCTGGTGATGTCCTTCAGTTTAACTAACGCCCCGACAACGTTTATGGATTTGATGTACAGGGTATTCAGGCCATATATAGATTCGTTTGTTATTGTCTTCATTGATGACATTTTGATCTACTCGCGCAGTAAGGAGGAGCATGAGCAGCATATGAGAGTAGTGCTTTAGACATTGCGGGAACAAAAGCTATATGTTAAGTTCTTTAAATGTGAGTTTTGGCTAGAGTCTATCGCATTTTTGGGGCATATTATATCGGGTGATGGTATTAAGGTTGATCCCAAAAAGATTGAGGCAGTTCAGAATTGGCATCGTCCCATTTCGGCGAATAAGATCAGGGGTTTTGTAGGTTTAGCAGGTTATTATCGTCGGTTCGTGGAAGGTTTTTCATCTATTGCAACACCTTTGACCAAATTAACCCAGAACGGTGCTCTGTTCCGATGGTCCGATAATTGTGAGGAGAGTTTTCAGAAGCTCAAGACAGCATTGACTACAACACTAGTATTAATGTTGCCTTCCGGTTCGGGATTGTATACAGTGTACTACGACACTTCACGCATTGGCTAGGGTTGTGTATTGATGCAGGAAGGGCGAGTTATTGCATATGCTTCACGTCAGCTGAATCCCCATGAGCAAAATTATCCAGTACATGATTTGGAGTTATCTGTGATTGTTCACACTCTTAAGATTTGGAGGCATCATCTTTATGGGGTGTCTTGTGAAGTTTACACTGATCATCGCAGTTTGCAACATTTGTTCAAGCAGAGGGACCTAAATTTGAGGCAGCAAAGATGGCTGGAATTACTGAAAGATTATGATATTACTATCCTATACCATCCGGGTAAAGCAAATGTGGTTGCAGACGCCTTGAGTAGAAAGGCGGAGAGTATGGGTAGTTTGGCTTTCATTTCAGCAGAGGATAGACCATTAGCTTTGGATATTCAGTCCTTGGCCAACAGACTTGTGCGACTGGACATTTCAGAGCCCGGCCGAGTTCTTGCATATGTTGTAGCTCAGTATTCACTATTTGAGCAGATCAAGGCTCACCAGTATGACGATCCACACTTAATGGTTTTTCGAGAAACGGTACTACGAGGTGGTTCCAAGGAAGCTACTATTGGAGCGGATGGTGTTCTGCGACTCCAGAATCGTCTATGTGTTCCTAATGTGGATGGACTGAGGAAAAAGATCCTAGAGGAGGCACACTGTTCTCGGTATTCTATTCATCCAGGTGCTACGAAGATGTATCGTGATTTGTGGCAATATTATTAGTGGATGCGAATGAAAAAAGACATAGTTGAGTATGTAGCTAGGTGTCTAAATTGCGAGCAAGTTAAATATGAGCACCAGAAGCCAGGTGGCCTACTTCAGCAGATGACTATACTAGAGTGGAAATGGGAACGCATCACTATGGACTTTGTAGTTGGGTTGTCGTGGACCTTGCGTAAGTTTGATGCAGTTTGGTCCATTGTTGACAGGCTGACCAAGTCGGCACATTTTATTCATGTTTTGACTACGTATACTTCAGAGAGGTTGGCTTAGATATATATCCATGAGATAGTTCGATTTCACGGTGTGCTAATTTCTATCATATCAGATAGAGGCCCTCAGTTTACTTCACATTTCTGGAGAGCAGTACAGAGTGAGTTGGGGACCTGTGTAGAGCTCAGCACAGCCTTTCATCCGCAGAATGACGGGCAGTCAAAGCAGACAATTCAGATTTTGGAGGATATGCTCAGGGCATGTGTGATTGACTTTGGAGGTCAGTGGGATCGTTTCTTGCCTTTGTCCGAGTTCGCTTATAATAACAATTACCAATCCAGCATCGAGATGGCTTCATTTAAGGCTTTATATGGTCGGCGATGTCGCTCACCCATCAGATGGTTTGAGCCCGGTGAGGCTAAGTTATATGGTACTGATTTTGTGAAAGATGCCTTGGAAAAGGTAAAGTTGATTCAGGAGTGACTTCGTACAGCACGATCCAGACAAAAGAGTTATGCGGATCAGAAAGTGCGTGATTTATCATTTATGGTGGGTGAAAAAGTTCTTTTGAAAGTTTTGCCGATGAAGGGAATCATGAGATTCGGGAAGAAGGGCAAGTTGAGCCCAAGGTTTATAGGCCCATTTGAGGTGTTGAGACGAGTTGGGGAGGTTGCTTATGAGCTTGCATTGCCTCCCAGCCTATCGGGAGTTCATCCGGTTTTCCATGTATCCATGCTCCGGAAGTATCATGCCGACCTATCGCATATGTTAGACTTCAGCACAGTTTAGCTAGATAATAGTTTGGATTATGAAAAGGAGCCAGTTGCCATTATTGATAAACAGGTTCGCCAGTTGAGGTCCAAGATGATTTATGCAGTAAAGGTCCAATAGAGGGGCCAACCAGTCGAGGAAGCGACTTGGGAGGCCGAGGAAAACATGCGGAGCAGATATCCACACTTATTCAGCACTTCGGGTATAATTCTAAACCCGTTCGAGGATGAACGTTTGTTGAAGAGGTGAAGAATGTAATGACCCAACCAATCATTTTCACTTTTAGAACCCCGTTCCATAAAATAAAACTTTCCGTGTGTGATTTTAATGATTTATGACTTGCGAGGTTGGTTTGTTCGGGATTTGGAAGTGTTTGGGTTGAAATCAGAACATTTGGTTATTTTAGATGGCTTTAAAAGGCCAAGTTTGACTTCGGTCAATATTTTGAGAAAACAACCTCGGGATAGAATTTTTACGATTCCACCAGCTCCGTATGGTGATTTTGGACTTATGAGCGTGTTCGAAATTTTATTTGGAAGTCCGTAGTTAAATTAGGCTTGAAATGGCTAAAGTAAAAATTTAAGGTTGGAAGTTTGACCGGGGAGTTAACTTTTAAATATCGGGGTCGGAATCCAGTTCCGAAAATTTTCATAGCTCCGTTATGTCATTTATGACTTGTGTGCAAATTTTGAGGTCAATCGGAGTTGATTTGATAGGTTTCATCATCGAATGTAGAAGTTGGAAACTTTAAGTTTCATTAAGCTTGAATTGGAGCATAATTTGTGCTTTTGTCACCGTTTTATGTGATTTGAGGTTTCAAATAAGTTCGTATGATGTTTTAGGACTTGTTAGTATAATTGGTTGAGGTCCCGAGGGCCTCGGGTGAGTTTCGGATGGTTAACAGATCAAACATTTGATTTAAAAAGCTCCTGCTATGCTTCCTTCTGCTAGATATTTTTGGGTTGTGATCGACCCCAAGATCGAGCCCAGGTATCGATCCCAAGATCGAGCCCAGGTATCGAGCCCAAGGTCAACGGCCTGAGGCGAAGCCAAGGACGAGGCTCAGTATCGAAGCCAAGATCGAAGGTCCAGCTCGAGGGCCATGATCGAAGGCAATGCTCGAGGCCCATGATCAAAGGCAATGCTCGAGGGCCATGATCGAGACCCAAGATCGAGGGTCACAATCGAAGGCTCAGGCTTGATGCCATGATCAAGGCTATGATCGAAGAACCAGGCTCGATGCCATAATCGAGGCCATGACCAAGGTCCAGGCTCGAGCCTGTGATTGAAGCCACGGCCGAGGCTTAGGCTCAAGGGCTATGATCGAAGCCATGATCGAGGCCCAGTTCGAGGTCCAATTCTGAAGGCTGCCTGGGTAGTTTTATAAAAAGAAGGCATTCGTCCCATTCGCCATTTTCAACAAATTGGAGCATGAGCAGAGGTGATTTTGGATAGATTTTCAAGGAAAGACATTGGGGTAAATGATTCTAACTCGGATTTAGTCTATATACACAAATATATCATTGGTTTCACCATTTAATTAGTGTTTTGAGATTTGAAATTTGGAATTTTTTTAGAAATCTCATAGAAATAAATTTTTGAGATTTCGGTATCGATTCAGAGTCGGATTTGAGTGAAACTGGTATGGTTGGACTCGTAATTGAATGGGTTATCGAATTTCGTAACTTTTGCCGGATTCCGAGACGTGGGCCCCACAGATGAATTTTTAATTAATTTCGGGATTTTATTGAAAATGTAGTATTTTCTTATAGAATTGATTCCTATAAATTTTATTAATTGTATCGAATTATTTTTGCTAGATTCTAGCGAGGCAGAGTTGGATAATCGAGAAAAGGGTCTACTAGTGGATTAAATTGGAGCAAGACGAGGTAAGTCTATTGTCTAATCTTGTGATGGGGTAATTACCTCACAGGTGATTAAAATTAAATAATTGTTGCTAATTGTGGGGGCTACGTACGCACGAGGTGACGAGAGTCCGTGCGTAGCTACTATTAATGCTAAAGTCCGGGTAGTTTAGGACTCAAAGCATGAATTACTTGTATAAATTATATTCTTTGTTTAATTAATATTATTTGATATATATATATATATATATATATATATATATATATATATATATATATATATATATATATATATATATATATATATTGTGAATTGTTTGATAAAAATATTAAAGGATAGAATTCTCATATACTTGATTTTTCTGTTTAAATTAATTAATTGTTAAGAGAAATTGTTCTTCCTCCTGAATTTATCTTATAACAAATATATTCGCATTCCGGAGTACATAAAAAAATGTCCTTCTTTCTTGTGGAGCGGGCCGAACGCCTCGGCAGGATAGATGCATCTATGGATCGTGCGGCACGTCCCTCGGCAGTGTAAACGAAACTCTGGATCGGGCCGTAAGACCTCGGCAGAAATCGTGGTTGATAATAATAATAATTACACGATTTTTGGACAATTGAATTATAGCTTGTAAAGCTATTTGATAAATTAGAATTTTTATTGAAATTGAATTGCAGCTTGTAAAACTATTCGATAAATTGGAATTTTTATTGAAATTGAAGGATTTAATTAATAGATTGAGAATTGTTGCATTTGAAGGATTTGTATTATTTCTGCTAATTGAATAAAATTATTGTTTACTCTGTGAATCAAAATGATTTGAATAATTATAATTTATTCCATTTATTATTGTTGACCCTTAGTGAGTGTCAAAGTCGGCTATCTCGTCTCTACCACTTCGAGATTAGGCTTGATACTTACTAGATACACGTTGTTTATGTACTCATCCTACACTTGCTGTACTTTTTGTGCAGGATCTGAGACAGATACTAGTGGAGGACCTATCATAGCACATCCTCATTATCCAGAGGCGTAGTGGTGAGCTGCCTTTCTGAGCTATCCTGCAGCTACCGTGCCTCTTCTTGTATTTTTAATTCTGTCTATTTTCATTTCAGACAGTATTTGAATTTTTGTATAATCTACTAGATGCTCATACACTTGTGACACCAGATCTTGGCACACACATTGGTAGAATTTGGTGTCTTATTATTTTTCTTGGACTTAAATTTTATCAATATATTTTTAATTTATTAGTTGGCTTTCCTAGCTATAGTGTTGGATGCCATCATGACCTATAGGTGAAATTAGGTCGTGACAACATGGTATCAGAGCAATAGATTCACGTAGGTCTCATAAGTTATGAGCAGACCTAATAGAGTCTTGCAGATGGGTACAGAGACGTTTGTACTTATCTTCGAGAGGCTTTGGGGTGTTAGGAAACTACCTTTCTTCATATTCCATCGTGCAATTAATGTAGTATTAAATATCCTTCTCTTATTCTCTCACAAATGGTGAGAACGCACTCTAATGAGATTTCAGACCAGGGAAGAGCTACTCTCCCAGTTTCTAGAGGCCGAGGGAGGGCTCCAGCCCGTGGTAGAGGGCAAGGACGTCCCACGACTGTTCCAGTTATGCCGCCAGTGGGTCCAGCAGAGAATTCCATTATTGAGGAGCAGGGTGAGGTGCCTGTGGCAGAGCCAGTTCCGGTGTATTTCACATCTGCACCGGGATTTCAGGATGTCATGGGTCGTATGTTGTGGTTCATGGATAATATGACTCAGGCCGGTTTATTTCCGGTAGACCCAGCCACATCTCAGGCGGGCAGGGGAGCACAGACCCATACCGCGCAGGCTCATGGACATGCTACTACTGTATATCATACCTAGGGTTCACTACCCGTGGGTGGAGCCCAGCCAGTGGCAGCAGCTACACCTGAGCCCAGGCCAGCTGTAGCCGCCGATCCTCAGAAACTATTGGACAGATGGACTAGACTACATCCTCCTGTCTTTGGGGGTGAGCGACATGAGGATCCCCAGGATTTCATTGATCGGTGCAAGGATAGACTGTACAACATGAGGATATTGGAGTCTCATGGGGTAGACTTTGCTACTTTTCAACTAGAGGGCAGAGCCCGTAGATGGTGGCAGTCTTATGTTCTTGGTAGACCAGCAGATTCTCCTCCCATAACTTGGGACAAGTTCACCCGTATCTTCCTGGACATGTGTATTCCACCCTCCCAGAGGGAAGAGTTGAGGTTTCAGTTTGAGCAGCTCCAGCAGGGTCAGATGTCAGTGACCGATTATGAGGCGAGGTTTTTTGAGTTATCTCGCCATGCACTTATGATACTCCCTACTGAGATAGAGAGAGTGCGTAGGTTTTTTGCGGGTTTACATACTGGAATTCAGGCCACTATGGCTCGAGAGGTTGAAATGGGTACTTCTTATGAGCTAGTCGTGGAGATAGCCCGCAGGATTGAGGGTGTACGTCAGCGGAGCCGGGAGCAGGTTACAAAAGATAAGCGGTTTAGGTATTCTGGAGAGTTCAGAGGTGCTCCGTCTGGGGGCAGAGGTCAGTTCGTGAGAGGGCAGTCCAGTAAGCCCCCATATCCAGCACCACCGCCTCCTCGAGATGCTTGCGACCCTATCTCAGTGCTATACCAGAGAGTTCTTATCACCCACCAGCTATTCATGGTTCATCTAGTGGGTATTCAGGTCACTAGGGCCAGACTTCTAGTCAGCAGCTTATCGCACCGAAAAGTTGTTACGAGTGCGGGGATCCCAGTCACATGTGGAGATTTTGCCCCAGACTGCGGGGTAAACCAGTGCATCAGGGTCAGCAGCCTATGATTACTGCACCAGTTGCTCCACCAGTAGTACGACCACCAAGAGGTGGAGGACATGTGGGTAGGGGCCACCCTAGAGGTGGAGGTCAGCCAGGCGGAGGCCAGCCAGTTGGCGCTCCAGCTCGGTTCTATGCTTTTCTGGCCAAACCTGATGCAAAGGCCTCAGATGTCGTGATTACAGGTATTATTTCTGTTTGCGGAAAAGATGCCTTAGTATTATTTGATCCAGGATCTACGTATTCATATGCGTCATCTCTATTTGCTCCATTCCTGGGTGTTTCTCGTGAGTCCTTGAGTACTCCTGTTTATGTGTCCACTCCTATGGGCGATTCTTTTGTTCTGAACCGGATCTACCGGTCCTGTATTATTACATTCTGTGGTTATGAAACTAGAGCAGATCTCCTATTGCTTGAGATGACCTATTTTGAAATTATTCAGGGCATGGACTGGTTATCTCCATATCATGCTATTTTAGATTGTCATGCCAAGACTGTTATCTTGGCTATTCCAGCATTGCCTAAGCTGTAGTGGAAGGGTTCACCTGTTAGTTCATTTAATCGAGTTATTTCTTTTATAAAGGCTCAACACATGGTTGAGAATAGTTATTTGACTTATCTAGCCTATGTTTGGGATACTACTCCAGAGACTCCGGCAATTAATTCAGTGCCTGTAGTTCGGGAGTTCTCCAATGTATTTCCTTCAGATCTTCCAGGTATGCCACCTGATCGCGATATTGATTTCTGTATTGACTTGGCTTCAGATACCCCAGCCTATATCTATTTCACCGTATCGCATGGCTCCAAAAAAATTGAATGAATTGAAAGAATTGGAAGAACAACTTGAGGAGTTACTAGCCAAATGGTTCGTCAGACCGAGTGTATCGCCTTGGGGTACACCGGTATTATTTGTGAAGAAGAAGGATGGAACAATGCGGATGTGTATTGATTATCGTCAACTGAACAAAGTCACTATTAAGAACAAGTACCCGTTGCTGCGTATTGATGATCTATTTGACCAGTTGGAGGGTGCTAGGGTGTTCTCTAAGATCGACCTGAGGTCGGGGTACCATCAGTTGAAGATTCGGGATTCGGATGTTCCGAAGACTGCCTTCCGGACTAGATATGGTCATTATGAGTTTCTGGCGATGTCCTTCGGTTTAACTAACGCCCAGACAACGTTTATGGATTTGATGAACAGGGTATTCAGGCCATATATAGATTCGTTTGTCATTGTCTTCATTGATGACATTTTGATCTACTCGCGCAGTAAGGAGGAGCATGAGCAGCATATGAGAGTAGTGCTTTAGACATTGCGGGAACAAAAGCTATATGTTAAGTTCTCTAAATATGAATTTTGGATAGAGTCTGTAGCATTTTTTGGGCATATTGTATCCGGTGATGGTATTAAGGTTGATCCCAAAAAGATTGAGGCAGTTCAAAATTGGCATCGTCCCACTTCGGCGACTGAGATCAGGAGTTTTCTGGGTTTAGCAGGTTATTATCGTCGGTTCGTGGAAGGTTTTTCATCTATTGCAACACCTTTGACCATATTAACCCAGAACGGTGCTCTGTTCCGATGGTCCGATGATTGTGAGGAGAGCTTTCAGAACCTCAAGACAGCATTTACTACAACACCAGTGTTAGTGTTGCCTTCCGGTTCGGGAATGTATACAGTGTACTGCAACGCTTCATGCGTTGGCTTGGGTTGTGTATTGATATATATATATATATATATATATATTGTGAATTGTTTGATAAAAATATTAAAGATGGAAATCTCATATACTTGATTTTTCTGTTTAAATTAATTAATTGTTAATAGAAATTGTTCTTCCTCCTGAATTTATCTTATAACAAATATACTCTCATTCCGGAAATACATAAGAAAATGTCCTCCTTTCTTGTGGAATGGGCCGAACACCTCGGCAGGATAGATGCATCTATGGATCGTGTCGTACGTCCCTCGGCAGTGTACACGAAACTCTGGATCAGGCCGTACGACCTCGGCAGAAATCGTGCTTGATAATAATAATAATTATACGATTTTTGGACAATTGAATTGTAGCTTGTAAATCTATTTGATAAATTGAAAATTTATTCAAATTGAATTGCAGCTTGAAAAGCTATTTGATAAATTGGAGTTTTTATTGAAATTGAAGGATTTAATTAATAGATTGGGAATTTTTGCTTTTGAAATATTTGTATTATTTCTGCTAATTGAATAAAATTATCGTTAACTCTGTGAATCATGCTGATTTGAATAATTATAATTTATTCTATTTATTATTGTTGACCCTTAGTGAGTGTCAAAGTCGGCCATCTCGTCTCTACCACTTCGAGATTAGGCTTGATACTTAATGGGTACACGTTATATACGTACTCATGCTACACTTGCTGCACTTTTTGTGCAGGATCTGAGACAGATACTAGTGGAGGACCTATCATAGCACATCCTCATTATCCGGAGCGTAGTGGTGAGCTGCCTTTCTGAGCCGTCCTGCAGCTACCAGTGCCTCATCTTGTATTTTTAATTCTGTCTATTTCCATTTCAGACAGTATTTGGATTTTTGTATAATCTACTAGATGCTCATACACTTGTGACACCAGGTCTTGGCACACACATTGGTAGAATTTTATGTCTTATTATTTTTTTTGGACTTAAATTTTATCGATATATTTTTAATTTATTAGTTGGCTTGCCTAGCTATAGTGTTGGGTACCATCATGACCTATAGGTGAAATTGGGTCGTGACATTTTTGGTCCATTTCTTTCACTTGTTGAGCGATTTTAGAGCTCTTTGAAGAGGTGTTTTCACCTAACACTTTGAGGTAAGTAATTTCTACGCAATAGGAGTTTAATACATGATTTTGGGTAGATTCTTAACACATAAATTGTAGAAATTATGGATTTAGTTGATAAAACTAGGTTTTGATAAAAATGGGATTTAACCACAAAAATGATTATGGAATTGGGTAGAAATTATATATTTGAGTTCGTGAGGTTATGGGTAACATTTATCTTCGAAAATATCTGGAATCCGGGCACGAAGACCCGGGGTGAATTTTAGGAATCTTCTAATTTGGGTTGGGTAATTTCTCTAATAGCTAAATTATGAACTTGTGAGTGTATATTGATTAATTTATATAATATTTGGCTAGTTTTGAATTTTTTGGCACCAAGTTGAGGCTTTAGAGCGAATTTGTGGACCGGAAGTGAGCTTGAGAACGAGGTAAGTCTCTTGCCTAACCTTGTAAGAGGGAACTCATCCCCTTAGGTGTACCTTTGTTGTGTATTACTTGTTTGGGGAGTTACGTACGCATGAGGTGACGAGAGTCCATGCGTAGCTATATTTCATGATATGTCCGGGTAGTTTTAGATCCACATCATGCTTTTAATTGTATTGTTATTTTTTTATGCGTATTAACTGTCTTGAATAGATATGAGACAAAGGATTTAAAGTTGCTATTTTCGACTTAGATTTCTTATTTTTGGAAGAATTGGGGAATACTTAATAACTCTGAGAACTCCATGCCCACTCGCGTCGCAAGTACTTCCGCAAGAGAGTTAAACTTCTATACTCTTATGGGATCGGGACGTTCGCCTCGGCAATACGATAACACTGCTCTTATGGGAGCGGGCTGCTCTCCTCGGCAGTATAATAGATGCATCTATGGTTCGTGCAGTTCGACCCTCGGCAGTGTACATATTATTCTGGATCGGGCCGTACGACCTCGGCATAAATCGTGCGTAATAATGCTCGAAGCCCGATCATACTTGATATTATATTTATGACTTGAGAGGTTATAATTTATTTATTGGTCCGAAATTTATTGGAGTTAGTACGTGTTAGTTGGAGTTTTTTAAATAGATTATCAGTTAAAGAATCATTTATTCATTCCTGGCTATTGTGTTATTATTATTATTCACGTGTTCCATGCCTATTTATAATTTTTGTACTTTATTGTTGTCCCATAGTAAGTGTCGATGTCAACCCCTTGTCGCTACTTCTTCGAGGTTAGATTAGATACTTACTAGGTACATGTTGTTTATGTATTCACGCTACACTTCTGCACTAATCGTGCAGGATCTGAGGCAGGTGCATCTGGCACTCATTCAGGCGCGCACCCCCGTTACCCTGAGGCATAGTGGTGAGCCACTCTCTGAGTCACGTTCTGCAACACTCACACTCTCTCTTTTGTATTTACTTTCTGTCTATCTTATTTCAGATAATAGTATAGGTGTTTCGTATATTCTACTAGTTGCTTATATACTTGTGATACCGGGTCTTGGGAACATGGCAGTAGACACTTTATGTTTTTTAGTATTTATTTTACCGTATTTTCTATTCCATTAGTTTACGCATTACTTTACTATAATTTTTCACTTCTCACCTACTTAATAATTAAAAAAATCAACTACTTTAAAATTATTAAAAAGAATAAATACATGACTAGTTCATCGTTGGCTTGCCTAGAGGCGATGTTGGGTGCCATCACGACCTATAGAGGAAATTGGGTCATGACACCGGCGCTCGTAGACCTTCACTATCCTTCCCTATCTTTTAGCTTTATGTATTTAGTTTCAATTTCTTTCATAGACAGTATTTCAGACTTGTGTTGTATAGGCGCTCATGTACTCGGTGACACCCTGATTTTGGGAACTTCTGTATTGAGTTTGATCTTCTATTCAGTTTATGAGAGCTTTAATTATTTAAACCTGCTTTAGTTCTTCATTTAAAAGTTTTGGAAATATTTTGAGGTGTTGGCTTGCCTAGTACCATATTAGGTGTCATCATGACAGGCTACGTTTTGGGTCATGACAGGGTCATTCGAGCTCGACCTTGTTGGTGGTGTTACTTTGGTTATGCAGTTGCGCTTTTGATGCCTGTTGAGCTTGCAACATTTTGAAGATTAGCCGCATGCTTACCCCATTGCCTCCGCCTTCGGGCGTTTCTCGAGTTGTTGGTCAGGGTCCCCCGCGAACACTATTTTTGGGGTCAGTTGAAAAATTGACGTTGATGGCCACATGTGAGTTAGCATCGACCGGATCGACAACTGGGACACTGTTGGTATCGATAGGGGGCACCTCGTTACTTGGCACCAAATTATTATTTTCTCCATGATAGCCTGACTCAGCGTCAACGTTCAAGTGAGCAGACTGAAAGTTTGACATTTTTGGACTGACCCGAAATCAAGACTTCATAGAACAAGCGTAAAATAGGGTGTTATGGAGATTCGTATCAAATCACCACTATTAATCTTAGCCCCACGGTGGGCACCAAACTGTTTACCCTAAAATTGGGTAATAATTAAATTTGTATGTGATTTTAAGGATATGTGATTTAATCTACCACAAACAATTAAGAATATCAAATAAATAAGTTAGGAGTGAAAGAAACGTTCAAACCAGTTGCAATACTATGATCAAGCTTGAGCTTAGGATGATAAGTGACCTCGCCCTCGGTCAGATCCTCGGTTCAAGTACGGCCGTGAATGAAGAACAAAACAAATGAGCAAAACTTTAACAATAGCTAAAAGGCAGAAACTAAACTTGTATTGATTTGATTCGTATGTTACAATGTATCTTACAAAAGAAAAACTTCCCATTTATATAGTAGGGGAGTTTCATCCCTAGTATAAGTTTAAAAAAGGTAAAAATCTTCCCTTCCCAGTAATTACTGATCCATAATCGACATCGAGTAAGATCCGCGCCGTGATATCTGAATGGGTGCGAATATCACGGCCCTCTATACGTAACCTTTCACCGTGTTTCCTAAAGTCTTAGAACTTATTCCGCGTCGCTTTACCATACCCGAGGTCAAGCACATCATTCATTCTCCCTGAATCTCGATACAAATGGTCTTTAACCTCGACTACAATCTCGTGCGTCCGTCCTCTTCCTCCGTTTTCTCACCGGAAAATCGGGGTAGACGTTACCCCCGATTTTACCTGTACATAATGTTAAGTAAAAAATTATTTGAACCATGTTATCAACTTATTTGTGCACCAAGCCAAAATGTAGTTTGAATGATCGCTAAAAATGGGAAGATAGAAGGGGAAGGAAAAAAAAAGAAGCAAATTTCCCAAACTATCTTGAAAGCATATGTTTGGTCGCTCAGGTAAAACTTATTCATATTTGGTGTTTAGATCATATTATGTATATTAATTTACCATTATCAGTCATAAAATAAAATGCGAATGTGTATTAATGAACGATAGTTCAGTTATTAGTGCGTATATTGAAGACGTATAACATGTACTCATTGAGTTGATGTAAAAATTGAGCATGTGTGAGTTTTTAACGCTCGACATCTTCTATGAAGATATATCCAAAAATCAAAATGCTCAATTTCGTCCTCCTAGCCAATTCTATTGATTTCTCAATTTCTCAAAAAAGCCAACTTCCCTCTACTTAAGTATGCTTGTGTTTATTACTAATAGTAGAACTTTTCCAATCCAGAGTTGAAAAATGTTAGAAATTTTTGGCTCATGAAAGATGTTTATAATTTTGAATAGAAGAAGAAGGGTAAACCGAATACGCATGTTTTGTAATAAGTTTTAAAATTAAGTCGTAAGGAGCAGAAAATACTATTATAATTATGAAACAAGTAAACATGTAAAAGAGCAGACACAAGTGAATTATTTATTTATGTTTTCCAACCATTCTCGAATCTAGGTGTAAAAAAAGTTTGAAAAAAGCTGTTGCAAAAAAAAAAGGTATGTATTTCTTAAATCATGTATGCATAATTTCCAATATATTATTCGAATCTAACTGCGATGGTAACAACTTACGTATATAATAGAAGAGCACATGTGAATAAATACAAATTTTTAATGCATTACTAAACAATGTCGATATGATTGATATACTTGCATTTTTGAGGTGTCATTGACTATGATTATTTTGTTTTATTTTCTGCTTCACTCTTTACTTACTAAAACACACTTACACGAGTTTTGGTTAACAGTTAAGCGTATTTAATATTTTACCAAAGTTGAAGATCAATGATTTGACTCATTAGATTCTTTAACATGAAATTTTTGACTTTACAAAATTTATAAGTAAATCACAAAATATCGAAATCAAAACTATCATATATTTTACGTAATAAATAAATAAATTGTTTTGAAGCTTCCTTGTGCATAATTTTTCTAAAGGGCCTCATAACCTTATAGAAAGTGTAAAATTGAAAAGGCGTTTCATCTATTAACTGCTCTTTTGTCCTTGTTATAGTTTCTTAACGTTACCAGGCGAAATAAATTTAAAAAATAATAACAATAACAGAAACAACAACAACAACAATAATAATAATAATAATAATAATATTTTAAGATTATGAGATTTCAAAAGATGGTCCTCTCCTCGGTGAGAACACAACTATAAAAGATGTCTCTAAATCCCATTCACGGAGAGAGTTCGGTACTATTTACAAATAAAGAATAATGCGAATTAACATAAATAAAAATACGTGTTGAGTGAAACTAACCCAATAATTAATATAGAAATTGAAAACCTTGTTAATATTCAAACAACAAAGTAATTGAAAATTCCAATTTGAGTTTTAATTCAACTTCACAATCACACGTATAATGACGAAGAACCTTGGAATAAAAATAAAAAAATCAATCAAGCTTATTGAAGTAGGAAAAAATCTTAACAAGGAATCAAATTTTTCAAGATCAAGAATACAATCGAGTATAAAGGGGGAGGTTCTTACTCTCTCACAATATCAAAATTTCATCCAAAAGTCTTATTAAAGTCCCAAAAAAACTAACCTTAACCTAATTTAAGAAAAGCAAAAAAAACAATTGTCTAGCTACATAACTTAAGTAGAACCACATCATTGATTTGGAATAGATTTTAGCCCAAATTAAACTTGACTTTTAGCAGCTTCTTGGGTCTAAGCTGAATTCGAATTATCTTCTAGCAGAATGTACTTCTTGAAATTCAATTAAGTCTAGCTAATTTTGAAGCTCTTTAGCATGCGACTTCATCATAGGATGTATAGGAGACTCATTAGTAGCTTCCCGACGCGCTTGCAACTTCCTTAGAGTATTATAAAAAAAAAACTTCTCCAACATATATTTCGCTGCTACTGACGTCCAAAAAAAAACCTTAACACGTGCGATCGATCTTAACTAACTATAGTGTTTAAACATTTAAAAATCTCAAAATGTCCCTTACCAATTACCATGGCGTGCGTTGCGCAAAACCATTCTAGAGTTGGCCCTCAAGATAAAATGAGAAGTTTGTAAGAATATTACTCTCTTTATTCCAAAAGTGACTTATATTATTTATAGAATTAAATACATTGAGGATTGTATTAGTATCCGACGAGAAACCCTTCACAAACTAACGATAATATCCGGCCAAGCCGAGGAAGCCCCGAATCTCAGTAACTGAAGATGGTATGGGCCAACTCTGAACCGCATCTATCTTCTTTGGATCAACTTCAATCCACACCACGTGCCCCAAGAACGCCACTGAATTGAGCCAAAACTCACACTTCGAGAACTGGGCATAAAGCTTCTCCTAGCTCCCTCAACCTCTGTAATACAATCCTCAAATGCTGAGCATGCTCCTCCTGGCTACGAGAGTATACCAAGATATCATCAATGAATATTTTTCTTAGTGGAATAAAGAGAGTAATATAAAGAGAGTATACCAGGATATCATCAATACCAGGATCTTTATTCAAAAAGTGACTAAGTAATTTTTTCTTGCACCCGTATTTAAGGGCCAGTTCTTTCTATCTGCGGGTCTCGGGCGTGGTGACATCCAAAATCTTCTGAACCCACTGGTCCAAGCCTTTAACCCTTGGTGGTATCTATCGAGTTGCTGAAACAATGAAAAAAGAAGGATTAGTGATAGCATGGAACAACCTTTAACGAGAAGAAAGGACAGACGTTGAACCTACGCCTACAATTCTATGATTCAGGAAAGGATGGAGTTGTGGCCGGGATGATGTCCCTGGTGGCAACTACAATGAACCGCTCCATCTATCTACGGTCGTTATCATCATCCATGTTGGTGAGCAAAGTATGGTGACCACGTTTGCTGAAGTTTATCATTCCTCTACGGAAAATCTTGGGGGAATAAAGGTTCATCAGTCGAGCCAGGGAGAGCTCTTCCCCCATCTCCTAGCATAGCCGTCGAAGATAGGCTATCGTACGCCACACAGAAGGGCTCACATGTGCCAAGCAGACCTGATAATGGAAGTAAAACTCCATAATTACAGAGTCAAGTCCTCCGCTCAATAAGAACGGGCCGAAGTCCCCTGGAAGGGGTACGTGTAAATATACATAAAATCATTCTTGGGGAAGGTTACCCACTCCGCTAGATCGGGAGCGATGATGTTCAAATCAGTGCAACCACAGTCTTCCTTCACAACAGGGATGCTAGAAGGACCGATGGAAGAAGGATATACACCGACAACCCATTTGCGGGAGTTAGCAGAAGGAAACTTCTCTTCGAAATCCTTAGTCATAGTAAGCTTTTGGGGGATAATGGTGCTCACCGTAGGAGAAGCAATATCATCAGTTCTTTCTTTGTTTTTTGAAGAAATGGATTTTTTGGCAGAGGAGGCCATAGTTAGCAGAAGGAAGTAAGGGTTTCTCGGAAGAAGAAGGTTAAAGAAAGTTGAAAGCAAGAGTGAGTTGAGTAAAGAAAGTTTAAGAGAGTTCAAAAAGTTGTGAAGTGTAAAAGAATAATATTGAAGCGTATAATTAAAGGAGTAGGCAGCTAAAATCATTGCCATGATTACCTAGAGAACTGGCGAAAGTATTGCTGAATCGTGGGATGATGCGTGTTCGGGGCATTAAATGCGAAGAGACATGCGTCTAATCAAACGTCAGAAGCTTTTCAGAGGAGGTTAGAGAATTTTCCGCCAAGAAAGGTATCACGACCAAAAATCTCACAACATGCGTTGTGATGGAACTTAGTCTCTAAGACTAGGTAAGCCGACTATAATAACAATTCAAGCCATAGTTTTTACATATAATTTAATACAAGTGTCAAAACCAACAGCATAAATAATTACAAACAACCTCCCAACACTGGTGATACTGAGTCACGAACTCTAATTGAATACATGAAATGATCTCAAGGATCGAATACTCAATACTGTTTGATTAAAAATTAACTGTACAATAAAAATGAAAAGACTCCAAGGGAATGTGATGACTGTAATGACCCAACCGGTCATTTTAACTTTTAGAACTCCGTTCCCTAAAATAAAACTTTTCGTGTGTGCCTTTAATGATTATTGACTTGCGGGGATGGTTGGTTCGAGATTTGGAAGCGTTTGGGTTGAAATCGGGACACTTGGTTCCTTAAGTTAGCCTTAAAGGGCAAGTTTGACTTTGGTCAATATTTTGAGAAAATGACCTCGGAATCAAGATTTGACGATTCCGATAGCTCTGTATGGTAATTTTTGGACTTAGGAGTGTGTTCGGAATTTTATTTGAAAGTCCGTAGTTAAATTAGGCTTGAAATGGGTAAAACAAGAATTTAAATTTGGAAGTTTGACCAGGGAGTTGACTTTTTGATATCGGGATCGGAATATAGTTCCAAAAATTTTCATAGCTCTGTTATGTCATTTATGACTTATGTGTAAAATTTGAGGTCAATCGGACTTGAATTGATCGGTTTCGGTACATAATGTAGAAGTTGGAAACCTTAAGTTTCATTAATCTTGAATTGAGGGATGATTCGCGGTTTTAGCATTTTTTTTGGTGTGATTTGAGGGTTCGACTAAGGTCGTATGATGTTTTGGGACTTGTTGGTATAATTGGTTGAGGTCCCGAGGTGTTCGGGTGAGTTTCGGACGACTAACGGATCACTTTTGGCCTTTGGAACACTGCTGATAACTGCTGGTATTTTCTTCTGATATCCTTATACGCGATCACGTAATATGGTATGCGATCGTGTAGAGTAATTTGGACAGAGGTGGATTTATTCTACGTGATCGCGTGAATGGGATTGCGATCGCGTAGGCTTATTTGGGCAGCTGGGAAATTTGTTCTATGTGATCGCATGGGCATACTTGCGATCGCGTAGGTTAGGCCATCTTGTGCATCGCGATCGCGTAGGGGAAACTGGGGAGGAGTTGGGCCACGTGCTTAATGCTTCGCGATCGCGTTAGGAGGCTCGCGATCGCGTAGGCTTGCGGAGACTGTGCTTTGCGATCGTGCGGGATTTTCTGCGATCGCGTAGGGATAATATTTGGGCAGTAAAATTTGTGCTACGCGATCGCGTGAGGAAGTTCGCGATCGCGTACAAGAAATCACTGGGCCGAGATTTTAAGTTCTGAAAATGGGTCCCATTTTTCATTTTTAACGATTTGGAGCTTGGATTTAGGCGATTTTTGGGAGATTTTCAGAGAAAACAATGGGGTAAGTATATTGGTTATATTACCCGAATCCATCACTGTTTTTATCATTTAATTGGTGAATTGAGTTAGAAAAGTTTGAAAACCCTCTTGGATAGATTTGAGGACCAATTGTTAGCAAAATTTAGTGATTTTGGTATGGGTAGACTCGTGGTTGAGTGGGCGTTCACATTTCACAACTTTTGCCGGATTCCGAGACGTGGGTCCCACGTAAGAATTTTTATTTAATTTCGGAATTTTTATTTAAAATGTAGTATTTTCTTATAGAACTGATTCCTATAATTTTTAGTGATTGTATTGAATTATTTTTGGCTAGATTCGAGCCAGATAGAGTTGGATAATCGTGGAAAGGGCCTTCTAGTGGATTAAATTAGAGCAAGACGAGGTAAGTCTCTTGTCTAATCTTGTGAGGAGGAAATTACCCCATAGGGATTACATTGAACAATTGTTGCTAATTGCGGGGGCTACATACGCACGAGGTGACGAGAGTCCGTGCGTAGCTACTATTAATGCTAAAATTCGGGTAGTTTAGGACTCAAAGCATGAATTACTTGTGTAAATTGTATTCTTTGTTTAATTAATATTAATTGATATATATGAATATATTGTGAATTGTTAGATAAAGATATTAAAGGATGGAAATCTCATATGCTTTATTTTCTGTTTGAATTAATTAATTGTCAAAAGAAATTGTTCTTCCTCCCAAATTTATCTTATAATAAATATACTCTCCTTCCGTAGGCACATAAGAAAATGTCCTCCTTTCTTGTGGAGCGGGCCGAACAGTTCGGCAGGACCGATGCATCTATGGATCGTGCCGCACGTCCCTCGGTAGGGGCATAGTGGTGAGCTGCTTTTCTGAGCTGTTCTGCAACTACTAGTGTCTCTCCTTGTATTTGTTTTTTCATTCTGTCTATTTTTATTTCAGACAATATTTGAGGTTTTGTATAATCTATTAGATGCTCATACACTTGTAACACCAGGTCTTGGCACACATATTGGTAGAATTTGGTGTTTTATTATTTTTCTTGGTTTTAAATTTTATCAATATATGCTTAATTTATTAGTTGGCTTGCCTAGTTATAGTGTTGAGCGCCATCACGACCTATAGGTGAAATTGGGTCGTGACAACATGGTATCAGAGCACTAGGTTCACGTAGGTCTCACAAGTTATGAGCAGACCTAATAGAGTCTTGCGGATCGGTACAGAGACGTCTGTACTTATCTTCGAGAGGCTATAGGGTGTTAGGAAACTACCTTTCTTCATATTCCATCGTGCAATTAATTTAATACTAAATATCCTTCTCTTATTCTCTCACAGATGATGAGAACGCGCTCGAATGAGGTTCCAGACCAGGGAAGAGCTACTCCCCCAGTTGCTAGAGGCTGAGGCTGAGGCTGAGGGAGGGCTCCATGCCGTGGTAGAGGGCGAGGACATCCCAGGACGGTTCCATTTATGCCACAAGTGGGTCCAGCAGAAAACCCCATTGTTGAGGAACAGGATGAGGTACCTGTGGAAGAGCCAGCTCCGGGTGGATTTCACATTTGCACCGGGATTTCAGGATGTCATGGGTCGTATGTTGCGGTTCATGGACAATATGACTCATGCCGGTTTATTTCTGGCAGACCCAACCACATATCAGGTGGGCGGGGGAGCACAAACCCCTACAGCACAGGCTCATGGACAGGCAGCTGTTGTATATCAGACCCAGGGTGCACTACCCGTGGGTGGAGCCCAGCCAGTGGCAATAGCTATACCTGAGCCCAGGCCAGCTGTAGCCGCTGATCCTCAGAAACTATTGGACAGATGGACTAGACTACATCCTCCTGTCTTTGGGGGTGAGCTACATGAGGATCCACAAGACTTCATTGATCGTTGCAGGGACAGACTACACAACGTGAGGATATTAGAGTCTCATTGGGGTTGACTTCGCTACTTTTCAACTAGAGGGCAGGGCTCGTAGATGGTGGCAGTCTTATGTTCTTGGCAGACCAGCAGATTCTTCTCCTATGACTTGGGACAAGTTCACCTGTATCTTCCTGGACAGATATATTCCACCCTCCCAGAGGGAAGATTTGCGATTTCAGTTTGAGCAGCTCCAGTAGGGTCAGATGTCAGTGACCGATTATGAGGTGAGGTTTTCTGAATTATCTCTCCATGCACTTATGATACTCCCTACTGAGGCGGAGAGAGTGCGGAGGTTTGTAGCCGGTTTACATACTGTCATTCAGGCCACTATGGCTTGAGAGGTTGAGATGGTTACTTCTTATGAGCTAGTTGTGGAGATAGCCCGGAGGATTGAGGGTGTGCGTCAGCGGAGCCGAGTGCAGATTATGAGAGATAAGCGGTTCAGGTACTTTGGAGAGTTCAGAGGTGCTCCGTCTGGGGGCAGAGGTCAATTCGTGAGGGGGCAGTCCAGCAGACCCCCATTTCCAGGACCACCATCTCCTCGAGGTGCTCCAGTACGACCTTATCTCATTTCTATACCAGAGAGTTCCTACCGCCCACCAGCTATTTAGGGTCCTCCCAGTGGGTATTCAGTTCCTCAGGGCCAGACACTTAGTCAGCAGACCATCGCACCGAAGAGTTGTTACGTGTGCAAGGATCCCTATCACATGCGGAGATTTTACCCCAGGCTTCGGGGTAGACCAGTACAGCAGGGTCAGCAGCCTATGCTTATCGAACCAGTTGCTCCACCAGTAGTCCGACCACCAAGAGGTGGAGGACAAGTGGGTAGGGGCCGTCCTAGAGGTGGAGGTCAGCCAGGCGGAGGCCAGCCAGTTGGCGCTCCAGCTCGGTTTTATGCTTTTCCGGCTAGTACAGATGCAGAGGCCTCAGATGCTGTGATTGCAGGTATTATTTCTATTTGCGGCAAAGTTGCCTCAGTATTATTTGATCCAGGATCCACGTATTCATATGTGTCATCTCTATTTGCTCCATTCCTAGGCGTTTCTCGTGAGTCCTTGAGTACTCTTGTTTATGTGTCCACTCCTGTAGGTGATTCTGTTATTGTGTACCGGATCTACCGGTCTTGTATTATTACATTCAGTGGTTATGAAACTAGAGCAGATCTCTTATTGCTCGAGATGACCGATTTTGAAATTATTCTGGGTATGGACTGGTTATCTCCATATCATGCTATTCTAGATTGTCATGCCAAAACTGTTACCTTGGCTATTGCATCTTTGCCTAGGCTTGAGTAGAAGGGTTCGTCAGTTAGTTCATTTAATCGGGTTATTTCTTTTATAAAGGCTCAACACATGGTTGAGAAGGGTTATTTGGCTTATCTAGCCTATGTTCGGGATACTACTGCAGAGACTCCGGCTATTGATTTCAGTGCCAGTAGTTAGGGAGTTCTCCGGTGTATTTCCTTCAGATCTTCCAGGTATGTCACTTGATCGTGATATTAATTTCTGTATTGACTTGGCTCCAGATACTCAGCCTATATCTATTCCACCGTATCGCATGGCTCCGAAAGAATTGAAATAGTTGAAAGAACATCTTGAGGACTTACTAGCCAAAGGGTTCATCAGACCGAGTGTATTGCCTTGAGGTGCACCAGTATTATTTGTGAAGAAGAAGGATGGCACAATGCGAATGTGTATTGACTATCTCCAATTAAACAAAGTTACTATTAAGAACAAGTACCCGTTGCCGCATATCGATGACTTATTTGACCAGTTGCAGTGTGCTAGGGTGTTCTCTAAGATCGACTTGAGGTCAGGGTATCACCAGTTGAAGATTCGAGATTCGGATGTTCCGAAAACTGCTTTTCGTACTAGATATGGTCATTATGAGTTTCTAGTAATGTCTTTCGGTTTAACTAATGCCCCGGCAATGTTTATGGATTTGATGAACAGGATATTCATGCCATATATTGATTCATTTGTCATTGTCTCCATTGATGGCATTTTGATCTACTCGCACAGTAAGGAGGAACATGAGCAGCATATGAGGGTAGTGCTTCAGACATTGCGGGAATAAAAGCTATATGCTAAGTTCTCCAAATGTGAGTTCTGGCTAGAGTATGTAGCATTTCTGGGACATATTGTATCGGGTGAGGGCATTAAGGTTGATCCCAAAAAGATTGAGGCAGTTCAGAATTGGCATCGTCCCACTTCGGCGACTGAGATCAGGAGTTTTTTGGGTTTAGCAGGTTATTATCGTCGGTTCGTGGAGGGTTATTCATCTATTGCAGCACCTTTGACCAAATTAACCCAGAAGGGTGCTACGTTCCGATAGTCCGATAATTGTGAGGTGAGCTTTCAGAAGCTCAAGACAACATTGACTACAACACCAATGTTAGTGTTGCCTTCCGGTTCGGGGATGTATACAGTGTATTGTGAAGCTTCACGCGTCGGCTTGGGTTGTGTATTGATGCAAGAAGGGCAAGTTATTGCATATGCTTCACGTCAGTTGAAGCCCCACGAAAGGAATTGAACGGTACATGATTTGGAGTTAGCTGCAATTGTTCACGCTCTTAAGATTTGGAGGCATTATCTTTATTATACCGATTATCGCAGTTTGCAGCATTTGTTCAAGTAGAGGGACCTAAATTTGAGGCAGCGCAGATGGCTGGAATTACTAAAAGATTATGATATTACTATCCTATATCATCCAGGTAAAGCAAATATAGTTGCAGATGCCTTGAGTAGAAAGGCAGAGAGTATGGGTAGTTTGGCTTTCATTTCAGCAAAAGAGAGGCCATTAGCTTTGGATATCCAGTCCTTGGCCAACAGACTTGTGAGGTTGGATATTTCAGAGCCCAGCCGAGTTCTTGCATGTGTTGTAGCTCAGTCTTAACGATTTGAGCAGATCAAGGCTCGTCAGTATGACGACCCACACTTAATGGTTCTTCGAGAAACGGTACTACGAGGTGGTGCTAAAGAAGTTACTATTGGTGCGGATGGAGTTCTGCGACTCCAGGATTGTCTGTGTGTTCCTAATGTGGATGAACTGAGGAAAAAGATCCTGGAGGAGGCACACAGTTCTCGGTATTCTATTCATCCAGGTGCTACAAATATGTATCGTAACTTGAGGCAGCATTATTGGTGGCGACGAATGAAAAAGGATATAGTTGAGTATGTAACTAGGTGTCTAAATTGCCACCAAGTTAAATATGAGCACTAGAGGCTAGGTAGCCTACTTCAGCAGAGACTATACCAGAGTGGAAATGGGAACGAATTACTATGGACTTTGTAGTTGGGCTGCCGTAGACCTTGAGGAAGTTTGATGCAGTTTGGGTGATTATTGACAGGTTGACCAAGTCGGCACATTTTATTCCTGTTGTGACTACGTATACTTCAGAGAGGTTGGCCCAGATTTATATTCAGGTGATAGTTCGGTTGCACTGTGTGCCAATTTCTATCATATCAGATAGAGGCCCTCAGTTTACTTCATATTTCTGGAGAGCAGTACAGAGTGAATTAGGGACCCGTGTAGAGCTCAGCACAACCTTTCATCCGTAGACCGACGGGCAGTCATAGTGGACAGTTCAGATTTTGGAGGATATGCTCAGGGCATGTGTTATTGACTCTGGAGGTCAGTGGGATCGTTTCTTGCCTTTGGCCGAGTTTGCTTATAATAACAATTACCAATCTAGCATCGAGATGGCTTCATTTGAGGCTTTGTATGGTCAGCGATGTCGTCCGCCCATCGGGTGGTTTGAGCCCGGTGAGGCTAAGTTATATGGTATTGATTTGGTGAAGGATGCCTTGTAAAAGGTAAAGTTGATTCAGGAGCGACTTCGTACAGCACAGTCCAGACAGAAGAGCTACGCAGATCAGAAAGCGCGTGATTTATCATTTATGGTAGGTGAAAAAGTTCTATTGAAGGTTTCGCCAATGAAGGGAATTATGATATTCGGGAAGAAGGGCAAGCTGAGCCCAAGGTTTATAGGCCCATTTGAGGTGTTGAGACGAGTTGGAGAGGTTGCTTATGAGCTCGCATTGCCTCCCAGTCTATCAGGAGTCATCCGGTTTTCCATGTATCTATGCTCCGGAAGTATCATGCCGACCTGTTACATGTGTTGGACTTCAGCACAGCTCAACTAGATAAGAGTTTGGGTTATGAAGAGGACCCAGTTGCCATTGTTGATAAACAGGTTCGCCAGTTGAGATCCAAGAGGATTTCTGCAGTAAAAGTCCAGTGGAGAGGCCAACCAGTCGAGGAAGCGACTTAAGAGGCCGAGAAAGACATGCGGAGCAGATATCCACACTTATTCAGCACTTCAGGTACAATTCTAAACTCGTTCGAGGACGAACGTTTGTTTAAGAGGTGGAGAATGTAATGACCCAACCGATCATTTTAACTTTTAGAACTCTGTTCCCTAAAATAAAACTTCTCGTATATGCTTCTAATGATTATTGACTTGCGGGGATGGTTGGTTCGGGATTTGGAAGCGTTTGGGTTCAAATCGGGACACTTGGTTCCTTAAGTTAGCCTTAAAAGGGCAAGTTTGACTTTGGTCAACATTTTGAGAAAACGACCCGGAATCGGGATTTGACGGTTCCAATAACTTTGTATGGTGATTTTTGGACTTAGGAACATGTTCGGAACTTTATTTGGAAGTCCGTAGTTAAATTAGGCTTGAAATGTCTAAAACAAGAATTTAAGTTAGAAAGTTTGATCGGGGAGTTGACTTTTTGATATCGGGGTCGGAATCCAGTTTCGAAAATTTTCATAGCTCCGTCATGTCATTTATAACTTGTGTGCAAAATTTGAGGTCAATCAGACTTGAATTGATAGGTTTCGGTACATAATGTCGAAGTTGGAAATCTTAAGTTTCATTAAGCTTGAATTGAGGGATGATTCGTGGTTTTAGCGTTGTTTGGTGTGATTTGAGGGTTCAACTAAGTTCGTATGATATTTTGGGACTTGTTGTTATAATTGGTTGAGGTCCCGAGGGGCTTGGGTGAGTTTCGGATGACTAACGGATCACTTTTGGCCTTTGGAACACTGTTGATAACTGCTGGTATTTTCTTCTGATTTCCTTATACGCGATCGCGTAATATGGTCTGCGATCGCGTAGAGTAATTTGGACAGAGGTGGATTTGTTCTACGCGATCGCGTGAATGGGATTGCAATCACGTAGGCTTATTTTGGGAAGCTGGGAAATTCGCTCTATGCGATCGCGTAGGTAAAGCTATCTTGTACATCGCGATCGCATGTAGTTGTTTGCGATCGCGTAGGGGAAACTGGGGAGGAGTTGGGCCACGCGCTTAATGCTTCGCGATCATGTGAGGTGGCTCGCGATCGCGTAGGCTTGCGGAGACTGTGCTTCGCAATCGCGTGGGATTTTTTGCGATCGCTAGGGTTAATATTTGGGCAGTATAATTTGTGCTACGCGATGGCGTGAGGAAGTTCGCGATCGCATAGAAGAAATCACTGGGCAGAGAGTTTAAGTTCTGAAAATGGGAATTCGTCCCATTTTTCATTTTTAACGATTTGGAGCTCGAATTTAGGCGATATTTGGGAGATATTCAGAGAAAACAACGGGGTAAGTGTTCTTAACTCAATATTGGTTATATTACCCGAATCCATCACTGTTTTTATCATTTAATTGGTGAATTGAGTTGGAAAAATTTGAAAACCCTCTTGGATAGATTTGAGGATTTAAGGGCCGAATTGTTAGCGGAATTTAGTGATTTTGGTATGGGTAGACTCGTGGTTGAGTGGGCGTTCATATTTCGTAACTTTCGCCGATTCCGAGATGCGGGTCCCACGAAAGAATTTTTAATTAATTTCGGAATTTTTATTAAAAATGTAGTATTTTCTTATAGAACTGATTCCTATAATTTTTAATCATTGTATCGAATTATTTTGGCTAGATTCGAGCCAGACAGAGTTGGATAATCGTAGAAAGGGCCTTCTAGTGGATTAAATTGGAGCAAGACGAGGTAAATCTCTTGTCTAATCTTGTGAGGGGAAAATTACCCCATAGGGATTACATTGAACAATTGTTGCTAATTGCGGGAGCTACGTACGCACGAGGTGACGAGAGTCCGTGCGTAGCTACTATTAATGCTAAAGTCCAGGTAGTTTAGGACTCAAAGCATGAATTACTTGTGTAAATTGTATTCTTTGTTTAATTAATATTAATTGATATATATATGAATATATTGTGAATTGTTAGATAAAGATATTAAAGGGTGGAAATCTCATATGCTTTATTTTTTATTTGAATTAATTAATTGTCAAAAGAAATTGTTCTTCCTCCCAAATTTATCTTATAATAAATATACTCTCCTTCCAAAGGCAAATAAGAAAATGTCCTCCTTTCTTATGGAGCGGGCCGAACAGTTCGGCAGGACCGATGCATCTATGGATCGTGCCGCACTTCCCTCGGTAGTGTACACGACACTCTGGATCGGGTCGTACGTCCTCGGCAGAAATCGTGCTTAATAATAATAATTACATAATATTTTAATAGTTATTTCAGCTTGCGAAGCTAATTGATAAATTGGACAATCCTTGAAATTTAATAAATTATTGTTCCTGCTTGTTAAGGAATTAATTGTTATTCCTGTAAATGAGATTAATTGATAAATTGGAAATTATTTGAATTGAAGGAATTTTTATTAATAAATTGAGAATTGTTGCATTTGAAGGAATTTGATTATCTCCGCTAGTTAAATAAATTATTGTAAATTCCGTGAATCATGCTGATTTAGATATTCTAGTTGTATTTTTGTTACTATTATTGACCCATAGTGAGTGTCAAAGTCGGCCATCTCGTCTCTACCACTTCGAGATTAGGCTTGATACTTACTGGGTACACATTATTTACGTACTCATACTACACTTGTTGTACTTTTTGTGCAGGACCTGAGACAAGTACTAGTGGGGGACCTATCGTCTTACACCCACGTTATCCAGGGGCATAGTGATGAGCTGCCTTTCTGAGCCGTTCTGCAGCTACTAGTATCTCTCCTTGTATTTTTTTTTCATTCTGTCTATTTTTATTTCAGACAGTATTTGAGGTTTTGTATAATCTACTAGATGCTCATACACTTGTAACACCAGGTCTTGGCACACATATTAGTAGAATTTGGTGTTTTATTATTTTTCTTGATTTTAAATTTTATTAATATATGCTTAATTTATTTATTTGCTTGCCTAGCTATAGTGTTGAGCGCCATCACGACCTATAGGTGAAATTGGGTCGTGACAATGACCAAGCAGTTCTACCTTGAATCCTTGCGATCGCACTCTAACTCTATCCGAGTCCGATAGCTCCAATACCTGGCTCTGCACGAAAATGTGCAGAAGTATAGTATGAGTACACAACAGTCGGCACCCAGTAAGTATCAAGACTAACCTCAGTGGAGTAGTGACGAGGTACAGTCAAGACACTCACTAGTCTAATAACCTGTGCAATATAGTAAACAAAAATAATAGGAAAGCAAATAACAATAATGGCAACACTAATCAACCAGTGATATACACAACAGAGCAACAAGAACACCATTAATATTGCTCAATAAATAATAAGTACAAGTACACCCAATTAATCAAGTCCTTCAAATATAAATCTTTCGCATATATGCTTCTCAAATAATAATCTTCAGGATATAATGCTTTCCAATAAATATATTTCGGATATACTCCCTTCAAATAAATATTTTTCAAATATAATCCTTTCAAATAAATCTCTTTCAGATATAATTCCTTCAAGTAAATATCTTTCAAATATAATTCCTTCAAATAAATATCTTTCAAATATAATTCTTTCAAATAAATCTCTTTCAAATATAATTCCTTCAAATAAATATCTTTCGAATAAAAGTCACCCTGTGACACCTCATTCCAAAAATCATAAAATACGGGTCTTAGCCTACTTTCATATTTTCACGGCACCTCGTGCCAGTTTCTCCATCACAACCGTACGGATAACTCACGTGTCAATATCATCATCATTTAACCACGGCACCTCGTGCCCACATTTGAAATCATAACTGCATGGACAATTCACGTGCCAATATAATCATTATTTACTCACGGTACCTCGTGCCCATATTTTATTTCATAATCCGCCTTGTAATAGCCATAGGCTCCCAATTTCAACATAGATCAGACTATTATCAAGTTTACCGAAACAACAAGACAAATTGCACAATAAATAAAAATAAACATAAGGAAAATCACAACATCACATAAAAATTACCAACACAATAACTCAACATCATCACATATCATCCCTGACAATAGCCACCATTATCTCTCTTATAGCCACCCTTATCACTCTTATAATAGCCTCCCTTATCCCTCCGCCCTGACAATATCAATAGCCACCCTTATCACTCCTATAATAGACTCCCTTATCCCTCCGCCCTGACAATATCAATAGCCACCCTTATCGCTCCTATAGCCACCCTTATCGTTCCGTATAATAGCCACCCTTATCACTCCGCCCAAACAATATTCTAACAAACATAACCACAGTGAAATGCCACTCTAATATCCTCATAATAATAACTCAAATTACAAAATAATTTACATGGAATATTATCACGACAACACAACACAATCAATTCCTATCACAATTTTCCAAACAACCACAACCAATTCCAATAATATAGTAAAATCAATAAATTTCTCAAAAATAGCCCAAGGCTCCACACAACGTATATAAAACCTCAAAAACCCTGAAGTAAAATGAACTAACTGTTCAGAAGACTCAGTGGAAATCTTTTGTTTAAGGATACCTTCGTAACCAATATCTGAAGCATCTGTTTCAACTATCATAGAGGTTTCTGGGTTAGGGATTCCTAAGCAAGGAAGGTTTTGTACAAATTTCTTAACTTGGATGACTGACTGTGTCTGTTCTTGACTCCATGGGATAGGATTCTTTCTAAGTCTTTTGTAAAGAGTAGATTGTGAATCTGCTAAAGAGATTTTACAAAAAGATGTTAAAAATCTTGTTTCAAAACAGATATTTGCTAGATGGCAAGCTCTACTGTCTAGCTTTGATTTCAAAATCGAATTTATCAAAGGAGAAGAAAATTCTTTACCTGATTTTCTAACAAGAGAATTTTTACAGGAAAAAAATGAGGCCCTTCAGACCTAAAGCTCCTTCCAAAGAGGACAACAAACCGCAAATGGCTAGACCATTTGTCCCTCTTCCCATAACTCCACTTGGTATCAGAGCCATGTTGGCAGTATGCATACTTAGTATGAGCAGCTAAGTACATATACTGTCTAGGGCATGGCAAAAATACTTTCATATATGTTATTTTTAACCATATATATGTATATCTTACATACAGTTCTTTTATCTCTGGTTTTAGTTTGCTTCAAAGTTTCAGTATGAGGTGGTTATTTTCTCTATAAGTATGAAGTCACCGATTAATATTCGGTTCAGACGTTGGCAAGCCTGATTGAGATAGGTCGCTGTTGCCGAGGTAGGCGTTTAGACCTTGCTAGGTGTTCCAGTCGCTAAGATGACTTTAGAGAAAAAGACGTAAAACCAAGAAGACATTACTGAGAAGCCATTAGATCTAAGAGATTAAGGTACTGTATCCTGTTATACATATATACTATTTAATTATACGTATTGAATAGTTATTTTTAGCCCTATAAGCCCCTAGACTGTATTTTCAAAAATATGAATCAAAACCAGCATGTTTTGAATAGTGTTAATTTATCTTCTGCAGCAACTAAGATTGCTAAATTAGAAACTGATTTACAAAATTGAAATATCCCTAATGAACCTTTTAAAAAGATTTATGAATTAGAAAATTTCAGTTTCGTTAAGAAGCATAACATTAAGACATGTGAGTCCACTATTGCTATTAATAATTCCTTAGAAATTATTAAATTACTTTCTAAGTATGACTTGAATAGATACAAAAATCAATTCAATTACTTGCATATTGGTTTAGTTCAAATTGCAGTCAAACCTCTCTTCAGGAAAGGTTTAGACGTACCCATCTGCGTCCTTCTAAGAGATGCTTGTCTATTGAACTTCGACGACTCTCTCTTAGGAGTTCTTCAAAGTAACCTAGCCAATGGCTCGATATACTTTAACTGCTATCCTAATTTTTCGGTAGATATCAATGACCCTAACGTCATGGATACTTTGACTTTGAACGTCAAAACCAAGAACATGAATAGCAAAATCAATACTCGTGAAGTAGCTATCATCCATAGAGTCTATTATAGACTCATGGACACTACTCTTGCTCCAAGAGCTCGAGTTGAAAGTGTCAAGGGAGTCACCATGCTTATGGAAGCAAATACTGATCATAGTACGGTATTTGTCCCTAGACTCCTTAATTAGAATGATATACTCACAAGTGATGAATGGCACTTCGATGCCATAATTCAACCTTCCACTTCAAATCTTGAAAGATCTCAGATTGAACAGGTAATTCAATTCCCTGATGGATCTATTGATCTAAAATTCTTAGGATCAAGTTCTAATCTCTCGAGCAGAACTAGTTCCTTTAGAAGAAGGACTACTGTTCCTTCCGTACCTTCTTCTTCTAAACCCCCGGAGGAAGACGTAACTGAAAACGTCGAAACTCCAGTCCCGACTACTGGTAACAACAAAGGGAAAGTCACGGGAGTAGATTTCTCCCATACAGTCCCAAAAGTTTATTACCAGAATCATCCCGCTAGTCCAACCCCTAGTGATATGTATCCCCCTCAGGAAGAAGTCCCTGAGTATATCAAAACTATCAGATCTGGTGATCCATACATCCTAGATGAAAAGAAGATGGACCAACAGTGGTACCATCCTGATAACGTACCTAAAAGAAAATGGTATGTTGCTACTTATTCTCTTGAACAGAGAAAAGACTTCAGAAATTGCTGGTTATCAGACATGAAAAGAATGAGATGTGAAATCGATTTCTTTAGATGGTTTGAAATATCTGGCAAATACGAACATCAGAAGGACTGCTTGCAAGTCCTCATTAACAAATGGTATACAGCCAACAACAAAGTTGTTGAATCTGTCACTCCTCCTCTAGAAGGAATAAAAATCCTTGTTTCCAACGTTGTTATCTCTGCTTCTCCTTTCAAAATCAAAAGCGAGAAACCAACGAATATGGTTACTTGTTCTGATCTTGATCGAGTTGTTGAACAAAACAATTACTCGAATCAACTCCTTCATGTCATTTCTAAACAAATAGAAGACTCCAAAGAAAAGTCTTTATTCAGTGGAAAGCCAACCTTTTCACAACTCAGTACAAGTCAGAACATTGAATCAAACCCAGGTTTCAAAATCGCTGAGTTTTCAAAGGACAAATATCCGAAACTCAAAGATACATTTGAAGTCAGTGGTAATGTTCTTGAGAAAATCAACAAACAGTTGGCTGATCTCAATATTTCTAAGGAGAAACCCAGAGATGGTAATATATCCACCATCCAAGAAAAGGAAGATCTCCTTCATAGACTTACAAATGAATGCTTTCATAATTTCAAAAAGTATCATAAGCGTCCCTTATTCCCAGATATCCAATACGAGGAAAACCATTTTCTTGCATCTACTTCTCACGAAGGAAGAAGCATAATCGAATGGAACATTGATGCTCTTGCAGAACATCAAATATACCATAAACTCCATGAAATGGGAGTTTGCATTACAGCTTACAAGATAAGAGGATCTTCTAATAAAGAAGCCACCTCTATGATTGTAGCTGGATTTACTGGCATGCTAAAACATTAGTGGGATAATTATTTCACTGATGATGTTAGACACGCTATCTATTCTGCTACGGCTGTTGAAACCGTAGTTAAATCAGAAGGAACCTCTTCTGTTGTGGTTATAGGTGGGACAGTTACACCTATGGAAACTACCTCGCAGATGACTAGAGAAGATGCATGTGCAACCCTTCTCTACCATATAGCAAAACACTTTATTGGAGAGCCAAAACTCTTCCTAGACAGGAGTTTGCAAATTCTGAATAATCTATCTTGTCCATCTTTAGATGACTTTATCTCGTATAAAAACCAATTCATCACTAAGGTTATGACTAGACCTGACTGTCATCTAGACTTCTGGAAAGAACGTTTCATCAGCGGTCTTCCCCCTTTGTTTGCTAGCAAAGTTCTAACCAAGATCTAGGATCGTTGTGAAGGTAAAATTCCTTACCATCAAATGACCTATGGTGACATTATTAGCATCATCAACGTTGTAGGCCTCGAACTCTGCACAGACATTAAGCTTAAAAATCAGCTCAAAAAAGAGCAACATTCTTCTAGGAAAGAATTAGGAAGTTTCTGTCAAGACTTCGGTTACACAAACATAGTCGCTCCTTCTACTCATTCTTCCAAGAAGGACAAGGCTTACAGGTCTTCCAAAAAGACCCGTCGCCATAAATCTAGGAGAAATTTTGATGATCCTCCTAGAAAGAAATCTAAATTCTGAAGACCTTCAAAGTCTTCAAATACTAAAGAAGTCTGTTAGTACTGTGGTAAAACTGGTCATAGAGCCAATCAGTGTAAATCCGACAGAAAGAAGAAGAAGATCAATCTTCTAGAAATCAGTGAAGATACTAAAAAGGAACTCTTCTTTATCTTAGAAGAACCTAATTCAGATTCTTCTCCTGATTATTCTTCGGATGAGTATAGCGATGAAGATGATATCAACATCGCCTATAACTCTGACTCAAGCCAATCTGGCAGTGAATGCCATTGTTCTGGAGCTTTTTGTACTTGCGATAAAACCCAGGTTTCTATCAAAGTACTTTCGGATAGCTCCAAAAAAGCTCTGTTTAATGTTGTCCAACACATCGCAGACGATGAGTCTAGAAAGAAGTACTTGATTGAACTCAAGAATCTTATTCTTACTCATCAAAATGACAGACCTAAAACTAGGTCAGTTGTTGAACCATTCAGCATGAAGCAAGTCATGGCTCGCTTCGATAAACCAGCTGAACCATTGATTTCTGATCTGAGGCACGAAGTCTCAGAACTAAAGGAAGAAATCAAAGATATTAAATCTAGACTTGGAAAAGTTGAGGTTGATATCTTAACAGATCAAGTTCTCAAACGAGCTAAGACTTATGAATATAAGTCAGAAAATGAAGAAGAACCTAGTCCTCATCAAAGTGAGTGTCATTCTAAGAATGAAGACTCTGTTAATCTTCGTCTTACCAAAGATAAGACTTCATCGTCCCAAGCTCAAGGCCTTACGGTAATTACGAGTATCAAACCTCAAAGTTACCATATACCTATCAAGATTGTTATTAGCAAACATTTCGCTATTAACAAAATCGCTTTGATACCAAGTGGAGACGGAACGGGATGCAGTATAAAAAATCTAAACAAGTAAAAGAAAAGCCCTTAAAAAACTTACAAAGCCAATGTTTACAGTAAGTTCGATATGAAATCTGGTTTCTGGCAAATTCAAGTAGCCGAGAAAGACAGATACAAAACGACATTTAATGTTCCCTTCGGTCAATACGAATGGAATGTGATGCCATTTGGGCTCAAGAATGCCCCATCTGAGTTTCAGAACATCATGAACGTCATCTATATAGACTATGGACATATAACTGTAATCATTAAAGATGGAGTTCATGATGTTCTGAAACTCAGATGGGGCATTCTTGACAAGAGGGATCTTCTGAAAAGAACTTACAAAGCCAATGTTTACAGTAAGTTCGATATGAAATCTGGTTTCTGGCAAATTCAAGTAGCCGAGAAAGACAGATACAAAACGATTTTAAAAACTAAACCTTCCTTGCTTAGGAATCCCTAACCCAGAAGCCTCTATGATAGTTGAAACAGATGCTTCAGATATTGGTTACGGAGGTATCCTTAAACAAAAGATTTCCACTGAGTCTTCTGAACAGTTAGTTCGTTTTACTTCAGGAATCTGGAGTTCCGCCCAGAAAAACTATTCTACTGTTAAGAAAGAAGTTTTGTCTATAGTTCTATGTATCACTAAATTTCAAGACGATCTTATTAACAAAGAATTTTTGGTTAGAGTAGATTGTAAATCTGCTAAAGAGATTTTACAAAAAGATGTTAAAAATCTTGTTTTAAAACAGATATTTGCTAGATGGCAAGCTCTACTGTCTAGCTTTGATTTCAAAATCAAATTTATCAAAGGAGAAGAAAATTCTTTACCTGATTTTCTAACAAGAGAATTTTTACAGGGAAAAAATGAGGCCCTTCAGACCTAAAGTTCCTTCCAAAGAGGACAACAAATCGCAAATGGCTAGACCATTTGTCCCTCTTCCCATAACTCCAACTAAAACATCAGCCCCTCAAAGGCCACAACTTTCTTTCCAAAACAGGTATACAGCTCTAGCTGAGTACCCAAAATTACCAGCACCTATCCCAGTTCCCTCAGAGAAACTTACCAAAACCCAACCAAAGCCTTTAGAGAAAGGATCGACATCCAGCTCTACAGTTCAGACTAAAGAGAGCTATGCCATGAAAGTCCCAGAGACTTTTGCAGAGGCAGTAAACCCTTCAGTCAAGAAGACAATTCAAGAAAATCTTCAGAAAGAAGAAAAGTTCGAATACACTACCCTTCAGGTATTACCAATTTTAGCTCTAGACAAAGAGTATGAAAGTCTCAGGTTAGAAGACTTGATCAAACCTTGCTATACAGATTTTAATTACGTGGACACTGAAAGTTCATATAAAACGAGAAGGTTTTACGAAGACATTCTTATTGATACTGATTCTATCGAAGTAGAACATACTTTCTGCCAAAATAGACCAGGATTTATTAATTATTATAGGTTTACTATTAAGAAAATTTTATCACCGTTCCAGTGGTTTGCCGATCACCTGCACACACCAGTTGCACTCACCATGACTCATCGTCCCCAGACTTATTGCTGGCACGATTACAAGGCAGCATGGTTCAATTTTATGTATATTAGACCAGGACATACTTGGTTTGTTCAGTATAGCTTAGAAGTTACTAAAGCTATAATCCCTAGATGGTTCTACGAATGGTGGAACATATTCGGAGGAAACAGAGAGATCCCCCTCCAACAATTCCTCAACAGGTTTGATGATTTTCAGACCAAGGAGGCCATTTCTTCTCTTCCAGAGCACATAAAAATGTGCAAGTACTTTGTCCAGAAGAGGATATCATTTATCGTCAGCTGGAATTTTATCAAAGCAGAATTTGACAGAATCAAATATCTGTCGAAGGAAATCAAAATCAAGGGGTGGACTCCTAAACAACAAGTCCCCAAAGTCCAGAAACCTGTCCAACAAGGCTTCCAGAAAGTTTCGCCCTCCAAGGCAGCCCTCAAGGAAAAGCTGAAACAAGCTTTACAAAATATTGAAGAATACGAAGAAGATCAAATCATGCAATTGATCGAAGATGCTGCTTCTACAGGAGAAAGCAGCAATGGTGATATGTGCGACCCAAAGGGTATAGCCTTAGCGTACATGGATCCAAATTATGACTAGTGGAATCTGCACCGACAGAGTCTCAATCATTAAAGACCGACAGAGTCTCCATCAGCAAAAAAGGAATCTGCTTTTACTATTCACCTTTTGAAAAAAAAAGACAGTTTTTTACTGTTTGCTTTTAAAAAGAGTGGACCGCCCACTATTAGTTTGTCGACCACTTTGTATTGTCGATTAAATCTGATCATTCATTTGTACGCCTGAGATGAAAGGCATCTTTCTTTTAGTCTATATAAGGCTCCCTCTCCCCATTGTAAGAGGGATCAGAAAATCTTCCAAATTTTCTAAGACCTCTCCCCACTGTGCTATTCTAATATTTTCCGCTGCAATGTTTTTTACTTTTAATCAATAAAACTTGTAAGTTTTTTAAGGGCTTTTCTTTTACTTGTTTAGATTTTTTATACTGCATCCCGTTCCGTCTCCACTTGGCCTTTGAGGGGCTGATGTTTTAGTTGGAGTTATGGGAAGAGGGATCTTCTAAAAAGAACTTACAAAGCCACTGTTTACAGTAAGTTCGATATGAAATCTGGTTTCTGGCAAATTCAAGTAGCCGAGAAAGACCGATACAAAACGGCATTTAATGTTCCCTTCGGTCAATACGAATGGAATGTGATGCCATTTGGGCTCAAGAATGCCCCATCTGAGTTTCAGAACATCATGAACTCCATCTTTAATGATTACAGTTATATGTCTATAGTCTATATAGATAACGTCCTTATATTTTCTGATAATATAGATTCTCATTTTAAGCATCTCAACACCTTCCTGAAAGTTGTTAAGAGAAACGGTTTGGTAGTTAGTGCCCAGAAGATCAAACTCTTCCAAACCTCCATTAGATTCTTAGGTCACGACCTTTACCAAGGATCTTACAAACTAATTTGCAGAGCCATAGAGTTCTCGTCCAAATTCCCTAATGAGATTAGTGATAAAACCCAACTACAGAGATTCTTAGGAAGTCTCAATTATGTTGCTGATTTTATCCCCAACATTAGACAGGTCTGTAAACCTCTTTACAAAAGACTTAGAAAGAATCCTATCCCATGGAGTCAAGAACAGACACAGTCAGTCATCCAAGTTAAGAAACTTGTACAAAACCTTCCTTGCTTAGGAATCCCTAACCCAGAAGCCTCTATGATAGTTGAAACAGATAGTTACCAAAATAGCTAATCTTCAAAACATTTTTGAAAAAGAAATATGTTCTGATTTTTCTAACGCTTTTTGGGAAAGAAAAAAGCATTTAGTTGAACTTCCTTACACAGAAGGATTCAGTGAACAGGTCATCCCTACCAAGGCAAGACCTATTCAGATGAATCATGAAATTAGGAACGGGATGCATTATAAAAAATCTAAACAAGTAAAAGAAAAGCCCTTAAAAACTTACAAGTTTTATTGATTGAAAGTAAAAAACATTGCAGCGGAAAATATTAGAATAGTACAGAGGGGAAAGGTCTTAGAAAATTTGGAAGATTTTCTGATCCCTCTTACAATGGGGAGAGGGAGCCTTATATAGACTAAAAGAAAGATGCCTTTCATCTTAGGCGTACAAATGAACGATCAGATTTAATCGACAATCTTTAAGCAACTTCAACTATCTCCGCTGCCGCAAATTAAGATCCTTTTGTTTAAACAGATGTTGTAGACTCTAGTGATCGGTGTAGACCTCACAATATACACCGTACAAATAATGCCGCCAAATCTTCAAGGTATGAACAATAGCTGCTAACTCAAGGTCATGGACATGATAATTCTTCGCATGTACCTTTAACTGTCTGGACGCATAGGCAATCACCCTACCGTCTTGCATAAATACTGCATCGAGACCAATACGTGACTCATCATAATACACAGTATAAGACCCTGAACCTGTAGGTAATACCAATACTGGAGCTGTAGTCAAAGCTGTCTTTAGCTTTTTTAAGCCCTCCTCACATTCCTCGGTCCACCTAAACGGAGCACCCTTCTGGGTCAATTTGGTCATAAGTGCAGCAATAGAAGAGAAATAATCTACAAATCGGCGATAATACCCTGCCAAACCCAGGAAACTCTGTATCTCCGTAGCTGAGGACGGTCTGGACCAACTCTACACTGCCTCAATCTTCTTCGGATCTACCTCGAGCCCCTCGCATGAAACTATATGGCCCAAAACTCCCACTGAATCAAGCCAGAATTCACACTTTGAAAATTTGGCATATAATTTCTTTTCTCTCAAAGTCTGAAGCACAGTCCTCAGGTGCTGCTCATGATCCTCCTGACTCCGGGAATACACCAGAATGTCGTCAATAAATACAATGATGAAAGAATCAAGATAGGGCTGAAATACATTATTTATTAAGTGCATAAATGCTGTTGGGGCGTTGGTTAACCCAAATGACATTACAAGGAACTCATAATAACCATTCTGAGTCCTGAAAGCAGTCTTCGGGATATCTGGTTCCCGAATCTTCAACTGATGATAGCCTGAACGCAAGTCAATTTTAGAGAATACCCTGGCACCCTAAAGCTGATCAAATAGGTCATCAATATGTGGCAATGGATACATGTTCTTCACTGTAACCATGTTTAGCTGGCGGTAATCAATATACATCCGCATAGAACTATCCTTCTTCTTCACAAATAAGACAGGAGCACCCCAAAGCGATACACTGGGCCGAATGAAACCCTTATCAAGAAACTTCTGTAACTGTTCTTTTAAGTCTTTCAACTCTGTTGGGGCCATACGATATGGTGGAATAGAAATGGGTTGAGTTCCCGGTAACAAATCAATGTTAAAGTCAATATCCCTATCGGGTGGCATACCCGGAATATCCTATGGAAATACATCAGGAAAATCCCTTACTATAGGAATTGACTCCACGGTAGGAGTATCAATACTAACATCTCTCACATAGGCCATATACGCATCACACCCCTTCTCAACCATTCGTTGAGCCTTAAGAAATGAAACAACCCTGCTAGGAACATGATCCAAGGTACCTCTCCACTCTAGCCACAGTAAACCTGACATAGCCAACGTCACCCTTTTGGCGTAATAATCAAGGATAGTGTGATAGGGCAACAACCAGTCCATGCCTAAAATAATATCAAAATTCCCCATACTAAGCAATATTAAATCAGCTTTGGTCTCAAAACCACTGATAACAATTAAACACGACCGATACACACGGTCCACAATAATAGTTTCACCCCACGAGTGTAGATACATAAACAAAAGAACTCAAGGAATCATGGGATACGCCCAAATACGGGGCAAAATAAGATGTCACATAAGAATAAGTAGAGCCTTGATCAAATAAGACTGATGCATCTCTATGGCAGACCGGAATAATACTCGTGATAACATAATCGGATGCAACGGCTTCTGTCCTAGTAGGAAGGACATAATATTTGCCCTAGCCTCCCCATCTAGGGCGACCTCTACCTGTCCGACCTCCACCTCCAGCTGGCTGTGTAGGTGGAGTGGCAATTGGTGCAGTAATCATGGCCTGAGAAGCCTGAGGGCCCTGTGGAATAGGTGGGGCCTGAGAAACTTGTGGAGGTACACCCCTCCTAAGTCTGGGGCAATCCCTCATGATATGACGAGTGTCACCATACTCAAAACAATCCCTCGGAGGATGTGGCTGCTGGGACTGGCTCGGGCTTGATCGATTAGACTTCCCGCTGAAGGCACCCCGTACAGGAGGTACAGAAGACACTGGCGGTGCATAATATGGAACATGAAGTCTAGGAGTAGCCGGAATACCACTGGAAGCTGGAAGTGCTGAATGAATAGGACGACTCACATAGCCTCTACCATGATGGACTATAACTAGGGCACGAGAATTATTATATGTGCCAGAATCTCGGGGTCTCTTAGCTTCCCTCTCTTCTCTCTCCTGAGTCTGCATACATTCCAATCTCCTAGTAATTGACACTACCTATTGGTATGGGATGTCCATCTCAAGTTCTCGGGCCATACTGAATCTGATACTAGGGTGGAGACCCATAATAAATCTGTGAACCCGTACTCGAACAGTAGCAACTAAGGCTGGTGCATGCCTAGCCAAATCACTGAATCAGACCGCATATTCCGACACGGTCATAGAATCCTGGCGCAGCTGCTCAAACTCTGCGCGCCATGCATCTCTAAGACTCTGAGGAGCATACTCCTTTAAGAACATATCTGAAAATTGAGTCCAAGTAAGTGAAGCTGCCTCAGGCGGACTATCCAACTCATATCCCCACCACCACTGGTAAGCTGCTCCTCTAAGCTGAAATGCCGTGAAAGAAACCCCACTAGAATCCAAAATACCCATAGTATGGAAGATACGGTGACATTCCTCCAAAAAACCCTAAGAATCCTCTGAATCTAAACTGCTGAAAGTGGGAGGGTGGTACTTTTTATACCTCTCGAGCCTGAGATGGTCCCCCTCTGAAACTGATGTCCTAACCTCAGGCCGAACTGGGACAACTAGCTGCACTGGTATAACCTCTAGGTAATGGTCAACTTGGGCCTGTGGCTCTGGGGTATGGGCAGCGGGAGTCTGTGCTCCTCCCTATGCCTGAGATATGGCAGGAGCAAGTGGAATTAACCCTTCTTGAGCTAGAGTACCAAACATGCTCAGAAACTGGGCAAGAGTCTCCTGAAGTGCAGGAGTAGTAACAGGTGTCTCAGGTGCCTGTTCTCCAACTGGAGCTACTGGTGGCTCTACTGTAGCAGCTCGTGCATGTACTCTGGCCTCACCATGTGGTCTTCCTCGGCATCTGGCACAGCCTCTGCCCTTACCCCGGCCTCTTGCGGCTCCAATATGGGGAACAAGTGTCTGATCATCGGATCCAGTTGTGTGTGTCCTCACCATCTGTGAGAGAATAGAAAGACAATGGTTTAAAATTTTGAAGTCAAAAAATGCGCATGATAAGGAATCAAAGAAGTGAATATTTCATAACAGTTCCATAGCCTCCCGAACATAAGTACAGACGACTCCGTATCGATCCGCGAGACTCTACAAAACCTGATTATGACTCATAACACCTAAAAACGTAGAGCTCTAATACCAACTTGTTACGACCCAAAATTCCCTCTGTAGGATGTCGTGATGGTACCTAGTCTCTAAGACTAGGTAAACCTATCAATGCGGAATAACAATTTAAAATATGAAATAAATAAATCTACAATTCACATAATTACAACTCCCAAAACCCGGTAGAAATAAGTCACAAGCTTCTAAGAATTTATCCTCGATGTATCTATATATATCAGGGTCTAAGAAAAATAAGGAAGCAACATAATAATGATAGACGGGGACTCTGGAGTCTGCGGACGCTGGCAGATATACCTCAAAGTCTTCGTACATAGGTAGCTTACTCATGTCTGGATTGTTAGGATATACATGGATCTGTACAAAAAGATGTGCAGAAGCCTAGTATGAGTACACCACAGCGGTACCCAGTAAGTGCCAAGCCTAACCTTGGTAGAGTAGTGACGAGGTCAGGTCAGGCCCTACTGGAATAATAAAAGACAAGGTGAAATGTTTAACAATATAATAAAAATGAAATGACAATGGAAATGAATCAAGTAAGTAGTATGTCACCAATTAACTACGCAAAATAATGGCAAATAATACCTCGTAGAAACAAAATAGAATTCTTTTCAACTTTAAAAAAATCAGAACCATAATCTAAGGCAACTACGGCCATTAATCAAATCAACAAGGGCACTCTCGAGGTACCGCTTCGTAGTCCCAAATCATAAATAAATTCATAATATCTCATTTCCTTATATCACCGCGGGAGCCTTCACATTTAATTTTAAAGAAAAATACTTTTCCCGAAATAGCATCCTGCGTTTTAGTCACCCTTATCACACCGCGTAACTTCTAGTAGTTCCCCTACTAGCCACGCGTATCAAGTCACCCTTATCTCACCGCATGTGTTTCAACACCCAGACTTATACCACCGCATACGTATCTATATCACAATTTGCACCTCAAGTGCCCAAATAATTCAATTTGCCAAAATAAACAACATCAACAATACTTTCCACAATAGAGAGCTCACAGCTCAATCACAATGAGTACAAGATCTCACAAAATATTCGGGAATAAATAACTCAGCAAAAATAATATTTTAAAAAAATATTATACATTGCCTCAGTTCAAAATTTAAAATATCAAATACTTCATATTAATAATATTTAAATTAAAGAAATTCCACCTTCAAATAATACACAGAATAAAAGAAATCAAGTTTCTGCTAAACAGGTAAAAATAATTAGCAGGAGAAAGTCAAGCAAATTTAAAATATATAAATCAGAATGATGGAGAATATCACAAGATTTAATAATTTAATTAATATGCGACACTGATCTACATAATTTAAAAACATAATCGTTCATATTTAGCCCATGTACACGGCTTTCATCACATTACAATTATCACATCAATACCAATCCTAGGGGAAATTACCCCCACACAAGGTTAGACAAGTCACTTACCTCGACTTGCTCCAATTTAATCAAGTAGTATGCCTTTTCTTCGATTTTTCAACTCCGATCTACTCGAATCTAGTCATAATTAATTCGATACAGTCAACAAAAATTATAGAATCAATTCCATAAGATAATACTACATTTTTCAATAAAAATCCGAAATAAACTCTAAAATCGCCCGTAGGGCCCACGTCTCGGAATCCGGCAAAAATTACGAAATATGAACGCCCATTCAACCATGAGTCTAACCATACTAAAATGACTAAAATCCGACCTCAACCCCACCTCCAAATCTTCAAATCTTATTTTCAAATCCCTAAGTTCAAATCCCCGATTTACACCTCAAAAACATGTAATCTAGTCGGATTATTCGATGATAATTCAATATTATGGAGTAGAAATGATCACAAGGGACTTATCTCAAGTTTCCTTCACACATGCGGCCACTGCTCCACTCTTCCTTTTCCGTTTCTGCGCCTCACGCTCGTTTCTGCGACCTCGCACCTGCGAGCCAAATTCCGCAGGTGCGATTGCATCAGCAGGCAGCAGCAAGTTTAAATTGTTCTAAGTCCAAATTTGATCCGTTAACCATCCGGACCTCAATCAAACATACCAACAAGTCCTAAAACATCATACGAACTTAGTCGAAATCTCAAATCACATCAAACAATGCTAAAACCACGAATCATACCCCAATTTAAGCTTAATGAAACTTAAGAATTTCCAACTTTCACATTCGATGCCGAAACCTATCAAATCAAGTCCGATTGACCTCAAATTTTGCACACAGGCTATGAAAATTTTCAGAACTAGATTCCGACCCTGATATCAAAAAATGCAACTCCCTGGTCAAACTTTCAAACTTGAATTCCTACTTTAGCCATTTCAAGCCTAACTTAACTACGGACTTCCAAATAAAATTTCGATCACGCTCCTAAGTCCAAAATCACCATAAGGAGTTATTGGAATCATCAAAATTCTATTCTGGGGACATTTATGTATAGGTCGACATCCAGCCAACCTTTTCAACTTAAGTTTTAAACTTTGGAACTAAGTGTTCCAATTCATTCTAAAATCTCACCGGACCTAAACCAATTACTAAGGAAAGTCATATATCAGTTATAAAATATAGAATGAGTAGTAAATTAGGGAATGGGGCTATAACTTTTAAAATAACTGGTCGGGTCGTTATAGGGTAACGTGTCACGGGCCCGTTTCCTTACTCTCGCCAGCGTCACCAAATTTCCCGTGCGGCGCCTGCAGTTCCCCTAGCTGCAGACTAGCCTTTCTCCTTTCCCAGATTTTCAAGCACGATCCTATGCCTGTGGTGAAGCCTGCCTGGAAGGCATGCTCCAACTTGTGCCGCCTGTAAGATGTCTAGGCTCCTGGCCTCAACATATCGTGGCGTTTCTCGTCTTAGGATCATAATCCATGCGCGCCCTGGGGGTTGGCTTAGGACATGTCTTGTCCCTCACCTAAGACTAAGCATCGATCTCGCATACACAACCCAATCCTCAAGCTTGACACTCGCCTAGTACATCTGCAACCGGCTTGTGCTTTGCCCGAGTAAGTCAACCTTTAGTCCTTGGCCATTGTCATGCGCGTCTTTCGTTCCATGCCTATACATAGCCCTCGCGACACACTTCCATCCCGTCTAGTGCAGTGTCGCCCACAAATTCACGTTTAGGCCAACAGACCCTTGCTTGCATGGCTGAACCCAATCCATGCTTACAAGTCGACACATGATGCCCCTAAGATAGGTGCATCAAGTATCCAATTGGCACGGAGGCCTCTGTCCAACATTTTGGAAGCCCGCGGGGCAAACCGTCCCATACGTCGAGCCTCCAACGCCCGTTTGGTACCCAACGCTAGCCCGAAGGCATTGCGCCATCCATAGAGTTCCCTAACTCGTATGGATACCTAGGACACTCCTCTGATTCATCCAGGCAGGCCCTTGAGGTTCCCCTCAAGGTCGCTCATTAGATACGACTTGGTGGCAGCACGTATGGGGGAGGCAGGTTGAGCTTTCAACACTTATACCCCCCTTACAAGTTACCTGAGTAGACAAGTCTATGTCAGACAATCAGAAGAGCCTTTTCTCACCAGTTCTTGGCCGAAGTAACAACCCCAAAGTGCGGGTTGTGACATCCTCCCACACTCATTCTATCATCGTCCTCGATGACACATCATGGCCTATGACATCTCGGAGTCTGCCCCCTCAGGTATGTACTTCACGGCTCCCTTGGTCATGTGGGTTGGACTTCCTTGAAGTCCTGCTCAACATGGAGTCATTCCCCTTGCACTTCTCCCCCAAGTATCTTCCAAGCGTGCCTCTGCACTTCACCTTCTTTCAGTGTTCACTTGGAAAGTGCCTCCGCACATGCACCCTCTAGTGTCTAACTTTGTAGCTGACCCACACTAGTCAACTACACCATGACACGCACGACCTTCATGTCCGTCTGAAGCTTTTCCTTCAATGGTAAGCACATCAGCATGCTTTCTGGCATGGCTCTCGTAGCTCCATCACTCACTTAGCCTTATCACACCCTCTGGCATAGCTCCTGTAGCTTTTCCTTACCCTCAGTACCTTTGAAGATGTGTTTGCTTCCAGACTCACAACTTCGCCTTAATGCCTCTTGTATAGGCGGGATCCTCCCACACTCAATGTGGAGGATACTTCTTAGCATTGTCGTCCTACTTGGCATTCAGCCAGCTCTTGGGACGACTCTTGGTGAGTACTACATTCTTAAAGTAATAGCATCGCCGCATTCCCGAACAAAGCTCTTTGTTTTCCAAATGTCACTTCCTCATCAAGTACCCAATGTTTACGGTAGTAGGTTAATACTCACCCTATAGACAGGCACTCTCTTGGTCCTGCTAGCATGGCTTCCTAATCCGGTTGTGCCTCGCATTTGGACTCTCAACGGTCCCCGATCATTCGGCATACCCCTTTCCAGAATGATGACATCTTCTAACTTGGAAATTCGCCCAATTCTAAAGCTTCGCTATTCCCTCAAATTCGTCTCCTCACCTTAGCAATGCCCTCAGGCAGTCCAAAAGTCTATCCCATAGGAAAGACGCTCAACTGATGCGTCCAATGCATCTTTGGCAAGATCTCTGCTATGATCATGCCCATAGTTTATAGTCCATGGCTCCCACTCTTTTGCAATATAGTTGCATGACCTGGCAAGCATGGCCTTCTCTTGACCGTCCGACTCATCGGCATATTACCACATTCAGTAGCACCCTAGACTTTCTTCGACCAGCAGTATCTGGTTCTCGATCTCTGATGGCATAAGAACATCAATCTCTGCTTTGAAATGATCTCCGCACTGACATCCAAAATGCACTCGCCATCTCCATTCTTGCCTTGACATTGTGTCATGGCATAGTATGGCCTTAATCAGCTCTGATACCACATGTCATAGGCTCGTTTCCTTACGCTCACCAGTGGCACCAAATTGCCCGTGCGACGCCTGCAGTTCCCCTTGCTGCAGACTAGCCTTTCTCTTTTCCCAGGTTTTCAAGCACGATCATGTGCCTGTGGTAAAGCCGCCTGGAAGGCATGCTCCAACTTGTGCCGCATGTAAGATGTCTAGGCTCCTGGCCTCGACATGTCGTGGTGCTTCCCGTCTTAGGATCATAATCCATGCATGCCCTGGGGGTCGGCTTAGGACATGTCTTGTCCCTCGCCTAAGACTGAGCATCGCTCTCGCGTGCACAACCCAATTCGCAAGCTTGACATTCACCTAGTGCATCCGCAATCGGCTAGTGCTTCGCCGAGTAAGGCAACATTTAGTCCTTGGCCATTATCATGCGCGTCTTTCGTGCCATGCCCATATATAGCCCTCGCGACACACTTCCATCCCATCTAGTTTAGTGTCTCCCACAACTGCACGTTTAGGCCAACGGACCCTTGCTCGCATGGCTGAACCCAAGCCATGCTTACAAGTCAACACATGATGCCCCTAAGATAGGTGCATCAAGTATCCAATCGGCACAGAGGTCTCTGTCCAACATTTCGGCAGCCCGCGGGGCAAACCATCCCACACGTCGAGCCTCCAGCGCCTGTTTGGTTCCCAACGCTAGCCCGAATGCGTCGCGCTGTCCATAGATTCCCCTAACTTGTATGGATACCTAGGACACTTCTCTAAGTCATCCAGGCAGGCCCTTGAGGTTCCCCTCAAGGTCGATCATTAGATACGGCTTGGTGGCAGCACGTATGGGGGAGGCAGGTTGAGCTTTCAACACCTATGCCCCCCCTTATATATGCTTAAAATTAAAAAGCCCAAGTTACCTAGGTAGACAAGTCTACGTCAGAAAATCAGAAGAGCCTTTTCTCACCAGTTCTTGGCCGAAGTCACAACCCCAAAGTGCGGGTTGTGACAAACGCCTTCATTAATCCAAATTCTTGATAATTATATTAACGCCTCAGTTTAAGCTTCATTCATTAATTATTTGCAGATGAAAAATCCACAATATAATTATTTCCAGAAAAATATCAAATCAACAAACTCACAGAATTTACATAAATATTCAAGTAACAATCACATCAAATTGTCATATAAAAATAAATTCAACAAACAAGGATTTAGGCATGGCAAATAGATGATTTATAAATGCCAATAATTATCCATTTTACTACACAATAATGTCTAAGACTTTAACCCAATAAAATTTGCACATATAAGCCCGAGTACGTACTCGCACCTCGCGTACATGGCTTTTCACATATCATAAATGGTACATAAGACTCGATGTCTAAGGGGTAATTTTTCCCACTCAAGTTTAGACAAGATATTTACTTTTTTGAAGTTAGGCCAATATTCCAAAATTGCCTTCTTGCTTGAATGTCCGGACAGTTCAAATCCAAGTCGAAGTCGTGAAAAAATCCTCAAAATCGCCCAAGAACCGTACTCCAAAAATCTAAAACGAAATGAAGGAAATGACCATTTTTGGTCCTAAAGTTTCAGCTCATCCGTCACTAAAATTCTATTTTCCGTCACTAAAAGTCCATATTTCGTCATTAAAAGTCCACACCAGAACTTGCTTGCACCAGCAGTTATTATTTTCACTAAAAAGGCTCTAACACCATCACACGAACTCGGAATTCGACGATTCTTATTCCTATGAGTCACAAATAATAATACAAACCTAGTAGTTTAATCGAATCTCAATTCGGAGCTCTTTTGCTCAATGTGATACCAATTTCGCTCGTTAAACAATTAACTCATGTTTCGCGCTAAAAACTCAATCGTGACTTGATGATATTAGACCAAACTTTCCAGATCACTCCTATAATTCATAATCAAAAACCCATCGAATTTTGATCTCTAGAACTAAAAATGGACCTTTAAATCATTACATGTTTATGCTGAAAACATCAAACTCTTCCAAAACTCTTCCCCGACAGCCTGTAATGTATCAACCATACTTCTTGTACTCAACTCCAACTGACAAACAATTTAAATCTCTGCAAACTAATACAAAGGGATATAATTTTCATGTTTTGCTCATCGCCCAACTCCTTATAGATTGCAAGATATAAGCTCCCAAAGTCAGCCTTGTGTAGCAGAAATTTCTAGCAATGCACAATATTGTAGCCAAAATCTACAGTACCAGCTTCAGTCAGTCGATCATAACTTTTTGTACAAATGTCTGAATGATAAAATAGTTTATTATTTTGGAAACTAGAATCAAAGTACTACAACTTTCATGTTTTGATAATTTCCAGATTCCTTATAGATTTCGAGATATAAGCTTCTAAATTTAACTCTACGCATTAGAAATTTCACACATTGCTGTCAAAAACAACCAGCAGTTAAAAATGATCTGAAACCACTCTGAAACTCACATGAGGCCCTCGAGACCTCATCCCAATATACTAACAAGTCCTAAAATATCATACGAACTTAGTTGAAACCTCAAATCAAATAAAACAATGTTAAAACCACGAATCATACCCCAATTCAAGCTTAAGGAACTTAAGAATTTCCAACTTCTACATTCGATGTCGAAACCTATCAAATCAATTTCGATTGACTTCAAATTTTGCGCACAAGTCATAAATGACATAAGAGATCTATGAAAATTTTCAGAACTGGATTCTGACTCCGATATCAAAAGTCAACTCTCTGGTCAAACTTCCCAAAAATTCAACTTTCGCCATTTCAAGCAAAATTTCACTACGGACTTCCAAAAGTTTTCTAGACATGCTCCTAAGTCCAAAATTACCATACGGAACTATTGGAATCATCAAAACTCTATTTCGGGGTCGTTTACACATAATTCACCATCCGGTCAATTATTTTAACTTAAGCTTCCAAAACAAGAATTGTTCTTTCAATTAAATCCTGAATCATCTGAAAACCAAACTTGACCACCCTCGCAAGTCATAATACACATTTTAAAGCTGCTCGAGATCTTAAGCCACCGAACAGAACGTAAATTCTTAAAACGACAAGTGCGATCGTTACATCCTCCCCATCTTAAAACATACGTTCGTCCTCGAATGTGCCAAGAATTATTCTGAGGACATTAAATTTGTGAGTGTACTATTATACACATACTCACGGGTGATTCTACGTTACCACAATTTAGCATGGGTCCGACAACACCATCTCAGTTGAGATTATTTCTTTTATCCTCATTATAATCTTTAAAGCCAACTTCTTACACTATAGAGTTAATTTCAAAAGGCCTTATTATCTCATCAACGCACGGTATTAGTTTCAACCAGCTATAGCAACTCATGCCTATGCACACATCAACGTATGCCCATAACCACATAATAGTTGTTTATAATTAATTCCAACATCTTAAATTAATCTCATATTAACTAAAATCTCATTTCAAATTTTCGCAACACTGACAGCAACACGAGATGCATGAGGACCTCATAATTATTTATCCGAATCAATGAGTCACATTTAACACCACCTGGGCACTCACCTTATAGACTAAAACGCAATGTTTACAGCCCGAATATGGCTAAATACGCACAGAAACATATAAAAGAATTTTCAAATAAGCCTTACATGCATGACTCCCCGTTAGTACTATAGTTCAAATTTAATTTTACAAAGGGAGAATTTAAACTCATAATCTTTTCACCACAAGGACCTCGTCCTTATATAACTTCCACCGCGGCTTGTAGCCTAATTTAAATATTTCACATCATATAACAATGTGAGGATCTCGTACTCAACTCTGAATCACAAATATTTTGCACATTGTGCCAACTGAAATTTTTTCATTTCCTTTCTTTCTTCTTTTTAATCAATTTCGTAAATAATTTTCATAACACATAATGAACCCCCATACCAATAAGGCATGTAATTCATAAAATGGAACTCAATTATTCCGAAATCACATCAAACCCACTATAGAGAGTAATAGAAAGTCACTTTTGGACTTATAGTCCTCAATAGTGTACAAAATAAAAACGATAGACAATGGCTAACATCATCAAATCTACCAACATAGATAAACATATAAATGAGTCACAAAATTACGAAGCTCACCCAAGAGGAGCATAATAGGAAGACTCGCCTCAATATTCATAACGGGATCAAATTAAGGAAAAATATTCTTTTATAACAAATCAGGATCATATTTGTAACGACACCATCTGGTGTAGTGTCCTTAGCCACACCATAGCAATTATATCAACGGGATGGGCCTCCCCATCTAGGGAGCCCTCTACCCGCTTGTCCTCCACCTTAACTGGCTATGTACGTGGGGTAGTAACTGTATTGGGGCCCATAGCCTGAGTGTTATGATAAAATCCACCCCTCCCAAATCTAGGATAATATCTCATGATATGCCTAGTATCACCACACTCATAATAACCCCTCTGAGATTGTGGCTACTCGTACTGAGTCTGTGCTGGATAACTGGAATAACCATTGTAAGAATCTCGTGTTGACGGTGCACTATAAGGACTTACTGGAGAACCCCAAGTAATCTGATGTGCGTACTGAGCTGGCCAACTGCTCGAGCCTCCGCCATAATGGGTCATAGCTAAAGAGTAAAATCCACTAACCCCCCCTCCCCCCAGAGCTTCAAGACCTTTTGGCCTCCTTAGACTCACTTTCCTCACCTAGAACACCCTCGATCCTCCTTGCAATCACCATTACTTGATGAAATAGAGTATTAGTTTGCAACTCTCGAGCTTTGTGTAACGACCCGGCCGGTCCTTTTGAGAATTTAAGTCTTGTTCAGCGGCATAAGGCCCTGATCAGCTTCGTATTATGTGTATTGACTTGCGTGCATGGTTGAATTCAATTACCGGATGATTTGTAGTGATTTGGTACACTTAGTCCCTAAAACGGAAGCTTAAGTCTTAAGATTTTGACTATAGTCAGAACTGTGTGAAGACAACTCCGAAATGGAGTTTCGTTGGTCCTGTTAGCTCCATTGGTTGATTTTGAACTTAGAAGCGTGTCCGGACTGTAAATTTGAGGTCCCTAGATTATTTAGGTTTGAAATGGCAAAAGTCAAATTGTTGGATATTTGGACCGATAGTGGAAATTTTGATATCGGGGTCGGATTCTGATTTTGAAAGTTGAAATATGTCTATAATGTCAATTATGACTTGTGTACAAAATTTGAGGTCATTCGGACGTGATTTGATAGGTTTTGGCATCGGTTGTAGAAATTTAAAGTTTCAAGTTCTTTAAGTTTGAATTGGAGGGTGATTCGTGATTTTAGCGTTGTTTGATGTGATTTGAGGGATTGACTAAGTTTGTATGGTGATTTAGGATTGGTAGGTACGTTTGGTTGAGGTCCCGGGGGCCTCGGGTGAGATTCGGGTGCTTAACGGATGGAAAACACTTAGACTTACGCAATTGCTGAAGGTTTTCTGGTTCTGGTGTTTCGCACATACGGAAGCGAGACCGCAGGTGCGGACTCGCACATGCAAAGTTAAGTGCGAAGGTGTGCTTTTGGTCATGAGTGCCATCGGTCGCAGGTGCGATGCGTAAATCCTCAGAAGCAGAGCCGTATCTGCGAAAGGGTGATCGCAGAAGCAGAATGGAGAAGGAAGCTGAGTTGGCCAAGTTTCCACAAAAGCGGATGGATGAGTGTAGATGCGCGTCCGCAGGTGCGGATAGGTGTGCGTAGGTGTAAACTTGGGAGTTTAATGAAACTCCGCAAGTGCGAAGTTTTAGCCGCAAAAGCGGTTGTGCGGATGCGGCTATTTATGTCGCAGGTGCGGTCTCGCCTGGGCAGAAAAGAGAAATTCGAGGGTTTGATTTCATTCTTCGTTTTTGGACATGAGAGCTCGGAATTTGGCAATTTTTCGAGGGATTTTCAGAGGAAGCTTTGGGGTAATGATTCCTAACCCGTTTTTGGTTGTATTCCATTAATCTATAGTTGTTTTCTCCATTTAATTTCGGATTTGGGTTGAAAAGTTAGGAAAATGGGGGAAGAGTTCTTCAACCGAATTTCTAAGTTTTTATTGGGATTTAGACATCGGATTTGGTTAATTTTGGTACGAGTGAACTCGTGAGTGAATGGGTGTTCATATTTGATAACTTTTACTCGATTCCGGGACGTGGGCTCGGGTCAACTTTTTAGTGCGGATTTTAGAAATTTTGTTAAAGTCTTGATTTCATTAATTAGATTAATCTATTATAGTTGTATTTATGATATGTAATTATTTTTGGCTAGATTTGGGCCATTCGGAGTCGGATATTCATGGTCAAGGTATTTGTTACTGATTGATTGAGCTTGGTTCGAGGTAAGTATCTTGCCTAACCTTGTGTGAGGAATTTTTTCCTTAGGATTTAAGTCTTCTATGTTGATTGTAGTCCATGTACGCGAGGTGACGAGTGCGTGCTCGGACTTATTTTTGGAAAGTTGGCTTTTTAGGATTCTTAGGTCCTTATATTCACCGAGTATGAAGTTGTTCTTGATATGATTAAGTTCCTATTTACTAGTTTCACCTCTACATGCTTTAATTAGAATTAATTGCTTCAAGATTCACTCTTATTTGACTTAACTGAAGATTTTACCTCTTCTATTGCCATGCTATCTTTTCATATCTGCTTATCTTTATTTGGAATAATTATTATCTCATCCTATAATTGTTCAGTCTTAGTTGAGGTTATGATTATCTTTATGCTGCTTATCCTTAATTGAATTGTTGAATATCCTTCGTAATTTCTCAACCTTAAATGAAGTTTAGATATCCTATATCTTAGTCGACTTGTTTTATTTGGAATTAGTTGACTCGTATTAGCTTCCCTTTGTTGAAATGTATATTGTGGGATCGTTGCTACATATTAGTTTTCCCTTGTTGAGATGATCTTTTTATGCCTATCATTCTTTATTGTGGTTATTCCTTGTGAATCGGTTCTACCGTTTTTTGTGATTTAAAGTTCTTGAGTTGATTTACTTGCCGTACTTTGTATTATTGCCATTGTTGATGTTGTACTTGTTGTGGTGATGCACGAAGTTTCTGCAGTGCGGTAGTGGTTATTGTGATGCACGAGGTTTCTGTCGTGTGGTTGTTGTTATGGGGTTGTACGAGGTTTCTGTCGTGCTATTATTACTATTGATATTTGCACATGCGGCGTGACAAGGTGGGATATATATATATGCGGGTTGCGCATGTGGCGAGACAAGGTGGGAACATTGTTATGCATGTGTGGCGAGACAAGACGGGCGCCTACTTTATTGTTGCACACGTGGCGAGACAAGGTGGGCTGTGTCATGGATTGATTTGTGATGGCCTGGGGGCATTCTTGTTGTTGATATTTGTGTAGTTGTACACTTATCTGTGTGAGCTTTATCTTGTGAAATTTGTGAGAAAATATTTTACGTGTTGTCCGTTCTTTTTTTCCTTATGCTTATTTCCTGGTATGGACTATGTTAGGACACTTGCACAAGCATACACGTAGTTAAGCACTCTTATCAGATAAGAGGTGTTCTTGATATTATTGAGCATAGATGCTCACCCTTGTTTACTTGCCTTCTATGTGAGAATGGCTCTATTGGCACGTGAGTCGTCAGTGCGGTTATGAAGTTTAATGAGGGCACAAGATGCCAAGTGTTAGGGTTCAGGTATTGAGACCCGTGAGTTGTGATTTGTCCGAGGTTCAGTACCTCATGGAATTTGATGACTAAAACCTGATGTAAAAGCGATTGTAGTTGCTGAGTTATTACTTGTCCTTGCTGTATTTGTGATTCCGGATGTAGGTTGTGTTCCATTTACTTTCTGAGTCATTTTTATGGTATTCCGTTGATACTTGTTGTTTCCTTTCTTATTGCCATTACTGTATTACGAGCCATATTGCATAGTCTTTATGTAGATATCATATTTCTCTTTTTCATATACTTATACTTGTTCAATTTATTTTACCAGTGGGTGTCTTGACTGTTCCTCGTCACTACTCCACCGAGGTTAGTCTTGATACTTACTGGGCACCATTGTGGTGTGCTCATTCTACACTTCTGCACATTTGTACAGATCCAAGTATTTGTTTGTTAGCTATTGTGTGGGTCGTTGCTGTGGAGACTCAAGGTAAACTTACTGCTGCGTTCGCAGGCTTCAGAAGTCACTTTCAAGTTTTCGTTTGGCACTGTTTATTCTTAATTTTGGACAGTTGTATTTAGTAGTTTTCTAGCAAACACTCTGTAGAGCTTATGGCTTGTACTACCGGTTTTGAAAATTTTAAATTTATTTTGGAGGTTTCCATTTCAAAGATTTTTAGATGTTATTTAATTATTATTGTTATTTAATAAATGTTAGGCTTACCTAGTCCCTAAGACTAGGTGCCATCACGATACCCAACGAAGGAAAAATTGGGTCGTGACACCATGCATATTTTAAGATCATAATCGAGCCCCTCTATGAATCTGTGGACTCGCTCTCTAACTTTAGGAACCAAGATAGGTGCATGACGGGCTAACTCATTGAACCTGATAGCATATTCTGCCACTATCATAGTGCCCTGACGCAACCGTTCAAACTCTGTGCACCATGTATCTCGGAGAGTCTGGGGAACAAACTCTTTTAAAAATATCTCTGAAAACTGAGCCCAAGTAGGTGGTATTGCATCAGCTGGTCTACCTTCTTTATAGACTTGCCACCACTGATACACTGCTCCTGATAGCTGAAATGTGGTAAAGGCAACTCCGCTCACTTCCACAATACCCATGGTGCGGAGAATATGGTGACATTTTTCTAGAATTCCCTGGGCATCCGCTGTAGCTGCGCCACTGAAAGTAGGTGGATTATACCTCTTAAACATCTCAAGTCTCTTTTGTTCTTCTTCTGATGCCTCTGGCCTGACCTCAGACTGAACCGGAATAACAGGTTGTACCGGAACCTGACCAATGTGAACTCGCTGCTCTAGAGTACGGGTGATAGGAGTCTGAGTTACTCCCTCATTCTGTGATATATTTGGTGCAACAGAGATCAATCCCGCCTGAGTTAATGTACCAAACATATTCAAGAACTGTGCTAAAGTCTCCTGAAGTCCTGGGGTAATAATAGGTGCTTATGGTACCTGTCCGCCAACTGGAGCTATTATCGGCTCCTCAACTGCTGCTCTGATAGGTGCTCTAGTTGCGGCATGTGCCCTTCCGCGGCCTCTACCTCGGCCCCGGCCTCTCGCGGCCCTAGCAGCATGTGCGGGTGTCTTCTCAGCTGACTTGGTAGCACGTGTCCTCACCATTTGTGAGAGAATAGAGATACAAAGGCTCAAATTCCAAAATCAACAAATTCCCCATGACAGGAATGAAGGAAGTGGAAATTTCCTAACAGTTTTGTAGCCTCTCGAAGATAAGTACAGACGGCGATCCGCAAGGCTCTACTAGACTCGTTCGTAACTCGTAGAACCTATTAATCTAGAGCTCTGATACCAACTTGTCACGACCCAAAATCCCACCACAGGCGTCGTGATGGCACTTAGTCTCTAAGACTAGGTAAGCTGACTATAATAACAATTCAAGCCATTTTTGTTTTACATATAATTTAATACAAGTGTCAAAACCAACAGGGGAAATAATTACAAACAATCTCCCAACACTGGTGATACTGAGTCACGAATTCTAACTGAATATATGAAATGATCTCAAGGATCGAATACTCAACATTGTTTGATTAATAATTAACATTACAATAAAAATGGAAAGACTCCAAAGGACTGCGACGACCAAGCAGTTCTACCTTGAATCCTTGCGATCGCACTCTAACTCTATCCGAGTCCGATAGCTCCAATACCTGGCTCTGCACGAAAATGTACAAAAGTATAGTATAAGTACACCACAATCGGTACTGAGTAAAGACTAAACTCAGTGGAGTAGTGACGAGGTACAATCAAGATACTCACTAGTCTAATAGCATGTACAATATAGTATACAAAAATAATAAGAAAGCAAATAACAATAATGGTAACACTAATCAACTAGCGATATATACAGCAGGGCAACAAGAACACCATTAATATTGCTCAACAAATAATAAGTACAAGTACACTCAATTAATTAAGTCCTTCAAATATAAATCTATTGCATATATACTTCTCAAATAATAATCTTCATGATATAATGCTTTCCAATAAATATATTTCAGATATACTCCCTTCAAATAAATATCTTTCAAATATAATCTTTCAAATATAATTCTTTCAAATAAATCTCTTTCAAATATAATTCCTTCAAATAAATATCTTTCAAATATAATTTTTTTAAATAAATCTCTTTCAAATATAATTCCTTCAAATAAATATCTTTTGAATAAAAGTCACCATATGACACCTCATTCCAAAATCATAAAATACGGGTCTCAGCCTACTTTCATATTTCCATGGCACCTCGTGCCAATTTCTCTATCACAACCGCACGGACAACTCACGTGTCAATATCATCATCATTTAACCACGGCACCTCGTGCCCACATTTCATATCACAATTGCACGGACAATTCACGTGCCAATATTATCATTATTTACTCACGGCACCTCGTGCCCACATTTCATTTCATAATCCATCTGGCAATAGCTACATGCTCTCAATTTCAACATAGATCAGACTATTATCAAGTTTACTGAAACAACAAGATAAATTGCACAAGATATAAAGATAAATATAAGGAAAATCACAACATCACGTAAAAATTACCAACGCAATAACTCCACATCATCACATATCATCCCTGACAATAGTCACCCTTATCTCTCCTATAGCCACCACCCTTATCACTCCTATAATAGCCTCCCTTATCCCTCCGTCCTGACAATATCAATAGCCACTCTTATCGCTCCTATAGCCACCCTTATCGCTCTGTATAATAACCACCCTTATCACTCTGCCCCAGACAATATCCCAACACACACAACCACATTAAAATGCCACCCTTATACCTACATAATATTAACAGTGAAATGCCACCCTTATATCCTCATAATAATAACTCAAATCACACAATAATTTACATGGAATATTATCACGACAACACAACACAATCAATTCCTATCACAATTTGCCCAACAACCACAACCAATTCCAATGATATAGTAAAATTAATAAATTTCTCAAAAATAGCCCAAGGCTCCACACAACGTATATAAAACCTCAAAAATAATCAACAGAGATAGAAAATACTCAGTACAGGGCAACGCCTTCATTAATCCAAATTCTTGATAATTATATTAACGCCTCAGTTTAAGCTTCGTTCATTAATTATTTACAGATGGAAAATCCATAATATAATTATTTCCAGGAAATATCAAATCAACAAACTCACGGAATTTACATAAATATTTAAGTAACCATTACATCAAATTGTCATATAAAAATAAATTCAACAAACAAGGATTTAGGCATGGCAAATAGATAATTTAATAAATGTCAATAATTATCCAATTTACTATACAATAATGCCTAAAACTTTAACCCAATAGAATTTGCACATATAAGCTCGAGTACGTACTCGTCACCTCACGTACACTGTTTTTTATATTTCACAAATGGCACATAAGACTCGATGCCTAAGGGATAATTTTCTCCACTCAAGGTTAGGCAAGATACTTACTTTTTTGAAGTTAGACCGATATTCCAAAATTACCTTCTTACTTGAATTGACCTCCGGACAGCTCAAATCCAAGTCGAAGTCGTGAAGAAATCCTCAAAATCGCCCAAGAAACGTGCTCCAAAAATCTAAAACGAAATGAAGAAAATGACCATTTGGTCCTTAAGTTTATGCCCATCTGTCACTAAAAGTTTATTTTCCGTCACTAAAAGTCCATTTTCATCACTAAAAGTCCACACCAGAACTTGCTTGCACCAGCAGTTATTGTTTTCACTAAAAAGACTCTAACTCCATCACGCGAACTCGAAATTCGATGATTCTTGTTCCTATGAGTCACAAATAATAATACGAACCTAGTTGTTCAATCGAAACTCAATTCGGAGCTAATTTTCTCCATGCGATATAAATTTTGCTCGTTAAACAATTAACTCATATTTCGCGCTAAAAACTCAATCGCGACTTGATGAAATTAGACCAAACTTTCCAGATCACTCTTATAATTCATAATCAAAAATCCGGAAGTCTCAAAATCAAATTTTGATCTCTAAAATTAAAAATGGACCTTTAAATCATTACATGCTTATGCTGAAAATATCAAACTCTTCCAAAACTCTTCCCCGACAGCCTGTAGTGTATCAACCATAACTTCTTGTACTCAACTCCAACTGCCAAACGGTTTAAATTTCTGCAAACTAATACAAAGGGCTACAATTTTTATATTTTTTTCATCGCCCAACTCCTTATAGATTGTGAGATATAAGCTCCCAAAGTCAGTCCTGTGCAGCAGAAATTTCTGGCGATGCACACTGCTGTAGCCAAAATTTGCAGTACCAGTTTCAGTCAGTCGATCATAACTTTTTGTACAAATGTCTGAATGATTAATAGTTTATCATTCTGGAAACTAGAATCAAAGTACTACAACTTTTATATTTTAATAGTTTCCAAATTTCTTATAGATTTGGAGATATATGTTTTCAAAGTTAGCTCTACGCATCAGAAATTTCGCACATTGCTGTCAAAAAAGCCAGCAGTTAAAAATGATCTGAAACCACTCTGAAACTCACCCGAGTCCCTCGGGTTCTCAACCCAATACACCAACAAGTCCTAAAATATCATATGAACTTAGTTGAAACCTCAAATCATATAAAACAACGCTAAAACCACGAATCATATCCCAATTCAAGCTTAAGGAACTTAAGAATTTCCAACTTCTACATTTGATGCCGAAACCTATCAAATTAATTCCGATTGACCTCAAATATTGCACACAAGTCATAAATATCATAACGGATCTATGAAAATTTTCATAATGGATTCCGACTCCAATATCAAAAAGTCAACTCCCCGGTCAAACTTCTCAAAAATTCAACTTTCGCCATTTCAAGCAAAATTTCACTACGGACTTCCAAAAAAAATTCCGGACACGCTCCTATGTCCAAAATCACCATACGGATCTATTGGAATCACGAAAACTCTTTTTCGGGGTCGTTTACACATAATTCACTATCCGGTCAATTATTTCAACTTAAACTTCCAAAAAAAAAATTGTTCTATCAACTAAATCCTGAATCATCCGAAAACCAAATTTTACCACCCTCGCAAGTCATAATACACATTTTAAAGTTGCTCGAGACCTTAAGCCACTGAATGGAACATAAATTTTTAAAATGACAAGTCGGATCATTACAAAAGGTATCTACACCAACTTCCCGGTGACACAAGAATGTGCCACCGAAAAGCAGGGGGGCTATCTTTATAGAGAAAAATATGTTCATATTAAATACTCGCATAATAGAGTGATACGTGAAACCGAAGACAGATGAAAAATGAGACAGGTGAAAATCAAGTCCGGGAGCAGCACTCTCGGTTGTCCCCGAAGAAAATATTTCTCATAAAGACAAATAAATACCTGCCACCTGGTAGCATTCAATGGAGAATATTCTGCAGTATTAAATACATAGTTCGTTATAGAGAGCATGACATTCATAGCTTGTCGTTACACATCCTTCAATGGCCCCCATAATTGTCATTTAAGAGGGGCTTGATCCTAGGACCTTGATCCCTAGTTGCAACTATAAATAGCGAGTTTAGCAGTCATTAGAGGACACTAATTTTCTGATAAACTTATGATATATATTGTTCAAAGGCTCAATAATATTGCATTCCTTGCTTATTAATATTGCTATTACTGCCTTTGGAAGCTTCTCTCCCGGAATAAGGTTGTTCACTGTCTTATCTCGATTTCAACGTTAAGTTTTGCATTTCTATTTAATTTATTTATTATTTTGATTAAATCAATTCGCTTGTCTATAAATCACGTATAAATTCAACTGTACCGTTTTGCGGGTAAATAGTCATCTCCTTGTTGGGAACACAACTATAAAAAGGATATCATAAAAAGCTTATATTATTTGGAGAATTAAATACAGTAGTGTTTTTTGTAGAAATGTTTAATTTACTAAAATGTTTTACCATATACAAAGCGTAGTATTATTTTTATGTAATTTTTGAATACTTTCCAAAATTCAGAAAAAAAACTATTGTCCGAATTACAAGGAAAAGTAGATGCAATTAACACTCATATTCTTTTATATTGGAGGAAGTGTATATTGAGAAAAATGTTAAAGACATTATATTAATTAGGTTTCATTCTTTTTCTAAAGACTGCTTCATGGAAATTATGCGCTTCTTGGATCAATTATTTTACTCTGTTAGCACTTAGCAATAAGAACTATTTACCTCCCATGGTTGTTCTTATCAATTAATCAGTATTTGCGAACATATTAATTTGATGTTACAGTGTTACTTCCTTCCTATCATATTTCCCTTTTAAGTATATGATAAGATTTATATATTTCCTAGTTTCCTGTTCATTCCCTACCATGCAGTATTTTTTTTCTTTCTATTTTTAAAGATCTTAGGTGGTAGTCCTTATATTATTGCTTGAGTCTGGACTATTAACTTTGTAGCATCAATTCAAAGCATAACTTCCCGAATTATATAAATTGTAAGTGAACTTGTTTGGTATTTATTTATTTATTGATGTTAAGTAAGTTAAAAATTATTTGACCCATGTTGTCAACTTACTTGTGCACGAAGCCGAAACGTAGTTTGAATGATCGCAAGTTGAACTAAAAAGTGGGAGGATAGAGGGGGGAAAAGAAGAAGCAAATTTCCCAAACTATCTTGAAAATATATGTTTGCTAGTAAAAACTCATTCATATTCGTTGTTTAGATCATCTCATATATACTAGTTTATCATGATAAGTCATAAATTAAGGCGAGAATGTGTATTAATGAACCATAGTTTACTGATAAATGAAGATGTATATCATGTATTTATTGAGTTAGTCTAACAAATGAGTGTGAGTAAGTTTTTACTGCTCGACACCCTCTATGAAGATTTATCCACAAATCAAAATGCTCAGTTTTCGTCCTCCTAGCCAATTCTATTGATTTCTCAAAAAAGCCAAGTTCCCTCTCATTAAATATGCTTGTATTTATTACTAATAATAATAGAACTTTCCTAATCCAACGTAGAAAAATGTTGGGCAATTTTCTTTTGTGGGTCAGAAATGTTAGGCATTTTTGGCGCATGAAAGATGTTTATAATTTTGAAAAAAGTGGTAGCGGGAAAAAGGAAGAAGGGTAAAACGTATGTTTGTAATAAGTTTTAAAATTAAGTTGTAAGGAGCAGAAAGTACTATTATAATTCTGATATTTATTGAACATGTAGAAGAGCAAGCACAAGTGAATTATTTATTTAAGTTTTCCAACCATTCTCGAATCTAGGTGTAGAAAAATGTTGAAAAAAGGTGTAGAAAAGAAAATAGTAAGTATTTCTTAAATCATGTATGCATAATTTTCAATATATTGTTCGAATCCCGCAGCGATGATAAGAACTTATGTATATAGTAGAAGCACATATATAAATAAATATAAACGGCATCGTTTAGTAATGCATCGTTTAATACATTACTGAACAATGTCTGATATGATTGATTTACTTGCAATTCTGACGTGTCATTGACTATGATCTTTTTGTTTTATTTTCTTCTTGACCCTTCACTTACTAAAATACACTTACGCGAATTTTGGTTAGCAGTTAAGCGTGTTTAATATTTAGCCAAAGTTGAAGACTGAAGATTTGATTCATTAGATTCTTTAATATGAAATTTTTTACTTTAAAAATTTTATAAATAAATCACAAAATAACAAAATCAAAACTATCATACATTTTACGCAATAAATAAATAATTTTTTTTAAAGCTTTCTCATGCATAATATTTTTAAAGGACCTCAGAACCTCATATAAGTGTAAAATTGAAAAGGCCTTTCATCCGTTACTTTTGTAAATCAAGAGCCATGCAACTGGTTTTTTGTCCTTGTTATAATCTCTTACTTACCGCGAGGCGAAATGCATTAAAAAAAGATAACAACCCATAACAGTAATAATAATAATAATAATTATTATTATTATTATTATTATTATTATTATTATTTTTATTTTAAGATTATGAGAATTCAAAAGGTGGTCCTCTCCTCGGTGAGAATACAACTATAAAAGGATGTCATAAGGTTTGTTAGCTCTCTTTCTCTGAACTCTGTGACAATGTTTCCCCTTGTGCCTTTTGCCATGAATGACAACTCTCGTCAATACAGAAGAATCCCAATTCTGGACCGTCAGTTTCAGGAACAACTGAATCCTTTACCATTGAACAATTTACCAGCCTTGGCTAACCAAAACCATCAACCTCTGAGATTTCTTGGAGAAATGAATGTGATGAATAACAATCTTCGTTTCTTTGATGTTAATGTGCCTCAAGTTGAACAAGAAGTTGGCCAGCCTAGGTTGGTCAAACCTCGCATGAAATGGACTGAAGAGTTGCATGAAAGATTTGTCAATGCTGTTGCTGAACTTGGTGGAGCATGGGGTTAGTAACTTTTTATTTTTTTATTTTTCTTTCTCTCTATATATATATGATTACATTGCTATTTTTTTTTCTTTATTTTTATGCAAGGCTCGCTTTTTTCTTTCTCTTCATTCATTGTAACTAGTGTGTGTGTTTGCATGTTTTTTTTTTACTCATTCGAATCCGTGCCGCGTAAGGCCTGTTAAAGGGAAAGTATTCCCTATCAAAAAAAATTTATTTTCAGGACTCGAACATGAGAACTCTAGTTAAAGGTAGAGAGATCTTATCCATCTCATCACAACCATTTGTGATATGTTAATTTGCGTATCCATAGTAATAACTACCTAGTATGCAAATCCATCTTTCTCAAATACTCCATCTCTTCTTAATTAATACTTAGGCCGAAAGACGGCTCCTTATATGAAATCTTTTATATTTTTTTCCTTTTTTCTGTTTAAGAAGCTAGCAATCTTCTTCCTTTTTTTGGTAGAGGAGAGACCAAGAGGGGGTGTTATTGAATTCCATTTGAAACTCCCAAGTGACATTCTGTTCTATTCATTTATTTTTTTTCGCTTTTTTACAATCATTTATTTGCTCTTAGTAGATCCGATCCGTTTAGATTTATGCAAAAATTTAAATATATAATATAACGTAATGAAAATTGTAAATTACAGATGTAATTTTATTATCACTTGCCTTGTATATGTTTTAGGTTACTAATTCTATTTACTTTATATGAATAGCAACTTGCAATGTAAACAAATGATGTGGTACACTGTTAGTGATAAACTCTTATTTTTTTAATGACATTTTTATTATACCAAAGCACAAATAATCTTTTAAACTGTTGTTATTCTGATTCTTATAAGCAATATATATTCTTCTTATACATTTCAATCTGTTTGCAGAGGCTAAGCCAAGGGCGATTAGGAGAAAAATGCAAGTGACGGCTATAACTCTCTATCACATTAAAAGTCACTTGCAGGTATCTTGTAATCATCTTTAATTAATCTTCATTCTTAGTAAAGTTGTAATACTAATTAATCCAATATTCTAATATTACTCAAATTATATTATTCTCTGCAGAAATATAGAATGGCGCAGGAGCCGGATGACGCGAGAAGAAGGAAGGCGATGAGTATATTAGCTTTCCGTTTCTTCTTTTTTTTTTTTTTTTACCCCTCACATCAACTACCCACTTTGCTCTCTTAGTGACTCGAACTTGTTCTGTTTCTTTTAATTAGGTCAAATTTTTACCTCTTTCTTTTAATTGATTCATTTATTTTCTGGAAATAGAGAAGCTATCGTTGGAAGAGAGACAACAAAAGCTGCTCCACGAGGTGGAGGTACGTTCCTCGCTCACTTCTTGATTGTTTTAAGGAACTAAGAATATATAAACGAAGAAAAATCTTTTAATTAATCTTGAAAAGTGAGATTTGTAAATTGAAAATAAAGCGAGCTAATTACCTAATACAACGGATAACAGTGACCTAATAGTATAAAAATTAGTTACATAATTATTTGTATAAGTTAAACTCATGAAGAAAAGCACTAGTGATAAGTAAATTGAGAACTTGACAGTCATCTGATGGTCGTATATATATGTAGGAGCAGATGAAAGAAGTTGCGACGAAGTTCCAAACAATGCTACCTTTCGAGGATCAAGCTGGTTCGTCGAATTCTGTGCCTATGTTGCCTCAATTTTCATCGATCGCGCTTGGTCCTCCTGTTGCTGACGTCTACATCCCTCAGCCTCCAACCGAGGCAGCGAACGTCCATGTTCCTCCTGAAATGGAAGACATGATGGCTCAGTCTATTGCTGAAAACTCTGTGGAAGATTTTCTCCGTGCTTTGGAATTGGCTCCCTAAATTTTGAAATTGGTGATCGTATAGAGTGTTTGCGAGACTGCGCAAATTCTTATGTGATTCTTGATTTTGAAGTTTGTTATGATTGTTCTTTGATTTTATTTTCATTTTTGAAGCAAATAAAACACCCAACTTGTTTGGGACCGGAATAGTTACCCAACTCCTTTGGGACCGGAATAGTTATTGTTATTGTTATTGTCGAAGCAAATAACATATGATAAAAAGTTATTAATAAAAGTTGAATTTTATCTCCTTATATTTGTCTTGCTTGGCACATTACTCCATTTGATGTTTTGATTGAGATTTTCAAGCAATGGAATACATTCCGAAACACTATTTACTCTTCAATGCTTACATTCGGAAGCAGAAGACATGACAAGATGGACTGATTGACTCCAGGGGATACATTACTCTTTTTAGAAAAATTATTCTTATATGGGAGAATTGGAAAATGGAAGGGAAACGAGGAAAAAATGAGACAGTAACAATGGCACCAATATATATATTACCAGAAACTCTCATAACTGATAAGACGATTAAACTCTGTAATTTATTTATTTATTTTAACTTGTAAAGTTAGTATGTGCAAAAATTACATTTTAATTTCCCAAACAAACTTACAATTCGCTAGTAAAATTGCATAGTAGAGAAAAACTATCAATTAGTTTTTAAGAATTCTAGGCATAACGACATGAAAGAAAACTCAAAATTGCGAACACAAATTACAGAGCCATCGAACTGATGGTGCCTAACATTTCACTTGCTAGGCAAGCCAAAGTTAGAGAATCATTTAAACCAATCATTATTCCATTCAGTAAATAACAACAATTAACTAAGATAAAATATGGTGAGTGCGGAATAATATAAAAACTGCCTTAATTACTACCACCCGGATATGGAGTCACAATTCACGAGCATTCTAGAATTTACTACAAGTAATAATCTGAAAGAAGTACAACTGTTTGATGAAGGAAACAGTAAAACAGAAAAGATAGACGGGGAATTCAAGGTCTGTGAACGCCGACAGATCTATCTTGAATCTCCGGATAGCGGTCCAACAGCAAAAATCTCAATCAACCTGAGCCGGTACCAAAATCTGCACAGAAAGTGCAGAATGCAGTATCAGTATAACCGACCCCATGTACTGGTAAGTGTCGAGCCTAACCTCGACGAAGTAGTGACGAGGCTAAGGCAAGGCACCTACAATTCAACCTGTACAATTTAACAGTGTATATATAAATAACAGTAATGAAGAGCTAGACAGAAAATATTGGGAGGGGGGAAACCTACTAGGGGAAATACGAGATAGAGAACTACAAAAGAATGATAACTGGAACAACCAATATATAATGAATCAACAGGAACACGAATACAGTAAAGGAAAAATACACGGCATCACCCTTCATGCTTTTACTCTCAATCTCACCATAAAATCAATAGAAATGGCACGGCATCACCCTTCGTGCTTTTACACTCACAATATGGCACGGCATCACCCTTCGTGCTTTTACACTCACAATATAGCACGGCATCACCCTTCGTGCATTAACACTCACAATATGGCACGGTATCACCCTTCGTGCATTAACACTCTCCCTTACCATAATGCAATGCATAAATAATAACAGGGAGATAGAATAACAAGTACAAGCCTTACTTCAACATTTGGTTCCACAATATCAATCTCAACTTTGAAATAAATACTCAATTATCACCAGAGAATCCGCAAACATGATAAGAACGATCAATTTAACAACACTAATCTAAAAACGTAATAATTAGGCATAGGAAAGAGACAATATAAGAAGAACGGGAGAAAACAGGTAAATTGGCGGCGCATAAGTACTCGTCACCTCACATATACGCCGTTCATATGAATTTCACATAGCAAATAATTTGAGGCTCCTAATTCCCTCAAGTTAGGGTTAGACACAACACTTACCTCGCTCCGAAGGCCACTTAATACTCAATCACAACTTTTCCTTTAGAATTCACCTCCAAACCACTCGTATCTATTCAAAAATGACTCAATAATATCAAATATTGCCAAAGGAATCAATTATATTGCATAAATTTAGATTTCCCAAATTTTCCTCCAAAAAGAAAAAAAATCGGCCCCGGGCTCGCTTGGTCAAAACCCGAGGTTCGGACCAAAATCTATTTACCCATTCACCCCCGAGCCCGGATATATAATTGGTTTTGGAATTTGACCTGAAATTGAGGTCTAAATCCCCAAATTTCCGAAATTCCTAGTTTCTATCCAAACCCCTAATTCTACCATGAAAACTCTAGATTTTAGGTTGATAATTCATGAAATGTAATGGGTAATTGAAATAAAATGATTTAGAATCACTTACCAACACTTTGGGGAAGAAAATGTAGCTTGAAAATCGCCTCTAGCCCGTTTGTTTTATGAAAAGTTGGAAAAATGGCTTAATCCCGTGTTTGATTCTGTTTTAAGTGCTGGGCGAAAGTGTTTATCGCGTTCGCGAGAACACTGTCACATTCGTGAAGAGTAAAGGCTGCCAAGCCTTCGCGTTCACGAGACTTTGCTCGCGTTCGCGATGGTTACTCCCCCTGGCCTTCGCGTTCACGAGACATTGCTCGCATTCGCGATGAAGGAACGACCAACCCTCCCCCAGGTCCCTTATCGTTCGCATTCGCGATGAGCCGGCCGCGTTCGCGAAGGGTAAATCCCCCATCACTTCGCATTTACGACCAGGCCTTCGCGTTCGCGAAGAGTAAAAAGCAGCCATTCTAGTTTCTACTTCGCGTTCGCGAGAGTGCCTTCGCGAACGCGAAGAAGGAAACCAGAAGGCATCAGAATCTGGAGAAAACCAGATTTTCCAAAGTCCAAAACATCATGTGGCCTATCCGAAATTCACCCGAGCCCTCGAGGCTCCAAACCAAACATGCACACAAGTCTAAAAATATCATACGAACTTTCTCGCATGATCAAATAGCCAAAATAATACCTAGAACTACGAATTTAGTACCAAATCAGATGAAATTCTCAAGAACACTTTAAAATTTCCATCTTCTCAACTGGACGTCCGAATCACGTCAAACCAACTCCTTTTCTCACCAAATTTCACTGATAAGTCCTAAATATTATAATGAACTTGTACTGGGCTCCGGAACCAAAATACAAACACGGTACTAACAATGCCAAACATCAATTAATTCTTAAAATAACTAAATTTTTAGACTTTTAATTTTTATAAAAAAATTATAACTCGAGCTAGGGACCTCCGAATTCGATTCCGGATATACGCCTAGGTCCCATAATTCAATAGGGACCCACCGAAACTGTCAAAACACGTATCCGGCCCCATTTTCCAAAAATATTGACCAAAATCAACTCAACTAAAGTTTTAAGGCAAAAATTCGTATTTTTTATCAGCTTTCAACATAAAAGTTCTCCGGAAACACGCCCAGATTGCGCACGCAAATTGAGGAGGGTAAAAATGAGATTTTGAAGGCTTAAGAGCACAGAATCGAGTTCTAAAACATAAGATGACCTTTTGGGTCATCACATTCTCCACCTTTAAAACAACCGTTCGTCCTCGAACGGACATAGAAAAGTACCTGGGTTGGTGAAAAGGTGGGGATATCTACTCCGCATATCGGACTCGGACTCCGAAGTGGCTGCCTCAACAGGCTGACCTCTCCACTGTACTCGAACTGAAGGGTAACTCTTTGATCTCAACTGGTGAACTTGCCAGGCTAGAATAGCCACCGGCTGCTCCTGATAAGTCAAATCTTTGTTCAACTAGACAGAGCTGAAATCTAACACATGGGATGGATCGCCGTGATACTTTCGAAGCATGGACACATAGAATACCGGATGAATAGCTGCTAAACTAGGTGGCAACGCAAGCCTATAAGTCACCTCTCCCACTCTCTCCAGAATCTCAAAAGGTCCGATATACCTAGGGCTCAACTTGCCCTTCTTTCCGAACCTCATTACACCCTTCATGGGTGATACCCGAAGCAACACTCTCTCTCCGACCATGAATACAACATCGCGAACTCTGCGGTCGGCATAAATCCTCTACCTGGACTAAGCGGTGCGAAGTCGATCCTGAATAATCTTGACCTTATCCAAGATATCTTGTACCAAATCTGTACCCAATAACCGAGCCTCCCCGGCTCAAACCACCCAACTGGCGACCGAAACCGCCTACCGTATAATGCCTCATAGGGAGCCATCTGAATGCTCGACTGGTAGCTGTTATTGTAGGCGAACTCTGCAAGGGGCAAGTACTGATCCCACGATCCTTCGATGTCTATAACACATGCGCGGGGCATATCCTCCAAGATCTGAATAGTGCGCTCGGACTGTCTGTCCGTCTGAGGATGAAACGATGTGCTCAACTCAACCCGCATGCCCAACTCACGTTGTACTGCCCTCCAGAAGTGCTAGGTGAACTGCGTACCTCGATCAGAAATGATAGACACGGGCACACCGTGAAGACGGATGATCTCGTGGATATAAATCTCGGCCAACCGCTCTGAAGAATATGAAACTGCAGCAGGAATGAAGTGCGCTGATAGTCAGCCTGTCCATAATGACCCAAATGGCATCGAACTTCCTCTGAGTCTGTGGGAGTCCAACAACGAAATCCATAGTGATACGCTCCATTTCCACTCAGGAATCTCTATCTTCTGAAGCAAACCACCAGGTCTCTGATGCTCGTACTTTACTTGCTGACAATTTAGACACCGGGCTACATACGCAACTATGTCTTTCTTCATTCGCCTCCACCAATAATGCTACCGCAAGTCCTGATACATCTTGGCGGTGCCCTGATGAATAGAATACCAGGAACTGTGGGCCTCCCCAAGAATCAACTCACGAAGTCCATCCACATTAGGCATACAAACACGACCCTGCATCCTCAAAACTCCGCCATCTCCAACAGTAACCTGCTTGGAACCACCGTGCCGCACTGTGTCTCTAAGGACAAGCAAACAAGGATCGTCATCCTGCCGATCTCTGATACGCTCAAACAAAGAAGACCGAGCAACTTTACAGGCTAGAACACGGCTGGGCTCAGAAATATCCAACCTCACGAACTGGTTAGCCAGGGCCTGAACATCCAATGCAAGTGGTCTCTCACCAACTGGAATACAAGCAAGGCTACCCATACTAGCTAACTTTATACTCAAAGCATCGGCCACCACATTGGCCTTCCCGGGATGATACAATATGGTGATATCATACTTTTTCAATAGCTCCAACCACCTCCCCTACCTCAAATTGAGTTCCTTCTGCTTGAACAAATACTGCAAGCTCAGATGATCCGTGAATACCTCACATGGCACGCCGTAAAGATAATGCCTCCAAATCTTCAGCGCGTGAACAATGGATGCCAGCTCTAGATCATGAACATGGTAATTCTTCTCGTGAACCTTCAGCTTTCGCAAAGCATATGCAATAACTTTGCCACCCTGCATCAATACCGCACCCAGACCAACACGATATGCGTCACAATATACTGTATAAGATCCTGAACCCGTGGGTAACACCAACACCGGTGCCGTAGTCAAAGCTGTCTTGAGCTTCTGGAAGCTCGCCTCACACTCGTCTGACCACCTGGACAGGGCACCCTTGTGGGTCAACCTAGTCAACGGGGATGCTATGGATGAAAACCCCTCCATAAACCGACGGTAATAACCTGCCAATCCCAAGAAACTACGGATCTCTGTAGCTGATGTGGGTCTAGGTCAGTTCTGAACTGCCTCAATCTTCCTAGGATCCACCTCAATACCCTCTACTGATATAACGTGACCCAAGAAAGCAACTGAACTCAACCAAAACTCGCATTTCGAGAACTTAGCATATAACTGACTGTCTCTCAAAGTCTGAAGAATGATCTGAAGGTGCTGCTCATTCTCCTCTCGGTTATGGGAGTAGATCAAGATATCATCAATAAACACAATTACAAAGGAATCCAGGTAGGGCTTGAACACCCGGTTCATCAAATCCATGAATGCTGCTGGGGCATTTGTCAGCACAAATGACATCACTAGAAACTCATAATGCCCATACCGAGTCCGAAAAGCTGTCTTAGGGACATCAGATGCCCTAATCCTCAACTGATGGTAGCCAGATCTCAAATCAATCTTCGAAAACACCTTGGCACCCTGAAGCTGATCAAATAAATCATCAATCCTCGGCAATGGATACTTGTTCTTGATGGTGACTTTGTTCAACTGCCGATAATCTATACACATCTTTATCGATCCATCTTTCTTCTTTACAAGCAACACAGGTGCACCCCAGGGCGAGATACTAGGTCTAATGAAGCCATTATCAAGCAAATCTTGTAACTATTCTTTCAATTCTTTCAACTCTGGCGGGGCCATACAATATGGTGGAATGGAAATGGGCTGAGTGCCCGGAGCCAAATCAATGCAAAAATCAATATCCCTGCCGGGTGGCATCCCCGGCAGGTCTGCAGGAAACACCTCTGGAAACTCACGAACAACCGACACTGAATCCATAGAAGGAACCTACGCACTAGAATCGCGGACATAAGCTAAATAAGCTAGACACCCCTTCTCGACCATATGTCGAGCCTTCACATAAGAGATAACCCTACTGGCAGAATGGCCAAGAGTCCTTTTCCACTCTAATTGAGGCAGCCCCTGCAAGGCTAAGGTCACCGTCTTGGCATGACAATCTAATATAGCATGATAAGGTGACAGCCAATCCATACCCAGTATGACATCAAAATCAACCATATCGAGAAGTAGAAGATCTACACGAGTCTCAAGACTCCCAATGGTGACCACACACGAACGATAAACACGGTCTACAATATTAGCATCTCCCACTGGTGTGGACACATACACAGGAGCACTCAAGGAATCACGGGGCACAACCAAATATGAAGCAAAATAGGATGACACATAGGAGTAAGTAGACCCAAGATCAAATAGAACTGAAGCATCTCTACTGCAAACTGAAACAGTACCTATGATAACAACGTCAGATGACTCAGCCTCAGGCCTGGCTGGGAAAGCATAACACCGGGGCTGGGCCCCACCAGTCTGAACTACATCCCTGAGACGGTCTCTAACTAGCTGGTCTCCACCTCAAACGGCCTGACCTCTACCTCTAACAGTCTAGCCTCTACCTTTGGCTATCTGACCCCTCCCTCTGGCTCGCTGAGCAGGTGGTGCAACAACTGGTGCCGGAACCATGGCACGAGAACTCTGATGCTATGAGCTGCCTGTTGCCCGAGGGTAAAATCTAGCAATGTGCCTCGGATCACCACAAGTATAACATAACCTTGGCTGTTGTGACTGCTGACCCTGAAATTGACCCTGTCGACCTGAGTAACCACCCTGAAAACTTTGGAGTAGAGGTGTACTAATAGGAGCTGGTGGTGCACTGTAGGCTAGCTGGTCGGAATAATGCATCTGAGAGCCACGACCACCTGAGGCACCGTGGGATGCCTGGAGTGCTGAATGAAACGGCATGGGAGGATGGCCTCTACCAAAAGTACTCCCGCCTCTAGATGAGGCACCACTGAACTCACCGGAATAACGGGGTCTCTTATCAGACCCCTGGCCTCCCTGAGCAAGAACCATCTTGACTCGTCTGGTGACATTAGCAGCCGCATAAAAAGAAATTTAACTCCTAGTCTCCTTAGCCATCTGCAATCTGATAGGCTGAGCAAGTCCATCAATAAATCTCCTCACCCTCTCTCTCTCGGTGGGAAGTAAAAGAATAGCATGACGGGCCAAATCCACAAAACAGGTCTCATACTGAGTAACAGTTATACTGCCCTGCCGGAGACGTTCAAACTGACGGTGATGCTCCTCTCTCAATGTGATAGGTAGAAACTTCTCTAGGAAGAGCTAAGAGAACTGGTCCCAAGTAAGAGCAGGAGACCCAGCTGGTCTGGTCAACAAATAATCTCTCCACCATTTCTTGGCGGAACCAGTTATCTGGATGCAGCAAAATTGACCCCATTGGTCTCCACTATACCCATGTTCCGTAGAACCTCGTGACAGTTGTCAAGATACTCCTAGGGATCCTCTGAAAAAGCACCGCAGAAGTGAACTGAAAAGAGCTTGGTGAACTTGTCCAATCTCCATAAAGGCTCAGAAGACATAGCCGACCCATCTTCGGCCTGTGCCGCAACAACCGGCTGAACTACTCTGATTGACTGAGCTGCTGGAGCCTGAGAGACGGTTGGTGCCATGGGAAATGCGCCAGTCTGGGCCACACTCTCAATAAGACCCACCACAGACTAAAGCGTCCTGAAGTACTAAGGTGGCAATGAACCCCTCCGGAACCTGAGTTGGTCCGGCAGGAACAGTCTGGGCTGGAACCTTCTCGCCCAACTCTACCTGAGGCTCCACTGCTGGTACTGCTGCACGAGTTCTGGGCTTTGCCCTGCCCTGCCCCTGCCTATTGACTATGCTTATATGGGGCGAAAGTGCATGCTAATTTGGCACGGCCTCGACCTTTGCCCCGTGTAGGAGCTGCCATTGGAGGCTCTGGCTGTTGCTCAGCTGAGGAAGCGGTACGTGTTCTCGTCATCTACGAGAGAATAAGAGTAGAAGAGTCCAATCAGTATTGAGAAAACAACATCGTACGACAGAGGAGAATAGAAGTGAAAATTGTTCCTAAACTTCATAGCCTCTGGAAGATAAGCAAAGACGTCTCTGTACCGATCCTCTAGACTCTACTAAGCTTGCTCGTAAATCGTGAGACCTAGGAAACCTAGTGCTCTAATACCAACTTATCACGACCCGGAATTCTCACCGTCGGGACCGTGATGACGCCTAACATTTCACTTGCTAGGCAAGCCAAAGTTAGAGAATCATTTAAACCAATCCTTATTCCATTCAGTAAATAACAACAATTAGCTAAGATGAAATATGGTAAGTGCGGAATAATATAAAAACTGCCTTAATTACTACCACTCGGATCTGGAGTCATAATTCATGAGCATTCTAGAATTCACTACAAGTAATAGTCTAAAAGAAGTACAACTGTTTGATGAAGGAAATAGTAAAACAGAAAAGATAGAAGGGGACTTCAAGGTCTGTGAACGCCGACATATCTACTTTGAGTCTCCGGATAGTGGTCCAACAACAAAAATCTCGATCAACCTGAGCCGGTACCAAAATCTGCACAGAAAGTGCAGAGTGCAGTATCAGTACAACCGACCCCATGTACTGGTAAGTGTCGAGCCTAACCTCGACGAAGTAGTGACGAGGCTAAGGCAAGGCACCTACAATTCAACCTGTACAATTTAACAGTGTATATACAAATAACAGTAATAAAGAGCTAGATAGGAAATATTAGGAGGGGGAAACATGCTGGGGAAATACGAGATAGAGAACTACAACAGAATGATAACTGGAGCAACCAATATATAATGAATCAACATGAACAGGAATACAGTAAAGGAAAAATGCACGGCATCAGCCTTCGTGCTTTTACTCTCAATCTCACCATAAAATCAATAGAAATGACACGGCATCACCCTTCGTGCATTAACTCTCATATCATGGCACGACATCACCCTTCGTGCTTTTACACTCACAATGGTACGATATCACCCTTCGTGCATTAACACTCACAATATGGCACGGCATCACCCTTCGTGCTTTTACACTCACAATATGGCACAACATCACCCTTCGTGCATTAACACTCTCTCTTACCATAATGCAATGCATAAATAACAATAGGGAGATAGAATAACAAGTACAAGCCTTACTTCAACATTTGGTTCCACAATATTAATCTCAACTTTGAAATAAATACTCAATTATCACCAGAGAATCCGTAAACATAATAAGAACGATAAATTTAACAACACTAGTCTAAATACGTAACAATTAGGCATAAGAAAGAGACAATATAAGAAGAACGGGAGAAAACAGGGAGAACAGGTAAATTGGCGGCGCATAAGTACTCGTCACCTCACATATACGCCGCTCACATGAATTTCACATAGCAAATAATCTGAGGTTCCTAATTCCCTCAAGTTAAGGTTAGACACAACACTTACCTAGCTCTGAAGGCCACTTAATACTCAATCACAACTTTTCCTCTAGAATTCACCTCCGAATCACTCGTATCTATTCAAAAATGACTAAATAATATCAAATATTTCTAAAGGAATCAATTATATTGCATAAATTTAGATTTTTCAAATTTTCCTCCCAAAAGAAAAAAAATCGACCCCAGCCCGCTTGGTCAAAACTCGAGGTTCGGACCAAAATCTATTCACCCATTCACCCCCGAGCCCGGATATATAATTGGTTTTGGAATCTGACCTCAAATTGAGGTCTAAATCCCCAAATTTATGAAATTCCTAGTTTCTACCCAAACCCCTAATTCTACCATGAAAACTCTAGATTTTAGGTTGATAATTCATGAAATATAATGGGTAATTGAAAGAAAATAATTTAGAATCATTTACCAACACTTTGGGGAAGAAAATGTAGCTTGAAAATCGCCTCCAGCCTGTTTGTTTTATGAAAAGTTGAAAAATGGCTTAATCCCATGTTTGATTCTGTTTTAAGTGCTGGGCGACAGTGTTCATCGCGTTCGCGAGAACACTGTCGCATTCGCGAAGAGTAAATGCTGCCAAGCCTTCGCGATGGTTACTCCCCCTGGCCTTCGCGTTCACGAGACATTGCTCACGTTCGCGATGAAGGAACGACTAACCCTCCCCCAGGTCCCTTATCGTTCGCATTCGCGATGAGCCGGTCGCGTTCGCGAAGGGTAAATCCCCCATCACTTCGCATTCGCGACCAGGCCTTCGCGTTCGCGAAGAGTAATAATTAGCCATTCCAGTTTCTACTTCGCGTTCGCGAGAGTGCCTTCGCGAACGCGAAGAAGGAAACCAGAAGGATTAGAATCTGGAGAAAACCGGATTTTCCAAAGTCCAAAACATCTTGTGGCCTATCCGAAATTTACCCGAGCCCTCGGGGCTCCAAACCAAACATGCACACAAGTCTAAAAACATCATACGAACTTGCTCGCGCGATCAAATAGCCAAAATAACACCTAGAAACCAACTCCGTTTTCTCACCAAATTTTACTGATAAGTCCTAAATATTATAATGAACATGTACCGGGCTCCGAAATCAAAATACGGACCCGATATTAACAATGCCAAACATCAATCAATTCTTAAAATAATTAAATTTTTAGACTTTTAATTTTCATCAAAAATTCATAACTCGAGTTAGGGACCTCTGAATTTGATTTCGGGCATACGCTTAGGTCCCATAATTCGATACGGACCCACCGAGACCATCAAAATATGAATCCGGGCCCGTTTACCAAAAATATTGACCGAAATCAACTCAACTAAAGTTTTTAAAGCAAAAATTCATATTTTTTATCAGCTTTCAACATAAAAGTTCTCTGGAAACGCGCTCAGACTGTGCACGTAAAATCGAGGAGGGTAAAAATGAGATTTTTAAGGCTTAAGAGTGCATAATCGAGTTCTAAAACATAAGATAACCTTTTGGATCATCACAAGAGATTATTTTCGATTAGCACAAATGAAAATCACAGAAGTGACAAACGCATTAATTCGCATATTTGATACATATGTTCGAGCCGATTTGCACGCAAATTAACTATTTCATGAGTACATGTTATCTTACATCAATACAGATATTGAATAACTCTATCCTGAAAAAATTAGACAGATAGATAAAAAAAAAAATACTATTTTTTAATCTCTATTGTGATTTGACTCCAATTTTTTCATGAATTTTTATCCCACTTTATTAGGAGTAACAAATAGCCATCTATTAACGGGATAGGGGTACTTGTATCCTATTTCTAGTAGTTTAGGGGCAGTTTTGGACCAAAATTCAAATGAAAGAGTAATATTTGTTCTACTTTCAATAGTCCAGGGGTATTTGTGGCCAATTTTCGAAGAAAGTTAAATTAAAAGAAGTCGCTAATAACGGAAACCATAAGCTAACCAGAAAAAAAGAAAATAGAAAAAGGCAAACCCTCAAAACCCACAAAAAGGAGCACTAGTAGCAGCCAATTAGGAATTAGCTACCACGACAATCTCAGTATCGGCAAGACAGTCCTTTGTTACTGATTTCGGACCGGATTTTTCCTCCTCATTAGCATAACAGGTAACCTTCTTTAGCACCAAATCTTTTACGCACTCACAAACAATCCCTTTATCAATGTTTTGCAAGAATGGGAGCTATTAATGCAATTAGAGAATGAGTTGACCGCCACTCGATTAATTTAGTTCCTTTATTCACTTTTGTTTTAAGGTTAGCGAATTTGCCAAATAAGAAAAAGAAAAAGGAGTGTACTTTAGCCAATTTTGTTACCTTAGTACATGAGGTGTTCGAAGAAATGCGCCAAAGAAACTTCAGTGCGCCGATGCTCCTATGTCCCTTTCAGTTTTCCTGCTGCTTTTGACAGAGATGATCTATACGCTCTTTAAAGGATTGCCTCATCCCCGTTTCTATATTTGTCTTTGATAATATCCTGAAATTTTGTCCATTTCCATTTGCTAGAACTCTCCCACTTGGCATTATGAGGTCAATGTCAAAATTTCAATTCACTGCCATGACTTGTAATTAGGTGTCGCAGAATGAATGGATCACAAAGGAGAACACTTCTATTCAATGGCCTGCAAACTGTCATGATTATAATTATTCTCTTCCGGCATTGTCTTGCAGCATCTGGTTAATTTTGTTAGATTCTAACTTATCAAAAGTTGTTTGTTAACTTCTTCTCTCTTGGTGAACAAACATTGTCGTTACTCATGATCAACTCAAGTAATTTTGCTTTCACTGTAGGCATTGGTTGCAAATTAATAGTACAGCTCCCAAAGTCTGGGAGTAGCTGTATGGATGGGTGAATGTGCCTTTCAGCGACTATTAGATGGACTTCGTTGCTCTATTACTGTGGTTGGAAATATCAGAATTCGTTAAGTGTGCTTCACTTTTGTGTAATAAATATCATAGATTAAGTAACTGTATCATCTTAGTAAAAGGATATCCTAGATTAAATTACTATAGCAGTTCAGCGGAAACAGAAATATAACCTAATTTCAGGTTATGTTAGTAGAATTTATTTCTCCAGCAGCAATAAAGATCTAATTTTTGTAGTTCCAGTTATTTAACGTTATGCTTCAGTCTTTGCTATGGATCTTGAGTCTTCTCTCTTTCCACCTATGTTTGCTTTTAGGTCTCCCCCCCTCTTTGTCCTCTGTTTCTGTGTTTAATTTGCATGTATGGTAGAATCCTCAGCTGTGAATCTTCTAACAACTGAACTCTTTGTGTCGTGTATCTAGTTTTGTTGGATTTAAGTAAGTATTTCTTGAAACGCTTTAAGATCATTATGCATACGTTAAGGATATCCATGTTCCTTAATTTTCAGATCACATTCCAACATCTGAAAGATGGTGTTTTATCGTGGTGTAAAACGCCCTATTGAGATCATATACAAGAGTTTAAATAGTTCTATATGTTGCGGACGTGGCTACTCTACTTTGACACATAGAGGAAATTCCAGTGCTGAGTCCAGAGGATATCTTTACAAACATGCGGATGGACCTAGAACATATGCAATGTCTATTAGGAGATATTCAGCCGAAATTTCCTCGATGGAGCAGATGAACTTAATAAAGCGGCTGAGAGAAAGAACAAGTGCTCCCATAAAAGAAGTCAAAGCTGCTCTTATTACTAGCAATTGGGATATTGGCAAGTGTGCAAATCATTAGGCTTTTTTCCTTACTTAATTTCCTATTATTCTTTGCCACCGAGAATGAAATGATAATATCTCTTCAATGCAGAGGCTGCTCAGAAGGACCTTAGGAAAAGGGGGATTGTTCTTGCATCAAAGAAGTCATCTCGGACTGCTGCTGAAGGGTTGCTTGCCTTGGCGCAGAATGAAAAGAAGGCAGCTGTTATTGAACTTAACTGTGAAACCGACTTTGTTGCAAGGAATGAAATTTTTCAATACTTGGTCAGTACTGGAGCTGTCTAACCCTACTTTAAACTTGTCTCATGCAGTAAGTTGTAAGATATTCCATTTAGGAATGTAGACATTAATTGTGACACAAACTTGAATGGAAGGCATAATATTCATTTTGAACGAAAGGGGGGTACAGATTTTGCTTGGATTTTGCAAGATAATCCTCCTAATTTATGATTCTGGAGATCTTATTTTCTTAATGGTTCTCTAAATAAGGTTTCTCTTTAACATAATTTGATAGTAACCTTCCTCTTCCCTCACCATGCAACACAGTCTCATGGAGTTGTTCTTATATATGCATCATGAATAGGCCTTATCTTTGGCAAAGCTGGCATTGCTGCTTGAGGGCTCACAACAGACTTCTGCTGCTATTCCTCTTGGACTTGAACATCTGGAGGTAAGTGGTAGGTTTTGTCCATCCTGAGGCTAACCCATGTTCTTTTTCTGTTCATTTATATGGTGTACATTTGAACTAGTTTTAGGACATTAGAGTATTCTGTTTAACATTTTGATGGATATTCGTACAAGTATATAAGTACTTTTGATTTCTGTTATACAGAATTTTGCTTTCTGTTGACTCATGCCTTCATGTAGAAGCATCCTGATCAATTACAGCTGTCCAGTTTTCACATCGCAGATTCAAATCCTGTTATCTTTCTGCAGCTCTGCTTCTTTACGACCAGAACCCTTTAAATTCTTTGTTTCCTACAGGACTTGAAGATGAACCTTGACCATCCTAAACTGAGTGGAGAAAAAAGTGTGCAAAATGCAATAACTGAAGTAGCTGCAATGATGGGGGAGAATGTCAAACTAAGAAGGGGGTTTGCAATGTCCACTCCGTCGATTGGTGTGATATCAACGTATCTACATACAAGCCCTCAACCAGGTAGAATTCATATGAGATGCCTTGCTGCATTCAGGGAGTAGATGTTATTTTGCACCTAAATTTTTGCATATTTGAATTTGTGAATTTTCCCACTTGTGGAATTAAACTGTTTTTTCTTCTTTGGTTGTTGTTGTTGTTGTATTTGAATTTGTGATGGAATTTTCAAAAAAATAATTTTTAACAATATTTGAAGGAATTTGGAGCTTTTGATATTTGAAATAATAGTAAATCTAATTGTTGTCTCTGAGCCGAGAGTCTCCCGAAAACAGTCTCTCTATCCCTTTGGGGTAGGGGTAAGGTCTGGGTACATTGTACCCTCCCTAGACCCCACTAGTGGGATTCTACTGGTTGTTGTTGTTGTAGTAAATCTAATTCTTGTGAAAATATATGCAGGTGTTGGACGTATTGCTGGGATTTTATCACTTGAAGTAGAAGATCAGAATGTACCACAAGATGCCCTTCAGCGTGTTGGATCAGAAATAGCAATGCATGTAGTTGCTGCAAAGCCACTGTTCTTAACGAAAGAAGATGTTTCTTCTGATGCACTAAGCAATGAACGCGAGATTCTCAAATCTCAGGTACTTGTCAATGCGCAGTGATGATTTATTTTTGCTGTGTTCACGTGGAGTTATAGGAATTATGAAATCAAAAGCTAACTTGCAAGTGAACTCTGATCTATGATGCTTGCGCTTAGAAAAAGAGTTGCCTGTTATTCATCATGAAGCTGGAGAAAAACTGGTTCCTTTCTTCCTTTTTTGAGGTTTTCCTCCTCTGGGGGGGGGGGGGGGAATGTGGTCGGAGCATCTGTTTTTTGTTGCATTTGATGTTGTAAAACACTTCTTAGCACCTTGTAATACTTCACATAAGATGTAACCCATGTAGATCATTATTTGTGTTAATTGAGGATATAATATGTTCTCTTATATTCAGTTTGAGTATGCTTTTGTGATGCTCAGATCGGTTTTTCCTGTGCTTTTAAAAACGACGACATGCTGTCTAATTGTAAAGGCTCTCAGAATTTGGTAATTTGAATTTGCAATTAGAACAATTGTTAGGGCTCAGGAGATATATTCTAACACTTCGTGGAACCTGACACCTTGATTTGGTGTTCAGTCGATCCACTGGTCTCTATGCTTCTCCTGAGTGTTTCCATTTTACGGCATTCTTATAATTTGTGTGGAAACCAATTTTCTCTTTTGGAATGAAAGTGACCAATGTAAGATACTGCTAAATAATCCTATGCAAAAAGAATGTGCTGATCGAAACCAGCAAAATGAGAAAACAAAAGACAAATACTTGAATTAATCGAGATGATAAACAAGAAAGAGAAGCAAACCAGCATAAACCAGTTTGATTCTTTGGGAATGCTACAATAGAGAGAATATAGTACCTGCAGGGTCTAACAAATCCGCATTGATGTTTGAATGATATGTTTCTGCTGAGATGTTAGGGTTTTGGTAGTAACAAGGTAAGAAAAGATTCTTTAGAGATTTGTATTTGGAAATTCTCTTTTCTTTACTGGAATACCCAGTTTGAATTACTCTTGATGGACCAATCATCTAAGTGAAACAAATAAGAAAAGGTACTACAAATAAGACTTTGCTGAGAAAAATATCAAGTACAATGAAAAAGAGTTACCCTGATGTTGCATTCCTTCAATAATTTGCCAGTGAGTTATTTGGTACCCATTGATGACTCAATAACCAAAAGAATGCAAGAGGAGCTAACAAAGGGCTGCCACCATTCTCATTGTCAATGGCAACCCATATCATGTTGATAAAAAATGAAGCTTGCGTTCATTATGTTTCATCATCTTGTAAGGTTTAGATTCAAATTATAAGTACCTATTATGTTCCTTTACAGGCAGAGAGTTCGGGGAGGCCTCAGATTGCCATAGAAAAAATGGTTGAAGGCCGTATGCGCAAGTATTTTGAGGAAGTAGCTTTGATGGAGCAGAAATTTGTTGTGAATGACACAATAAATGTAAAGGTAAAGTAATCATTTAGTTGGGTTGTCATTTTGCTAGATTTCTGTTTCTTTTCCTATTCACAAAGTGTCTCGCACTCACCATAATCTGATTTTCGCTTTTGAATACCGAATATTTGTTTTAAAATAAGATCTCAGCTGATGTTTGTCAGTGAGCATTTAGGATCAAGATGATAATACCAACTAGAGGTAGATGTAACACATCTGGATTCTGAGGCAATCACTTTAATTGCCCGTAATATGGCTTGGGTGCTAGAAATGGTATAAAATGGGTCTGATATGCCTTTATACGGGTTTGGACTGTCATAACTGGTTATAAAATATGCACCATTTATTTTCCTCATGTGGGTTGAGCGGCAATATCTGCTATCAAAATGGTAAGAAGCTGTAAGTGTCGTACATAAGAGCATAGTTGGACCTTCTAGGACCAGCTTTTTACTCAGATAGCTTCATGATCTTTTGGCAATGTTGTCAAAGGTGAAAGCCACTGGAAAATGCGAAGGCCCGCAGATGCTTTAAGCGCAAAGTGCAAATGAAATACATTTTAGTGAATAGAAGTGCAGAATGAAGATTGGTCATTAATGTATGTATGTACACATAAAAGTGAAGAAAAATTTAATAAAAACACAAGGAATAATTGTTGAGCAGAGGGACTAAAAAAAAATGCTCGAAGTTAAGATATGATTTGGATATTAAAAAAGATAAAATTCGGATCGCCTCTTCTCTGAGAGTATGGTTCTTTCCTCCTTTTCCTCTTTGAGCTCATCCATTTGTTGGGTCATCTATCCTTTTATGGAATTTATCCAGGTTCAGACACTCTTTCTGTAACAGAACTGCTTGACCACACCTATACTAAAAAAGAACACAACAACAAATTGACAAACTGAAGAAGAATGAATTGGAGGCATCAGAAGAAGGACTGACGAAATTGTTACTTGTGTTGCAGTGAGTCAAGTGAAATACAAGAGCATGCCAATCAAATCTAAGAACCATGTTACATGTCTGATTCGGATGTAACTATACAGTTTTAAGTTTCTAACTCAGATTTGTCTTATACTAAGTTCAGAAATTTCCAGTTCATATACTAGGATATTTATGCATAACTTTCTACTACTACTCCATGGCTTTTAGTAAATGTCACCAGATTTATAGGGTTCAATCTCTTATTCCTCTTACTCTTAGATCAACCTGCTCTTCTTCTATGTGACTATGGCAAGATTAGGAGCTTGAAGCTTGGTTTTGGATAGTTCTTGCTGGTCCTCTTTGTCACCTTTTTGCAATGCTTAGTTGGTTGCTTACCACTTTGCTTTGTTTCTGCTCCCCTGCAATTCTGTATTTATTCCAGATAATTTATCAATGAATTTTCTCGACTATTAATACATCATTTTGATGAATATACAGAGAACCCAAGGGTCTCATAATTTAACCTTTTTAAAAAAAAAATAAAAGGCATTTGATTAGCTGGTTTTCATTGAAGCGCTCAACCTGCTTGTTGCTTTAGGGCTTAACTGCTAAGTGTTCCTTCGACAATTGCAACAAAGCTCTCACATCTGTGGAAATAAAAACTTGAACCAGTTTAAATAATTTGGCTTGGGAGCCCAATTTTTGAAAATTGTAATAGTTGTCAGCACTTACACTTTTGTTGGCCCAATTAGTGTTACACTTATGGAGTTATTGGCTCGTCTGGATGTTACAGACATCCTTTTGTTCATTTTCTGTCAAATAGTTAGTTTAAATCTTTTGTGTGCATTGTGCCCTATTTAGATGTATTTCTGTGTCCACATATGTTAGGAGATTTCTGCAAGGCTCAAGTTGTAACTCAACATATCATCTTGAAGAAAGGAAGATAACTTGGTCTCACCTTTCAATTGATTGTTGAGTTTCTCATTTGCATTGTTTCTTACATGTACTGTCATCTCTTACGATGTTCACATGGATGACTAACTAGTTGACTCATCTATGAAAAACTTGCAGACATTGATCAGCAATCTATCCAAGGAAGTCGGTTCACCAGTTAAAATAGGAAGCTTTCTAAGGATGGAAGTTGGCGAAGGACTTCAGAGGTAAATTTGCACATGATTAAGACTTATTGTAATTCTCTAGGATTCCCGGTTAGTATCTTAGAAAAAGTTGTAAAGGTTTCCATGAATTTTTCAGCTTATTGTGAAGGCATTGAATTTCTTTCATGAAGTTAATGACATGATTGTGTAACCTGCTAGCAGCTAGCAGGAATATTATTTAAGCTATACAAAGTTGTGGGTTCTCTCTTCTGTCAATGAGTGCTCTCCCCTTTCCAAACCCACTAACTGCATATTTTACTTCAGCTTAGGTAGAAAACAAGTATCTTTTACTTTCGAGTAGAATAGTGCTTTTGTTTCCAATTGCACATTCACACAGTTAATGGGTTGAATCAATGTCCCTAGAAAGAGATCTTGACAATACAATCTTTTTGCATGACAAAATGGTCTCCTTGAAACTAATATATGTATGAGCATACTACTGCCTGGCAGTTGGGAGCTTTTGTCATAATTTTCAGTGCAAAGTTACCGTTTTCACGACCTCAGTGTATGCCAAAGCAGATTGACAATACTACTTTCGGCAATGCATGAGGTACTTAGAAAAGAGATTGGAGGACTTATTTTCAGATTATCAGTAAGCTGTCAAATGGTTTAAAATAGTGTGCACACATGTCAAACAGTAAATTTTTATTTTCTTGAGAAAAGGTAAGTGTATTATAGATATAGCACCAAGAGGGTGCTGTCAAAAGTATTTACAAACTACTGAAAGTGAATCCCTTTCTATTCTTAAACGGATCCTATCAGTTCTACCACTGCTTCAGCATCATTAATATAACTCTGGTTACACCAAAAATAAAACAGAAGTAAACAGTTCATTTTGATCTTCTCATGGGCTCTCCTTTGTCTTCAAAGCATCTATCATGCTGGAATAGTCTGCCACCATTTCTTTTGCTTGGAGTTCCTTCCTCTGATGGTCAAGCACGTCTCGAACAGTAATTGGTACTAAAAACTAACCAGGGCACTGTGATAGCAAAAACTAAGCATCTTAAAAGCCCGTTAGGATTTAGGGTTTAGGGTTCAGGGTTCAATCTGTTTTTTCTTGTTATATTATTGGCACAGACTTCTAGACAAGCATTCTACTAACAAAAGAACTCTCAACTGAATTGGTGGAACCTTTATTTTACAACACATATTCTTTTCTTAACATGTCAGAAAAGATGATAGAAGAAAAGATTGTATTCTGTTCTTTGAAGTAATTAACATGGATGCAAATGGGATGCCATCATTACCTGCTTTGTGTTATAACTTGTGTTTGCATAGTCTGACTCCTGTATTATTGTTGATAACCGTACAGGCTTGAAGCATCAAATGAAAGTGAACCTTTGGCTAATGCTGCTTAACAGGAACAACTTTTTTCAAAATCGTGAGAGAACTGCCTAAGTCACTGTACTGTGAACCTCTACTTTCTAGTTTCTTATCTTCTGATTATATTCTTCATGTTATCAGTGCTGAATGGAGTCCTTAGGCAAGCTAAAGCTGAAGAGGTTTTGAATTACATTTGAATTTTCATAAATAGTATTATACAAGAATAAGGTCTTCATTGTGTTATATTATGTTTGTTTGGATTCACACAAATTATTCTTCTATCGTTGTTGATTTATATGCCAAAGGACGTCCTTGTCTGTATCTTTTAGCAGATGCTTATTTGAATGGAAATACCTGTCAGATTCGGACCCGACTAAAGGAAACCCATGATAATAAATCTGATAAATAAGAGGTTTGCATGAGTATGATGTTTACTATTCTGACTATATTCCTCATGAAAGTTAAGTCTAAGCTTTGTGCTTTCATTTCATGGTTCTTTGCTGCTAATTTTATGTTTAGCGTTTTCTAATTCTACATTTAATCTAGTATTGCTCTTTGCTCGTGAAGTTTATACATGATCCTGAAGGATGCTGCAGTTATGGAATGATTATGCAGCAGGAAGCTAGTACCTAAAACTTTGAAAAATAACCGGGCTTTTAAGTCAAATGTCCTTTTAACCTTACAATGACATGCAAAATAATATCTGCACATAATGTTACATATCAGAATAGGGAAAGGTAAAACAGAGTGGTTTGCTCCCGGCTTAGTGGAACTTGAGGCTGGTCAAGATGTTGTTGTTTACAGGATCAGCCAAATGGTCAAGGAGGTTTTGGTAAGGTCCAACTCCAGTAACCAAACCTTGAATGAAGTAACCCAAGATGGCCAACATAGCCAATCTTCCATTCTTAACCTCCTTGAGCTTCAAGTCCTTTAAAGACTTCTCATCTTTTCCAAACCCGAGAGGGTTAAAGAAAGGCCCGCCAGGGTATGCCGGGTCTCCAGAGCCTCCCAAGCCTTTCTCTAGCCCCAAAAAGTATTGTTTACCCATAGAACCTGGCTTGGCCCAGTCCTGGAATCTTCTGTGCTCAGCAAATCCCATGAGTGCCATCTCCAGTACAAATAGGGTGTAATTGTCAGCCCAGTAGCTGTATGTTCCAGCTGGAGGAATCACTCCGGTCTGGAACCATGGAAGAGCTGTTTCTGCTGGGATGAGACCAGCCTTTCCAAGAATCTCGGGCGCAATGGCTCCTGCTGCTCCTAACATAGCAAATCTTCCATTGATGATTTCTCCATATGCTAGCCATTTTGGCTCGATGAAACCTCCGGTACCTTCAGGGTCTGACAGTCCCAAGGGATCAAATCCATAATCACCAGGAAGGCTGTGGATTACATACAAATGAAGTTTTTTGAATAATCAGACTTAAGATAGCTATTTCAGATTTAGATAACATGCACAAGTCAGCAAGGCTATGGAGGTAGAAGGGTTAAGTGAGAGAGTCCCATCAGTCTTACCTGCCATCCAAGTATGAAAGGCTCTGCTTGGAGGCAAACCAGAGAGGCCTATTTGCTCCTTGCTGTTCAACAGAAAGTGTGTCAATACTTGAACTAAATGTAACTCAAGGGTGTGGCCTAGCCTAGCAGTAAATGAAGTGAGATGAAAATCCAGGGGGACCAGACTTAATATCTCAGTAAAGGCGAAAAACACTAGGTGACTTCCCATCTACCCAAGCCTTGGTGGGTACATTAACCCGGTGCTAGCTGGTGGAAGGCAGCAAGTACCCGATGGAATAGTGGAAGTGCAAGAAAGCCGACTCGGACACCATCGTTATTAAAAAAAAGTGTTGTACGTATCAATGTATCTGTTACTGTTATAGGGAGAGTGGGTTACCTTAACAGGTGGAGTGGCAGTAGCCCTTACAACAAAGGAAGCCTTCTTGATTGGAGATTGGAATGGTCTTCCTCCTACAATTTGTCTGGCAGCCTCTGCTGAGGAGGCAATGGACGATGAAGAGATCAATGCCTGTGTTGCCATTTTTTTCTAATTAAAATTGACTTCTGAAGAAGAAGAATAAGCACTCAGCTTTTGTTAGTAAACACAAGGTGGCAAATAAGGGACAAGGCATAGGCCACCAAGTATTATGTGGGGCTAGTGGAAAACAGAGAAATTGTGGTGGACATGAGAAATCTTGAATTCTCAGATAAAGTACGGTTTATAGTGCCGAATGAAAAGAGCACATGTGGCATTATTGCTTGGATAAAAGATTTTATACACTCCTAGTCGCAGAAATAAATTCTCAGATACTCTAGTTGCCACCTTGCCTTGGCCAGATTCATTCCTGTTCGAAATATTACATTCACATTGTGTTTGAAATTCCAGTAAATGAGAGGAGTAAAAATGAAAAAATAAATTTAAAAAATTCTTTTACTTTTTCTTCATAGAGGCATTAATAGAATTAAAAGGGAAGGCATAATTTTCTCTTTTTATTACCCCTCCCTTCATAATGAAATATACAATTTGTATAGTAACACGAAGTTGTGGTATATATCTAGCAAAATGCTTTTGCACCTAACATTTTCTTCATGGAGCTTTATATAAGAAGTGATTGTATTTCACTTACATAAAGCTTCTGTTATAAATTTAGTTCTAACATTTTAGGGGTCGCTTGGTTGGAAATAAGTTATCCCATGATTAGTTATTCCACCTTTCTATGGGGATAAAAAAGCACTGCAATCTCGGGATAATTAATCCCGGAATTAATTATATCGCAGTTTTCTACCAACCAAACATGGGATAAACTTTTCTTAAATTTAGTTCTGAGATTATTCCTTATCCCTCGTACCAAACAAGCCCTTAGAGTTAAAGTCTCATTTCTCTAAATTCTTTCCGTTACAACTTTATACATGCATCACTGAATTACAAAATTTGAAAGGATTTATCACGATAAAATTTTAAACACCACTATATAAGTAGACACTGCATAAATTCATTATCTCACATTCTCACTGACAGCAAATCCAACCTTGCACTATAATATCATGGAGTTAAAGCAAGAAGGAAAAACGAAGCTACGACCAATTAATTGATATATTTGTGCAACGTGGACTGTTGTGTGAATGTGGTTATCTTTTATCTTTCTACGCCGTAAAGTTGTTTTCGCGTGACTGGGTTTGAATCGTGACACCAGTTACTAATGCTTGCATTAGGTTAGACTGTCTACATCACACCCCTTGGTACATCCCTCTTTCGAACTGTGCACGAATACAGGATGCTTTATACACCGGGATGCCCTACTTTTTATTTCTCTTTCTTTTTCGCTTTGTTCCATATATAGAGTCGGCTGAAATAGGAGGGTTTTCAATTACTTTATATATCCTTTTTCTCTTACTGCTTCTTCCTTATTCTTTTTTTAAAAAATTAATAAGACAAAACTACAAACAGAAAAGACAATATACAAAAATAAATGTACAAGAATAATATTAAGTATATATTAAGATACATCTATATACAAAATGTGATGACCCGATAGGTCGTTTTGAGTACTAACCCTTATATACGTGTTTCGAAACCTCTATTAGCTTCATTTGATATTTTTTTATTTGCGTGCTTAGTCTGTGTTGTTTTTCGAAAAGTTTTTACGTAAACATTTGAAGAAAATATATTTTTTGGCTTTAAAAATAACTTGAGTTGTCGATTCTGGTATGTTCATATTGTGATTTTTGGACTTGGGCGTATGTCCGGAATTGAATTCGGAGGTCCCTAGGTTGATTTGACTTGTTTTGCCGAAAGTTAGCAATTTGAATGCTTGAAAGTTTTCAAGGTTTGACCGTAGGTTGAATTTATGGTTATTGGGTTCGGATTTTGGTTTTGGGACTTGGAATAGGTTCGTTTTACTATTTGAACTTGTTTGCAAAATTTGGTGCAATTTGGAGTTGGTTTGATAGGATTCAGACACTTGGTTGCGATTCTAGAGGTTCTTGTGTTTTCTTTTGAATTTCATGCGTTTTGATGTCCGATTCGTAGTACTAGATGTTATTTTGGTATTTTGATCTCGCGAGCGAGTTCGTATGATGTTATTACACATGTGTGCATGTCTGGTTTGGAGCTCGAGGGGCTCGGATGAGTTTAAGATAGACGTCGAACCATTTTGAACATGTAAAACTGATGTTTCTGGTGTCTGGTGCATTGTGCTTCGCGATCGCGAAAGGAAAGTTTGGGGTTGGGGGTGGTTACTCTCCGCGAACGCGAGAGGAGGGTCGTAAACGCGATGGCTTGGGGGGACTTCCCTTCGCAAATGCTATGGAACCCTCGCGAACGCGTAGTGTTGGGATGGCTGGGGAGGTAGGTGATGGTTTCTCTTCGCGAACGAGGACCAAGGTTCGCAAACACGAAGGCTAGCTGGGAATTTATCCTTCGCAAGCGCCAAGGAGACCTCGCGAATGCGATGGCCTTTTGGCCAGCGCTCTTCGCGAACGCCTCAGGTGCTTCGTGAACGTGAAGAACACCTCACGCCCAAATATTTAAAGTGCTGAAAGTCGGGATTTGACCTTTTTTCATCATTTTTGAAAGGTAGATGTGATGATCCAAAATGTCATATTTAATTTAAATATTTATTTATATGTTCTAAGATCTCGAAAAGTTCTATTTATCAATCCTCGACTTGCATGTGCAGTCCGTATAATTTTTCGAAAAGTTTTAATGTGAAACATTGATTAAAATGTGAAATAGTGCTTCAAAACTCATATGAGTTGACTTTGGTCAACAATTTGAGCAAACGGACTCAGATCAGTATTTTGACAGCTCCGGTAAGTCCGTATCGTGATTTGGGACTTGGGCGTATGCCCGGAATTGAATTCGGAGGTCCCTAGCTCAAATTATTGCCATTTAACGAAAACTAGAAATTTAAAGGCTAAAAATTTCTAAAGTTTGACCGCGGAGTTGACTTTATTGATATTGGGGTCGGAATCCGATTCTGAAAATTGAAATAGGTATGTTATGTTATTTATGACTTGTGTGCAAAATTTGAGGTCAATCGTATTTGATTTGATAGGTTTCAGCGTTGAATGTAGAAGTTGAAAGTTCTTAGTTTCATTAGGCTTGAATTGGGGTGTGATTCGTGGTTTTAGCGTTGTTGATGTGATTTGAGGTTTCGACTAAGTTCGTATGATATTTTAGAACTGGTTGATGTATTTGGTTGAGGTCCCCGGGGCCTCGGGGTGAATTTTAGAAGGTTAACGGATCGAAATTTGGACTTAAACAACTGCTAGAAATTTTAGTCTTCTGGTGCAATCACACCTGCAGAATTTAGCTCGCAGGTTTGGGCCGAGGTCGAGGTCACGACCAGGCATGGGCCGAGGTCGAGGTCATGACCAAGCATGGGCCGAGGTCGTAGAAGCGAGCAGATTGGTCGAGGTCGCGACTAAGCATGGGCCGAGGTCGCATAAGCGACCAGGCATGATTTGAGGCCGAGGTATAAGAAGCGAGCAATTGAGGCCGAGGTCGCAAAAGCGCACAGTTGAGGCTGAGGTCGCAGAAGTGACCAGGCATGATTTGAGGTCGAGGTCTAAGAAGCGAGCAGTTGAGGCCGAGGTCGCATAAGTGAAAAGCCCTGAACATAACATATAAATTCGGGGGTTGACCATTTTTATCCATTTTTGGATTTTAAGAGCTCGGGTGAGGCGATTTTCAAGAGATTTTCACAGGAAAACATCGTGATTTGAAGCTTTCGGACACGAATTCGCGAGGCTAAGGTTTATTGGAATCTTGAATTTGGTTGCAAATCGAGGTAAGTGTCGTGGTTAACCCTGACTTGTGGGAATAGAACCCTTGAATTATTTGTTATGTGAAAAATTCATGTGAACGAGGCGAGGTGACGAGTGTCTAAACGTCGTCAAATTAATTGTTTGCCTAATTATTTAAAAATCATAAATTATTTTAAATCATGAATTAATTATTATATTAATTGTTTCTCTCGAATTCCTTGTTCAATATTATGCCTTGAATCCATGCTATAATTGCTACATGCTTATTTGAATTATGTGTCCTAATTGCTACTTGACATTTAGCATATTAAATATTAAATTGCCTATTTTTTCCTTGATTTCTACAATTAATTACTACTTGTCATTTCTTGTTTCCTAAATAAATCATAATAATTGTATGCTTTGTTGCCTAATAATTTCTTATTAAATATGGTATTTATTGGAGTATTGTTACAATTAAGAGTTGTTTAATTATATTGTTGGAGCGGGTTGCATACCGCAACAGATTTTATTCTAAGTTTATATTGTTGGAGTGGGTTGCACGCCGCAACGGAATTTCATTGCAAGTTTATATTGTTAGAGCGGGTTGCACGCCGCAATAAAATTAAATTAAAAGATTTTATTGTTGAATCGGGTTGCACGCCGCAACGAATTTTATTCTAAGTTTATATTGTTGGAGCGGGTTGCACGCCGTAACAGAATTTAATTAAAAGTTTATATTGTGGAGCGGGTTGCACGCCGCAATAGAATTAAATTGAAAGATTTTATTATTGGATCGGGTTGCATGCCGTAACGAATTTTATTCTAAATTTATATTATTGGAGCGGGTTGCACGCTGCAACGAAAATAAATTAAGAGATTATGACTGCTGAATTGACTTCAATAACTGATATTATTTACCGGTCTTACTTATTATTATTATTATTGAAAGGTAGATGTGATGATCCAAAATGTCATATTTAATTTAAATATTTATTTATATGTTCTAAGATCTCGAAAAGTACTATTTATCAATCCTCGACTTGCATGTGCAGTCCGTATAATTTTCCGAAAATTTTTAATGTGAAACATTGATTAAAATGTGAAATAGTGCTTAAAAACTCATATGAGTTGACTTTGGTCAACAATTTGAGCAAACGGACTCGGATCAGTATTTTGACAGCTCCAGTAAGTCCGTATCGTGATTTGGGACTTGGGCGTATGCCCGGAATTGAATTCGGAGGTCCCTAGCTCAAATTATCGCCATTTAACGAAAACTAGAAATTTAAAGGCTAAAATTTCTAAAGTTTGACCGCGGAGTTGACTTTATTGATATCGGGGTCGGAATCCGATTCTGAAAATTGGAATAGGTCTGTTATGTTATTTATGACTTGTGTGCAAAATTTGAGGTCAATCGTATTTGATTTGATAGGTTTCAGCGTTGAATGTAGAAGTTGAAAGTTCTTAGTTTCATTAGGCTTGAATTGGGGTGTGATTCGTGGTTTTAGCGTTGTTGATGTGATTTGAGGTTTCGACTAAGTTCGTATGATATTTTAGAACTGGTTGATGTATTTGGTTGAGGTCCCCGGGGCCTCGGGGTGAATTTTAGAAGGTTAACGGATCGAAATTTGGACTTAAACAACTGCTAGAAATTTTAGTTTTCTGGTGCAATCACACCTGCAGAATTTAGCTCGCAGGTTTGGGCCGAGGTCGAGGTCACGACCAGGCATGGGCCGAGGTCGAGGTCATGACCAAGCATGGGCCGAGGTCGTAGAAGCGAGCAGATTGGTCGAGGTCGCGACTAAGCATGGGCCGAGGTCGCATAAGCGACCAGGCATGATTTGAGGCCGAGGTATAAGAAGCGAGCAATTGAGGCCGAGGTCGCAAAAGCGCACAGTTGAGGCTGAGGTCGCAGAAGTGACCAGGCATGATTTGAGGTCGAGGTCTAAGAAGCGAGCAGTTGAGGCCGAGGTATAAGAAGCGAGCAGTTGAGGCCGAGGTCGCATAAGCGAAAAGCCCTGAACATAACATATAAATTCAGGGGTTGACCATTTTTATCCATTTTTGGATTTTAAGAGCTCGGGTGAGGCGATTTTCAAGAGATTTTCACAGGAAAACATCGTGATTTGAAGCTTTCGGACACGAATTCGCGAGGCTAAGGTTTATTGGAATCTTGAATTTGGTTGCAAATCGAGGTAAGTGTCGTGGTTAATCCTGACTTGTGGGAATAGAACCCTTGAATTATTTGTTATGTGAAAAATTCATGTGAACGAGGCGAGGTGACGAGTGTCTAAACGTCGTCAAATTAATTGTTTGCCTAATTATTTAAAAATCATAAATTATTTTAAATCATGAATTAATTATTATATTAATTGTTTCTCTCGAATTCCTTGTTCAATATTATGCCTTGAATCCATGCTATAATTGCTACATGCTTATTTGGATCATGTGTCCTAATTGCTACTTGACATTTAGCATATTAAATATTAAATTGCCTATTTTTTCCTTGATTTCTACAATTAATTACTACTTGTCATTTCTTGTTTCCTAAATAAATCATAATAATTGTATGCTTTGTTGCCTAATAATTTCTTATTAAATATGGTATTTATTGGAGTATTGTTACAATTAAGAGTTGTTTAATTATATTGTTGGAGCGGGTTGCATGCCGCAACAGATTTTATTCTAAGTTTATATTGTTGGAGTGGGTTGCACGCCGCAACGGAATTTCATTGCAAGTTTATATTGTTAGAGCGGGTTGCACGCCGCAACGAAATTAAATTGAAAGATTTTATTGTTGAATCGGGTTGCACGCCGCAACGGATTTTATTCTAAGTTTATATTGTTGGAGCGGGTTGCACGCCGTAACAGAATTTAATTAAAAGTTTATATTGTGGAGCGGGTTGCACGCCGCAATAGAATTAAATTGAAAGATTTTATTGTTGGATCGGGTTGCATGCCGCAACGGATTTTATTCTAAGTTTATATTATTGGAGCGGGTTGCACGCTGCAACGAAAATAAATTGAGAGATTATGACTGCTGAATTGACTTCAATAACTGATATTATTTACCGGTCTTACTTCTATTATTATTATTATTATTATTATTATTATTATTATTATTATTCCTGTTATTATTATTATTATTCCTGTTATTATTATTGTTATTATTATTATTATTATTCCTGTTATTATTATTATTATTATTATTATTATTATTATTATTATTATTATTATTATTATTATTATTGTTATTGTTATTGTTATTATTATTATTATTATTATTATTATTATTATTATTATTATTATTATTATTGTTATTATTATTATTATTATTATTATTATTATTATTATTATTGTTATTATTGTTATTATTATTGTTATTATTCCTGTTATTATTATTATTATTATTATTATTATTCCTGTTATTATTATTGTTATTATTGTTATTATTCCTGTTATTATTATTATTATTATTCCTGTTATTATTATTGTTATTATTATTATTATTCCTGTTATTATTATTATTATTCCTGTTATTATTATTATTATTATTATTATTATTATTATTATTATTATTATTATTATTGTTATTATTATTGTTATTCCTGTTGTTATTATTATTATTATTCCTGTTATTATTATTATTATTATTATTATTATTATTATTCCTGTTATTATTAATAATAATAATATTATTATTATTATTATTATTATTATTATTCCTGTTATTATTATTATTATTATTATTATTATTATTATTATTATTATTATTATTATTATTATTATTATTATTATTATTATTCCTGTTGTTGTTATTATTATTATTATTATTATTATTATTATTATTATTATTATTATTATTATTATTCCTGTTATTATTATTCGTCAAGGTTAGGCTCGCCATTTACTGGGTACATGGGGTCGGTTGTACTCATACTACACTCCGCACTTCTTGTGCAGATACCAGAGTTGGTCCCAGCGGCGTACAGTAGATTTGCTTGGATTCAGCTATTCGCAGGAGACTTGAGGTATAACTGCATGGCGTTCGCAACTCTGAAGTCACCTTCTACTATTCTTAGCTGTGTGTTTTTCTTTCAGACAATTTTATTTTATTCAGGCCCTTGTTTGTATTATTCTAGAAGTTCGTGCACTTGTGACTCCAGTTCTGGTATGGTATTTAGACATCATATTATTTTTCGTTTGCACATTTTAATTCAGGTATTATTCCGGTTGTTGGTTTCTTTATTATTTAATTAAAATGAATTGCTAAAAATGGTTTAAATTATTCTAACGTTGGTTTACCTAGCAAGTGAAATGTTAGGCGCCATCACGGTCCCGAAGGTGGGAATTTCGGGTCGTGACAGTAGAGCTCGGCCTAGAGGCGATTTTGAAGAGATTTTCCATCCCCACTTCATTAGTTAGTGATTTTTAACTAGTTTTGATGTATTTCCATAATCACCCGTTGATTTTTAACCTTTAATCTAGGAATTTCATGGTAGAAATTAGGGATTTGAGTAGAATTTAGGAATTTCGCAAAATTGAGATTTAGATCTCAAATTGAGGCAGGATTTCGAAATAAATCGCATAACCGAGCTCGGGAGTGAAAGGGTAATCAGATTTTAGTTCGAATCTCGGGTTTTTACCAAGCAGGCCCGAGTTTGACTCTTGTTGTTTTTTTTCAAATTCATTAAATATTGAATCCTTTTCACTCGTGCGGTAGTTTCTAAGCTTATTTTGAATTATTTGAATCATATTTGGCTAGATTTGACTGGGTTGGAGGTTAATTCTAAAGGAACGAACGTGGTTGAGTGTTGATTTGTTTGTGGAAAGAGGTAAGTGTTGTGCCTAACCTTAACTTGAGGGAATTAGGACTTGTTGGTCTACTTGTTATGTGAATTATGTGGGGAAACAACTTATATGCTAGGTGAGAGTGTATATGCACCATCGTGGAGTTAAAGCATGAGGGACTGGGCTATTTACTTCCATGTCTTCTTTTATTCTATAGTAACTCTTGTTACATACTTTAATTGCTACATATTCTTGTTATCCATGTCTTACAGGTTATTGTTGCTTAAATTGTTAATTGTTTCGATTTGTACATTTCTCACCCAATATCTGATTATCTGCTACATGCTTCTAATTGCATAAATTGTATATTTTCGTTGTCTCATGTTTTACTTGCTTTTGCCGTTCTTATATTACTTGAAATGCTTTATTATGTTATTCTGATTATGCGAGTCATCTAGTTATTTTGTTATTACTGTTTTGCCAAGGTTTGGGATTTCAAAGTATTGGTTTTTCTCCGTTTATTTTGGTAGTTCCTTATTGTTCAGCATGTTTCATTTCTCTTTGTATTGATATTACAAAAATATTGGTGTTGAGTTGTTTATGATGATAAATTGATATTGTATGATCGGGTTGCGCGCCGCAACGATATTAAAAGGAATTGATATTAGAGGATCAGATTACATGCCGCAACGGAACATGAAATGATATGATATGAAGAGATAAAGGACGAATTATGATATGAATAGATGATGATATGATGTGATAATTGAAATCAGATCATTGTATCGTGTTATTTATTGGAATCGGGTTGCACGCTGCAAACGAATTTGATGTGTTGTAGTTGTTAGTGGTTGTGGAGTTTGTTCTCGGTATTGTGATATGAGATTTGAGATTATGTTATTCTGGGGCCCTCTGGTAGTTGACCTACGGGTCCGATTATTTGCGTTTGCTGCTTTATTTCTATTTCTATTTTTCTATAATTATTATTTCGTACAAGTTTATTGCGAGCGACTTGCCATAGTCTCATCACTACTTCGTCGAGGTTAGACTCAGCATTTACAGAGTACGTGGGTCGGTTGTACTTATGCTACACTTCTACACTTCTTGCGCAGATACTGGTGTTGGTCCCATCGGCGCATAACTGAGACTGCTCGGATTCAACTGCTTTTGGAGACTTGAGGTAGAGCTACGGGCGTTCGCAGTCCCTGAAGTCCCCTTCTATCATATCTTTACTATTTTCTTTATTTCAAATAATTGTATTTCTGTAAGGCCCCGTAAAAATTTCCTAATGATTTAAGTTTTTAAAGAGCGCCAACGGTATTTGGGAATAACGTATTTGAGTATTAAAGGAGACCTATAGGATAGAGTTACATAATTTTGAATTGATAATGTATGTTTAATGTGTGTTGGAACATACTAAGGAGTTTTGGGAATGGCAAGAACTTGTGTGGAATAAGTTGGACACATTAAGTGGAAAGGATGTTTCAATTGGCACAAGACCCAACTTTAAATAAATATAACTCTCTCAATATAATGACTTAGGTGGTGATCTGCCTATCAAATTAAAGCGCTTTGAATCTAGTTTCCAAGCATCAAACCATTTGTCATTTGGATATGTATACAGAAAGTTATGGCCATTTTACAAGACATGTGTCATATGCGGGGCCATATGCGCGGCCAATGCGCGGCCGCGCATATTTGAGAGTTTCTGCCTCAGGTGCGCGGCCAATGCACGACCAAATCCACGGCCGTGCACGTAGAAACCCATTAAATACCCCTAAGGCCGGGTAGAGAAAGAGAGAGATAAGTCATTTCTTTGAGGTAGGGCTTGTATATCAAGGGGAATCCGCCCAACACCTCCCTCCCATGAACCAAGGTAATATTTTTGGAGTAATTTTGAGTTGATTACTACTCCTAAACACTTGTATTAACAAGGATTAATCTTGAAGATCCATAGATTTCCATTTAAATTGCCAAATTGGTCAAGAACACTACAAGTTGGGATTTTTATGAGTCTCACTACAAGAGGTATGTCTACCATCTCTAACTAATATATGGGGATTATTTATGTATGGAATATGTGTTATAACTTAGGGTATGGTGATTGGAAGCCATAAGTTCCCAATTTAAATACATAACCATTGTAGAGATGGAAATGTGATTATTTGATGGAATTTTATTGGTTGGGTGTGGATGGATGGTCATGTATGTGATGGTGGAAGTTAAGAATTGTTTAAGAATGATAGTGGAATAAATTGTTAGTAAATGATAGTAGTTGGATGAACTAATTCTATGGTTAAGAGATATAGAGATTCATGCCTACTAGGTGCTTGATAAAATGCCAAAATGACCAAAAACCTTGAAATATTTACTTATATTGGTCCAATTGAATTATGTTGATGTAGATTGAAGTTGTAAGAGTAGTTGGTGGTTTTAATATCGCTAAAGAGCTCCATCAAGGTATGTTGGCTAAACTTTCTCTCTTAGAATTGAATTCCATAATGTTCCCGTAAATATGGGTTGCGTATTAAAATATTGTGGCTTTAAATCATATTTCAAATGAAAGCTAGTATGCCAAATTGTGTGAGAAAATCTTAATATTCTTAAGACTCTCAATTGCTCATATGTGTACCTAAAGTCTTGATTGGAAATATCTTATTATTGATAACCGATAAAGGTAGTTGGAGATGAAATAATTGAATTGGGGATATAGAGTGTGGCCAACGTGCCAAGAATTTAAGTTATGATTGTGGCTAGTAGTGCAAATGATTTGAGAGAATGCGATAAAGAATATGAAATGAGCCTCGACTCAATGGTGTTAAAAGTGATTTGGAAAATAGAATTTGCCTAAGAGCTTTGTACTCAATTCATGCCAATTAGTGGCTGCTTTAACTAATGCTATGCTTTGTGAGTATATCCAGTATGATTCGAGTTCTATATACTCATGTGTTGAAATTGTGTATTGTCCTTTTTGGGGAAGAGTATTGCAAGAGTAAATGGTGTATTGTTTATGATTTTTCATGTGTGTTTCTACTGTTGGTTGGTATGCCTCATTCTTTGGGAAGAAACCATTTGTGTTTGAAGTTCCCATTTCAAATGGATTTGAAGTATATGATTTCTGAAATTTTCTATATGTTGATATTGATGGTGATCTTTGAAATTGAAAGAGGTGAAAGTGTGGAATATGAAATACGGCCATCGTGCCAGAAATAAAGAATCTTGTGAATGGCCAAATGAGCCAAGGAAATATTGTAGTTATGAATGACTGAAAATACTAATGAGAACTTATACAATGTGAAGAGATGTTGAGGTGAGTACAATTGTAATTATCTTACTTGTGTGTGCAAATCAAAAATAAAATATTTTTGGGAGCATCATTAGTAAAACCGAGGAAGGGTAGGTCATAAGGCCCACACCTGAAACTACATGTGCCGGTGTAGGGGTGGATTGTAGTTATTCCCCTTATTTGGGATGAAATTGTGATATTATTCCCCTTAATTGGGATGAACTGGTAATAATTGTGGAATAGAAAAGTCAACCTACACGGCATATGTGGGAAGACGGCCTAGCTGATCGGGTGGAGAACGGACTCCATGTTGCGCACATGGTGGTACTACTCTTGGTAACAACTTTCTTTCGCATCACCTGTCAAACCACATTGTCCGTGGGGAGATGGCCTAGCCGATCGGGCATGATCAGACTCCGTTCTAACAAAGACGGTGTAATATCGGTGCTAATGATCTCCCAACCAAAATTGTATATGAAGTTCGTATTTTGAAAATTATTATGTTATTCGTATTTTGAAAATTATTATGTTTTAACTGGATAATTGGATATTATTGATTCTGACTTGATATTTCTATGTGTTGGCTTTTTTTTTTATATGGGCATTCTATTTTGAAAGAGGACTTTTAGCTATACATACTAGTGCTATTCGACAGTACTAACGTTCCTTTTGTCGGGGGAGCTGCATCTTTAATGGATGCAGGTGGTTCTACAGCAGGTGATATTGATCAGTGATAGCAGTACACTCTTTTCAGTTGATTTGGTGAGCCCCACTTCATTTCGGGGTCATGTATCTTTTGTTTCTCATGTACTGCGTTTTGAGGTATAGCCGGAGCTTTGTTGCTAGCATTTCCATATTACTCTTCTATTGTATTTAGAGGCTCCGTAGACAGGTTGTGGGTTGTGGTTGATGTTGGGAATTGAACTAGAAATGTTGGTATTTGGAAATCATGTTTTTCATTAATTCTATAAACGCGTAATATTTTGAAAATTATGAATGAAGCTGCTAATGGGAATGAAATGAGAGTTATTAATGAAATCTTTTCAGTATTGATAAATGGAGTACATCTCCTCTTTATTCATGGATGAGTTTGGGTAGAAGATAATCTAACAGGATTGCTCGGCCGGGTTCTCTCGGTTGAGCGTCGGTCGCACTCCTCGATTTTGGAACGTGACAATTTCGTTCAGACTTTATCTATAGAACTCTAGAATACTCATGTATTCGTGGCTCTAGATTTCTAGGATATGTTTAGACTACGCTACATGATATTTATTATATCTCTTTCAGACTATTACAGTTTCTTATTATTAATGTCTTGATTTAAATTGTTAAAATTGGTTAAGTAATTATCTAACGTTGGCTTGCATAACAAGTGAAATGTTAGGTACCATCACGACCCCTAGATTGGGATTCTGGGTTGTAACACAAAAACTTTTATAGGGAGTGAAAGTACTTTTTGGCTTTTGAAGAAAGAATATGGCGAATATGTCTTCTATAATATAACAAAAAAGATTGTCAAAAGGATTATAATACGATAATTAGATAATCACAGGATTATTTAATGGATATATTTTATTAGTAGATGTTTGGTCAATTGGACTAAACATAATTGACCAAACATGAAAGTCAGGCCTCTTTATAATGGTGTCGTTTGTCCTGACATTTTTGATTGTTATAGCGAATCACTATTATACACATATAATAACATATAATATTTAAATCTTAGTTGGTTGTTATAGACAAAAGTTATACAAACAACCATTTTTCTTAAACTTTAATGTTATGAAAGAAAATAAAATATTCAAAGTTAAAATCTCAAAATATATTGATGTTTCATTAATTTAAACTTTAAAAAAGCTAACACATTGTTATTAAATTAATAACTGGTTGTATTGTATCTACAAAGAACTAAAACTAATTGAGAAGTAAAACAATTCTGAGTATAATGGAAGAAATTTACAATTGTAGCATGTTTTATAGATTTCGATATCTTCATGGTAATATAATGCATGATGTAACGATCTGACTTGTCGTTTAAATAATTTAAGTCCCGTTCGGCGGCATAAGGCCCTGAGTAGCTTCGTATTATGTGTATTGACTTGCGTGCGTGGTTGAATTCAGTTACCAGATGATTCAGAGTGATTTGGGACACTTAGTCCCTAAAACGGAAGCTTAAGGCTTAGGATTTTGACCGTAGTTGGAACTATCTAAAGACGACTCTGGAATAGAGTTTTGTTGGTTCCGTTAGCTCCGTTGGGTGATTTTGGACTTAGGAGCGTGTCCGGACTGTGAATCTGAGGTCTGTAGCCAATTTAAGCTTGAAATGGCGAAAGTCAAATTTTTGAAAAGTTTGACCGGGGGGTTGACTTTTTGATATTGGGGTCGGAATCTGATTCGGGAAATTTGAATAGCTTTGTTATGTCAATTATGGCTTGTGTGCAAAATTTGAAGTCATTCCGGTTTGATTTGATGTGTTTCGGCACAAAATATAGAATTTGAAAGTTCAAAGTTCATAGATTTTGATTTGAGGTGTGATTCGTCATTTTGATGTTGTTCGATGTGATTTGAGGCCTCGAGCAGGTCCGCGTTATATTATGGGACTGGATGGTGTGATTGGACGGGGTCCCGAGGGGCTCGGGTGTGTTTCGGGGTGGTTCCGGACCAAGTTTGGGTGTTTTAATGCTGCTGGTTGCTGATTCTGGTGTTGTTCTTCGCGTTCGCGAAGAAGGATTTTGCTGTTGGAACTTTGCTCTTCGCGTTCGTGAAGAAGGAAATTTTGCTGTTCGTCGTGTGACTTTAGAGGCTCATATCTCGCAATGTATAAGGAATTTGGAGATTATCCAAAAATAAAAGTTGTAGCTCTTTGTGTCTATTTTTCAGAAAAGTAAACAATTTATCATTTGTAGTTGTATACAAAACGTTATGGTAGATACACTATAGTCTGTTTGGGAAGAGTTTGGAAATCTCTGTTGCACAAGGTTGACCTTGGAAGCTTATATCTCGTAATCTATAAAGAATTGGGAGATGAACAATAAATTAAATTTATAGCACTTGGAGTCTAGTTTTCAAAAAGTCAAACCATTTATCATTTGGAGTTTTGTACAAAATGTTATGACCATTATACTAAAGGCTGTCTAAGAAGAGTTTGAAAATGACTTTTGAAGAATTTGTTCATCGCGAACGCGAAGAACAAACCCCTGGGCAGCAGAATAAAGTCCAAATTCGTGTCATTCTTCCATTTTTGGACCAAGGAAGCTCGGGCGAGGCGATTGTTTGAGAGTTTTTCAAGGAAAACATTGGGGGTAAGAATTCCTAACTTGATTTTGGTTAAGTTACATGAATCTATTGTTGTTTTTATCACTAAATTAGTGAATTGGGTTGAAAAGTTTAGAAAACCCTCTTGGTTTAAATTTAAGATTTAGAGGTCGATTTGTTATTGGAATTTGATAAAATTGGTATGGTTGAACTCGTATCGGAATGGGTGTTCGAATTTTATAAAATGTATGTCGAGTTCCGAGAGGCGGGTCTCGCGTTGACTTTTTGGAATAAAATTTTAAGTCGACGTATTAATATTCAGAATTGTTTCCGATGAATTTTAATGAAGTTATACAATTATTTTGGATAGATTTGAGCGGTCCGGAGGTCAATTCAAGCAAGAAGGCGATTTTGAAATATCAGCATAACTTCAAAGAGGTAAGTGTCTTGCTTAACCTCGAGTGGGGGAATTACCCCTTAGGCATCGAGTCTTATATGCCATTTGTAAAATATGAAAAGCCGTGTACGCGAGGTGACGAGTACGTACTCGGCTTATATGTGTAAATTTGTATTGAGTTAAAGTCTTGAGCATATTGTGTGGTAAATTGGATAATTGTTGGTATATATTTAATCATCTAATTGTCGTGCCTAAATCCTTGTTGTTGTTGAATCTGTTATTATATGATAATTTGATGTGATTGTTACTTGATTATTTATGTAATTCCGTGAATTTGTTGGTTTGATAATTATTGAAATTTAATTTTATTATGAATTTTCCCTCTATAGATAATTAATTAAATGAGCTTAAGAAGAAGTGTTTATATAATTATTGAAAATTTGAATTTAATAAAGACTTTGCTTTATGTTGAGTAATTTCTATCTCTATTGATTGTTTTTGGGTATTGTACACATTGTGTGGAACTTTTGGCTATTTGTTGTAAAATTAATTGACTTGGTTGTAGCTTTGGAATTTGGTTGTGGCCATTGGGAAAATTGTGATATGAATTGATTTTGTTATGTTGCTGTGATAATTTTTCGTGTAAATTATTGTATTGTGTGAGTTGTTATTTTGGGGAGATAAAGGTGGCATTTCACCGTTGATATTATATGGTTATAAGGGTGGCATTTCACTGTTTTGTTTGTTGGAATATTGTCTGGGCGGAGCGATAAGGGTGGCTATAGGAGCGATAAGAGTGGCAATAGGAGCGATAATGGTGGCTATTGGTATTGTCTGGGCGGAGCGATAAGGGTGGCTATAAGAGAGATAAGGGTAGCAATAGGAGCGATAATGGTGGCTATTGTCAGGGACGATATGTGATGATGTGGGGTTGTGGTGTTGATGTTTTTCATGTGATGTTGTGATTTTCTTGTGTTTATTTTTATACCTAGTGCAATTTGTCTTGTTGTTGGTAAATTAATAACAATCTGATTTATGTCAAAATTGAGAGCCTGTGGCTATGGCCAGGCGGATTATAAAATGAAATGTGGGCACGAGGTGCCGTGAGTAAATAATGAGGATATTTGGCACGTGAATTGTCCGTGCAGTTGAGATATAAAATGTGGGCACGAGGTGTTGTGATGAAATGATAATGATATTTGGCACGTGAGTTGTCCGTGCAATTGTGATATGAAATGAGGGCACGAGGTGCCTGAAAAATATGATGATTTAATTATGGGCACGAGGTGTCGTGGAAGCATGAAAAATGGGCTGAGACCCGTGTCTACGAAAAATATGAAAATGGGTTGAGACCCGTATTTTTATGATTTTGAAATGAGGTATCACATGGTGACTTTTAATTGAAATAATTATATTCAAAATATTTATTTGGAAGGATTTTTATTCAAAAAGAATTATATGAAAGAATTGTATTTGAAAGATATTTATTTAAGGAAATTATTTTTGAAGATATTTATTGAAAGAATCTTATATTCGAAAGATGTTTATTTGAGGAAATTATATTTGAAAAAGAGTTTTATTCATAAGAATTATGTGTGAAAGATATTTAATTGAAGAACTTGATTTAACTGGGTGTAAATATATTTATCAATTGTTGAGCGATATGAATGGTGATTTTATTGTCTTACTGTGCACATCACTAATTGTTTTATGTTGCACTTATTGTTATTTGTTTCCTATTATTTTGTATATTATATTGCACATGTTATTAGACTAGTGAGTGTCTTGACTGTACCTCGCCTCTACTCCATTGAGGTTAGTCTTGATACTTACTGAGTACCGACCGTGGTGTACTCATACTACACTTCTGCACATTTTTGTGCAGAGCCAGATATTGGAGACATCGGACTTGAGGAGAGTTAAAGCGAGATCGTAAGGATTCAAGGTAGAGCTGCTTAGTCGTCGCAGTCTCTTGGACTCTTTTTATTTCATTGTACTGTTAATTTGTAATCAAACAGTATTGTATATTCGGTCCTCGTGATCATTCTATGTATTCAGTTAGAGTTCGTGACTCAGTACTACCAGTCTTGGGAGGTTGTATATTATAATTATTTCCGTTGTTAGTTTTTTTAAAAAAATGGCTCCAAAAATATAATTGAAATCGGCTTACCTAGTCTTAGAGACTAGGTGCCATCACGACGTCTGTGGTGAGATTTTGGGTTGTGACACATGAATCACCAAAATTTGAGGCCAAACTTTTAACAAAAGAGTATCATAGCCTTCGGGGGTATTTGCATAAATACCCACTTTTGGAGTCACCATTGAAGTTATACCCGCATTGTACAAAACTTTACAAAGTATACCCGCTCGGATATGAAGTAGTTCAATCTTTTCAATACAACTTTAGATTTCAAATTTGAATTTCTCATATCTTTCAATTGCAACTTTAGAAATTCAAATCTTAAGTAGTTCAAGCTCTTCAATACAATTTCAAATTTCGAATCTAAAGTTCTGAAACATAAACTTGTTTTTCAAATTTCAACAATCCAATACACGATTCAACACCCAAATCTACTCCAAATAAGCTCAAATTTGAAACATAACTTTCAAATATAATAAAGAATAAATTCCAATCATCAAATTGCTAAAACAACAACAAATTTACCAAACTCATTTTGCAACGAAGAAGAAGAAGAAACCCTAAGCACAAAGAAGAAGAAAGTAACCGTGACGAAGAAGAGAAAAATATATGTATCTGAAGTTACTAAAAAATTGGGTATCAGTTAAATTATTTTTAAAAAATGGGTACAAATTCAATCGGTAGCGCAAAACTGAGCGACACATGAATATTTTACCTTCAGATCTCTTGAGGGGAGTCTAAAAGCTTAACAATTGGATCTTCTATCTCAGCCGTAGTAGTAAGTTAAGATTCTTGTTAGTTAGAATATCTTATTATTACTGTATATCTTAGATTTTTATTTTTATAATTGGCTTTATCACACCAACGTTGTAGCTAATGCATTAAATATAAAAATTAAATGACTAGAAATGGGAGCGAAAAATTTAGTAAAATTAATCAAAATTAGCATCATTATAGTGAAAGGAAAAAACTAATCATGAAAAAGAAATTATTACTTGAGTATACTGTAATACAGAGGTAGTTTTATGAAGAATTTACCGATATACTAATGGTCACTACTGTTATAAATAGATTATTATTGCTATTGGCACCAACGCACAGCTTGTTGTATTATATTATTTCTAATTAATTCTGTGAGAGTTAGTTAAACTAAGTATCAAAATGCTTTGTTACAGATGATCACAATTGTTGGACTTAGGTCTAAAAGTAGAATAATTTTTACAATTTTTTCTTATATTTGTAGAAAAATAACGATATGAGAACAACTCGATAGGCAAGATAAATGTCACAATTCAAATTACAGTGTTAAAAATGAAAGTCATAGCCAATTAAACGGAGACATCCTATGTCAAACTAATATTAAAATGGTTTTGAAAAATTCTTGATTATGCGTTAAAAAGAAACAAAAGAGACATTTTTTTTAAATCTTATTTTATTTTTCTTAAAGAGATACTTTGATTAGAATCCTAGGTAGCCTTTTTTGGCATTTTAACATTTTATTTAACCCGGTTTAGAAATTTCAAATTTCAAAAAAAGACTAACGGTCGTCTCTTTCATCATATGGAGAAATCAACGTTCTTTCAAAAGGAACTTTCATCTCTCTCTCTCTCTGAAAATTTAAAAGCATTGAATCCCTTTCCCCCCTCTCTTTTTCAGTGTATTTGATTACCACTTCTCTTTTCATTTCAAAAACTCTTACCCTTTATCAAATGGAACTTGATGAGTGGCAAGATCCACTTCTTATTACAGACGTTTCTTCCCAACAACAAGAAGAGCAACAACTATCACTAATTAACTCTCACAAATACTGTAAGAGACTTGTTTGTACAGACACTGGTGTCAAATTTTACATGGGTTTGTAGCTTATTCTCATACTCTTTGTTCTCTTAATTACTCCTTATTTGGCAGACCCCTTTTCGTCATTGGATGTTTCAAGAAATACACTGATGGGACTGAAAGATTCTACTAGCTGTACCCCCATCAAGATTAAAGGTAATTATGCACTCCCTTTTAACAATTCTTGAAAAAGAAAGCTATCCGATTCGCTAAGCTCCCACTATGCTGTGGATTCGGGGTAGGCGACCTTACCTTGCATTTCTACGAGAGGATGTTTCCGCTACTTGAATCCGTGATCCCTGGCCACATACAGACAACTTTTACCATTGCACCAAAATTCCCTTCTTTTGACATATCTTGAAAAGATTGGTTTTTTTTTCTAATTTATTTTATGTTATGTGCATTGATTGTTTTTTAGAAGGGAATAATGCTGAAAATTTCAAGGACCCAGTTGCAGAAAGTGTAATTAATGGTGGGAAATTCATAAAAAAAATTGATTTTTCTTTCTTTATCTTAGGGTTCTTCAAGATTTTGAATTGATCCCTTTGCCTCATTGCATGTTTGAGTGCATACATTGATGGAAGATTCTAATTTATGTACCCTAATCAAGATTGAAGATAATTTTGCACCACCTTTTTAAAACAATTATTGAAAAAGATTGAGTTTTTATAATATTTATTTATAGTATTTTTATGTGCATTGTTTGTTTGTTAGAAGGGAATAATGCTGAAAATCTCAAGGACCCAGTTGCAGAAAGTGTAATTAATGGTAGGATATTTTACAAAGACTTGATTTTTTAATTTCTTTATCTTAGGATTTTCAAGATTTTGAATATTGATCAAGGTGATTTGTTTCTTGAAATTTTACTAGGTAGAGACATGTTGGGATTTTCATTAACATCTCCTGATTTAGTGATCTGTACTGGATCACCGGATATTCCACGACGAAGCTATGGATATTCACCCGAATTTCTGAAGGGTTGCTCTATTTCTCTAGAAAATGGAATTAAGGGATCTGAACAGCCCCCAGTTATTACAAAGGATGAAGATTTGTGCCTGCATTTTGAGCTTCCTTCTCTTTCAGTGCCTATAGTTAGCATCAGTTCTGAGAGTGGCATTCAATTTTCAGACGATAAATATTCTCCGCAAAACAACTCAGTAGAGGTTCGAGTCTTTAATCGCTATTCATTATAAAAGAGAAAAGCTGTGGCTAAAAAGCATTAGAAGCTTGGACTAATATGCTTGTTTTTGCTATTATTCAGGTAGATCAAAGGCTTCAATTAGCAAAAGTGTGTCACGAAAAGGAACTGAAAGAAGCAAAGTGGCCAGTGGAGGAACTTAAAAGGGAGAATGAACTAAAATGCAAAGAATGTGCTGAAGCATGGAAGTCCTTAAAGGAGCTTCAGAATGAGCTCATGCGCAAGTCAATGCACGTTGGATCACTTGGTACAGGAATTACTTTGCGTAAATAGAACTGCTCAAACTTTTGCAAAAGAAAAATGCTGATATTGCTTGCCTCCTGTAGCTTTTGCAATTGAGGGCCAAGTGAAAGAAAAGAGCAGATGGTTTTCATCCTTGAGAGATCTGACGAGGAAATTGAAGGTAATTAACTTTGATGCTTGTTTCATATGCTTCTTGTATCCGATAAGTGAATATGTTGATTTTCTTCCAAATTTATTTTGCAGATTCTGAAAATGGATCAAATTAAAGTATCTGAAGAAGCATTATTATATAAGCAGCAATTACTAGCAGATTTTGCAGACATGAGCTCTACCATTCAGTCCAAATGTAAATCTTTTTGTAGATACTGGTGTTCGGTTATGTTAGAAATAAAACTCCTTTTTTGACTTTGTAATTCCTCTTATTATGATCATAGTAAATGAACAAGTTGAATTGCATGAAGATCTCAAGATCAAGTTCGTCAAGGGTGCTAAGGAACGGAAGGAACTTTACAACAAGGTTTTGGATTTAAAAGGTAGGGGATAAGTAAATTACAACACTTATAATAGCAATTTGTTTATTATCATATGCTTGTTTTGACTCTATTGGATTGCTTCAGGGAACATTAGGGTCTTTTGCCGGTGTAGGCCTTTGAATGCTGAAGAGACAGCTGCAGGAGCTTCAATGGCGATTGACTTTGAAGCTGCAAAGGATGGGGAACTCACTGTGAAGTCTAACGGCATGTCTAAAAAGACCTACAAGTTTGATGCCATTTTTAGCCCCCAAGCCGACCAAGGTAACTAAATCTTTTTTTTAAGTGAAGACTAGTGCTAGCAATCCCTTTAACTAAGGAGCTTTGTGCTAAGCTTAAGAATGCTGCGGGACTAAGTTCAGAATAATGCTAGGCTTTTACTTTAACTAAATTTATAATTGCTGTCAACAAGTGATTTTTGACTATAATGGTCTTTTAAATCCAAGGAATGTAATCTGCTCTCAAGAAAAAAAAAGGTTCATGGAGTTAGCAAAGCATCTATTTTGGAGGCATTCCTTGAACTAAAACATAATGATTTGATTAACGTCAGTCAACAACAACAACAATAACGTCCCCAGTGTATTTGCACAAGTGGGGTCTGGGGAGGGTAGTGTGTACGCAGGCCCTACCCCCTACCTTGTGCAGATAGAGAGGGTATTTTCCAATAGCCCCTAGCCTTAAGGCAAGCATAATCACAGCAGCAAGAAAAAGAAATATAGTAGTGAAAAAGACATGGAAAGAAGCAGTAAGAACGACAGCGAGATAGTAACAAAAACCAAAGCCGGAGCAGCATCAAGTAGTAATAGAAGTCTGGGAGTAAGACAAAACAAGAATAATACTAAAAATTCATATATTGATACCCAAGCAAGAATCAGTTATTTTAAATTCTTTACTGTATAAGAAAATCTCTTACATATAAATATATAAATCTCATAAGTAAGAAATTATGGGAAACTCCTAAAGATCAAAAAAAAGAAACAGAAATATGGAGCAACTCTTTTCCGTCACCATGTAACAGCTTCTATAAATATATCAAAAGTTATTGTGTCTAAATAAAAAAGGGCAGGCCGATGCACAAAACATCACACATTCATGCAAGGTCTGGGAAGGGTCGCACCCAAGAGGTGTGATGTGGACAATCTACCCTAATGCAAATACTTGTGGCTGCTTCCACTGCTCGAACCCGTGATCGTCACACGAAGACAACTTGACCGTTGCTCCAAGGTTCCCCTTCTTATTGTGTCTAAACAGCACTGTACAAAAAAGGCTTCATAATATAAGATGCAGCAGCCGTAATCGCCTAAATAACCTGTATAGGAACCAATAACTTCGTTGGTGTGTCATTTTCTCCCTATTCACATGATTTCCTCTTGCTTTTTACAATAGCTGAAGTTTTTGAGGACACTGCTCCCCTGGCAACCTCAGTTCTAGATGGGTACAATGCCTGCATATTTGCCTATGGCCAGACTGGTAGTGGCAAGACATTTACAATGGAGGGCACAGAAGAAGCTCGAGGGGTCAATTACCGGACTCTTGAGGAGCTATTTCGCATTATTGGCGAGCGAAAGAACACAGTTCATTACGAAATATCAGTAAGCGTCTTGGAAGTATACAATGAGCAGATCCGAGATTTGCTAGTTTCAGGATCTCAACAAGGCGTGAAAAGGTAGCTATAAAATATTTGCTCACTTTGTTTAGAAGCTAGATGGAGTTATACAATTTCATGTTGATCCCGTGATTTCGTTTTAGGCTTGAAATAAAGCAAGTTGGAGAAGGAATGCATCATGTCCCAGGACTAGTTGAGGCCCACGTGAATAATATGACTGAGGTTTGGGAAGCCTTACAAACTGGTAGCAATGCGAGGGCAGTTGGATCCACCAATGCAAATGAGCACAGCAGCCGATCACATTGGTTTGTGCATCATAAGTTATGGAAGGTTTTCATTTGTTTACACATTATGTCAACAATTACTAATCAGGTAATTTTTTTTTTTTGTGTGTAGCATACTTTGTGTAATGGTAAAGGGGGAGAATTTGCTAAACGGGGAATGCACAAGAAGCAAACTGTGGTTAATTGATTTAGCAGGAAGTGAGAGGATAGCAAAGACAGAAGTACAGGGTGAAAGGCTAAAAGAAACCCAAAATATAAACAGATCTCTTTCTGCCCTTGGAGATGTGATATCTTCACTTGCAACAAAGAGTCCGCATATTCCATTCCGGTACTTGCAATACTCATGTGCAAATTCTCAATTTATTTGGAGAAATATTTTGCTCTCTGATTTTCTTTTCTTTTCTTTGTCTAATAGGAACTCGAAACTTACTCATTTACTCCAAGACTCGCTAGGTATTTCCCTTTGACTTGCTTGAATCATGAACCTCAGAAGAAACTATAAACAACAAAGATTTGATAAGGCCTTCTAATTTACAGGAGGAGATTCAAAGACGTTGATGTTTGTTCAGATCAGTCCAAATGAGAGTGACTTGAGTGAGACTCATTGCTCATTAAATTTTGCAAGTCGAGTTCGAGGTATAGAGCTAGGTCCAGCAAAGAAGCAAGTGGATAGTATGGAGCTCCTGAAATACAAACAGATGGTAGTGTAAATTTCTCTCTTGAAATTTACATCCCTTTGTTAAAATTTCCACCGAACTAATCATTTTCCTGCCTTTTGGAAATTTTATTTAACTTGACAGGTCGAAAAGGGAAAACAAGACATGAAGAACAAGGACTTTCATATGAAAAAGATGGAGGATACAATTCATGGTTTGGATATTAAGTTGAAAGAAAAGGATATGAAAAACAAAAATCTTCAGGACAAGGTACGAGTTGGAACTCTTAACAGATATGTGAAGCAAATTATGTGAAGTTTGTGTGGTCATATGAGTATTTAGCTAATTAGTCTTATCAATATGATGTGCAGATTAAGGAACTAGAATCACAACTTCTTGTAGAGAGAAAACTTGCTCGACAACACGTGAACTCTAAAATTGCTGAACAATTTCAGCAACAGCTTATTGAACAACAGAATGAGAAACAAGAAGCTGCACCAATGAGGCCACCATTTGCGAACAAAATTTCTGTTCAAAAGACTTATGATGAAAATAAGGATCCACCAATTAATACTACACGACCGCTTACTGAGAACAATTTCCACAAACTCTCTATGGCTCCTGCTACTGTGGATTGTCCTTTTAAGCAGAATAACCTGACAGAAAAAGAAAACAATCCTGATATTGATGAACAAGTAGTTGTTCCGAAGAGGAGTGGGCGAGCTTCTATGTGCCCGATTGCAAACAGGATTTTGCCTGCACCTGCTCCACGCCGTAACTCTCTAGTTCCACTGCGCTACGTAGCACCTGTAACCAAGTTTCCTCCTTCACTTTTACCATTGAGATCAATACAAGCAGAGGAGACGGAAGATGCTGAGGGGGTCGATTCAAAGTGCTTACCTGAACCAACATCACAGTGTAGTCCTAAAGAGCTTAAGAGTGTGAGTAAGAAACTCAACAGTGTCTTGAGACGAAGCCTTCAGAAGAAAATGCAGTTCAAGTCTCCACTGCAGCAGTACATAAGAAGAGTTGGTGTGAATGTGGGCGCGGAGAAAGTTAGGGTCTCCATTGGTAGCAGAGGAAGGATGGCTCACAGGACTTTGCTTGGTAATGCGATAAGAGTTCCAAAAGAAAATCAGCAGAAGCAAAGATGGAATATTGGAACAGCTGCAAGAGCAGTTCTATGATTCTGTTTCTTTACTTCCTTTCTTCTTGGTTTCTGTTCATAACAAGGGCTATGCTTCTTCCTTGCACACGCAGCAACACGTAGCGAAAACAAAACAAAAAAAATATATAAGAAAGAAATGGTCTGTTGATTTGTTTGGATGATGCTTATCATCTGCTGAAAGTATTTGGAATTGTTTGATTGGTGTAAATGCTTAAAAGATTGGTGTAAATGCTTGAAAGATTTCTTCTCTTATGCATTGATCATTTGAATAATGCATGCAACTCGCATTGACAACATATTCGCATATTAGCTGAAAACTCTCTCATAATGGAAGCTTGTAACTATTACACCCTTTCTGAACACTAATGCTGCATTTCTCCACTTACTTCTAAGAATAACTCTCACCGTGTGATTAGTACTTTAATTATTAGCTAGTTATTCTTTGAACTTCACCAACTTGAACAAACATAGAACGTGAGTACCAAAGAAAGAAGTAGGCCAAAGTCATGCATGCCTTTGAATAGCATTATTTTCGTTCTCCTAGTAGTTTCTATAGGTAAGGTCTACGTACACACTAGACTCTCCAAACTCCACTTGTATGATTATATTGGGTTTGTTGTTATTGTTGGTTATAATCAAAATAGCGGCCAAACTAATTATAATGGAACGTTTGTTACCAAACTATTGCTTGTTCACTAAAGAGTCACATATTTCTTCCGATTCAGCATGTTTCGCAATTAGCACTATCTAAAAAGTGAAAAATGAGCTCATTTTGACTCCAGTTGCCGGTACAGCAGGGATGATGTTAGAACTATCTGATATTGTTGAATCTCTTCTTGTCATTTAATAGTAATTGAAAGTTGGTATTCTTATTGCATTAGGTAACGATCCGGCCAATCGTTTTGTGTATTTGAGTCCTATTCCCCTATTTGATGCTCCCCGTATGTGTATTTCTTGTTATGTGACTTGCGGGGATGAATGATTTGGTTTCGGGAAGGTTTTGGGATGAATTAAAACACTTAGTTCCATGTTGGAACTTGAAAGCTTAATTACAAGAGTTGACCAATATTTGACTTTTGTTTAAACAACCTCCGCATTTGAATTTGGATGTTCCTAGGTTGATTTGGCTCTAATTGGCGAAAGTTTAAAATTTGAAGGTTTAGAAAGTTCATAGGTTTGACCGGGTGTCACGTCCCAAAATCACACCTCAAGGAACTGATGACGCCTAACCGAACTTGCTAAACCAGCCAACTCGAAGATAACAAATAAAGTTCACTTTTATTATTTAACATGGATATATAACATCAAAAGATGAAAATAGTCTCAAAATCAGTGATAATATCTGATAAAATCACGAGCAAGGCCTAAACACGGCCAACACAATAAGCCCCAAGACTAGGTGGCACAAGTACACGAGTAAACTACGGAAATGAGATCAAGTCTGTATAAATGTCAAGCTGTCTAAAATACAATAGACAGAAATACAATAAAAGGAACAGGGACTAGGGGACTGCGAAATTGATCTATGTAGTGCATCTCACCCTAAGTCTCCGTGATAACTCTTAGCCTAATCCAGAAGCTCTGCTAGGGACCAACATGATGATCTGCACAAAAAGATATGCAGAAGCGTAGTAGGAGTACACCACAATCGGTATCCAATAAGTATCAAGTCTAACCTCGAAGAAGTAGTGGCGAGGCTAGATGCTTCTGAATACTTACCACACAAGTATAATAACATAATTTAACAACTGAGCAATAAGGAACTTCATAAATAACAAGAGTTACAATTATCAATGGATAAGCATGCTTCTCTAGTATATTAATAACCCTAACATTGCTAAGATATTTTAATAAAAGACAACATGCTCAAATAACAAAGCCAGGACACCCAATTAGCATACAAGAGTATCAAGTAACAGTTTACTATGAAATAAATACTGTAGAATGAATCAATAATAAGAATGAATGCTCAATCGGTACAAGATTCATGTACCCTGATACACAATCCATGTATCACATAACCCGATATAAAATCTATGTATAGTCCCGATACAAAATTCATGTATACTACGCTCACAGGGTCTAAAGTAACATGGGTTATCACCTGACTCCGGAAGGACGGATGCAAATTCAAGATCAAGTTTAGTATAATAGCATCCCTCATAAATCAATGTCCAATCATCAAGTCTAATGTGTCATAGTTGTATCGCAGCCGCACGCTTACCCTTCACGCCAAAATTCTAAGTCCGAATCATGTATCTATTATTTAAATGCATGTATATGATCAATAATTATAGTTAAAAGGTGCACTGGGACTTAATTAATATCATACGGATGTGTGCTCATGTCATGACCCAAAATCCAACTAGCCGTGATGACACCTAACCCAACCCGTTAGGTAAGCCAATTTACAAATATCCGATCATATCCGATTCAAATAATATTTAACTGACTCTAATATACTCCCCAAGGACTGGTAGTATAAATCATGAGCTTTTAAGATTAGAATTTACAAAGCTGGGATGAAACAAATACATCATCTGCTCGAAATGTACATAAACAGATAAAAAATTCTAAAGCTACCATGAACAATAGGCAGCTAACAAACGAAACGCAGGTACGTCTTCAAATCCCGCTCACGTCGATCATAGCAACATCAATATTCAATATCTACACGCAATATATAAAAGTGTAGTATGAGTACAACCGACCCCATGTACTCAATAAGTAACAAACTTAACCTTAGGTTGAAAGTAGTGACGAGCTGGAACACAAGTCAAAGTCCAATATTAATAGCCAATAACGGCTCATAACAATATAATAAAAATGGTACAAAAAGTAACTCAGAAATAAAATATTCAACTCGTTCACAGTTCCAGAAAATAGGCCTGCTTTTCAAGTATAACAGTGAAAACTCAATTCTTTTACCGAAAATACCAAAATATGAGTAAGTTTATAAAATCATGGTTTTTCCTTCCAAAACTTTTCAACAGGTAAATGTTTCATCATCAAATGGCATGAAGAACAATACATCTCTATGCCTGCATGTCAATGTGCATGTACGCAATATCGTATAGCATGAGAAAAATGCATCTTTGTGACTGTATGTCAAGTGTGCATGTCAATGCAATGCAACATAGTGAACAACCATAAGCATACTCTCAGAGTATCACTCCACTCAAGCCTCCCAATAACTCGGCACTCGCACTCGCACTTACGCAATAGGTACATACGCTCACTAGGGTGTGTGCGGACTCCGGAGGGGCTCCTTCAACCCAAGCGCTATAATTCGCACGGATAACTCACATGCTATAATATAAATATCTATATCCGCACGGACAACTCACATGCTGCACGGACAAATCACGTGTTATAGTATCAATATATGGATCCGCACGGACAACTCACATGCTATAGTATCAACAACCTCACAATCAGGCCCTCGACCTCACTCAGTCATCAATCTATCTAGTCTCTCGGGCCCACAATGCCATGAAACTAGCCCAAAATAATGATATAATATGTCAATATATATATAGCAACAGAGACTGAGATAGGATATGAAATGAATGAATATGACTGAGTATGAAATTGCAATGTAAGCAAATAACTCAACAACACTAATGACCTAAGTGGGTCCCAACAAAATAAGCATATAGCCTAGACATGGTTTCTAATATGGATCATAACTCAATTACTCTATCACGTAGAGATTTCATAGATACAAATAAGAGTAGGTAACTACACAATATCACAGAAATGACTGAGTCACAATTCACACGGTGCACACCCACACGCCTGTCACCTAGCATGTGCATCATCTCGACACCAAACACATAACACGTATAATCAGGGTTCAAACCCTCAGCTCCAAGTTTAAAAGTGTTACTTACCTCGAACAAGCCGAATCCAATGACGAGCAAGTTAAACAATGCTCCAGAAATTTCATTCTGCGCGTATCCACCTCTGAATACCTTCATATATCCTCAATTCAAAGCCAACGATCCGAAACTGAAATTCGCCCCGTAATGACACTACAACGATCCACTATACTAAGCAACTTCAATCTTTTGGAAGAAATCTTGCCAAAACCCTCTTTTGAGTTCTTGAAGAAATTTCTTGAAGATCTAAGGATTTCATGGTGGATTGAGTTAGTTTTATGGTCGAATTGATGGAATGAAATACCAAATTAGTTGGGATTACTCACCTTGATGATGGGAGGAGTTGGAAGTCTTGAGAGAGTGGAGGAAAACCCCAAAATTCGGCCAAGAGAAATGGGGAAAATGAACCCCTGAAGTGAGTACTTAAGAAGGCTTCAAGTAGGGGTAGCGTGCCAGTACTAGCGCCAAATGCCCATACTTCACTGGTTTTCAAAGTTTCCGAGAGGGCTGGCGTGCCACAATCCGCGTGTTGCACGGACCCTAGCATGCTACCAGTTGTTTTCTTTTCCATTTTCTTTTTCTTCTCCACTCACCCTCAATCGATACCTTGCCATGATATAGACCCGAATTGACTTCAAATTTTGCACTTAAGTCATAAATGACATAACAGATGTATTTCAATTTCCAGAATCAGATTCCGACCCCGATATCAAAAAGTCAACTCCCCGGTCAAACTTCAAAACTTAAACTTTCTATTTTTGCCATTTCAAGCCTAATTTAACTACGAGCTTCTAAAGTATTTTACGGACATACTCCTAAGTCCAAAATCACCATACGGAGCTATTGGAATCATCAAAACTCTATTTCAGGGTCGTTTTCACATCAATCAATACCCGAACAACTATTTCCACTTAAGCTTTAATTCTTGAAACTAAGTGTTCCAATTCATTTTGAAACCTCCCCGACAAGTCACATAATTATAATTTGACACAGGATAAGTAGTAAATGGGGGAACGAGGCTGTAATATTCAAAACGATCGGCTGGGTCGTTACATTCTCCCCCACTTAAACATACGTTCGTCCTCGAACATGCCAAGAGTTGTTCCTAAGCTTTAAATCACTGTTCCACCCTACCACGCACATTCTCGGGGGTGATTCCCGCCACCCTATTCCATATAGGCCTTACAATACAACATAATTGAATATAATTTCTTTAACTTTAGTCTGTAAAACTTAGAACCCAAATTTCCAATATCTAGAATTCTTTTCAAGACCCGAATCTCCTATCTACACACGATATAAGTTTGAACAAGCTATATCAAGCCATAACTATAACTCCAAATATAATCACATACCATACTACACAACTAGCATATTCGCAACACCATTTCCGATCATGGTAACTACTCGAAACCAATCGGGTACTTGTATTAAACCCCATATCAAACAAAACTTTATTCCAAAACCTTCGTACATTGATGATAATGAAAGAAACATGCGGAATCTCATGACCCCTTTTTCAGATCAACAAGTCATGGAGCTCTCTCGCCCCAACTAGAACCATAATCGCTTTTTAAGCTGACTTTCAATATTATTCTCCCGAATATACCGTAATCAAACCTGATAGTATACATTCTAGGTCCAATTACCTTATATTGTCAAACATAACTATTCCATATACACGCCACACCAATATATCTCAAGCCAAAAACTGTGCAATCCGTGCACCCAAAATGAAAAATATCTCAAAGAAGAGAACTGTTTCGCAAGTTTAGCTAGCACCACCACAACCTAACATTTACAACCAACTCCTCAAATTTCGTGAAGAGGATAACTGTAGGCGCATGTACACAATTCCTTAAATACGTTGCTCAAGTAATATTTTTTTTAATCGTAGAGGAAGGAAAACAATGAAATCAGATGAATTATCAAAGAAATGAAATTCCCACACACTGCATGGACAACTCACGTGCGACTAATACAAATCGCCTGGCATGGTCACAAGCCTCTAGTCCAAGGATATCATACATGAGCACTTAAACAAGTACACATGTATATGATAATGATATAAGATTCTTATACTCGTGGACTGATATAAATGACATGCTACAGTGTAGGCATGTGCAAAGTGTGCTATCGTAACTAATCCGAAAATTTCATCAATGAAAAATATTTATCAAAATTTTTAAGGAATTTAAACCTCTGAGTACACATCATGGTTTAATTAGATTGCATAAATTGCTACCACATATTAGTTATCGAAGCTCGAAGCTTAACAGTCATTTATGGGCTTGTAGGAGCCCGAGCATAACCCAAACATAAATACGCAACCCTGGTGCCCGCACATGGGACCATCCCCACATATGTGCGCACCCAAAAGCATATGGCTATCACAACAATTTAGGCAACTAGTGTCTTAACCGAGTTTAAATAGATACTTACATCAAACAGATCGCAAACCTGAAACAATATGCTTCTGAGAACTCCTAGTCTCAAAATTCATAGAACACATGAATCACCGTAACTTGTCCCAACTCCAGCACTCTAATGACTAACACATCTTTCATGCACGATCCTCCCACTAGGAATACTTCCAAATTTCTTCCGTGCCACATAGAAATAATTTGAATATCAACGAGGTGAGTACCATAATACCAATGAACATCCGTAAGTCAAAACACAATGCGCCTTCTGAAATGCGCACCCTTCTCAGGGATTACTGAGCAGTTATAATATTCCTCTAAATATCTAAAACTGGCCATTCTGTCCAAATTCGTGACCTTTCCTTCAAGACAGAACTGCCACCTTGTATATGTAAATCCTAATCTCACACACCACACCACATCTATCATTCCATCATATGACAAGCACAAGAATCTTATTATGAACTCTGAGTCACCAGCAAATTGCATATGCGGTTAGTTAGAAACCTTTCTTTTGTTTCCTTCCAGGATGAAATCACAATACACAATACGTTCCCCACACCGGTAGAAAATATCCGGCTCAAACCATGGTAGAAAACATAAAGAACACTTTGAAATTCATTTGCACATAACCAAGCTATTAGAGCTGAATCTCCATAACTCTACCAAGACACGCAGGTCACCAAACCCTAGAATATTACCACCAAAACATTTTTAAAGTCTCACCACACCATAATTACCTTCATAAATACCACAACCGAAACACCCACTCCGAAAATACCTTTTTTGAGTCTAAATCCGTTTCATTCACCTTCCTGATACCAAAATATAAAATCTATAATGATATAAAAAACAAAATTGCCACAAGCCTTGATACCATCCAACTTAAATCTCAGATTCTAGCTATATACAAATCCGCCAAAAAACAGTTCTCAGTTTCTACATATTAATCTTGAATCTATTAGAACTTTCTCGAGAGTCATCCACTCTGCTCAACTCTCAATTGCACCGCCCAAATGGGCCGAAAGATATGTGTTCTCTTAGCTTAACAACACTTAAAGAGGTAACTCTACCTTAACACCACCAATCAAATTCATACTCAATGCGTACTACATACGTCGAAAATAACAACTCACTTATCCCATGAATTTCACATTCTCATAAAATACAATATAACCCGTATCCAGGAATTCATTTACTCGAGTCATCCTCGATCTCAACCTCTATAAGTCATAACTAATCCACAAGTATGCCTCAGACCAAAACTAAAATTTAACATATAACCATGAAATTGAATTGTCAATAGTAGGCTCCCCTACTTGGCTCAAAGCCATAAATTAAAACACTCGATAACTCACAATACCCATACTTTATTACTGCCATAATACATCATTCATTTCAACGAAAATTCTTATCAAGCTCATGCAACACCAACCATAAAATACCTCAATCATCCGCTAAGCTCGCATTTATTCTCTTGATAGTCAAGTGAACTTTCTCAACCAGATTCAAATTCAAGTCTCAACACATAAGAAACACTCCACTCAACATTATAAGGAACACACCTCGTCACATTCAAACCATCAGATCGTCATTCAACCGCTCATCAAGCCATAAATTTCTCTCATAGGGACACTACCGGACGTGTAAGTCCAAATGTATAAGTTCACACAACTAAAGCTACCGAGTTAAAGATGCGGTCTAACCCTGGCCTCAAGTCCTCTAGACTGGCCCATCACCAAAACACAAGATATTCATCTTGAACCTCGTTCATGGAATCACAAGTCGGTGATGCACAATTGATACCAAATGCTCACATGCGCACACAAATGCGTGTAAGGAACTCCAAGAGTTATGTTTTAAGCTGAATCAATTCCGCACGATAAGGAAAGAAAGATGTGAAATTATCCTAAATGCCCTGTAGCCTCTCGAAGATAAGTATGGACGTCATCATACCAATCCGCAAAACTCTACTAGACACTTGCTCATGACTTGTAGAACCTATGATGGCACCTAACCCACCCTGTTAGGTAAGCCAATTTATAAATATCTGATAATATCCGATTCAAATAATATTTAACCGACTCTAATACACTCCCCAAGGACTGGTAGTACAAATTATGAGCTTATACGATTAGAATTTACAAAGTTGGTATGAAACAAATATATCATCTGCTCGAAATGTACATAAACAAATAAAAAATTCTAAAGCTACCATGAACAAGTGGAAGCTTACAAACGAAACATATGTACGTCTTCAAATCCTGCTCCCGTCGATCACAGCAACATCAACATCTAATATCTGCACGCAAGGTGCAAAAGTGTAGTATGAGTACAACCGACCCCATGTACTCAATAAGTAACAAACCTAACCTTAGGTTGAAAGTAGTGACGAGCTGGAACACAGGTCAAAGTCCAACACCGATAGACAACAACAGATCATAACAATATAATTAAAATGGTACAGAAAATAACTCAGAAATAAAATGTTCAAATCATTCACAGTTCCGGAAAATAGGCCTGCTTTTCAAGTATAACAGTGAAAACTCAATTCTTTTACCGAAAACACCAAATTATGAGTAAGTTTGTAAAATCGTAATTTTTCCTTACAAAACTTTTCAACAGGTAAATGTTTCATCATCAAATGGCATGAGGAACAATACATCTCTATGCCTACAGGTCAATGTGTATGTATGCAATATCATATAGCATGATGAAAATGCATCTCTCTGACTGTATGTCAAGTGTGCATGTTATTGAAATGCAAAATAGTGAACAACCATAAGCTTACTCTCAGAATATCAATCCACTCAGTCCTACCAATCACTTGACACTCACACTCGCACTCAATAGGTATATGCGCTCACTGGGGGTGTGTGCACATTTCGGAGGGGCTTCTTCAGCCCAAGCGCAATAATCCGCACGAACAACTCACGTGCTATAATATAAATATCTGGATCCGCACGGATAACTCACGTGTTGCACGGACAACTCACGTATTGCACGGATAACTCACGTGCTGCATGGATAACTCACGTGCTATAGTATCAATATTTGAATCCGCACGGACAACTCACATTCTATAGTATCAATAACCTCACAATCAGGCCCTCAGCCTCACTCAGTCATCAATCTCTCTAGTTTCTCTGGCCAACAATGTCATGAAACTAGCCCCAAATAATGATATGATGTGTTAATATATTTATAGCAATAAAGACTGAGATAGGATATGAAATGAATGAACATGACTGAGTATGAAATTGCAATGTAAGCAAATAACTCAACAATACTAATGACCATAGTGGGTCCCAACAGAATAAACATATAGCCTAGACATGGTTTCTAACATTGATCACAACTCAATTACTCTAGCACATAGAGTCATAGATACAAATAAGATTAGGTAACTACACAATACCATAGAAATGACTGAGTCACAATTCACGCGGTGCACGCCCACACGCCCGTCACCTAGCATATGTGTCACCTCAACACCAAACACATAACACTTATAATCAAGGTTCATACTCTCAGCTCCAAGTTTAGAAGTGTTACTTACCTCTAACAAGCCGAATCCAATGCCGAGCAAGCTAAACAATGCTCCGAAAATTTCATTCCGCGCATATGCACCTATGAACGCCTTCCTATCTCCTCGATTGAAAGCCAACAATTCGAAACTGAAATTCACTCCTTAATGAAACTACAACAATCCACTACACTAAGCAACTTTAGTCTTTTGGAAGAAATTTTGCCAAAACCCTCTTTTGAGTTCTTGAAGATCTAAGGATTTCATGGTGGATTGAGTTAGTTTTTGGGTGGAATTGATGGAATGAAATACCAAATTAGTAGGGATTACTCACCTTGAAGATGGGAGGAGTTGGAGGTCTTGAGAGAGTGGAGGAAAACCCCAAAATTCGGCCAAGAGAAATGGGGAAAATGAACCCCCGAAGTGAGTACATAAGAAGGCTTCGGGTGGGGGTAGCGTGCTAGTGCCAACGCCAAATTTCCATACTTCACTGGTTTCCTAAGTTGCTGAGAGGGCAGGTATGCCATAATCCGCGCATTGTACGGACCCTAGCACGCTCCCGATTATTTTCTTTTCCATTTTTTTTTGCTTCTCCACTCACCCTCAATCGATACCTTGCCATGATATAGACCCAAATTGACTTTAAATTTTTCACACAAGTCATAAATGACATAACAGACGTATTTCAATTTACAAAATCAGATTTCGACCCCAATATCAAAAGGTCAACTCCCGTGTCAAACTTCCAAACTTAAACTTCCTATTTTTGCCATTTCAAGCCTAATTTAACTACGGTCTTCCAAATAATTTTTCGGACATGCTACTAAGTCCAAAATCACCATACGGAGCTATTGGAATCATCAAAATGCTATTTTGGGGTCGTTTTCACATAAATCAGTATCCGGTCAACTATTTCCACTTAAGCTTTAATTCTTGAAACTAAGTGTTCCAATTCATTCTGAAACCTCCCCGACAATTCTCATAATTATAATTTGACACAAGATAAGCATTAAATAGGGGAACTAGGTTGTAATATTCAAAACGACCGGCCGGGTCATTACAACTCATGAATTGTCTATGTGACTACGAGCAATTAAGCAATTTAACATATTAAGAATGAGTTTCCATGCTTTCATAATTTATCATAAGCCTAGGCATGATTTCTAACATGAATAAGTGAGCAAACATAGTCACATAAGTCAAATAAATCATGAATCAATTGAGCACATAGTCCAACAAAGCATAAAATATTCAAATTCTACCCCGGTCATGATATAAACTCGGTATATACATATACACTCGTCACCACGTATATAAACTTCCCATAATACCTTAAAACACATAGCAAATGAGTCAAATCCTGGGGGTTTTCCTCTAACTAGGGGTATCAATGGATATTTAAAAACTGACTAAATTGACCGAATCGAATCGTACCGAACTAATTATTAGATTTTTTTTAATAGAACAATATATTTTTATATAAACTTATAATTGTATAGAATAATAGGATAGGTTTTTAATTTTATAAAAATAAACTGAAAAATTACCTACCCGTACTGAATAAATTTATATATGAAAAATGTATTTTATATGCTAGGTTTAAAACTAACAAAGCATGAAGTGTTTTTCTTGGGTGTTGCGATTATGGAAATGTCTACATGTGACCAAATAATTAATATCCAAAGTCTCAAATTTCGAACATATTCTACCACTCATATCGAACTAAATTAGTTCCAACATCTTGAGTAGCAAGCCACTAGGTATTCCAACGATCTTCAATAGCAAGCATAAGGTATTGGATATCTTTCCTCTCATATGATTTGGATTTCTCTTGTTGGATACTAATATTCTAATAAGCTCCATTCTTGAGTCCAAACTTGATTAATATCTTTCCACTTGTATTATTTATATTTCTGTTGTATTTGCTTAATTTGTTTTACGCTACCATAAAATAGTGGGACGAATCGTTATTTTGAATATCTTTCATGTTCCTTTAACAATAACTTTTAAAATAGTAAAAATATCTAGAGAGTTTTGCCAAAGTCCTATGCAAGTACACATTTATCACATTCTAACTTAGCCCCGCGACTCTTGCAGGACATTTTCTAAAAAATATCGAAACAATTAACCGAACCGTACCGATATCGATGAGAAACCGAGATGATTGAGACGGTTTTGAAAATTTTAATTTTGGTTATACAAATTAGAATAACCGAAAAATTGGTATGGTATAGATTTTATAAAATAACCGACCGAACTAAACCATTGACACCCCTACCTCTAACAAGGTTAGCCAAGAGACTTACCTCCACCCAGTATCCTCTAACCTCCCAAAGTATACTTTCCTCTCAAATCAACCTCCTCATGTGCCGAATCTAGCCAAATACAACTCATTAATGTCAAATACAACCATATGAATCAAACCTAAACAATAAAGATTGAATCTTTAATCAATTGCACAAAGTTAACCCAAAATTTCAACCCAGGCCCACCTCTCGGAACCCGACAAAAGTCCTAAATCTCTAATACTCATCCCACTAGGAGTCGAAACAAAACCGACTTCAAATTGGGGCTCAAATCTCCATTTTTCACTTTAGAAAAGTTTTACCAAAACTTTAAATTCTCTATTAAATTCACCAACCAAAGACCAAAATCAAAGATGGAATCATGAAATAAAATCAAATCCAAGTCAAGAACACTTACTCGAATCAAAGTGGTAAACATCAACTACAAAATTGCACAAATCCGAGTTTCCAGTCTCAAAATATGATAAAATGGGTAAAAGTCCCAAAAATAGAAACTTGAAGGTCTGCCCATGTCTATGCATCGCGATCACGGGATCCACACCGCGATCACAAAGGCCAAGAACTCATAAGCATAGAACAACCCTTTGCAAACGCGAAGGCCTTCACGCGAACGCGACCAGTTACCAGCCAAGCTTACGCGTAGGAAAATCTCCTGCCCTATCACACGCCTCCGCGAATGCGCATCTGAGCGTGAATGCGAAGAATCTCATCCCAGCCGTCCACGAATGTGACGAATCTCTCACGAATGCTAAGTGTAAAACCACGCCTGCCAATATTTCCACTCTGCAATTGCGAGCCTCCCCCCTCGAACGCGAATGCTATACCCTATGTTTTCGTATGTAAAGTACGTCATAAGTCAATTGATGTAAGCTCATAAAAGAGATCATATTTGAAAGTACATAAAATAATTTAATTATGTTATCTTGGAGGTTATAAATATTTAAGATCATTAACTGCAAGTACCAAGAGGGTTGGAAGGTTTAGAAGCTAGACAAATCAAAGAAAATAAGTTTCGTCAAAAGTCGGCAAGTTGGGAATGTTATAACCCATACTTTTCGGGTGATACTAGGGTGATTAAAATGATAATAAAGTGGTGTTATGGGTTATTTTAGTCGTATGATATTCGTGTGTTGAGTTTTGAAGTCAAGCGAGTTGTGAAACAAAAGTCGACGAAAGGTCATCACAAGCTATGTTCATAAATGCGCAGAATATTAGGTCAAATGTAGTAGAGATTTACCTCAATATAATAGGAATGATGAGATATATTCACTCATTAAACCGTTTGTCGATACGACATCAGAGTAGAGATATATTGACTTTTTTGCGAGATTGCACAAGCAGCTCCCTTGGGACCCACAAAGTCGGTGGAAAAGTCTAGCTCCTATTTACGTTAATTTTAACTAGGTTTAACTCATTTTTCTCAACCAAAACAGTTCCTAAACCCTTCCAGATGCTCTCCAAGTAGTCTTCATAATTTTTGAGTGAAAAGCAAAGATAAAAACATGAATCCAATGCTAGAAATTCCGTAGTGCTTGCTAAATCGTAGTTCTTCATCTTGTGGCTGTTTCAGAGGATTCTTCCAAGTGTAGTGCATTCGGTTTTTACTGATTCTTTTTGTTTAAGGTAAGATTATATCTCTCACATGGTTCTAGATCAAAACTAAAGGGAAACAACAGAAAATAAGTGTCGAGAATCTTGTAGAACTAGTGCAACCAAGTTCTTCCTTGGTATTGATGCTTTGAGGGTTTCCTCAAGGTAATTCAGAGGTTTATTGGTATATTTGAGATAAGTTTCATCTTACCTAACCTAATCTTAAGTTTGTACAAATGTTGGGTTGAATATTATTGGAGGAGTTTTGAATAAACTAGAAACTACAAAACCTGAAGTTGAGCTATGTTGTGTGGGTTGTTTTTACATAATTTAAGATACCAAAAGAAAGTGTAAAGGCATGGATAGCATGGTGGGGATGAGGAGGATTTAAGATGAAGATTATTGTGCTAAAACATATTGAATTTGATCTATAAACGACCCTATGAAGTTATGCACATAAGTTGTTCGATAAAAGGACTAAATAAACTTCCCTATATAATATGGAGTCGATATTGGTACCAATCCTTTGTATGATTGCGAAGACATGTGCAACAGTTGCAGCTTCGTGGATAATGTATGTTAAGTCTAATCCTTCCTTCTTTTGGTATGATCCAAGTAACGAAATGTAAACGTAATGTTAATCTATAAATGGTTCTACTCATAGCAGTTAAGGATGTCTACATTATTCATTCATGTAAAATGTAATTTAAAGCATGTCTAAGTATGTTCCTAAGTCTCAATTGAGGCATACAATAAGGATGTCAATGTTCATAATTTAATATTATATGCATATTCATTTACCACCAAGCTACGACCGATCAGGTAGTCGTGCATTTACTATCGCGCTATGGCCGGTCGGGCAGTTACCACTAAGTTGGGCAGTCAAGTTATGACATGGATAGTAGTTTCATAGAGAGGCATATTAAATATATAAGTATAATTAGTATGAATATCATGGCCCTCAGTGGCACTTTGGAGGTTCAGGTTGATTCTTATATCTCTCTCATTGATGTTGACTTATTGTTATGTTTCAGTTCTGCCTTGTATACTTGGTACATTATTCGTACTTATGTCATTTTTGTTATGAACACTACATTCATGCATGTAGGTGTAGGTAATCAGTTTGACGAGCCCTCATAGTAGACGAGGTTAGAATTTAACGAAGGATTGTTAAGATGCCACTTCATTCAGAGTGCAGCCGAGTCTCTAAGTCATCGTGTCAGAGTTTTTCTACAGGCTTATGGGTAGGCTGGGGCCCTGTCCCGATAATGTTTCGATGTCAAATACTCTTAGAGGCTTTGTAGACGCAGGTTCATTATATTCAGTATGTCAGAGGCCTTGACAGTCCATGTGTATTCATGTTTTGAGTACGATGGCTCGCTGATACATCATTTTCCCACTTACAATTATACATTACGAGTTGTGGACATGTTGTCCCATGATAGTGACAGAAAGAATGAGTTCAACCAAGTCGGCCTATATATGTTCTAGTTTTCTCCGAATGATTATGAGTTATTGAGTAGTTCGCTGGGACCAGTACGACACTGGGTGCCAGCCATGCCTCCCTAGGTTAGGGCGTGACAGTCAAGACCCTTTGCACCAGAAACCAGGAATCCAAAACAAGGAAAATTGGTTTGAAACTATCTCGAAATACACCCGAACCCCATAGGACCCCGTCCAATCAAGCCAACAAGTTCCAACATATAGCACAGACCTAATCGAGGTATGAAATCACACAAAATAACATAAAAACTACAAATCACACCTCAATTCAAGCCTAATGAACTAATCAAACTTCCAGCTTCCAAAACTCATGCCTGACCACGTCTAACCAACTCGGAATAAACTCAAATTTTGCACACAAGTTTAAAATGACATAACAAACTTATCCCAACTCCAGGAACATCAATCCAAACTCGATAACACTGATGTCAATTCCCATTCTGAATAATCTTGACCTTGTCAAAGGCCTCCTGTACCAAATCTGTACCCAACAACCGAGCATTCGGACATACGCCTACATCCAAAACCACAATAGGAACCTATTGGAACCATCCAAACACCATTTCGGGATCGTTTACACAAAAGTCAAATATTAGTCAACTTTACAACTTAAGCTTCCATAAATAAACATTAAGTGTTCCAAATCACTCTCGAACCTTCCCAAAGACAAACCAATCAACCCAAAGTAAAAAATAATAAATACACATAGCGAAAATATTAAATAGAGTAACAAGGCTCAAATACGCAAAATAACCGAACGGGTCGTTATATTCTCACCCTCTTAAACAAACATGCACAACACCACTTATGTCATATGAATCTCCAATGGGTGTACGAGTGAAATACGCAGCAACATAATCTTGAATATGGATTGAAAGGTTTAAATTTCGTGAAATGTTCATGGGTTTGTAAAACCCATGAATCGTTCCTGTGGTTTGAACTTATAAATATTAGAACCTCATGAATTATTTATACGGTTTGAAACTGGATTTTTACTTGTCAAAACTTCGAACTCCAATACTGTCATGACCCAAAACAAATCCTAACTTGTTGTGATAGCGCCTATCTAAATACTAGGCAAGTCAACAATATCAATAACCCACGATTTGCTTTAAGTTTGAAAACATAATGTTTTAATATAATACCAAAAATATTGCAAATCCCGATACAAACACTCCCAAAACTTGGAGCCACCGAGTACATGAGCATATATACATTACAAGTCTGGAAAACATGGTCTATAATAATCTGAGACTAAATACAATAAACAAAAGGATAGGAAAGGTGAGAGAGTCTGCGAAACATGGCAACTACCTCTGAATCTCCGAAAAATCAATTGTGTGAAAGAATCAACACCCACTGTATCCGGGATCATCTGGGTCTGCACACGAATTGCAGGGTATAGTATGAGTACAACCAACACAGCAAGTAACAATAATAAATAAAGAACTGAAAGTAGTGATGAACTTCACAGCTAAGTCCAAGTACAATACTTTCCAACATGAAAAGGTAGGCATGCTTTCAAGTTCCACATTTAAAACTGCACAGCAATTTCATATCAAATTTGACTGAAACTGAAAAAATATCTTTTAGAGTTTTCCAAAATCGTGAAATATGACAGCGAAAATGCAACAATAATGGAATCAATGCATCCTCTCAGAGTAACAATCACTCAGTCCTCCCATTCACTCCATCCTCACAGTCACTCATTCCTCCCAATCGCTCAGCACTCGACACTCGGCACTTGCACTCAGTAGGTACCTGCGCTCATTGGGGGTGTGTACAGACTTCGGAGGGGCTCCTTCAGCCCAAGAGCTATAACAAACCAATCATGGTAGTCTGATTCCATAAATATCCTCACAATTAGGCCCTCGGCCTCACTCAGTCATCAACCTTTCCAGTCTCTCGGGTTCTCAGAAATCATGATAAGCAACCCAACAATAATGATATGATGTATCAATAATGAACAAGAGAGACTGAGATGTAATATGCAAGTAAAACCGTGACTGAGTACAAAATGGTAATTTAACAGATAATTCAACATTTACATGACCTCTGTGGGTCCCAATAGTGTCAAACACATGGTTTAAACATGATTTATAGTTCAATTTCCCTAATACATGGAAAAATGTACGGGTAGCAACAATTTATTCAACAACACAATGGAATTGACCAAGTCACAATTCCTACGGTGCACGCCCACACGCCCGTCAGCTAGTATGTGCGTAACCTCAAAACCAATCACATAACACATAATCCGGGGTTTCATACCCTCAGGACCAAATTTAGAACTATTACTTACCTCAAACCGTGTAATTCTTTATTCTGTTATGCCCTTGCCTTGTGAATTGGCCTCCAAATGCCTCGAATCTAGCTACAATTAATCTGATTCAGTCAATAAAAAATATTAGAATTAATTCCATAAGAAAATATTAATTTTCCAACAAAATCTGAAATTTAACTAAAAATTGCCTGTGGGACCCACTTCTCGGAACCTGACAAAAGTTATAAAATTCGAAAAGCCCATTCAACCACGAGTCTAACCATAATAATTTTACCAAAATCCGACCTCAACTCGACCTCCAAACCTCAAATCTTATTTTCAAATCCCTAGGTTCAAATCTCTGATTTACACCACAAAAACATGTAATCTAGTCGTATTATTCGATGATAATTCAATATATGGAGTAGATATGATCATAAGTGACTTATCTCAAGATTTCTCGCTCAAAAATCGCCTCACCCGCTTTGGAAATGTCTAAAATGACAAAATTTCTCGGACCCTTATGTTTTTTGTATACTGCCTAGTGCTTTCGCATTTGCATCTCATTAAGCCGCTTCTGCGATTCCTTCTTCTGCGGCCAAGCAGCCGCTTCTGCGGCTATTCACGCTTCTGCGGACTCGCTTCTTCTAAGAAGTTGTCCGCTTCTGCGACTTTGCCCAGCTCCCCTTGCTTATGCTTCAGCAACTTTAGAGTCGCTTCTTCGGACTCGCTTCTGCGAGTTTCCGTCCGCTTCTGCGGACTCGCTTCTGTGATTTTCCGTCCGCTTCCGCGGACCTTACACACCTACAATGCCCATAGCACTTCTGCAAGCTTGCACATGCGAGCCAAATTCCGCAGCTACGATTGCACCAGAAGGCAGAAACTTCAGAATTCTTCTAAGTCCGAATTTGATCCGTTAACCACCCGAAACTCACTCGAGTCCCCCTGGACCTCAACAAAATATACCAACAAGTCCTAAAATACCATACGAACTTAGTCAACTTTTCAAATCATATCAAACAACGCTAAAAACATGAATCACATATAGATTCAAGCCTAATGAACTTTGAAACTTCCAATTTCTACAAACGACGCCGGTACCTATCAAATCACGTACGGTTGACCTCAAATTGTGCACACAAGTCATAAATGAAATAACAGACCTATTCAAATATCCAAAATTGGATTCTGACCGTGATATCAAAAAGTTAAACCCCGACCAAACTTCTCAAAAATTTGACTTTCGCCATTTCAAACCTAATTCAACTACGGACCTCCAAATAATTTTCCGGACACGCTCCTAAGTCCAAATTACCATATAGAGCTATTGGAATCATTAGAATTCAAATCCAAGATCGTTTACACATAAGTCAACATCTAGTCAACTTTTCTCACTTAAATTTTCAATTATGAGACTAAGTGTCTCATTTTACTCTGAAATCCTTCCGGACCCGAACCAACTAACTTGGTAAGTCATAAAACAACTGTAAAGCATAAATTGAGTATTAAATGGGGGAACGAGATTATAATACTCAAAATGACCGGCCGGGTCGTTACATTCTCTCCTTCTTAAACAAACGTTCATCCTCGAACGAGTTTAGAATCATACCTGGATTCTTAAATAGGTGTGGATATTTGCTCCGCATCTCCTTCTCAATCTCCCAAGTAGCTTCTCCGACTGGCTGGACTCTCCATTGTACCTTCACTGATGCAATGTTCTTTGGCCTCAGCTTTCGAACTTGCCGATCTAAAATGGCCACAGGCTCCACATCATAAGTCACATTACCGTCCAACTGCACTGTACTAAAATCCAAAATATGAGACGATTCCCCAACATACTTTCGGAGCATGGATACATGGAACACTGGATGGACACTTGATAGACTAGGTGGCAAAGCAAGTTCATAAACCACCTCTCCAAGTTTCTTAAGTATCTCAAAAGGCCCAATATACCGAGGGCTCAACTTGCCCTTCTTTTCGAACCTCAACACATCCTTCATGGGTGAAATCTTGAGAATAACCTTCCCCCCAACCATATAAACAACATCACGGACCTTTCTATCGGCATAACTCTTCTGTCTAGAGTGCGTCGTGCGAAGCCGTTCCTGAATCACTTTGACCTTCTTTAAAGCATCCTGAACCAAGTCAGTACCGAATAGCCTAGCCTCACCCAACACAAACTAACCCACCGGAGACCGACACCGTCTCCCATATAAATCCACATACAGAGCCATCTGAATGCTCGATTGGTAGCTGTTATTGTAAGCAAACTCTACGAGTGGTAAAAATGGATCCCTAGAACCCCCAAAATCAATGATACAAGCGCGTAACATATCCTCTAATATCTGAATAGTGCGCTCGGACTATCCGTCCGTCTGAGGGTGGAAGGATGTACTCAACTGAACCCATGTGCCTAATTCTCATTGCACGACTCTCCAAAACTGTGATGTAAACTGCGTGCCCCGATCTGAAATGATAGACACTGGCATACCATGTAGGCAAATAATCTTGCAGATATAAATCTCACCCAACCGCTTTGAAGAATAATTAGTACTAACTGGAATAAAATGCGCGGACTTGGTCAACCGATCTACAATCACCCAAACAACATCAAACTTCCTCAATGTCTGTGGAAGCCCAACTACGAAAGCCACGGTAATACGCTCCCATTTCCACTTCAGAATTTCAAGTCTCTGAAGTAATCCTCCTGGTTTCGGATGCTCATACTTTACATGTTGACAATTTAAACACCGAGCTACAAATCCAATTACATATTTCTTCATTCGCCTCCACCAATAGTATTGCCTCAAATCCTGATACATTTTCGCGGCACCTGGATGAATGGAGTACCGTGAACTGTGAGCTTCCTGATGAATCAACTCACACAAACCATCTATATTAGGCACACATATCCTGCCCTGCATTCGTAATACACCGTCATCCCCAATAGTGACTTCCTTGGCATCACCGTGCTGAACCGTGTCCTTAAGGACAAGCAAATGAGGGTTATCATACTGACATTCTCTGATATGATCATAAAGAGAAGACTGAGAAACCACATCCAAGGCCTGAACATCTAAGGCTAAAGGCCTCTCTATTGCTGGTAAGTATGATAAGCTTCCTAAACTCTCCGCCTTACGACTCAAGGCATCGGCCACCACATTGGCCTTTCCGGGATGATAGAGAATTATGATGTCATAATCCTTAAGCAACACCAGCCACCTCCACTACCACAAATTAAAATCCTTCTGTTTAAACAAATGTTGTAGACTTTGGTGATCAGTATAAACCTCGCAATGGACACCGTGCAAATAAAGCCGACAAATCTTCAAGGCATGAACAATAGCTGCTAACTCAAGGTCGTGGACCGGATAATTCTTCTCATGTACCTTTAACTGTCTGGACGCATAGGCAATCACCCTACAGTCTTGCATCAGCACTGCCCCGAGACCAATACGTGATGCATCACAATGCATAGTATAAGACTCTGAACCTGTAGGAAACACCAATACTGGGGTTGTAGTCAAAGATATATTGAGCTCCTGAAAGCTCTCTTCACACTCATCCGACCACCTGATCGGGGCACCTTTCTGGGTCAATTTAGTCAAAGGTGTTGCAATAGATAAGAAACTCTCCACAAAGCAACGATAATAATAGGCCAAGCCGAGAAAACTTCGAATCTCAGTAGATGAGATGACCTGGTCCAACTCTGAACTGTCTCTATTTTCTTCGGATCCACCTTAATTCCTTCACTGGATACTATATGTCCCAAGAATGCCACCGAACTAATCCAGAACTCACACTTAGAGAATTTGGCATAAAGCCTATCCTCTCTCAGCCTCTATAATACAATACCCAAGTGTTGTGCATGCTCTTCCTAGCTACGTGAGTACACCGGGATATTATCAATAAATACTACGACAAATAAAACAAGATATGGTTGGAATACACTATTCATCAAGTGCATAAATGTTGCTGGGGTGTTGGTCATCCCAAAAGACATCACGAGAAATTCATAGTGGCCATAACGAGTCCTGAATGCCGTCTTTAGAATATCCAAATCCCGAATTTTAAACTAGTGATACCCAAATCACAAATCAATTTTAGAGAACACCCTCGCTCCCTGAAGCTGGTCAAATAAGTCATCAATAAGCGGCAAGGGATATTTATTCTTAATTGTAATTTTGTTCAACTGCCTATAATCGATGCACATCCACATAGTACCATCTTTATTTTTCAAAAACAGATTTGGTGCACCCCAAGGTGACTCACTAGGATTAATAAAACCCTTTTCAAGGAGTTCCTAAAGTTGCTTTTTCAATTCTTTCAACTCAGTTGGTGCCATACGATACAGAGGAATAGAAATAGGTTGAGTGCCCGACACCAAGTCAATACCAAAATCAATATCCCTGTTGGGTGGCATACCTGGCAGGTCTGCAGGAAATACATCCGAAAAGTCTCGCACTACCGGTACTGAATCAATAGGAGGAGTACCTACATCAAAATCCCTCACAAAGGCCAAATATGACAAACATCCCTTCCCAACCATACGGTGGGTCTTCATTCAACCTTTGGCAACCCCGGCATTGTCAACGTCATGGTTTTTGCGTGACAATCCAGAATAGCATGACATGGAGACAAACAACCCATACCAAGGATTACGTCGAAATCAACCATACTGAGCAATAAAAGATCAACTCTGGTATCTAGTTCCCCAATAGTTACCACACACGACTGATACACACGACCCATAATAATAGTATTGACCACCGGCGTAGATACACGAACAGGTGAAATTAAAGACTTATGGAGCATATCCAGATAATGAGCAAAGTACGATGATACATACGAATAAGTGGAACCAGGGTCAAATAATATAGAAGCCTCCTTGTGGCACACTGAAACAATACCTATGATCACAACATCTGAAGCAACAACATCTGGTCTGGCAGGAAAAACATAGAATCGGGCATGACCTCCATCTGATCGGCCTCCCCTTCTTGGGTGACCCCTAGCTGACTGACCCCCATCCCGAGATGGCTGGGCGGGTGGTGAAGTACTGGTGCTGAAGTCGTAGTCTGACTCTTCTGCTCTACTGGGCCTCCTGGGTGACGAGGACACTGCCTCCACATATGCCCAAACACCCCGTACTCAAAGCAGCTCCCCGGTACTGGTGGTGGTACAGACTGAATCGGGCCCCGAGAACCAGAATAACTGCTAGAAGCACTCGGTGCAAATAAACCCTGAACTGAAGGGGAACGTGATGAACTCTGGGCTGGAAGGGAACCGAGAGATGGCTAACCCTGATGAGAACTGTATGAACCATGGCTGGATGATGCATCACGGTGAACTGGATGACCCGCCTGAGCGTGTCTGTAAGAACGACCCCTACCGCAGTAAAACTGACCTCCTAAAGGAACACCGTTGAAACCTCCCGGTCCACGAGGCCTCTTGGCCTCCCTCTATCCACGTTCCTGGCTATGGACCATATCTATCTGCCAAGCAATATCAACTACCTCATCAAAAGTAGCACCAGATACCTTCTCCCGAGTCATAAGTAACCGTAGCGGATATGTGAAGCCATCAATGAACATCCTAATCCTCTCTCTATCAGTGGGAATCAACCAAACTGCGTGACGAGCCAACTCAGAAAATATCATCTCGTACTGCATCACAGACATGCCATCCTGACGTAACTACTCAAATTGTTTGCGCATCTCCTCTCTAAGAGACTGCCGCACAAACTTCTCCAAAAAGGAAATGGAGAACTCCTGCTATGTAAGTGGTACTGCACCGACCGGACAGCGCCTCTCATAAACCTCCCACCAACTGAAGGCAGCCCCAGAAAACTGAAAAGTGGTGAATGAGACCCCACTGGTCTCCAGAATACCCGTCGTCCGAAGCATCCGCTGGCACTTATCCAGAAAACCCTGAGCATCCTCTGACTTAGCACTGCTAAATGATGGAGGTTGAAGCCTCCCAAATCTCTCAAGTCTCCTCTGCTCATCATTTGCCATAACGGGGACTACCGGGGCTTGAGAAGCTGCAACTGGTTAGGCTGGTAGTGCCCCCGATATCTGAAGTCCCTGCACTACCTGATCTGGAGTACGGGCAATAGGGGTATGAGTACCTCCCCCGGCCTGAGAAGTGGCAGGTGCGGCCTGAGCCGAAACCACCTAAGCAAGGCCAATGCAAACTGTCAATATCTGGGCCAAAGCCTCCTGAAGGCTTGGAATAACAATGGGCACAACTGGTGCCTGAGCTAGTCCTGTCGGCTCAGCTATATCTAGAATCTTTTCCTGAGCTGGAGCAACTGGTAGTGCTACATGTGTTGCTCCAATTACTATTCGAGCTACATCTCGACCTCTACCTCGGTCCGGCCTCTACCACGACCCCAACCTCTCGCAGCCCTAACTGGTGGCTGACCGTCCGATCCGGTAGTACGCGTCCTTACTATATGTGAGATAATAGAATAACATAAATTTAGTTTCCGAAATCAACAAATTCGCACGACAAAATACAAGAAGGTGAAACTTTCCTAAGGTTTCGACAACCTCTCGAAGATAAGAACATACGTCTCTGTACCGATCCGCAAGAAGATACTAAACCTTCTCATGACTTGTGAGACCTATGTAATCTAGGCTCTAATAAGAACTTGTCATGACCCAAACAGATCCTAACTTGTCTTGATGGTGCCTATCTCAATACTAGGCAAACCGACAACATCAATCACCTACAATTTCCTTTAAGTTTGAAAACATAATGTTTTAATATAATACCAAAAATATCGCAAATCCCGATACAAACACTTTCAAAACCTGGAGTCACTGAGTACATGATCATCTATACATTACAAGTCTGGAAAATATGGTCTATAATAATATGAGACCAAATACAATAAAAAGGATAGGGAAGGAGAGACAAGGTCTTCGAAACATGGCACCTACCTCTAAATCTTCGAAAAATCAACTGTGTGAAAGAATCAACACCCAATATATCCGGGATCATCTGGATCTGCACACGAAGTATAGGGTGTAGTATTAGTACAACCAACTCAGCAAGTAACAATAATAAATAAATAACTGAAAGCAGTGACGAGCTTCATATCTAAGTCCAAGTACAATACTTTCCAACATGAAAAGGTAGGCATGCTTTCAAGTTCGACATTTAAAACTCCACAGCAATTTCATATCAAATTTGACTGAAACATAAATAATGTCTTTCAGAGTTTTCCAAAACAGTGAAATATGACAGCTGAAATGCAACAATAATGAAATCAATGCATCCTCTCAGAGTAACAGTCATTCAGCCCTCCCATTCACTCCAACCTCAGCCACTCTTTCCTCTCAGTCAGTCATTCCTCTCAATCGCTCTGCACTCGACACTCGCACTCAGTAGGTACCTGTGCTCATTGGGGGTGTGCACAGACTCCGTAGGGGATCCTTCAGCCCAAGTGCTATAACAAACCAATCATGGCATAAATCAATAAAACATACTGCGGTGTACAACCTAATTCCATAAATATCCTCACAATTAGGCCCTCAGCCTCACTCAGTCATCAACCTCTCCAGTCTCTTGGGCTCTTAAAAATCATGATAAGCAGCCCAACAACAATGATATGATGCATCAATAATGAACAAGAAAGACTGAGATGTAATATGCAAGTAAAACTGTGACTAAGTACAAAATAGTAATTTAACAGGTAATTCAACATGTACACGACCTCTGTGTGTCCCACCAGTGTCAAACACATGGTTTAAACATGATTTATAATTCAATTTCCCTAATACGTTGAAAAATGTACAGGTAGCAACAATTTATTCAATATCACAATGGAATTGACCAAGTCACAATTCCTACGGTGCACGCACATCACCTAGCATGTGCGTTACCTCAAAACCAATCATATAACACATAATCTGGGGTTTCATACCCTCAGAACCAAATTTAAAACTGTTACTTACCTCAAACCGCGTAATTCTTTATTCTGATATGCCTTTGCCTAGTGAATTGGCCTCCAAATTCCTCGAATCTAGCCACAAATAATCCGATTTAGTCAATAAAAATTATTGGAATTAATTCCATAAGAAAATACTTTTCCAACAAAATCTAAAATTAACTCAAAAATCGCTCGTGGGGACCATGTCTCGGAACCCAATAAAAGTTACAAAATCTGAAATCCCATTCAACCACGAGTCTAACCATACCAATATTACCAAAATCCGACCTCAATTCGACCTCCAAACCTCAAATCTTATTTTCAAATCCCTTAACTCAAATATTGCTCGTGGGGACCACGTCTCGGAACCCTATAAAAGTTACAAAATCTGAAAGCCCATTCAACCACGAGTCTAACCATACCAATATTAGCAAAATCCGACCTCAATTCGACCTCCAAACCTCAAATCTTATTGTCAAATCCCTAGGTTCAAATCCCTGATTTACTCCTAAAAAACATGTAATCTAGTCGGATTATTCGATGATAATTCAATATTATGGATTATAAATGATCACAAGTGACTTACCTCAAGATTTCCCATGAATTCTCGCTCAAACATCGCCTCACCCGCTTTGGAAATGTCTAAAATGATAATATTTCTCGGACCCTTCTGTTTTTTGTACACTGCCTAGTGCTTTCACACCTGCGGCTCATTAAGCTGCTTCTGCGGCCAAGAATCCGCTTATGCGGCTAATCACGCTTCTGCGGACTCGCTTCTATGAAGAAGTTGTCCGATTCTGCGATTTTGCCCAGCTCTCCTTGCCTCCGCTTCTGCGACTTTAGAGTCGCTTCTGCGGACTCGCTTCTGTAAGTTTCCTTCGGCTTCTGCGGACCTTACGCACCTGCGATGCCCATAGTGCTTCTACGAGCTCGCATCTGCTAGCCAAATCCCGCAGGTGCGATTGCACCAGAAGGCAGAAACTTCAGATTTCTTCTAAGTCCGAATTTGATCCGTAGCACCCGAAACTTACCCGAGGCCCCCGGGACCTCAACCAAATATACCAACAAGTCCTAAAATATCATACGAACTTAGTCGAGTCTTCAAATAACATCAAACAATGCTAAAAATATGAATCACACATAGATTCAAGCCTAATGAACTTTGAAACTTTCAATTTCTACAAACGACGCCGGAACCTATCAAATCACGTCCGATTGACCTCAAATTTTGCACACAATTCATAAATGGCATAACATACCTATTCAAATTTTCTGAATCAGATTACTACCCCGATATCAAAAAGTCAACCCCGGTGAAACTTCGCAAAATTTTGACTTTTGCCATTTCAAGCCTAATTTCACTACAGACCTCCAAATAATTTTTCGGACACGCTCCTAAATCCAAAATCACCATACAGAGCTATTGGAATCATCAGAATTCAAATCCGAGTTCGTTTACACATAAGTCAACATCCGATAAACTTTTTCAACTTAAGTTTTCAATTATGAGACTAAGTTTCTCATTTCACTCCGAAATTCTTCCAGACCCAAATCAACTAACTCGGTAAGTCATAAAATAACTGTAAAGCATAACCTGAGTAGTAAATGGGAGAACGTGGTTATAATACTCAAAACGATCGGTCGGGTCGTTACAAATACTGATTGCTGGAGTTGTTTTATATTTTATCTGTGGGCAAAAATATTAAATTACTCTCATTTAAACAGACTAATAGCTACTTTCTCAATACAATTTAAAAGCTGACTAAACTCTAATAGCTAACCCAAAAGGTGACGCCAATCAATTTCTAACAATATTTGTGTGATGACCCAAAAGGTCTTCTTTAAATTTAATAATTAATTATGTGTTCTAAGACCTCGAAAAACACAATGTGAAAAATTGATTAAAACGTGAAATAGAGCCTTAAAATTCAACTGAGTTGACTTTGGTCAATATTTTGAGAAAACAGACTCGGATCGGTGTTTTGACAGTTTCGGTAGGTCTGTTTTGTGATTTGGAACTTGGGCGTATGCCCGAAATTTAATTTGGAGGTCCCTAGCTTGAATTATCGCCAGTTGGCGAAAATTAGAAGCCTAAAGGTTTAAAGATTTCAAAGTTTAACCACAAATTGACTTTTGTTGATATCGGGGTCAGATTTGAGTTTTGAAAATTTTCATAAATCCGTTATGTCATTTATGACTTGTCTGTCGAATTTGGTGAGAAACGGAGTTGATTTGACGTGATTCGGACGTTCGGTTGTGAAAAAATAAATTCTAAAGTTTTCTTTAAAATTTCATTTGATTTGGCGTCCTATTCATAGTTCTAGGTGTTAAATTGGTGTTTTGATCATGCGAGCGAGTTCGTATGAGGTTATTGGACTTGTGTGCATATTTGGGTTGGAGCCCCGAGGGCTCGGGTGAATTTCGAATAGGCTACGAGTGGTTTGGAACTTAGAAAATCTGATTTTTACTTTGCTTCAGCTGTCATCTGGTTTCCTTCTATGTGATCGCGTGGCTACATCCGCGATCGCGAAGACTTAATGGCACTGATGAAAATTTAAACTATGCGATCGCATAGTAATGTCCGCGATCGCACAGTGGCTGCAAGTAAATCACCATGAACGCGAGGGTCAAGCCGTGTTCGCGTAGGAGAAATGAAGGCAGAAGCTCGGCACGACATTTGTGCTATGCGATCACATAAGGCAGTACGCGATCGCGTAAGGCTGAAAAAATATTCTCCGCGATTGCATAAGCCCTTCCGCGTTCACGTAGAACAAAGCTAGGCAGACTAAAAAAATGTACTTCGCGATCGCGAAGCATTGTACACGATCGCATAAGGTAAAACCTGGGCAAATAGAACTTAAGTTCTAGAAATGGGATTTCGCCCCATTTTCTATCATTTTCGATTTTGAGCTCGGGTAAGACGAATTTTGGGCGATTTTCACGGAAAAATATTGGGATAAGTGTTCCTTATCCTATATTGATTATATTTCATGATTCCATACTCTTTTACATCATGAATCCGTGAATTTATGGAAGAAAAATCAGATTTTTATAAAATCTTCCAAAAATGTAAAATGAAGATTTGAAAGCCAATCTGATGTCGGAATTCGATAATTTTTATATGGTTGAACTCGTATCAGAACGAGTGTTCGGATTTCGTAAGTTTTTTCGGGATTCGAGATGTGGGTCGCACTGATGATATTTTTGATAAATTTCGGATTTTAATCCGAAAAATTAGTAAATTCATATGGAATTAATTCCTAGGATTTGTATTAAATATATTGAATTGTTTATGACTAGATTTGAGGATTTCAGACACTAATTCGCGAGGCAAAGGTGTATTGAAAATTTGAATTTGGTTGCAAAGCGAGGTAAGTATCGTGGTTAATCTTGACTTGAGGGAATAGAATCCTTGAATTATTTGCTACGTGAATTTCATGTGTAATGATGTATAGGCAAGGTGACGAGTGCCTATACTTTGTCAAATTAATTGTTTGCTTAATTATTTAAATATCTTAAATTATTTTAAGACATGAATTAATTGTTATAATAACTGTTTCTCTCTTATTCCTTGTCAAATATTAATTCTTGAATTCCTGCAATAATTTTTAAATGCTTATTTGATTTATGTGTCTTAATTGCTACTTGACATTTAACATATTAAAAATTAAATTGCCTATTTTCTCCCTAATTTTCACAATTAATTTCTACTTGTCATTGTTTGTTTCATAAATAAATTATAATTATTGTATGCCTTGATGTTTAATAGTTTTTCATTGAACGTGGTATTTATTGGTGTATGTTTATTATATTTAAGAATGGTTAAAATATATTGGGGGATCGGGTTGCACACCGCAACAGACTTATTTAAAAGTTTATATTGGGGGATCGGGTTGCATGCTGCAACAGAGTTGAAAGTTTATATTGGGGGATCGGGTTGCACGCCGCAACCGATTTATTTAAAGTTTATATTGTTGGAGCAGGTTGTACGCCGCAACGGAAATTGATTGAAATAATAATTGGTTATGACTGCCGAGTTGACTTCAACTGTAAAAATGAGTTACCTGATTTATTTCTATTATTGTTGTTGTTATTATTATTGCGTACGGGTTAATATAAGTGACTTGCCTTAGCCTCGTCATTATTTCGTCAAGGTTAGGCTTGGCACTTACCAGTACATGGGGTCGGTTGTACTGATACTACACTCTGCACTTCTTGTGCAGATTTTGGAGTTGATCCCAGCAGTGTACTGTAGATTTGCCCGAATACAGCTACCAGTGGAGAATTGAGGTATAACTGCACATCATTCGGAGTTCTGAAGTCCCCTTCTATCTTATCTCAGCTGTGTATTATATTTCAAACAAGTTGAATTTATTTCAGATCTTTGTTTGTATCATTCTAGAAACGCGTGCACTTGTAACTCCAGTTCTTGGATGGTATTTAGACATCGCGATTATTATGAATTATTCACTTTATTTTAAACTTTATTTTCGCATTTGTTTCTTTGTTGCTAATTAATTTAAAATTTTGTTAAAATGACAAATTATATTCTAACGTTGACTTGCCTAACAAGTGAAATCTTAGGCTCCATCATGACCTCAAGGGTGAGAATTTCGAGTCGTGACAATTTGGATTGACGCTGCTAATATATTCACCAAAGGATCCTAGATTTGAAACTCAAGATCCTAAAAATATCTTAGATTAAATCCCAGCAATCAATTTGAGCAAGAATCAAGGACTCATCAAGAACCATTGTGTATTTTTCAAATTTCTGAAAATTATTTACATTGGTGCTTTCAATTTCTTACGCAAATCTACCAAAATCAGTGATAAACTTGTGGTTTGTTTAATATTTGATATAGTCATAATAATAAAAGAAAAGTCTTTTAAAAAATCACTTTGAGTTGGACGGGTTGGTTATCACTCATTGTGAAGTCCAAATTGACTCGTCATCTATGACCCAAGCAAGTAAAAATTTCACGCCACTTTTTTTATTTGTACACTTCTATTTAACTTGTGTGCAAACAAAACTGATATGTGACAGTCGAAAATGGGCAACGAAAAAACGAATAAATTATCTGACCCGATTCATATTTAATACGAATAAAAAATAGGCTAATCGATGAATAATATGAGTAATCATATTATCCATGACTTCTTGAATATGATCACTTTTGGGAGAATTACTACTTTCCAAAACTTGAAGAACCCCCAATTTGAAGGTTTATAAATGTAAAAGTTAAACTTATTAGTTATCAATTTTCTAAATGGATAATGTGGTTCTTATTCAAATTTGATCCGTTTTAAAAAAATTTATTATCCAACCCATTTTAAATGGTTAATTATTTTCTTTTAACCATTTTTACACCACTATATCTATTTTTTTTAAATTATTTAACTTGTACCTAATTTTAATAAACTTCAAACAAAATATAGTCTCCTCCTCCGCTACCTCTCTCTTCTTTTCCTTTTCTTCTTCTTTTTCTCCTTTCTTCTCCTTGCAAGAAGCTTTACTGCAAGAAAGCTTCTTTAACGTGAAGTTTTAAATGGTGAGTGAAACTAATGTTAGATTTGTTGTTATTTAACAAGAATAACTTCAAAGCACTGACAAATCACCATTGTTACAAAATAGGTTTATTAGATTCGTTGTTATTTTGACAAATTGATGATTGTGCTTATTTTTTATGATACTTTGAAACTTATGTTTCAAATTTGAGCTCATATAAAGTAAATATAGGCGTCAAATCGTGTGTTAGATTGTTGATTCGAATAACAAATTCATGTTTATGGGAAAAAAATTCAGCTTAATATCTTAACTTTAGAAGAAAACGTAAGTGCATATATATCAATAATTGGCTGCACTTAAGTAGTGCATATATTGATAATTGGCTGCACTTAAGTTCAGATGCGTACGTCTTAAGTGGAATTTTTGTACATTTTTTACAAGTATTTAAGACGTATATGTTTATAGTACAATCAATTATTTGTATGCACTTAAGACGTTTTCGTCTGAAGTTCCCAACTAAGACAAAATTTGTAACTTAATAAGTGGATTATGCTACTTCAGTTACGTACATCTGAACTAGTGTCCGAAGTAGTAAAATTACAAAAAGAATTTGGACTTAAGGTACAACTTAATCGGTGGATCCAAAATTAGTTATTTGTGCACTCCCCCAAGTGAAATACACAAATAGCTTTTGAAATAGATGATCTTGAAATTTTTGTCCTTGCTTGATATTGGCGTAATTTCAAGTTTAACAAGTATTTCTCTTGCTTGCCCACGAGAACACTTCTAACTTTTGACCTTAAAATTTTATATATGCCGGCTAGGGTTAAAAGGACCACCCAAAAAGTGTTATATTTCTCCAATTTTATGAAATATTATAGCATTATAATTTGCCGACAACCCTAGCTAGCAGCAATCTTATGAACCGACTTTTCGTTTTGTTTTGCCAGTAGCGCCAAAAGCTTCAATATTCTACCGTTGAAAATGGGCAACAACAGTATCAATCGCCAATCGCCATCAAGTTACGTCTATAATATTAAGTGCTCGTACCGAAGTGTAATTTGTTTAAATTATCAATCCATTGGTGGTGGTGGTACTTTACTACTAATTTATATCAAATCATTTTATTTGTATTATTTCTTTCGATGAAGTATGACGCAGCACTTGTAATACTAATGATTTATAAAAATGGTCCCTTTATGTTTAGGTTATGTTTAAAGTAATTCTTTAAAAACTATTCTTGAACAGTCTTGGTACTTTAAGTTTACAAAAAGTAATACTTTTATTTTTCATAATATTTAACAAACTCTATCGGGCAGATTAGTCGAAATTGTGAAAAAAAGGATTTAGCAAGTAACACTAGGAAAGTCTCATCAAATTTCAATAACTACAATACAAAACTACACTAGACACAAAAAAAATATAGATCAAAAATCCAAAAAAAAAATTGCATTTCATAAAATTGCACAAAACCCTAGAAATAGACCAAAAATAGAAGACATTTTTAAAACTGTACCTCCAAATGTGAGTTCCGGGTAAATTATTTTTGTTTCATAGTTCGTGTCAAAGACAAAATTTGTTAACTATTTGACAATAAGAAAAAATGCTAAGTTAAATAATAAAAAATGCTCGAGAGTATATTTCAAGGACTATTTTGAACCTACTCCAAACATAAGAGATCATCTTTGTTATTTTCTCAAGTTTGTATTGAAGGTTCAAATTTCAAGTGTTATATTTGAGATACGAGATTGCAAAACGACAATCTTAATATAGGTGATTAATTATGATATGGACAAATTTTTGCGTCCTATCCGTGATCGACCAACTACCAATAATTTTCACATGCTCAAGGGTTTCAAGTGCGTCGTTATGTTCTGAAATTGTAGCTACTTGGATATATTCCATCAAATCTGAAATTGTCCCACGGAAAGATTGTGTAAGAGTGGTATGTAGTCACTTAATTGAGTGAAGATTGAAATCAAGTATGAAGATTGTGGCGATATATTGCTAATTGGAGAATTAATGCCTGGAGGGCGCTCGGTTCATTTGGTTATGGACTGCGGAAGTTTGTTCCGGTTATGATGGTTGTTCTTGTGTGTTATGGGAAAAAATGATCATTATGGATCCTTGAAGGATTATTAGCCTAGTATGGTGCGATCAGAATCGGCTTGAGGTCTGTGGATGGATTTAAATATAAATATGAGCTCTATATCAGGCTGGATGTGTTCATTCAGCATAGCACTCCTTATGGAGGAGTATTCAGACGTTGGATGTCGTTTCGTCGTCGGCTATTTCATGTAATACTATATTGTGCCGTGTGAGTTGTGAAATGGATTGATAAATTTCTTATGTGTTGAGGTTCGCGTAGCGATGGTGCTATGTGAGCAGGATGGCTCTCGAAATTTAAATTCATATATCGTACCTTAGTTGTGCTTGGGTTTTGTAGCGTATGGCGATGTTGGTCCTCCCAGGGTTGGTATCATGCACTTAGCGTGCTTGTGTCTGATATTCGAATATTTTACAGTAATGAGCATTCTAGCTCGGTAAGTATTTCCTTATAGATTCTTTTTGTGCATATCGGATGGCACGCTGCCACTGGTATGTTGTTTGGATCGGGTTGCATGCCGCAACAGTGTGATGTTGAGTACAGTCCCCTATATTCTATTTTGTGTATGTTGTGTCCCATTTTCTGAGGAAGGTTCATGACAAATTTTCAGTTGTTTAATCAGTCACGTGGGTTGAGTAATCCTTTCCAGAGTTCGTTATTTTTTCTTATGTATCGCAATCGAGTATGTAGCTTATTAGCTCATTGTGGCGTCATATGAGGCTTTTTGATCGTGTTTGAGGTGGCTTATTGCCTGAATAGCTTATACTAGGTGAGACGAGATTATTGGATCCGGGATCAGTGCGATCGGATTATATGAAGTATAATAAAGAGCAAATATCATTATTTGGTCCATAATGAGGCAATGGTTCTGGTCTGAAAGAGAAACTCAATAATTTGTTGACATGACAGTTGGTTATGAAATTTGACACATTTCTTCCATCGAGGAAGCATGTCAAGAGTTGGAACATGACTTATATGTATCATGAGGTATGTTGTGAACATCATATTCGTGGAATTTCGGCTATTGTTATCGGAGGGTGTTATTATGGTCATGTGAATGGTGCAGTGCATCGTCTAAATTCAACAAAGGTATGCAATCTAGTATTGGGGCATCGTGTAGTGATTGATACGGTATTCGTAGGTTGGAAATAGGTATGGTGGAGAATTCTGGATGTTAGAATTGGGCTCTAAGGCTTAATTGCCTAAATAAGGGGGAGAATCGTCAAATTTACTCAAGCTAATATGCTCAATTGGGTGTGGTAGCATGAGTAGGTGCTCGAAGTGTTAAATAGTGATTTTGGACAACTCCGGAATAGTCCTTAGCATGTTCGAAGACGAACGTATATTGAAGTGGGAGAGAATGTAACGACCCAACCGGTCGTTTCGACTTTTAGAACCTCGTTTCCCTAAATAAGACTCTCCGTATGTGCCTTTACTAATTTATGACTTGGGGGATGGTTGGTTCGGAATTTGAAAGTGATCGGGTTGAAATCAGAAAAATTGGTTTCTTAGTTTGGATTTAAAAGGGAATATTTGACTTCGGTCAATATTTTGAGAAAACGAACTCAGAATCTAGATTTGAAGGTTCCAATAGGTTCGTATGATGATTTTGGACTTAGGCGTATGTCCGAATCGAGTTTTGGATGACCCGGGAGCGTTTCGACACCTATTGTGGAAGTTGATATTTTGGAAGAATTTCATAAATTTGGGTCGAAGTACATTTCAATGATATCGATGTATGTTTGATATTCCGAGTCTGGGAATAGCTCCGTATGATGATTCTGGTATTAGGAGCGCGTCTGAAAGTGGATTCGGAGGTCCGTAGATCATTTTGGAGTCATTTGGCGAAAGTTAAATTTTTGGATAATTTTGGAAGTTTGACTGGGGAGTTGACTTTTTGATACCGGAACTCAGTTCTAAAATTTTTTATATCTCCGTTATGTTAATTATGACTTGTGTGTAAAATTTGAGGACAATCAGACGTGATTTGATAGGTTTCAACATCGATTGTAGAAGTTGAAGTTTTAAAGTTCATTAGGCTTGGAATGTGGTGCGATTCATGAATTAGACGTTGTTTGATATGATTTGAAGGCTCGACTAAGTTCGTAATATATTTTGGAACGTGTTGGTATAATTGGTTAAGGCCCCGAGGGCCTCCAGGTGGATTCCGGGTGTTTAACGGATCGAATTTGAAATTTGAAAAAGAGTTGAGGCAGTTGATATCTGGTGTGATCGCAGGTGCGAAAAATCCATCGCATGCGCGAAGAATTTTTCCACGGGTGCGAAGCCACGGGCGCGAAGGATTTTGCCGCGGTTACGATGATCGCTGGGCAGTGAGTGTTTAAAGCGGGGATTTGAGCATTTTTTTTATTTCTTCATTCTTGGATGATCTTGGAAGCTTCTTGAGAGGACAATTCACCTAGCAACTTGGAGGTAAGTTAATTCACTCCAATTGCAAGTTAAATGCATGGTTTATATATGGATTTAAACATGAAAATTTGTAAAATTTGAAGTTTTGAAGGAAAACCTAGAAAATTGGTATTTTTGATTCTTCACCACGAAAATGGTTATGGAATTGGATGAAAATTATATATTTGAGTTCTTGAGATTATGGGTAACGATTCCCTCCAAATATTTTCGAAATCCGGGCGCATGAGCCCGAGGTGAATTTTAGGACTTTTACCATTTTGGATAGGGTAATTTATTTAATAGATAAATTTTGAAATATTGAACGTGTATTAATTATTTTATATAACTATTGGATAGTTCGGATTTTTCGGCAATGAATTGAGAATTTAACGCGACGTGGTGATCGAAAAGTGGACTTTGAGACAAGGTAAGTCTCTTGTCTAATCTTGTGAGGGGGAATTTACCCCACGGGTGATTAAATTAATATTCGTTGCTAAATGTGGGGGTTACATACGCATGAGGTGATGAGAGTCCGTACTAGCTACTACTAATGCTAAAGTCCGGGTAGTTTAGGACTCAAAGCATGAATTACTTGTGTAAATTGTATCTTTTATTTAATTTAATTATTTGATATATATTGTGAATTGTTAGGGAAAGATATAAAAAGATGAAAATCTCATATGCTTAATTTTCTATTTAAAATTTATTAATTGTTAAAAGATATTGTTCATCCTTTCGAATTGATCTTATAATAAATATACTCTCCTTCCGGAGGTACATAAGAAAATGTTCTCTTTTCTTGTGGAGCGAGCCGAACCCCTCGGCAGGATAGATGCATCTATGGATCATGTCACACATCCCTCGGCAGTGTACACGATACTCTGGATTGGGTCGTACGACCTCGGCAGAAATCGTGCCTAATAATAATAATTACACGATATTTTGATAATTTATTGCAACTTGTGAAGCTAATTGATAAATTGGAAATTATTGAAATTTAAAGAATTAATTATTTCTCCTTGTTAAGGAAATTATTGTTATTCCTGTAAATGTGGCTAATTGATAAATTAAAAATTTATGGGAATTGAAGAAGTTTAATTATTTCTGCTAGTTAAAGAAAATCATTGTAAATTCGATAAATCATGTCAATCTAGATATTGCTATTTTTATTTTATTTATTATTATTGACCATTAGTGAGTGTCAAAGTCGTACATCTCGTCTCTACCTCTTCGAGATTAGGCTTGATACTTATTGGGTGCACGTTGTTTACGTACTCATGCTACATTTGCTACACATTTTTATTGTGCAGGTACATATATGTCTAGCAGCCTTGTAGGCGTAGAGGTGTGGTTAAAATGCGGGAACTTAGGTGAGCTGCATACTATATTATGATCCGTAGCCACAGAGTCTCTTTCAGAGTTATTTATATTTTTTCTGTCTAATTTGTATTCCAAACAGATATTGTATTTTATTTTAACTCCCTAGTAAATGCTCATGCACTTGTGACACCGGATTTTGGGAGTAGTTATGGGTTATTCTTTATTGAATCTGTTAAAAGTATTATTATTATTTACTTTATAATTCTCATTCTTTACTTGTTAAGCTGAAGGAAAATATGATTTCAAAATATAAAAAAATAAAAACCCAATTGAGTATTTATTGTTAGCTTGCCTATAGTGATGTCCGGCGCCATCACGACCTTAATGAATTTTGGGTCTTGACAGAATGTCTCCTTCACAAAGAGAATCATATCATAATAATTGTCATGTTCAAAATCATCACAAGCAAAATAATTTCTTGCTTTAATTTTGCTTTTAATAACTTTCATAAGGCTTGACAAAATATATTTTTGGCATATCACATGTATGCGACCAATGATATATTCATGTAACTACACATTAATATTCATTATCTTTCTTTGTCTCAAATCTCCCTTAGAGGTGAGTTATCGTATTTATCCAACCATGCACAAGTATATTATTATGCATAATCTTTATCACATATATATTTTCACATTCACTTTCAGGAATGAGTATGCATTCTCAATGTTTATCACAAGTCACATTCTATTCAAAGAATGGAGTATAATCATACAATGTGCTTTATTTTTTATTTTTTTCATATCAATTTGATGGTAAACATTGTCTTGTTCTCCCATTTTATAATTACCATAGTGATAACTATTATTATTTTGGCCTTTCACATGCCCACATTCGTTGGTCAACCACTTGTCTTTATTTAGACTTATCATGCACTGCTATCACATTCACTTCAAGAATGGAGCAAATCAAGTGGGACAAGCTTCATGTTTTTTCATGAAAATACATTATTTTTCTTTAGTTATTATTATTATTATTATTATTATTATTATTATTATTATTATTATTATTATTATTATTATTATTATTATGATCAATATGGTGCATTAGTACTCAAACCCAATGTCTTACCCATATAAAGGCATGCTGGGTCATAATGCGCTGGAACTTGAATCCAACATCTTTTCATCAACATAGTGTGTTGGGACTTGAATCCATCGTCTTTCCCTCAATCTTTGGCATAATAAGCCAAAATTCACTAGGACTCACACTCGAGCCTTTAAAATATTATTACTTCATAATTATAGGCATATGTAAATTAACTTTGAAGAAGACATATATAACTATTTCAATTTTGAAACAGTTCCTCTGCAACAAAATTGCTAGTTAGGATATATGCCAATTTTTTTATTTTTTTAAAAATGATACAATCAATTTTACATTTTAATAAATTAATTAGGGGAAAGGTGCAGATAACCTATAACCACTTATATTTCAAAGACTATAAGAACTTTATCAAAAAAACTCCAATACGGAGGAATGCGCCTTATATTTCCAGCAAAAATATTTAAGGCTTAATGCATAACCGTGACTATTATAAATTATAACTATAATGAGTTTATATTGATTGTATATTCGAATGCCAAATTTGCAAGGTACTGTAAAATCGCCTACATATTTGATAATTTTGCTTTCAATGAAATACATCATGTGATGGTAAAAATATTATTACTAAATTACCTTAATAATTATCTATCATAGTATGTAAAAGGTCAGAACATATATATACGTTAGAATATTATCTTTGTCCTATAAGAGATGTAGCAAATATATATATATATATATATATATATATATCTATACGCTGGAATATTATCTTTGCCCTATAAGAGATGTAACAAATAAAAATATACATTTTCAGTTCTTTATTTCACTTGATACAATTGAAAAATAAATATTTTAACTAAACACTCCACATAAAGTTAATGCAAAGATATGAAAGTATGAATGTGTTTAGATGAATGTAAAACTTATCTTTGTATTATCATCCAAGACATTTTTCATTGTACTCGATCTCATTGTTTGCTTATAATTTACATAGTCTTAACGTAGAAGATCATGAAATGAGCAATTCGTGTTGATAACGTGTTATAAAATAAAAGCAATTTAGTAAAACATGAACAAGAAATTGAGATAGAGAGAAGGGAGAGATTTTCTTCTTCAATTGTATGTATTTTCTTATATATTACAAGGATATAAGCATGATAAGTGAAAAAAAATATGTCATTGAATATATCATTAAACATAGAAATATGTCATTAAATATTATGGAAGGAGAATAGACATCCCTTTATTTTTATTATAACAATATTAACAATCTATATTTTATACGATTAGGTAGTAAGATAATATGATTGACATTTAAAGGTAAATATTTTAAAGTACGTAGCTGTCTTTGTGACCCCTCTGGCCATACCATTACCCATTATTTATATTCCCTCGTATCAATATTCAATAGCAAGCAACAAGAGATAATTTTTGTTGATTATTTGTTCTTGAACTTCATAAATTTTGCTGAAAAAATGGCAGAAGAAGTGATTCTGTTGGATTTTTGGTGCAGTATGTATGGGATGCGGGCAAGAATTGCACTTGCAGAAAAAGGTGTTAAGTATGAGCACAAAGAAGAAGAGGATTTGAAGAATAAAAGCCCACTGCTTTTGGAAATGAACCCTATTCACAAGAAAATCCCAGTCTTAATTCACAATGGGAAATCAGTTTGTGAGTCACTCGTTATAGTTCAGTATATTGATGAAGTTTGGAAAGGAAATGGTCCATTGATTCCTTCTGATCCTTATGAGAAAGCTCAAGCTTGGTTCTGGTCTGACTATATGGACAATACTGTAAGTCCAAAATAAAGAAACTTATTCTTTCTTTATACTCCAATTTTTTCCATTGCCAAAAGACTACTTCATCAAATTATTTAGCATTGTTGATTAATGCACACAAGGTTTAAATAAGAGCTAAAAGACAATTCTTTTTGAAAAATGGTGGTATTTGGATCAACTTGTTCGCACACCCCATATTTTATCGGATGCATGCCTAAATATTTTCGATCAGTACTACAAGCATAGTCGGATTTATGGAGGCGGAAGGGGCTCACCCGAACTCTCTTCGGTGGATAATTGCACTATACATATACGGCAAAATCCGATTTAACCTGTATATATTTTTTTTGGAATCCCCTTGACACATCCCAAAATCATAACTTAGTGGTTAAGGGGTTCAACACTTTGTTATATTGCTGGTGTCTCTTAACAGAAATCCTGTCTCAGTCACTGAATACAAGTATCGAGTAACTCTGTCTATTAAAATTTATACATTCGAGAAGAAATCACTTCCAGTAATACTTTTTTTTGTTGGATTTTGAACTTTTGGTCCTTGACGAATAAAAGATAAGTTTTGACATATAAACTATATTTATAAAATACGAGACAATACCCTTATGTCAAATAATTTGTTATTGTATTCCGTTGGACTACAACAACTCATGTCATTAGCAAAATAGAAATGCAAATATTAACTAGTTTCTCAACATAGAAATGTTTTAATCTTTTTGAATAAACAAAAAAAAGAAAAAGAGTGTTAAACAAATTGGATAGATAGAGAATTCTTCATTTTCCTAAGTTTTAATGTAGGAACATTGTGTAAATAATGCAGGTACATGGATATGCAGAGAAAATATGGACAACAAAAGGAGAAGAGCAAGAACAAGCAGTCAAAGACTTTTTAGGTGGACTTAAGTTGATAGAGGGAATACTTGGTGACAAGCCTTATTTTGGAGGAGAAAACTTTGGGTTTTTGGATGTTTCTTTAATTGGTTTCTACAGTTGGTTTTTTGCCTATGAAACTTTTGGCAAGTTCAGTGTAGAGGCAGAATGTCCCAAACTGATTTCATGGGTTAAGAGGTGTTTGGAAAGGGACAGTGTCTCTAAAACTCTTCCTGATTCTGAGAAAGTTTGTGAGTTTGCTGTGGAATGGAATGAACGAGATACAGATCAGAAGTAAATCCAGAATTTAAACTTAATGAATTCATAATGTTCGTAATAAATGTTCTTCCTCTAAAACATGTCTCTTTGTTGGCTTGGGTTTAAACCTTTTTAATGTTTTCTTTTTTCTTTTTTTCTCTTCTGGCTTTTCACCTATGTAATGAAAATTATTCCTTTATGATGGGAATGGATCTTCTAGTATTTCTTGATTTCTGTCAACAAGTAAAAACAGTGTAAATCTATTCCTCTCGCATGTTCAACAATGTCAAGATCTTGCATTTTTTTACTCTTCTTGTTCGGGATCCTCTAGAAGGCTAGAACTAGATTAAATCATATATGATCACTCAACTTTAATTTTATTATATTAAAATTACTTTAAAAAAAATCAATTGACTTTATCTAAGACAAATAATTCTGTAACAAAAAGATTACTCAATTCTGCCTAAATATCATAGAAAGAAGGAATAATAACAAAATATTTTTTTCGTCTTTATTTTCTGCTAATAATTTCTAAGCAATGCCCAAACGTTGCTTGATCTGCTGAGCAAAGTCGTAAACCTTGTTTGATTCAGCAAGAGATTTGGTAACACTCTCGTTTTGCACACATCTCTTGGCCCATGCCACCAACTTTGGACACTTTGCCTCTATGCTAAAATTTCCACATTTCTCATAAGTAGGGAACCAACTATAAAAAGGAATTAATGCCGCGTCCAAATATCCAAAGCTTTCCCCACCAAAAGTATGGCTTCTCTCTCAACTCCCCTTCCAACAATTTTAGGCAATCTATGAATTCTTTCTTGGCTGATTCACGCAAAACTGTTTACCCAAAAAATGAATAGAGTTAAATTTATACATAGATCTAAGAATACGTGGTATAACTTGGTATAAATTGAAAACGTAAATAGAGATATATCGAATATTGATCGTAAAAAGAAATTAAAATAAACTTCAAGTTTAACATGTGTTCCTATTGATCATAAAAGCTCTTCTAACTTTTGATATTGAAATTTTACTTATAAGAGCAGCGTTAAAAGGACCACCCAAAAAGTGTTATATTTCTCCAATTTTATGAAATATTATAGCATTATAATTTGCCGACAACCCTAGCTAGCAGCAATCTTATGAACCGACTTTTCGTTTTGTTTTGCCAGTAGCGCCAAAAGCTTCAATATTCTACCGTTGAAAATGGGCAACAACAGTATCAATCGCCAATCGCCATCAAGTTACGTCTATAATATTAAGTGCTCGTACCGAAGTGTAATTTGTTTAAATTATCAATCCATTGGTGGTGGTGGTACTTTACTACTAATTTATATCAAATCATTTTATTTGTATTATTTCTTTCGATGAAGTATGACGCAGCACTTGTAATACTAATGATTTATAAAAATGGTCCCTTTATGCTTAGGTTATGTTTAAAGTAATTCTTTAAAAACTATTCTTGAACAGTCTTGGTACTTTAAGTTTACAAAAAGTAATACTTTTATTTTTCATAATATTTAACAAACTCTATCGGGCAGATTAGTCGAAATTGTGAAAAAAAGGATTTAGCTAGTAACACTAGGAAAGTCTCATCAAATTTCAATAACTACAATACAAAACTACACTAGACACAAAAAAAATATAGATCAAAAATCCAAAAAAAAAATTGCATTTCATAAAATTGCACAAAACCCTAGAAATAGACCAAAAATAGAAGACATTTTTAAAACTGTACCTCCAAATGTGAGTTCCGGGTAAATTATTTTTGTTTCATAGTTCGTGTCAAAGACAAAATTTGTTAACTATTTGACAATAAGAAAAAATGCTAAGTTAAATAATAAAAAATGCTCGAGAGTATATTTCAAGGACTATTTTGAACCTACTCCAAACATAAGAGATCATCTTTGTTATTTTCTCAAGTTTGTATTGAAGGTTCAAATTTCAAGTGTTATATTTGAGATAAGAGATTGCAAAACGACAATCTTAATATAGGTGATTAATTATGATATGGACAAAAATTTGCGTCGTATCCGTGATCGACCAACTACCAATAATTTTCAAATGCTCAACAGCTCAAGGGTTTCAAGTGCGTCGTTATGTTCTGAAATTGTAGCTACTTGGATATATTACATCAAATCTTGTAAAGCCAATAATGTTTCTTGACCTTTTTACCTTTTCCGAACAAATATATTAGTGATCCTTTCATGAGATATTGAGATCAGTTTTTTCTATCTGCTTGGAAATGAGTAATATAGAATACAAACATATGATATCTTGTTGTGGGCAAATACGGACATAAAATTTAAAGCAAGTCACTTATTATATATGTTAAACAAATGTATGTCAAGTTTAATGACCACAATCCGAAGCCGAAGGAATATAATACGAATGATGAATTTTGTATACGATTAGGTGGAATGATTGATATTTAAAAAGTATGATGTATTGATATCTTGTGAGCAAATACGGACATAAAATTTAAAGCAGGTCGCTAGTTATATTAAACAATTATGTAGAAGCAAATCCTAGTAAAGGAAAAAGAGTACACTTGTTTAGTAATACGCCTTTTGGTTGGCTCGTTAAAAACCTTGTAAAAAAAACCCAGTGGGACAAAACCTTATAAGGGAAAAAGAGTACAACGTGTATTAATTCCCCCTGATGAGAGCATCAATTCACATCTTTGAGCCTTCGCATCCCAATCTTGTACACTAGTTTCTTGAAGGTTGACGTCTGTAGAGATTTGGTGAACAAATCATCCATATTATCACTTAAAGGATCTGTTGCACATTGTTATCACCATTCTTTTGAAGATCGTGTGTGAAAAATAATATTGGTGAAATTTATTGTCTTATCCCCTTTTATGAATCCTCTCTTCAATTGGGTTATGCATGTTGCATTGTTTTCATACAAAATTAAGGATAGTTTGTCACACTTCAAACTATATTTGTCTCGAATAAGGTGTATTATAGACCTCAACCATATACATTCTCGACTTGCTTCATGAATAGCAATTATCTCAGCATGATTAGATGCAATAGCCACGATTGATTGGTTAGTCGATCGCCAAGATATGACAGTGCCTCCATATGTAAACACAATGCCTGTTTGAGATCGAGCCTTGTGTGGGTCAGATAAATACTCAGCATCGGCATAACCAACAAGATCAGGACTACAATCATCGCCATAAAATAATTCCATATCGGCAGTCCCTTTTAGATACCGCAATATATGTTTGATTCCATTCCAATGTCTCCTTGTAGGAACAGAGCTATATCTTGTTAAGACATTAACTGAAGAGTTATGTTAGACCTTGTAATGTTAGAAAGATACATTAGTGCACCAATTGCACTAAGATATGGTACTTCGGGACTAAGAAGCTCTTCATTATTTTTAGGAGGTTGGAATGAATGTGCTTTATCCATATAGAATCGCTTTAAAATCTTTTTAGTGTATGCTAATTGATGGACAAAAATTCCATCTTTCATATACTCAATTTGTAGACCAAGACAAAATTTTGTCTTGCCAAGATCTTTCATTTCAAATTCTTTCTTTAAATAGTTTACTGCTTTAGGAAGCTCCCTAGGAGTTCCAATGATGTTTAAATCATAAACATACATGGTGATTATAACAAATTTAGATCCAGATCTTTTTATAAAGACAAAAAACAAATTGAATCATTCTTGTACCCTTCTTTCAGCTGGTACTCACTCAGGCGATTATACCACATGTGCCCTGATTATTTCAATCCGTATAAGAATTTTTGAAGTTTTATTTAATAAATTTCTTGGAAACCTTAATATGCTTCAGAACAATTTAAATTCTTCAATGATTTCCATTATACGCATATCATGTTTTTCTTGTATTGCCAGATTAAAACCTGAAATGGCGACATCCATCACACGAGAACATGCCTCTATATAATCAATGCCATGATAATTACAAATCTTCTTATGATACAAGTCGTCTTTATGCCCATCGACTTGACCTTTTTTTTTCCGCACAAGAACACATTTATACCTCCACTGGCTTTATACTTTTAGGTGTTGGGACTATCCGTCCAACTTTATATTTTTCAAGTTAAATCAATTTTCATTGCATATTTTTCATTTGGCCAATCATTTATCTGTCCAAATTTTATGACAAATTTGAGCTCAAGATCCTCGTCAATATTAATAATATTGAGCGCTACACTATATTAACAATATCGTCGATGATCATTTTATATTGGTTTTACTATTACCCAATAAAGACATAACTTATTGAGATCTCTTTATCTTATTTTTTTCAGGTACCTAAGCCTCCCCCATAAGGTCTTATGAAGTGTTATGTCGTGGTTCTCTTCTAGAGCATTTGCCTCCTTATTATGACCATCTTGAACATTTGTCCCTCTCCTTCTTCAATGAGTTTTATCTTTGTAACCGATTAGTCTATTATACTTCATGCATGCCATAAACTCTATTCATTATGAACTTTATTTTATTTGGAGCATTAGCAGGTGAATATAACATTTAGAATTGGGTCAGCAAATACGCCTATCAATATTTTGCAAATGAATTATCACTTGAACTTCAAGTTCACATTTTCTCGTATGAGGATCTAGATGTATTCATAATAATTCATTACATGCATTACTTTTATTAGCTGCAAATTTTCTCCCCTTATTATTGGGATCACCAACACATATCCCTAGCCTTATTTGGGGATCCATCTTTATGCATTGTGGTGGAACAATTAAATTGTAATGACCCGACATATCATTTTAAGAATTAATGCCCCGTTCAGTGATTTAAGGACTCAAGCAACTTCGTAAAAAGTATTATGACCCGTGGGTGTGGTTGAGTTTAATTTTCGGAAGTTTTGGAATTTAATTAAAAGAACAATTCTTATTTAAGAAGCTTAAAAGAAAAGAGTTGATCGGGCAGTTGACTTTTTTGGACCGAAATCCGATTCTAAAAATTTGAAATACCTACATTATATCATTTATGACTTGTGTGCAAAATTTGAAGTCATTCCGAATTGATTTGATACGTTTCGGCGCAAAATATAGAAGTTGAGAGATTTGTAAAGTTAAAAAATTTGGGAGTTTGGCCATGGTCAATATCGGGTCAAGATGACCTCTTTTCAGTATTTTGAGTGTGCGAGCAGGTCCATAACGTGTTTTATGATTGAAATTCATATATGGTTTGTGTCCGGGAGGTTCCGAATGAGTTTCAGGGTGAGTTTTGAGCGAGCTTGGGCATTTCGGCACTCTAATATTGTTCTGGCACTTTTGGGGGTGCGGACCGCACATTTATGGGCGCTGAGGTGAAGGAGGGGCGCGGACCGCAGCAGAATTTTGCGGCCGCACTTGGAATTTTGCGGACCGCACAATTCTGTCCGCGGCCGCGCTCCAGGAAGTTCTGGAGATACGCTGGTCCGACTTCGGAAGCCTATATCTTTTGATCCACAAGGGATTTTGTGATGATTCAAAAACGTAAATTGTATTCCTTCGTGTCTAGTTTCCAGAAAGGTAAAGAAGTCATCATTTGAACATCTGTAGAGAAAGTTATGGCCAAAGAATTAAATCCTGGCAGTGCAGCCCCAAGAATTTCGCGGACTGCACAAAATTTTCGCAACCACGGGACCTGGGGCGCGGCCGCGCTTGGAATTTCGCAGACCGCGAAGTGGAGTTTAGAGGGTGCACTATATAAATGGGGTTTAAGGCATTATTTTACATTTTGGACCTAGGGAGCTCGGTTTGTGGCGATATTTCGTGGGTTTTTCAAGAAATTCTTCGGGGTAAATGATTCTAACTCGGATTTGGTTAATATACATGAATATATCACTGATTTTATTATTTAATTAGTACTTTGAGATGGAAATTTTGGAAAAATTGTAGAAACTTCATAAACCACAAATTTAAGATTTGAAGGTCCATTTGACATCGAAAATTTGATAATTTTAGTATGGTTGAACTCGTATCGGAATGGGCGATCAGATTTCATGAAAATTATGCCGGGTTCCGAGAGGCTAGCCCCGCGTTGACTTTTTGGAATAAAATTTTAAGTCGACGTATTATTATCCGGAATTATTTCCGATGAATTTTAATGAAGTTATTTAATTAATTTGGATAGATTTGAGCGGTCTGGAGGTCAATTCAAGCAAGAAGGCGATTTTGGAATATCGGCATAACTTCAAAAATATAAATGTCTTGCTTAACCTTGAGTGGAGGAATTACCCCTTAGGTATCGAGTCTTATGTTCCATTTGTGAAATGTGAAAAGCCGTGTACGCAAGGTGACAAGTACGTACTCAGGATTATATGTGTAAATTTTATTGAGTTAAAGTCTTTACTACATTTCAACTGTCAGGCGTAGCGTATCGGTGGTGGCAAATCTACGAAGAAGGTAGACCAGCCGATGCAACACCACCAACATGGGCTCAATTTTCGGAAATGTTCTTGAAAGAGTTTGTTCCCCAGACTCTCCGAGATGCGTGGCACATAGAGTTCGAACGGTTGCATCAGGGCACTATGATAGTATCAGAATATGCTATCAGGTTCAGTGAGTTAGTCCATCATGCACCGATCTTGGTTCCTACAATCGGAGAGCGGGTCCGCAGATTCACCGAGGGGCTCGATTATGATATTAAAATATGCATGGCTCGAGAATTGCAAACTGATACTCCATTTCAATAAGTAGTGGAGATTGCAAGGAAGATTGAGGGTGTTTTAGGCGAGGAAAGGGAGTCTAAGGAGGCCAAAAGGTCTCGAAGATCTAGAGGGTTTAGTAGATTTTACTCTTCAGCTAGGACCCATTATAGCAGAGGCTCGAGTAGTCGGTCAGCTCAGTCCGCACATCAGATTACTCGAGGTGCTCCTATTTATAGTGCACCACCAACACGAGATTCTTACAGTGGTTATTCCAGTTATCCGGCACAGACTCAGTACGAGCAGCCGCGACCTCAGAGGGGTTGTTATGAGTGCGGTGATACTAGACATATCATGAGAGATTGTCCCAGACTTGGGAGGGGTGGATTTCATCAGAACACTCAAGCTACAAGCTTTACTCCAGTTAATACTCCACGTGCACAGTCAGCTAGAGGTGGATGACATGCGGGTAGTGGGTGCCTAAGAGATGGAGGCCCGACTCGTTGATATAATCGCTATGATTTGGCTGAGGCCGATACATCAGATGGTGTCGTTACAGGTACGATCCTGATTTGTTATAAAAAGAATATTTCCCCTTAGTTGGATTCAGATCTGAATATTGAGGTGAGTCCTCATATTATGCTCCGCTTATAGGCGAGCTTCGTAAGTTTGTGACCCACTTATATGTTTATCCCTGTTGGGAGATTTAAAGATGTGAGTCCGTGTTTGTCATTTTATTTTGTACACCATTGAGGACTATAAGTCCAAAAGTAATATTTATTATTCACTACGGTGGGTTTAATGTGTTTCGGAATAGTTGATTCCAATTTTTATGAATTATATATCCTACCAGTATGAGGGTTCGTTATGTGTTATGAAAAATGTTTATGAAATTTATTGAAAAGAAGAAAGAAAGGAAATTGAAAATTTCAGTTGGCACAATGTGCAACATACTTGTGATTCGGAGTTGAGGATGAGATCTCACATTTTTATATGATGTGAAATATTTAAACCGGGCTGCAAGTCGCGATGGAGGTTATGAAAGGACAAGGTCCTTGTGGTAATATATTTATGAGTTTAAATTGTCCCTTTATGAAATTTAATATGTACATTAATATTAATAGGGAGTCATGCCTGTTAGGCTTATTTGATAATTCTTGTATATTTTCTGTGCATATTCAGCCATTTTCGTGCTGTAAATATTGAGTTTAACCTATGAGATGAGTGCCCAAGTGGCGTTAAATATGACTCATTAATCCGAGTAAGTAATCATGAGGCCTTCACGCCTCACATTCTGTTGTCAGTGTTGTGCAAATTCGAAATGAGGTGGTGGTTAATATGAGATTAATTGATGATGCTGGAATTAATTATTAACAGCTTTTAAGACTAGAGATATGGTGATGAGCATACATATGATGTGCTTCATGTTCTGATATCATTGTGATAATGCAGGGCTTGTAGTGCTAAGATTGGTGTTATTGATATATACATTGTGGATGTATTGTTAGAAGCTGTTTTGGTGTTACTCTGGCAGGTGGATAGGCCCAATTATAGGGGAGACTCTGCCGAAATTTCTGAAAGATTTGGGAATTAGACAAATTTGGGAGATTAAGACGTGCAAAAGAAGAGAAAAGTTATGTTATGTGGTTGGGGGCGAATGATCATAAGCGGGAGAGAATGTAACACCCTAGAAAATTTTTGAAGTACTTCAAGACTATCAAGAAAGTTGATGTGTGCGTAGGCACGATTTTCTACAGCCGATTGAGACTAACACCGTGTCTTTCTATAGATGTAAAAGTAAAAGCATCAATTTGGTAACCTCAGAATAATTATTAGAACGTTCGAGAAAGAACGTTTGTGTAAGAGGTTTAAATTGTAACGACCCGACTTGTCATTTTAAGAATTAACGCCCTGTTCAGTGGCTTCAGGTCTCGAGCAACTTCGTAATAAGTATTATGACCTGTGGGTGTGGTCGAGTTTGATTTTTGGAAGATTTGGAATTTAATTAAAAGAACAATTCTTATTTAAGAAGCTTAAAAGAATAGAGTTGACCGGGGAGTTGACTCTTTTGGGCCGGAATTCGATTCTGAAAATTTGTAATACCTACATTATATCATTTATGACTTGTGTGCAAAATTTAAAGTAATTCAGGATTGATTTGATACGTTTTGGCGGAAAACATAGAAGTTGAGAGATTTGTAAAGTTAAGAAATTTGGGAGTTTGTCCATGGTCAATATCGGGTTAAGACGACCTCTTTTCAGTGTTTTTAGTGCGCGAGCAGGTCCGTAGAGTGTTTTATGATTGAAATTCATATATGGTTTGTGTCCGGGAGGTTCTGTATGAGTTTCGGGGTGAGTTTTGAGCGAGTCCGGGCATTTCGGTACTCTAATATTGTTCTGGCATTTTTGGGGGTGCGAACCGCACATTTTTGAGCGCTGAGGCGAAGGAGGGGCGCGGACTGCAGCAGAATTTCGCGGTCGTTCTTGGAATTTCACGGACCGTACAATTCTGTCTGCGGCCGCACTCCAGGAAGTTCTGGAGATCCGCTGGTCCGACTTCGGAAGCCTATATCTTTTGATCCACAAGGAATTTTGAGATGATTCAAAAACGAAAATTGTAGCCCTTCATGTCTAATTTTCAGAAATATAAAGAAGACATCATGTAGACATCTGTAGAGAAATTATGGCCAAAAATACTAAAGTCTGGCAGTGCAGCCCCAAGAATTTTGCGGACCGCACCAAAGTTTCGCGACCGCGGGATCTGGGGCGCGGCCGTGCTTAGAATTTTGCGGACCGCGAAGTGGAGTTCAGAGGGTGCACTATATAAATGGGGTTTAGGGCATTATTTCACATTTTGGACCTAGGGAGCTCGGTTTGTGGTGAATGTTCGTGGGTTTTTCAACAAATTCATCGGGGTAAGTGATTCTAACTCGGATTTGGTTAATATATATGAATATATCACATATTTCATCATTTAATTAGTACTTTGAGATGGAAATTTGGGAAAAATTGTAGAAACTTCATAAACCACTAATTTAAGATTTGAAGGTCCATTTGACATCTAAATTTGATAATTTTAGTATGGCTGAACTCGTATCGGAATGGGTGATCAGATTTCGTCAAAATTATGTCGGGTTCCGAGAGGCGGGCCCCGCGTTGACTTTTTCGAATAAAATTTTAAGTCGACGTATTATTATCCGGAATTATTTCCGATAAATTTTAATAAAGTTATGCAATTAATTTGTTTAGATTTGAGCGGTCCACATGTCAATTCAAGGAAGAAGGCAATTTTGGAATATTAGCATAACTTCAAAACGGTAAGTGTCTTGCTTAACCTTGAGTGGGGGAATTACCCCTTAGGTATCGAGTCTTATGTTCCATTTGTGAAATGTGAAAAGTCGTGTATGCGAGGTAACGAGTACGTACTCGGGCTTATATGTGTAAATTTTATTGAGTTAAAGTCTTGAGCATATGTGATGACTCAAGATATCATCTTTAAATTTAATAAGTAATTCTGTGTTTTAAGACCTCGAAAAGCACCATTTATCATTCATCGACTTGCGTGTGTAGTCCGTACAATTTTTCGCAAAGCTTTTATGTGAAATGGATTAAAATGTGAAATAGGGCTTTAAAAAAAACTCAATTGAGTTGACTTTAGTCAACTTTTTGAGAAAACGGACCCGGATTAGTATTTGACAATTCCGGTAGGTCCGTATCGTGATTTGGGACTTGGGCGTATGCCCGGAATCGAATTCCGAGGTCCCTAGGTCGAGATATGGAATTTTGATGAAAAATTAAAAGCTTGAAAGCTTAATGATTTTTAAGAAATTACTGATGTTGGATTTATTGACCCCGGGTCCATATTTTGGTTCCGGAGCCCGTTATAGGTCCACTATAATATTTATGACTTGTCTGCCGAATTTTGTGAGAATCGGAGTTAATTTGACGTGATTTGGACGTCCGGTTGTAAAAATATAAGTTTTAAAGTTTTCTTGAAAACTTCCTTTGATTTGATGTTTGATTCGTAGTTCTAGGTGTTAGTTTGACGATTTGATCCGGCGAGCAAGTACGTATGATGTTTTAGGACTTGTGTGCAAGTTTGGTTTGGAGCCCCGAGGGCTCGGGTGAGTTTCGGATGGGCTACGGGACGATTTCAGACTTAGGAAATCTGGTTTTCTGCAAACTTCAGGCTTCTGGTGTGTTCTTCTTCGCGTTCGTGAAGGTACTCTCGCGAACGCGAAGAGAAAATTGGGGCCGACACGTTTTGTTCTTCGCGTTCGCGACATAGTAACCGCGTTTGCGAAGGCTTGAGGTTCAAAGCTTCGCGTTTGCGATAGAATCCTCGCGTTCACAAAGGGATAGAGGCTAGCCAGGAAAAATAAGCCTTCGCGTTCGCGAAGGCCAAGCCAGGCAAGCATCGCGTTCGCGAGGTAGCCCTCGCGTTCGCGAAGAGTAAAATTGGACAGCACAAATTTGTGCTTCGCGAACGCGAGGCACTGACTGCGTTCGCGAAGGGTAAATATCCTAGAAACAGAACTTATGTTCTGGAAATGGGGTTTCGACCCATTTTCAACTCTTTCCCATTTTTTAGCTCGGGTAAGGCGATTTTTGGGAGATTTTTACGGGAAAATATTGGGATAAGTGTTCCTTATCCTATATTGATTATATTTCACGATTTCATACTCATTTATATCATGAATCCTTGAATTTAGGGAAGAAAAATAAGATGTTTTATAAAATCTTCCAAAAATCAAAATTTAAGATTTGAAGGTCCATTTGACATCAGAATTGGATAGTTTTTTGTATGGTTGGACTCGTCTCGGAATGGGTGTTCGGATTTCGTAAGTTTTTTCGGGATTTGAGACGTGAGTCCCACTGTCGAATATTTTAATGAATTTTGGATTTTTATCCAGAAAATTTGTAAATTCAAATGGAATTAATTCCTATGATTCGTATTGAGTATATCGAATTATTTGTGAATAGATTTGAAGCTTTTGGAGACAAATTTTAAAGGAAAAGCTTTGGTCGAGTAATTGATTGGAATTTGCAAAGCGAGTTAAATATCGTGGTTAACCTTGGCTTGAGGGAATAGAACCCTTAAATTATTTGTTATGTGAATTGCATGTGAAGATTTTGGAGTTGGTCTCAGCGGCGCACCATAGACTTGCTCGGATTTCAACTACCAGAGGAGACTTGAGGTATAACATCATGGCGTCCGCAGTTCTGAAGTCCCCTTCTATTTTACTTCAGCTGTGTGCTTATTTTTAGACAGCTTTATTTTATTCAGACCTTTATTTGTGTTTATTCTATAATCTCGTGCACTTGTGACACCAATTCTAGGATGGTATTTAGACACCGTTGCATTTATGGATTATTTCACTATATTTCAAACTTTGCTTCCGCTTTTGTTTCCTTGATTATTAATAATATAAAGATTGTTTAAAAATTGGTTAATATTATTCTAACGTTGGCTTTCCTAGCAAGTAAAATATTAGGCGCCATCACGGTCCGAAGGTGGGAATTTCGGGTCGTGACAGTTGGTATCAGAGCACTAGGTTACATAGGTCTCACGAGTCACGAGCAATATTACTTCTTTCTTATTCTGTCGTGTGATTTTATTCTATCATCGATGATTGAACAATTCTACTCTTATTCTATCGTATATGGTGAGAACACGTAATACCTCTACCAATGGACAGGGACCAGAACCCCCGATGGCAACTATGGCCAGGGGTAGAGGTCGAGGTCGTGCTAGAGGCCGAGGCAGAGGCCAAGGTAGAGCTCAGTCCGGAGCTCGAGCAGCTGTACCTGTTGAAGAACCTCAGGTGGACTTTCAGGAGGAGGTTCCAGTTTAGAATGTACCAGCTGGACTAGTTCAGGTCCCGAAAGGATTCATAGCTACTCCAGTGCTTCAGGACGCTCTAGTTCGTTTGGTAAGTCTTATGGAGGGCGTGGCCCAGAATAGTACATTTCTAGTGGCACCAGCCGTCTCACGGGCTGGGGGTGGAGCACAAAATCCCACTACTCCCGCTCCGGAGCAGATGGCTCCCCAGAATCAGGCTCCAGCAGCCTCGCCAGTTGGGGTAGTTCAGCCAGCTGTTGCGGCACAGACCGGTGATAGGACCGCCATGTCTTTTAATGCCTTATTGAGACTGGATAAGTTTACTAAGCTCTTTCCAATTCACTTCAGTGGTACACCTTCTAAGGACCCACATGATTATCTTGAACGCTGCCACGAGGTGCTGCGGAACATGGGTATAGTTGAGACAAATGGGGTTGATTTTGCTGTATTTCAGATGAAAGGGTTCCGCCAAGAGGTGGTGGAGAGATTATACATTGACCAGGCCAGTCGGATCGCCTGCACTTACATGGGAGCAGTTCTCTCAGCTATTTTTAGAAAAGTTCCTCCCTATCACACTGAGAGAGGAATTCCGCAAGCAATTTGAGCGTCTACAGTAGGGCAATATGACTGTTACTCAATATGAGTACCGTTTTGTGTTTTTGGCCCGTCATGCTCTCTTTTTACTGCCTACGGAGGGAGAGAAAGTGAGGAGGTTTATTGAGGTACTCACTCAACCTATCAGACTTCAGATGGCCAAGGTGACCGGAAGTGAGATTTATTTTCAGGCGGCTGCTAATGTCGCAAGGAGGATCGAAATGATTCTTGCACAGGAGAGATAGCAGAGGTACGATAAGAGGCCTCGTCAGTTTGGTGGTTTCAGTAGTGCCTCGTCTAGAGGCAGAGGTAATTTTGGTAGGGGTTATCCTCCCAGACCGTTTCATTTAGCACTTCATGTATCTCCTGGTGCTTTAGGGATTCATGGTCCTATTATGCATTACTCTATGCAGCCAACATTTAGTGAACATTCAGCTCCTATCAGTGCACCACCACTCCAGAGTTACTACAGTGGTTATCCGGCCCATCTGGGTCAGCTTCAGCTTCAGCAGCCATGACATCGGGATGGGTGTTATGAGTGTGGAAACATTGGTCACATCAGGAAGTATTGCCCTAGATTGGCGAGTAACAGATCTCAGCAGGATTCTCATGCCATCATACCGGCACCAATTGCTTCACCACCTGCTCAGCTACCTAGAGGTAGGGGTCAGGCAGCTAGAGGGGGAGGTCAGACCATTAGAGATGGACGTTAGGCCATTAGAGGTAGAGGTCAGACCGTTAGAGGTGGAGGCCAGCCAGTTAGAGGTAGTCCTAGAGACACAGTTCAGAGTGGTGGGGCCCAGCCCCGATTTTATGCTTTTCCAGCCAGGTCTGAGGCCGAGTCATCTGATGCTGTGATCACATGTATTATTCCAGTTTGCCAAAGAAATGCTTCAGTTCTATTTGATCCAGGATCTACTTATTCCTATGTGTCCTCTTATTTTGCTTCATATTTGGTTGTGCCTTGTGATTCTCTGAGTGCTTCTGTTTTTGTATCTACACCGGTGGGAGACTCTGTTGTAGTAGATCATGTCTATCATTCATGTGTGGTTACTATTGGTAATCTTGAGACTAGTGTGGATCTTCTACTTCTTGATATGGTCGATTTTGATGTCATATTGGGTATGGATTGATTGTCACCTTATCATGCTATATTGGATTGTCATTCCAAGACAGTGACCCTAGCTATGTTGGGGTTACCTCGGTTAGAGTGGAAAGGAACTCCTGGTCATTCTGCCAGCAGGGTTATTTCTTATATGAAAGCTCGGCGTATGGTAGAGAAAGGGTGTCTAGCCTATTTGGCTTATATTCATGATCCCAGTGCGGATGCTCCTTCTATGGACTCAGTACCAGTTGTTCGTGAATTTCCAGAAGTATTTCCTGTAGATTTGTCGGGGATGCCACCCGACAAAGATAATGACTTCTGTATTGATTTGGCTCCGGGCACTCAGCCCATTTCTATTCCACCATACCGTATGGACCCACCAGAGTTGAAAGAATCGAAAGAGCATTTACAAGACTTGCTTGATCAGAGATTCATTAGACCCAGTGTCTCGCCCTAGGGTGCACCAGTATTATTTGTAAAGAAGAACGATGGCTTTATGCTGATATGTATAAATTATCGGCAGTTGAACAAAGCCACTATCAAAAACAAATATCCACTGCCAAGAATTGATGACTTATTTGATCAGCTTTAGGGTGCCAAGGTATTTTCGAAGATCTATTTGAGGTCTGGTTACCATTAGTTGAAGATTAGGGCATTTGATGTCCCTAAAACAACTTTTCGAACTCGGTATGGGCATTACAAATTCCTAGTGATGTCATTTGGGTTGACAAATGCCCCAGAAGCATTTATGGATTTGATAAATCGGGTGTTCAAGCCTTATTTGGATTCTTTTGTGGTTGTATTCATTGGTGATATCTTGATTTACTCCAGCAGTCGAGAGGAACATGAGCAACATCTTTGAAGTGTGCTTTACACCTTGAAGAATAATTAGTTATATGCCAAGTTTTCAAAATGTGAGTTTTGGTAAGATTCAGTTGCCTTTTTGGGGCATGTTGTATCGGCAGAAGGCATAAAGGTGGATCCTAAGAAGATTGAGGCTGTTCAGAATTGGCCTAGACCTACTTCAGTTACAGAGATCCGGAGTTTCCTGCGTTTAGCAGGTTATTATCGTCGGTTCATGGTAGGGTTTTCATCTATAGCAAGCCCATTGACCAGATTGACCCAGAAAGGTGTCCCATTCAGATGGTCAGACGAGTGTAAGTTGAGATTTCAGAAGCTCAAGACCGCTTTGACTACGACGAAAATGTTGGTATTACCCATAGGTTCAGGATCGTATACGGTATATTGTGACGCATCTCACATTGGGCTTGGTGCAGTATTAATGCAATATGGCAAGGTAATTGCATATGCGTCGCATCAGTTGAAAGTTCACGAGAAGAATTATCATGTTCATGACTTAGAATTGGCAGCCATTGTTCATGCGCTGAAGATTTGGAGGCATTACCTCTACGGTGTCTCGTGTGAGGTATTTATTGATCATCGTAGCCTTCAGTATCTGTTCAAACAAAAAGATCTTAATTTAGCATAGAAGATGGTTGGAGTTGTTGACAGACTATGATATCACCATTTTGTATCACCCCGGGAAAGGCCAATTTGGTGGCCGATGCTTTGAGTAGAAAGGCTGTGAGTATGGGAAGTCTTGCGTATATTCCGATTGGTGAGAGGCCATTAGCTGCAGATGTTCAGACTTTGGCTAATCAGTTCGTGAGGTTAGATATTTCAGAACCCAATCGGGTTCTAGCTTGCACAGTCGCTCGGTCTTCTTTATATGAGCGCATCAGAGAGAGGCAGTGTGATGATCCTCATTTACTTGTTCTTAAGGACAGCATGGTAATGCCAAACATGTTGTTGTGGGGGAAGATGGGGTTCTGCAAATGCAGGGTTGTATTTGTGTTCCTAATGTGGATGGGCTTCGTGAATTAATTCTTGAAGAAGCACACAGTTCCAGGTATTCTATTCATCCAGGTACCGCCAAAATGTATCAAGATTTGTGACAACATTATTGGTGGAGGAGAATGAAAATGGATATAGTTGCATATGTAGCTCGGTATCTGAATTGTCAGCAAGTTAAGTACGAGCATCAGAGACCTGATGGTTTGCTTCAGAAGTTAGAAATTCCTGAATGGAAATGGGAGCGTATCACAATGGATTTTGTTGTTGGACTCCCACGGACTCAAATAAAATTTGACCCAGTTTGGGTCATTGTGGACAGGTTGACCAAATCAGCATATTTCATTCCAGTGGCAGTTACCTATTCTTCAGAAAGGTTAGCTGAAATTTACATTCGGGAGATTGTCCGCCTTCACGGGGTGCCCGTGTCTATTATTTCATATCGAGGTACACAGTTTACCTCACATTTCTGGAGGGCTGTACAGGGTGAGTTAGGCACGCGGGTGGAGTTAAGTACAACATTTCATCCACAGACAGACGGACAGTCAGAGCGCACTATTCAAATCTTGGAAGATATGCTCCGCGCTTGTGTTATAGACTTTGGAGTTTCTTGGGATCATTTCTTGCCACATGCGGAGTTTGCTTATAATAATAGCTACCAGTCGAGCATTCAAATGGCTCCATATGAGGCATTATATAGAAGGCGATGCCGATTACCAGTTGGTTGGTTTGAATCGGGTGAGGCTCGGTTGTTGGGTACCGATTTAGTACAAGATGCCTTGGATAAGGTCAAGATTATTCAGGATCGACTTCGCACAGCTCAATCTAGGCAAAAGAGTTATGCCGACCGTAAAGTTCGTGATATTGCATTCATGGTTGGAGAAAGAATATTGCTTCGGGTGTCACCTATGAAAGGTGTAATGAGGTTCGGAAAGAAGGAAAAGTTGAGCCCTAGGTATATCAGACCCTTTGAAATTATTGAAAGGGTGGGTGAAGTAGCGTACAGGCTTGCATTACCACCTAGTTTATCAGCGGTTCATCTGGTGTTCCATGTGTCTATGCTCCAGAAATATCATGGTGATTCGTCCCATGTGTTAGATTTCAGCTCAGTCCAATTGGACAATGATTTGACTAACGAGGAGGAGCCGGTGGCTATTCTAGCCCGGCAGGTCCGACAGTTGAGGTCTAAGAGTTATCCTTCAATTCGGGTACAATGGAGAGGTCAGCCGGTAGAGGCATCTACCTGGGAGTCCGAGTCGGACATAGGAATAATTATCCACACCTAGCTCAGGTACTTTTTCTAACTTCGTTCGAGGACGAACGTTTGTTTTAGAGGTGGAGAATGTGATGACTCAAGATATCATCTTTAAATTTAATAAGTAATTCTGTATTTTAAGACCTCGAAAAGCACCATTTATCATTCATCGACTTGCGTGTGTAGTCCGTACAATTTTTCGAAAAGCTTTTATGTGAAAATGGATTAAAATGTGAAATAGGGCTTTTAAAAAAACTCAATTGAGTTGACTTTAGTCAACTTTTTGAGAAAACGGACCCGGATTAGTATTTTGACAATTCCGGTAGGTCCGTATCGTGATTTGGGACTTGGGCGTATGCCCGGAATCGAATTCCGAGGTCCCTAGGTCGAGATATGGAATTTTGATAAAAAATTAAAAGCTTGAAAGCTTAATGATTTTTAAGAAATTACTGATGTTGGATTTATTGACCCCGGGTCCATATTTTGGTTCCGGAGCCCGTTATAGATCCACTATAATATTTATGACTTATCTGCCGAATTTTGTGAGAATCGGAGTTAATTTGACATGATTTGGATGTCCGGTTGTAAAAATATAAGTTTTAAAGTTTTCTTGAAAACTTCCTTTGATTTGATGTTTGATTCGTAGTTCTAGGTGTTAGTTTGACGATTTGATCCGGCGAGCAAGTACGTATGATGTTTTAGGACTTGTGTGCAAGTTTGGTTTGGAGCCCCGAGGGCTCGGGTGAGTTTCGGATGGGCTACGGGACGATTTCAGACTTAGGAAATCTGGTTTTCTGCAAACTTCAGGCTTCTGGTGTGTTCTTCTTCGCGTTCGTGAAGGTACTCTCGCGAATGCGAAGAGCAAATTGGGGCCGACACATTTTGTTCTTCGCGTTCGCGACATAGTAACCATGTTTGTGAAGGCTTGAGGTTCAAAGCTTCACGTTTGCGATAGAATCCTCACGTTCACAAAGGGATAGAGGCTGGCCAGGAAAAATAAGCCTTCGCGTTCGCGGAGGGCATCTCGCGTTTGCGAAGGCCAAGCCAGGCAAGCATTGCGTTCGCGAGGTATCCCTCATGTTCGCGAAGAGTAAAATTTGACAGCACAAATTTGTGCTTCGCGAACGCGAGGCACTGACCGCGTTCGCGAAGGGTAAAAATCCTAGAAACAGAACTTATGTTTTGGAAATGGGGTTTCGACCCATTTTCAACTCTTTCCCATTTTTGAGCTCGAGTAAGGCAATTTTGGGCGATTTTCACGGAAAAACTTTAGGGTAAGTGTTCCTTATCCTATATTGATTATATTTCACGATTTCATACTCATTTATATCATGAATCCGTGAATTTATGGAAGAAAAATCAGATTTTTATAAAATCTTCCAAAAACGAAAATTTAAGATTTGAAGGTCCATTTGACATCGGAATTGGATAATTTTTATATGGTTGAACTAGTCTCGTAATGGGTGTTCGGATTTCGTAAGTGTTTCCGGAATTTGAGACGTGGGTCCCACTACCAAATATTTTAATGAATTTCGAATTTTTATCTGGAAAAATTTTAAATTCATATGAAATTAATTCCTATGATTTGTATTGAGTATATTGAATTGTTTGTGAATAGATTTGAAGCTTTTGGAGATAAATTTCAAAGGAAAAGTTGTGATCGAGTAATTGATTGGAATTTGCAAAGCGAGGTAAGTTTCGTGGTTAACCTTGACTTGAGGTAATAGAACCCTTAAATTATTTGTTATGTGAATTGCATGTGAACGACGTATAGGCGAGGTGATGAGTGTCTATACGTCGTCAAATTAATTGTTTGCCTGCTTACTTGAAAAATCATAAATTATTTTAAATCATAAATTAATTATTATAATAATTGTTTCTCTCCTATTCTTTGTCAAATATTAATTCTTGAATTACTGCATTAATTGTTACATGCTATTTGAATTATGTGTTTTAATTGTTATTTGACATTTAGCATATTAAATATTAAACTGCCTATTTTCTCCTTGATTTCGATAATAATTTGCTATTTGTCATTGTTTGTTTCATGATTAAATCATAATTATTGTATGCTTGTTGTCTTATAATTTAATAGTAATTGTTATATTTATTGGGAAAATTTCTTCTATAAGAATTGGTAAATGAATATGTTGGAGGAGCGGGTTGCACGCCGCAACAGGATTGATTATAATGAATATATTGGAGGATCGGGTTGCACGCCACAATAGACTTATTTAAAAGTCGACATACATACATACATACATATATATACATACATATATATATATATATATATATATATATATATATATTGGGGGATCGGGTTGCACGCCGTAATAGACTTGATTAAAATGAATATATTGGAGGAGCGGGTTGCACGCCGCAACATAACTGAATGTGAATATATTGTGAGAGCGGGTTGCACGTTGCAAAATAATTGAATGTGAATATATTGTGAGAGCGGGTTGCACACTGCAACAGAATTGATGAAAATGATAATTGGTTATGACTGCTGAGTTGGCTTCAATTATTATAAATGAGTTACCTGATTTATTTCTATTATTGTTGATGTTACTAATATTGTGTACAGTTAATGTAAGTGACCCGCCTTAGCCTCGTCACTACTTCGTCGAGGTTAGGCTCAGCACTTACCAGTACATGGGGTCGGTTGTACTGATACTACACTCTGCACTTCTTGTGCAGATTTTGGAGTTGGTCTCAGCGGCGCACCATAGACTTGCTCGGATTTAAGCTACCAGAGGAGACTTGAGGTATAACAGAATGGCGTCCGCAGTTCTGAAGTCCTCTTCTATTTTACTTCAGTTGCGTGCTTATTTCCAGACAGCTTAATTTTATTCAAACCTTTATTTGTATTTATTCTATAAGCTCGTGCACTTGTGACACCAATTCTGGGATGGTATTAAGACATCGTTGCACGTTGGCTTGCCTAGATCGTGCACGTTGGCTTGCCTAGCAAGTGAAATGTTAGGCGCCATCACGGTCCGAAGGTAGAAATTTCGGGTCGTGACATTTAATTGTGCGGTAAATTTGATAATTGTTGGTATACATTTAATCATCTATTTGTTGTGCCTAAATCCTTGTTGTTGTTGAATCTGTTGTTATATGACAATTTGATGTGATTGTTACTTGATTATTTATGTAATTCCGTAAAATTGTTGGTTTGATAATTATTGGAATTTAATTTTATTATGGATTTTTTTCTGCAAATAATTAATTAAATGAGCTTAAGAAGAGGTATTTATATAATTATTGAAAATTTTGAATTTAATGAAGACTTTGCTTTATGTTGAGTAATTTCTATCTCTATTGATTGTTTTTGGGTGTTGTGCACATTATGGTTGAGCCATGAGCTCCTTATTATGAAAAATAATGTATTGTTGATTTTTGTGGCAAGTTGTAATATTTGGGCACTTGATGTGCAATTTCTGATATGTTGTACGATTTGAGTATGTGATGTGCAATATGTGATATGCTGTAATATTTGAGCACTTGATGTGCAATTTGTGAAATGTTGTAATATTTGGGCGCTTGAGGTGCAAGTTGTATTATGCTGTGATATTTGGGCACTTGAGGTGTGATTTGTGAAATATTGTGATATTGATACGCATGCGGTGAGATAAGGGTGACTTGAAACGCGTGGCTAGTAGAGAAAGTAGTAGAAGTCATGCGGTGATATAAAGTCAGGGTGTTGAAATGAATGCAGTGAGATAAGGGTGGCTTGAAACGCGTGGCTAGTATGGGAACTACTAGAAGTCATGCAGTGTGATAAGGATGGCTAAAAACGCGGGATGATATTTCGGAAAAAATGATTTCTTTAAAATTAAATGTGAAAGCTCCCGCGGTGATATAAGAAAATGGGATATTATGAATTTATTTATGATTTGGGATTACGGGGCGGTACCTCGGGAGTGCCCTGTTGATATTTCTTTATTTATGCTCTTGCCTTGGGTGATTTTGTTTCATTAATATGTAAATTGTTGTCTTTTTTCGTGATGTACTAGTTGACTTTATTATTATGTGTTTTGTGCGCCTATTTGTATTATGTTGGCTTTGGCTTTTTAGCACGAGACTCTGAAGAAGTATATTTCTGGTTTTTCTTACTGATTTTCGATGATTGAGTTGATTTAAATAAAAGGAATTATTATTATGTTTTAAATTAAATAGTTTTACAACCAAACCAATAGTTTATCTGATGGTTTAATTTAAGTGCAATGTTATTTTCTTCACCCAAATAATTTTTAAAAAAAAATCAATTCTTTGTTGATTTCTTACTTGATTTAAAAATTCTAAACTCACTTTAATGGAAATAAATTGATCATGTGGATCTTATATACATTGAGGATATTGGCATGTGAATTGTCCGTGCAGTTGTGATATGAAATAAGGGCATGAGGTGCCGGAAAAATATGATGATTTAATTATGGGCACGAAGTGCCGTGGAAATATGAAAAATAGGCCAAGACCCGAGTTTATGAAAAATATGAAAATGGGTTGAGACCCCTATTTTTATGATTATGAAATGAGGTGTCACATGGTGACTTTTTAATTGAAGAATTATATTCAAAATATCTATTTGGAAGGATTTTTATTTAAAAAGTATTATATGAAAGAATTATATTTGAAAGATATTTATTTGAGGAATATTATAATTGAAAGAGAGTTATTTGGTGAAATTATATGTGAAGGACATTTATTTGAAGAATTTGATTTAATTGGGTGTACTTATATTTATTATTTGTTGAGCGATATTAAATGGTATTTTGTTGTCTTGCTGTGCATATCACTGGTTGTTTTATGATGTCCTTATTGTCATCTGTTTTCTACTATCTTGTATATTATATTGCACATGCTATTAGACTAGTGAGTGTCTTGACTGTACCTCGTCTCTACTCCACTGAGGTTAGTCTTGATACTTACTGGGTAACGACCGTGGTGTACTCATACTACACTTCTGCATATTTTTATGCAGAACCAGGTATTGGAGATATCGGACTTGAGCAGAGTTAAAATGGGACCGTAAGGATTTAAGGTAGAGCTGCTTGGTCGTCGCAGTCACTTGGAGTCTTTTCATTTTACTGTACTGTTAATTTTTAATCAAACAATGTTGTATATTCGGTCCTCGTGATCATTCCATGTATTCAGTTAGAGTTCGTGACTCAGTACTACCAGTCTTGGGAGGTTGTATATTCATATTTATTCAGCTGTTAGTTTTGGTTACTTATTTAATTCAAAAAAATGGCTTCAAAATGTAATAGAAATCGGGTTACCTTCCTTAGAGACTAGGTGCCATCACGACGCATGTGGTGGGATTTTGGGTCGTGACATAAATCATATAGCACATTCATATTTCTAGATGGAAATTATTTGGTTCCTGACCCTGAACCGATTGTGATGGGGAGAACTTATCATAACTTGGCTAGATGCTTACAAGTGCTATTGTATATTAAATAATACATCACATAGCAAATTTTATTTTGGCAGTTTTGTTCTCAGAACCAATGGTTTAGATATAATTGGAGGCATACAATTTCTGCTAAATCAACTTGGATTTAAACCAGTATTATCAAGATAAATCATCATAATTTATATTCTGGAACTGTGCTCTAATAATTTGAGCAATCAATTTTGCAAAAGCCAAACTGCAAGTTGATAACAAATACACATGTGACCATAGAATAGATGCATCTATTAAAATTATTTAATAGTAAATGGTCCACATGGAAGGTGACTGGGCCCATATATTTATCACCTTTTATTCGTTTCATAAATAAAGGGATTTAATCCCAACCTTAACTGGTATATCATGAGAATAAGCAGCAGAAGAGAATTCTTGAAGAATCTTATATTTCTTCAATATATGTCAATGTAATTCTCAATTAATGTTTTCGCATCATAATTGAACCGAGATGGTCAACCGGTCATGCCAACTAATATTTATTTCAGTAAACCTCTAGTTTACTTATGGCTTGTGATTGCATCATCATGCTTATACTTGTGTAGTACAAATAGAAGAAAGTTAGGTAACCTTTCATATTTACCCAGTATGATTTTAGTAATATAAATATATTCAATCTTCTTTTCATTTATAGTCCCAATATGTCAACCACCTTGGCTAATATATTTGTAAATCAAAATGTTTCTTTTGAGACTTACTATAATATTAATGTCACGAACAATTTTATTCATCCGGATAGTAACAAATTAGTTCTTTCAGAGCTCTTAACTGCTTTTGTACTACACGATCTTTTGTCACACCATCCATATAATGAATGTGTAACGACCCAACAGGTTGTTTCGACTTTTAGAACCCTGTTTCCTTAAATAAAACTCCACGTATGCGGTTTTACTAATTGCGATGTCTTGGTCACAAAAGCAACATCGTAGAAGCAAGGTCAAGCTCGCAGAAGCGACTAGGAAGGGGTAATGGATAGAGGTCACAGGTGCGATGCATTTTACGCACCTGCGTGATCGCAGAAGCGACCACTGGAATGCAGAAGCGAACAGAGGCAGCTGGGCATGGCTTCGGAGAAGCGACATCGTAGATGCGAGCTTCTGCTAGGCTGTGTACCGTGGGGCTTCGCAAATGCGCATTTTAGCTTGAAAAAGCGAGTCCGCAGATGTGACAAATCTACCCGCAGGTGCGAAACTAGGCAGAAATTTAAGGACCAAAAATGGTCATTTCGCCATTTTCGATTGAGATTTTGGATCTCGGCTTTTGGGCGATTTTGGAGGAGTTCTTCACGATTTTGACTTGGATAAGTGTCCTATATCCTAAAGTGATTATATTTCATAAATTCATGGTTATATTCATCATTTATTTCGGATTTAAATGGAAGAAATTAAGGTTTTTGCAAAACGTTTCAAGAACGAAAAATTGGGATTTGGAGGTCGAGTTGTTATCGGAATTTGATAAAATTGGTATGGTTAGACTCGTATTGGAATGAGTGTTCGTATTTTGTGAAGATTCTGTCGGGTTCCAAGAGGTGGGCCCAGCGTTGACTTTTGTTTTGACTTTTTAATGTAAAATTTTAAGTTGACGTTTTATTATCCGGAATTATTTTCGATGTATTTTAATAAAGTTATACAATTAATTTATATAGATTTGAGCTTTATGGAGGTCAATTTGAGTAAGAAGGCTATTTTGGAATATCGGCCTTAACTTCAAAAACGTAAGTATCTTGCCTAACCTTGAGTGGAGAAATTACCCCTTTGACATCGAGTTTTATATGCCATTTGTGAAATGTGAAAAGCTGTGTACGCGAGGTGACGAGTACATACTAGGGCTTATATGTGCAAAGTTTTATTGGTTTAAAGTTTTAGGCATTTTTATGTATTAAATTGGATAATTATTGGCATTTAGTAAATCCTTGAATTGTCATGCCTCATTCCTTATTTGTCGAGATTATATTTTATATGATAATTTGGTGTTATTGTGACTCGAATTCTTATGTGAATTCCATGTATTTGTTGATTTGATATTTTTTTGGAATTAAATTTATGATGAAATCCTTATCTGCAATAATTATTAAATAAGTTTAAAATGATGCATTAATTTATTTTTATTAAAAATTTGGATTAAAGAAGGCGTTGTCCTATGCTGATTTACCTTTCCATCTCTGTTGTTGTTTTTGAGGTTTTATATGCGTTGTGTGGAGCCTTGGGCTATTGTAACTACCCGGTCGGTCATTTTGAGTGTATTAGCCCCGATCCCCTATTTACTGCTTTCCCCGTACCTTTTTCTACTTATGTGACTTGACGGGAGGTTGTTGTTGTGGTTTCGGAGTGAATTGGGACACTTAATCCCTAAAATGGAATCTTAAGATCCGCATGCTACAATGTCGTGAACAATAGCATAACGCGTCACTGTTCATTACAAAAAGGCGATTTGAGCTTCGATGGACTCATAAGCAACTATGGTTGCTGCGTCCTCTCTCCAACATTTGGATGTGGGAGAGTTTACCAAACTAACGAATGAACAAATCCAAAACACAAATATCAAACAAGCATACGCTGCTCAGATTCAACCTACAAAATCTGCTGCTAAACTCAAAAAAACTGATTTGATTCCCATTAAAATTATTGATGGAGAACCAAAGATTGAGTTCAGTTTGGAAGAAGTTAACGACTTCTCCATCGAAGAAGGAGTGCATCAATCCGTCGTCGTCAAATTCTCGTATGGAAAACCAGAATTGCGTGAGCTTAGGCAGAACTTTTCGAGACAGTTTAACGTCCATGGTTGCTGCAATATTGGCCAACTCGAATATCGTCATCTGTTGGTGCGTTTTGATTTATATGACGATTCTTATCAAGATCGACAGGACATGTTAAAGCCAAAGGTGAGGAATTCTTCTTTCAGATATTTCCATGGACTATTAGATTCAATCCTAAGGAAGAAACTTCTAAGGCAGTTGTTTGGATATCATTTCCAGATTTGCCACCTAATTTCTTTGCGAAACAATCTCTGTTATCAATAGCATCAGCAGTTGGTAAGCCACTCGCTGTGGACAAAGCTACAAAAGATCATACAACACCGAGTGCCGCAAGAGTTAAGGTGTTACTTGATTTACTAGAGAAACATCCTAGTAAAGTGAAGTTAAAAATTGTGGATAAATAAACCGAGAAAGCTGTTGAATTTTATCGGCAGGTTGTGTTTGATAATCTACCAAAATATTTCTCTTTCTGTAAATATCAAGGGCATGAAGAACGAGTATGTCATGTGCTGCAGAGAAAGGTTACTACAACTGATGAGGCAATTGATACTGAAATGAATAGGTTTCATGAGATGAGCAATACAGAACAGTTCAAAGGTGATGCTAGACATATCTTGGATGCGAAAAAAGCAGGGTAAAATGATTTAGTGCAACGACCTGCTGCAGACAGTGTGACTGCTGCTACTTCAAAGGATCTTGGTCATTTGGTCGCAGTGAACATGGCAGTAGGAATGTTGGAAGCTAAGAATGTTGTTAACCAGAAGGAATCTCAAAGAACTACTGGAAAAGAAATAGTCCCAGTTAATCAAGGTGAAGGGAAGCAGGTGCAAGTGATAAATAAATTTGTAGTATTGCAGATTCAAGCTAATAATAATGCTAGTGTAGTGCAGAAGAATGAGGGAGATCATGAGGCTAATAATCAACTGGTAGTAGTAGAAGATGGTAATAATCGAACTCCTAGACCTAGTCCAGTTCTTACTGGGAAAATATTAAATCCAGCAGCTCCAACATTTAATCCTAGTTCTCCTAGGACTGGGGTGTCAAAGGAAGGTAAGAAAGGCAGTTCAGGTGTCAAAGCTAAGGATTGAGGGAATACAAGTACTATTGGAAGAATGAATGAGGAGCCTACAAGTATTGAATCTACTGCACAATAGGTAACAAGAGCCTTTGGAGGAAACAATGTTACAACTAATCAATTATGTCAAGAAATTCCATCACAATCATTGGACACAATGGCCATAGCTGAGCAGAAAAACTTGAATGAGCATCTAACTTTATTTGGTTGGTAAGTTGTGGTGTGATTAGGTAGAGGAAGATCAAGAGGAATATTAATTTGAAGATGACAATGAGGATGAGGGACAAATAGAAGAAGATGATCAAGGAGAAGATGAATATAGTGTCAATGGTAAGGTAAAGTCTAATGCTGATCGAATAGAGAATGCTACATCGATAGGTGAAGAACAGGTTCTGAGTCCTAAATAGAATCAGGGGTTACAAGCTATAGTAAGCTATACAAAGGCTATATCAAACCCTGCAGATCCTATTCATACAATGCCAGATCCAGGAGGTATAGGAGAAAAATAACAGCTTCATGTCAATGACATTACCAACCCAACAAATATTAGTAATGATAGGGTACATCAATCTATGAGTAGTACAAATAAAAGAGGAGAGGTAGGGCTCACAAGAAACTCAAGAACCAACACAAGGGTTAACACCCCAGTTGATATAATTAGTCAAGCTTCTAAAGGGAATTTTAGCAAAAATTTGATTCCTAAGCCTACCAAGAACCAAATGGTTCCACAGGAACGACAAGAGAATGGAGAGGAGGATCAAATAGGAAAATGCTAAGATTTAGATGCATAATCAACAATACAAAATTTCTTGAAGGTAGCAAGACAAGGTGACATCTCTCCTACGCAAATTAAAAGAGGGAAATCAGCTGGTAAGTGTAGAAAAAAGTAGTCTAAGGAAGCTCCTAGTGTGCAAGCACCTGGGGTTCAAACAAGAAGGACATTATCTAAATCCAATAATTAGTGATGAATGCTATGATTTGGAATATTAGATCGGTGAACACAAAGAGAGCTTTTGAAAGGCTTATAACAATGCATAGACAACATAATTTCCAGTTTATTGGCTTGATGGAACCGATGCAACAGAGTAGAAAACTAGATAGATATAGGAGGAGAATTGGCTTTGCTCAAGCTATTGTCAATACCTCAAACAAAATCTGGGTATTGTTTTATGTGAAATATGATGTTACAATCTTGATGGACATGGTGCAACCATTGACTGTGAAGTTAGTAGATACTGAGGATAATAAGGAATTTATTCTTACCCTCGTTTATGCTAAATGTGATGCAGTAGAATAAATAGAGCTTTGGGACTCCATGTACGCATTGGTAGTAGACATGACAATCCCTTGGCTCGTTGGTGGAGATTTTAATGTCATTTGGGATGAGGAGGAAAAATTTGGTGGACTGCCCGTTCATATAAATGAGGTTGATGAATTTAGGCATTGCGTGAACACATGCAATCTATTTGATTTGGGCTTCAAGGGGAGAATTTTTACATGGTGGAATGTGTGTGCTGAAGAGGATTGTATTTTTAAACGTTTGGACAAATGCTTAGCAAATATGGAGTTACAACAAATTTGGCCGGGGATGGAGATCATTCATCTGTCAAAAATTGGTTTAGATCTTAGTCCAATGCTGCTAAATTTCAATCCTAATACTGTTCCAGTCAAGAAAGCTTTCAGATTTTTAAATCTTTGGACCAAACATGACACTTTCCTGGACGTGGTGAAAGAAAACTGGACAACTGATTTTCATGCCAATCCTTTCATCTTGTTTAAATACAAGTTGAAGAAGCTGAAGAAGGACTTGTCAATTTGGAGCAAAGCCACGTATGGTGATATTTTCCAGCAGTTATCTAGCCTAGAGGAGGTGGTGAAGGTGCACGAGACACAATTTGAGATGAGTCCTACAATTCAGAATGGAGAGACTTCAAAGAGTTCAGGCAGAATTGTTCAATTTTGGAAGCAAAAATAAGGTATGTCTTGGTTTCAAGATGGAGATAGAAATACCAAGTTCTTTCATGTCCAAGTAAATGGAAGAAGAAAAAGGTTACAATTGAGAAGAATCCAAGCTAGTGATGGGAATTGGCTAGAGGAGAATGACGAAATGGCTACGGAAGCTGTGAGATTTTTTCAAGATCAATTTACTGAAGCTACTATCCCTAGTTCTTTTGGGATATTAGATCATATTCCTTATATGCTGAATAGTGAGCAGAATTGTGATTTAATGAGACAACCTACTTGTAAAGAAGTTAAATTGGCAGTGTTTGGATTAAATAGTGAGAGCGCTGGAGGGCCAGATGGTTTCAATGGAAAGTGTTTTCAATACTGCTGGGATATAATTGGAGAGGATGTGGTGGAAATGGTGAAAGCTTTCTTTAATGGACAAGATCTACCTAAGTTTGCGACTCACACAAATTTGGTTTTATTGCCAAAAATGAAAGAGGTTATTACATTTTCAGATATGAGACCTATTAGACTAAGAAATTTCGTCAACAAAATTTTCTCAAGGGTCATATATGAGAGGTTAGTGAACATACTTCCTACTCTTATCTCTGATGAACATGCATGCTTTGTGAAGGGTAGAAGCATTGTGGAGAATATTTTATTAACTCAAGAGATAATCACTGATATGCGACTGAGAACCAAGGCAGGGCCTAATGTGGTAATTAAATTAGACATAGTGAAGGCTTATGATCAATTATCTTGGCTATTTTTTACCAAGGTACTGAGGAAAATGGGCTTTTGTTAGAGATTCATAGGCATGGTTTTTGGCTTAGTATCTAACAATAGGTACTCAGTTCTTCTCAATGGCCAACCGTATGGTTTCTTTAAATCTACTAGAGGAGTTAAGCAAGGTGATCCATTGTCGCCTACTCTATTCATATTGGCAGTTGAGGCATTATCAAGGGGATTGAATGCACTTCACTTGAATTTATAATTTTGTGGCTATGGGTTACCAAAGTGGAGTCCTAAGATTAATCATCTATCATACGCAGATGATACCATCAATTTTTCTTCATCCGATGCCACCTCGCTTCACTTGAAGAAGTGGTGGCAAAGGTACAAAGGATCACTGGAATTGGTCGTCATGATTTCCCATTCATTGATCTTGGATGTCCTATTTTTTACACAAGAAGGAATATGGTTTTTTTATCAAGGACTCATTAATAAGGTACTCGATAAATTGCAATCTTGGAAAGGTAAGTTGTTGTCGATTGAAGGAAGGTCAGTTTTAATATCCCATGTTTTGTAAAGTATGCCAATACATTTTCTCTCAGCTGTCAATCCTCCTGCTTTCATGATCAATAAGATGCACAAATTATTTGCAAGGTTTGTTTTAGAGTTCTTCAGTAGATAGAAGAGCGAGACACTGGACATCTTGGGATAAACTATGCCTGCCATATGAGGAAGGGGGTGTAGGCTTTCGATCTCTACATGATGTGTCAAAAGCTCTTTTTTGTAAGTTATGGTGAAATATCAGGACTAAACCATCTTTATGGAGCTCTTTCATGTGTCAAAAGTATTATAAGAAGATGAACGCATTGGTGGTTCCTTGGAGACATGGATCACATGTTTGGAGGAAGATGTTAGAATTAAGGGATCTTGTTGAGCATCACATATTATATCAACCAAGAATGGGATCATCGCTTTTTTGGTTTGATAATTTGATAGAATTGGGAGCTCTCTATTTCGTTACACCTCCAGATTTCTTTTGTGACGAATCAATTCATAATATTTATGATGTGGGGTAGCAGGGGACATGGGATGAAGACAAAGTAAGACAAATATTGTCACATGATCTTGCCTCACATATTCTGGAAAATGTGAAACTTTCAGATTCAATTGATGTACTAGACAAACCAATATGGTCTCTTGAAACTCGAGGTGAATTTACAGTAAAATCTGCATGGGAATTTTTGAGGAGTAGAAGAGATACTGCCATCACATATAAGAATATGTGGGTGAAAGGGCTTTCATTTAAAATCTCATTCTTTATGTGGAAATTGTGAAGAGAAAAACTACCATTAGATGATCCTATTCTAAGGATGGGGTATTGTATGCCTTCATGATGTCGGTGTTGTGTGAATTCAGAGGAAGAAACAGTGGCACATGTATTTTTCAAATCATATGCAGCTAGGAAGGTGTGGTCATACTTCTTAGCTTTTGCAGGGATATCTTTTGAGGGATTAAATCTGCACCAAACAATTGTGAAATGCTGGACAGTAAAGGTGATTCCAAGGCTTCAACCAATATTTCAAGATCTACCTTGCATTATAGTTTGGGAGTTATGGAAGAGAAGAAATAACTACAAATATGGAGATGTGGTGTCTATTAACAGAGTTGTGTACCAAGTATCAACCACAATCGAGTCACTTGTCAAGGTGAGGAAGCCAGGTATTCGAAATGTGCCATATAGATGGCCAGACATTCTGCAAATGATGGAGAATTACACACCTAAACTGAAGGTGAATAAGTTATTGTGAGAGTTTCCAATGGAAAGATGGATAAAAATCAATACTGATGGGGCATCAAGGGGCAACCCAGACAGGAGTGCGATTGGTTATGTGCTAAGGGATGAACATGGAGATGTTATCTATGCGAGAGGCAAGGAAATTCAAGAAGTGAAAAACACAGTAGCGGAGGCAATGGCAATTCTTGAGGCCTTGGAGTACTGTATGCATAATGATTTATCTAATATTTGGCTCCAAACAGATTCTATGTTGCTCAAAAAGGTAATCGAAGGAATTTGGAAACTTCATTGGATTATTGATGAGCAGGTCGAGAAAATAAAGGAAATATCGGAGGTATGTACTGGTAGAGTGTCTCACATTTATAGGGAAGGGAAAAAATTGACAGATCATTTGGCAAATTACGCTTTGGATGTTCGATCTATTGAATGCCATGGATTTCACCATCTAGACACATATGGGAGGAGGATTGTGAATGATGACAAATTACAATGTCCATATTTGTATGTCAAGGTTTCAAGAATTTAGGAGGGAAGGAGTGCTATGGGGAAGGATAAGAGCAGGGATGTCATGATGGATCACCATTCTGAAATCTTTATAGAGGAGAGGGTGGTGATTTTGGTTTATGCTAACAATGTTTTCCTTTTTGTAGGAGACGATACTTTGTCCATGCCTTATCTTTTGGTGCAAGCTCATAGGGTGGTATTAACACTTAGTTTTCATTCCCTTGAAGGAGTACCAAAGATAAGCACAAGTATGGAAGCAAGGAGAAAATCGAGCTTTATATGTTCCAGCAGTGCCATGTTGAATCCAAAATTGGAAGGCCATATGCTAGGATCACACATACATAGCACTGCTCAAATCTATAAGGAGTCACAACTCAAAGGAAGGACACAATTGAAGATTAAACTCAGTAGAACACCTCCCAAAATAAGTACAGTTGAAGGCTCTGCACGCATAAGAAAGACACTGCCCAGATTTTTCTTTGCATCATTCACGAGAGGTATGTGTCTTTGGCAATTAAATTTGGGAAAAAATGAGGTGTTATGGCATATCAACTCCTCAAAGGTTCAGGAAATGAGGTATCTAGGTTTTCACTCAGATCAACAGTGGAAATCACACGCAAATCTCACTAAAATGTATTGGTTTAACTGTGTGCAATTCTGGTGCATGGTGGAAACTAGTAAGCATGCGTGTGGAAGTGATTGTTTGCGGATCAAAAATCCAAAAGATTCTAAGAATCAAATAGCACATACAGGAAAACAGGCAAAAATCATGGTAGAACACCTTGGTGCTGAAGGAGCACACACAGTCAATCTGCCAAGAAACTGTAGGGCAATAAGGTCAGGTACAGGTTTTTTGGATCATTTTACGGGTAAGATGGAGATACTAGGGAACAACTTTCAGATACACATGCTATTTGGGACTTTAGATGATGACAAACATGGTTGGAAAATATGGAATCAAACGACAAAAGCCATAAAAATTTGTTGACAAATGGGATGAACAACATGATCGTTCATAGATAGATAGTACTGCAGATTATATGTACGCATCAGTCCACATGTTCAACATTAATGGTGGGTATTTCTGTGCACTCTCATGAGCATATGGAACAATTAGGTCGAGAGTCATGGAGCTTCTTACAACATATGCACAATGAAGACACAATACTGCCCAGATTTTCAATATTATGGGCAAGCATGGAGAAGCTACCTTATTCTCAACCTTGGATGCAAATCACTTACATGGAAGATCATTTCGCAATTGTGATACTATCAGTGCATAAGGGAGTCTACACTACACGAGGAGTGATGGTCAATTTCTGGGCAATGCGGACAGAATATGGCCACTAGTGTAATAGGCTAGTTTTTAAAAAATTTACGCTTTTGTCTAGATCAAAATGTAATATCAGTTTTGGGTATCACATGCCCAAAATTGGTAATAGGATCTATGTACTAGACATATCTTATGGTTTTACTATTTGTAAGACAACATGCTACTTTTTGTTTGTTTTTTTTATTATATATATAAAAACTAGCCCTAGGCACCTCGCCTAGTGGATTTGCTAAAAAAAATAAAAGTCTTAGGATTTTGACTGTAGTTGGAACTGTGTGAAGACGACTCTGGAATGGAGTTTCTTTGATTTCATTAGCCCCTTTGGGTGATTTTTTACTTAGGAGCGTATCCGAAATGTGAATTGGAGGTCTGTAGCTAAATTAGGCTTGAAATGGCGAAAGTTGATTTTTTGGGAAGTTTGACCGATAGTGAACTTTTTGATATCGGGGTCGGATCCTGATTCTGGAAGTTGGAGTAGGTCCGTAATGTTGAATATGACTTGTGTGCGAAATTTGAGGTCAATCGGACGTGATTTTATAGGTTTCGGCATCAGTTGTGGAAGTTTGAAACTTTGAAGTTCATTCGGCTTGAATCAAGGTGTAATTCGTGTTTTTAGCATTGTTTGATGTGATTTAAAGGCTCGACTAAGTTTGTATGGTGATTTAGGACTTGTTGGTATATTTTGTTAAGGTCTCGGGGGCCTCGAGTGAGTTTCGTATGGTGATCAGATCATTTTTGCACTTGCAAGATTTACTGGTGCTGGGCTGGTTCTCGTGTAATCGCACCTGCGCAAGGCTGCCCGCAAGTGCGAGCAATATGGAGGAGAAGCAGATCTGGGTGGATTGGTCAGGGGTCGCAGGTGCATGGAAAAGGCTGCATAAGGGATGTCCGCATATGCGCAAGGCTGATCGCGGATGCGTAGTGAGACAGCAGAAGCGGATAGGATTCCGAAGGTGCACACTCGTAGGTGTGGCCCCTTCATCGCAGGTGCGGAGGCAGAGGGGAATAAGTGGTTTGTGCAGAAGCGCTCATTTTTTCGACAAGCGCACGCGCAAGTGCGAGCCTAGGCTCCGCAGGAGCGGAAATGCCTGAGCAGTGTTTAACACCGAAGAGCTTCGTAATTTTTCTCATTTTGGACTTTGCAAACTCTGTTTAGGGCGATATTCGAGAGCAATTTTGGGAGATTTCTTGAGGTAAGTCCCTTGTGCTTATTTTTTATCAATAAGCTTGCTTCCCCATTTATTTTCCCACCTAGTTAGGGTGTATTTAAGGTGGAAAATGGGAGTTGGAGGTTAGAGATTTGGTGAGTTGATTTGAGGAATGGAGTGGAGATTTGGTGTCGAATTTTGGTAATTTTGGTATTGGTGAACTCGTGGTAGAGTGGGTGTTCGTATTTTGTGACTTTTACCTAATTTCGAGACGTGGGCCCGGGTTGACGTTTTAGGACATATTTCAGAATTTTTGTTAAACTCTTGATTTTATTAATCAAATCAGTCTATTATAGTTGTATTTATGATATGTAATTGTTTTGGCTAGATTTGGCCATTCGGAGTCGGATATTCGTGAAAAAGACATTGTTACCGATTGATTGAGCTTGGTTCGAGGTAAGTGGCTTGCCTAACCTTGTGTGGGGGAAATCCCTTAGGATTTGGTACTATTGTGATATGTGAGCGCCGTGTACGTGAGGTGATGAGTACATACATGGGCAATTTATTGTAAAACCTAATTTATTTTACTGAGTAGCAACCTGTTTTTTCTTTAATTTGAGTTATACGGTTTAAATGAGTATTAGTGTGTTTTCATTCTTAATTGAGCTATTCTAATATGTGTAGTTATCATGTTTAGTCTAATATCGCATGTCTACGTGCATTAACTGGTTATTTGAACTCTGTGAAACATGCCTAGTTGATTTCCTGCTTTTCCTTGTTCTTTATCCGTATAACTATAGAAATCTTGCTGTTAACTGTTGTATTTATCGGTTTGAGATGTGTGTTTACTTTTGAGACTACGAGGCAGTTCCTCGGGAGTTCTCCCTGCACATTTACTTTTGAGACTACGAGGTGGTTCCTCGGGAGTTCTCCATGCACATTTACTTTTGAGACTACGGGGTGGTTCCTCAAGAGTTCTCCGTGCATATATACTTTTGAGACTACGAGGTGGTACCTCAGGAGTTCTCCTTGTATATTTACTTTTGAGACTACGAGGCGGTACCTCGGGAGTTCTCCCTGCATATTTACTTTGGGACTACGAGACGGTATCTCGGGAGATCCCCTGCTGTTTACTCCTGTGTGTTGTATTGTTGCCTTGTTATGATTCCTTTTATTAAATTCTAGTCTAAGGGTGGCTTGTGGGCCGGTTAGGACCGAGCCCGTCCCAGGACCGCAAGCCCAAATGGACAGTGGGCCTAAACGGTTCTAACCGGATAGGACCAGGATCGTGGGAAGGTGGGCTGGGTAGTGGGCTGGTCCCATAGGCGAGGCCCGCAAGACCGGGACCGGCTGGGAAGTGGGCCGTTTCAAGCGGTCCTATCCGGGCCCAAGGGCTAATTTTTTAAAAAAACAAATCTGTAACATTATAGCCTTTATGACATTTAAAATATGGGCGTTTTACCTGCCAAAATAGCCGTTAGCTATTTATAAATAGGCATTTAACCCCCCAACTTTGTTTTAACTCCAATTTTTGTTATAATTACACTTTTTCCTTTATATATATATATATATATATATATATATATATATATATATATATATATATATATATATATATATATATATATATATATATATATATATATATATATATATATATATATATATATATATATAATATATATATAAGCTATATTCGATATAAGATGTATATATTTCGAATATAGCTTATATATATATACTATACTATACTATATATACATCATAAGATATATATTAAGATATATATATATATATATATATATATATATATATATATATATATATATCATCCGATGTATATTAAGTTATATCTATATATATATAGTATATAAAGATGTATATATAGTATAGTATAGTATATACTATACTATACTATATATACATCTTAATATATATATATATATATAAGCTATATTTGCTATATATATAAGCTTATATTTATACTATATTATACTATATATACATCTTAAGATATATAAGTTATATTCGATTTACTATACTATATATACATCTTAAGATATATATATATATATATATATATATATATATATATATATATATATATATATATATATGTATATATATACTATACTATACTATATATTCGATATATTCAACATATATACATATCTTAAGATGTATATATAGTATATATATAAGCTATATTCGATATATATAGATATATACTATACTATGTATACATCTTAGATGTATATATTGTATATAAATCGAATATAGTTTATATATCTTAAGATGTATATATAGTATAGTATAGTATATATATATATCGAATATAGCTTATATATCTTAAAATGTATATATAGTATATACTATACTATATATACATCTTTATATACTATATATACATCTTAACCTATATATATATATATATATATATATATATATATATATATATATATATATATATATATATATATATATATATATACAAAATATAGCTTATATATCTTAAGCTGTATATATAGTATAATATAGTATATGATGTATATATAGTAAATCGAATATAGTTTATATATCTTAAAATGTATATATAACATATGTATATATATATATATATATATATAGCTTATATATCTTAAGCTGTATATATAGTATAATATAGTATATGATGTATATATAGTAAATCGAATATAGTTTATATATCTTAAAATGTATATATAACATAGTATATTTTTATATATATATATATATATATATATCTTAAGATGTATATATAGTATATTTTAAGATCTATACTATCAAATATGGCTTATATACTATGTATATATAGTATAGTGTGTGTATATATATATATATATATATATATATATATATATATATAAAGATGTATATATAGTATATAAATCGAATATAACTTATATATCTTTATTACCCTTTTTTTTCTCTAACTTCTATAAAAAAAATTTAAAAATAGAAAGTATCTGTTGGGCCCACTTAGGCCTGCTTGGGCCAACTTAGGGCCGGGACCGGCCCACTTAACCCGGGATCGTTAGTTCGTGGTCCCGGTCCCGAGCCAGTTCCGCGAAGCCCGGAACCGTTTTGGACCGGCCAGCATAGGACCGGCCCACTTAAGACCGGGCCCGCGAAGCCCACTTAGGACCGGGCCTGACCCACATGCCACCCTTATTCTAGTCTCTCATTATACTGTATATTCTCCTGTCTTATTTATTATTTACCAGTGGGCCTGATCTGACCTCGTCACTACTCGATCGAGGTTAGGCTTAGCACTTACTGGGTATCATTGTGGTGTACTCATGCTACTCTTCTGCACATGTTTTGTCTGCAGATCCAGGTACTTCTTATCAGCCCCGCTACTAGCGTAGAGTGCTTGTTGTTGTACGGAGACTTCAAGGTACATCTCTCGTGTCTGCATACCTCGGAGTCCCCCTCTATTCTCTCATATGTCATTTACCTTCCGTATTTATTTTATTAGACTCTGTTGTATAGAGATTCTAGTTTCCTTGTGTAGTTTGTGACTTACGATATTCCGGGTTTTGGGAAGACTGTGTATTTATAGAGTATTGGTTAGTGTACATGCCGAGCGGCATTGTTACTATTTACACAGTTATCCACTGCTGTTAGTTACCAAATTTTATTTTTGTTTTGTTATTTTTCACAATTTGTTGGGCTTACCTAGTCGTAGAGACTAGGTGCCGTCACAACGTTATACAGAGGGAGTTTGGGTGGTGACAAGTTGGTATTAGAGCTCTAGGTTCATAGGCGTCATGAGTCACAAGTCGGTTTATTAGAGTCTCGTGGATCGGTATGGAGACGTATGTACTTATCTTTGGGAGGCTATGGAACTGTTAGGAAAAATTTCACTTCTTTGAGTCCTTGTCGTGCGAAATTGTTGACTTCAAAATTCTAAACTTCTGTATTCTATTCTTTCTCACGGATGGTAAGGACCCGTACCGGAGGATCTGATAACCAGGCACCCGCGCCCCCTACTAGAGCCAAGAGAGGCCGGGGCCGGGGTAGAGGCTGAGGACGTCCACATGGTGCATCCAAAGAACCCGCACAAACTGCTTTAGAGGAGCCCTCTATAGCTCCAGCTGGAGGGCAGGCACCTGAGGTACCTGTTGCTGCACCAGCCCTCCAGGAAACTCTAGCCCAATTTCTGAGCATGTTCAGCACCTTAGCTCAGGCTGGATTGATTCCACTTGCTCCTGCTACATCTCAGGCCAGGGGAGGAGTACAGACTCCCGTCGCTGGTATCCCAGAGCAACGATTTAGGTAGACCAAGATCCAGAGATCATACCAGTGCAGCCGGTAGCTCCAGCTCATCTCGAGGTTAGGGCAGCAGTTTCTGAGGCGGAGCAGCTCAGACTTGAGAGGTACAAGAAGTACCACCCTCTTACCTTCAGTGGATTGGTGTCAGAGGATGTCCAGGGTTTTATGGAGGAGTGTCACCGTATTCTCCGTACTATGGGTGTAGCGGATTCGAGTGGGGTTTCTTTTACTGCATTCCAGCTTGGAGGAGCAACCTATCAGTGGTGGCGTGCTTATGAATTGGGTAGTCTGGCTGAGGCAGCTTCGCTTACATGGACTCAGTTTTCGGACATGTTCTTGAGGGAGTATGCTCCCCAAAGTCTCAAAGACGCATAGTGCGTGGAGTTTGAGCAGATGCGCCAGGGTGCTATGATTGTGTCAGAGTATGTAGTTTGTTTCAGTGATTTGGCCCAATATGCACCGGCCTTGGTTGCCATAGTTCTAGAGAGGGTTCGTCGGTTTATTGAGGGACTTCACCCTAGTATCAGGATTAGTATGGTCAAGAGCTGGAGATGGATATTTCTTACCAGCAGGTTGTGAGTTTTTCTAGGAGATTGGAGGGCATGCTCGCTTGGCATAGAGAGGAGAGGGAGACCAAGAGGTTGCGAGAGCCTGGCACTTACAGTGGTACTCGTGCCCCAACTGTAGTTCTCCATGGTAGGGGTTATGGGAGTCGCCCCGTTCATTCAGCTCTTCTAGCTGCCAGTGGTATTCCGGTCCCTTCTAGGCCCTAGGAGCCTTATTATGCACCGCCAGTGTCTAGTGAGCCTCCTACACGGGGTGCTTTTAGCGGTTAGTCTAGCAGATCTGGCCCAAGATAGTCATAGCAGCCACGCCCTCCAAGGGCTTGTTTTGAGTGTAGCGATACCCTCCATATAGTGAGGGATTGCCCCAGACTTAGGAGGGGTGCACCTTCACACACTTCTCAGCCACTGCGTGCTCCACCGGGTCCTCAGGCTATGATTCCAGTACCAGCTACCGCCCCACCTGCTCAGCCAACTAGAGGTGGAGGTCGGGGAGGTAGAGGTCGCCCTAGAGGGAGAGGCCAAGCCAGATATTATGCTCTTCTGGCTCGTATAGAGTCAATTTCTTCCGACTCTATCATTACAGGTATTTTTATGATCTGTCATAGAGACGCGTCAGTTTTATTTGACCCAGGCTCTACATATTCCTATGTGTCCTCTTATTTTGCCCCATATTTGGGTGTATCTTGGGATTCCTTGAGTTCCCCTATTTTTGTGTCTACTCCTGTGGGAGATTCTCTTGTTGTAGATCACGTGTATCGGTCGTGTTTGATTCCTCTTAGTGGTTTTGAGACCATAGCCGATTTATTATTGCTCAGTATGGTAGTATTTGATGTTATCTTGGGCATGGACTGGTTGTCGCCCCATTATGCTATTCTTGATTGTCACGCTAAGACCATGACGTTGGCTATGCTAGGTTTACCGTGAATAGAGTGGAGGGGTACCTTAGAGTACACTACCAGTAGAGTTATTTTATTTCTTAAAGCTGAACGAATGGTTGAGAAGGGGTATGACGCGTATCTAGCTTATGTGAGAGATGTCAGTATTGATACCCCTACAGTTGAGTCAGTCCCAGTAGTGAGGGATTTTCCAGATGTGTTTCCAACTGATCTTACGGGCATGCCGCCGGACAGAGATATTGATTTTGGCATTGATTTGTTGCCGGGCACTCGGCCCTTCTCTATTCCTCCATATCATATGGCTCCTCATGAGTTGAAGGAGCAGTTATAGGAGTTGCTTGATAAGGGCATCATTCGGCCCAGTATGTTACCTTAGGGTGCTCTTATCTTGTTTGTGAAGAAGAAAGATGGTTCTATATGTATGTGCATTGATTATCGCCAGCTGAACAAAGTTACAATGAAGAACAGGTATCCATTGCCTTGTATTGATAATTTATTTGATCAGTTACAGGGTGCCAGGGTGTTTTCCAAGATTGATTTACGTTTCGGCTATTATTAGTTGAAGATTCGGGAACCAGATATCCCAAAGACTGCTTTCAGGACTCGGTATAGTCACTACGAATTCCTTGTGATGTCATTTGGGCTGACCAATGCCCCAGCAGCTTTTATGCACTTGATGCACAATGCGTTCAGGCCCTATCTTGACTCATTCGTCATTGTGTTTATTGACGACATTCTGGTGTACTCCTGGACTCAGGAGGATCATGTGCAGCACCTGAGGACTGTGCTTCATACCTTGAGAGAAAAGAAGTTTTATGCAAAATTTCCAAAGTGTGAGTTTTGGCTAGATTCAGTGGCATTCTTGGGGTCATGTAGTATCGAGTGATGGGATCAAGGTGGATCTAAAGAAGGTGGAAGCAGTGTAGAGTTGTCCTAGATCGTCATCAGCTACGGAGATCTGGAGTTTTCTTGGTTTTGCGGGGTATTACCGTCGTTTTGTAGAGGGATTCTCATCTATTGCAGCATATATGACCAGGCTGACCTAGAAGGGTGCTCCGTTCAGGTGGACAGAGGAGTGTGAGGAGAGCTTTTAGAAGCTCAAGACAACTTTGACTACAGCCCCAGTATTGGTATTGCCTACAGGTTCGGGGTCTTATACTATATATTGTGATGCATTACGGATTGTTCTCGGCGCGGTGTTGATGCGGGACAGTAGGGTGATTTCCTACGCGTCCAAACAACTGAAGGTGCATGAAAAGAACTATCCTGTCCACGACCTTGAGTTAGCAACTATTGTTCATGCCTTGAAGATTTGGCAGCACTCTTTGTATGGTGTCCCTAGTGAGATCTACACCGATCACCGGAGTTTGAAGCATCTGTTCAAATAGAAGGATATTAACTTGAATTAGCGGAGGTGGTTGGAGCTACTTAAGGACTATGATATTACCATTTTGTACCATCCGGGGAAGGCCAATGTGGTGGCCGATACTTTGAGTCGCCAGGTAGAGAGTTTGGGGAGTTAACCATATCTACCAGCAGCAGAGAGGCCATTGGCATTGGATGTTCAGGCCTTAGCCAGCCAGTTTCTGAGATTGGATATTTCTGAGCTGAGTCGAGTATTGGCTTGTGTGGCCTCTCGGTATAATAACCCCCATCTGCTTGTCCTTAAGGACACGGTTCAGCACGGTGATGCTAAGGAGGTCACTATTGGGGATGATGGTGCATTGAGGATGTAGGGTAGGCTATGTGTGCCCAATATAGATGTGTTGTGTGAGTTTATTCTCCAAGAGGCTCACATCTCGCGCTACTCCATTCATCCGGGTGCTGCGAAGATATACCAAGACTTGAGGCAGCATTACTGGCGGAGGAGGATGAAGAAGGACATAGTGGAGTATGTAGCTCGGTGTCTAAATTACCAGCAAGTGAATTATGAGCATCAGTGGCCAGGTGGGTTGCTTCAGAAGTTAGAGATTCTAGAGTGGAAATGAGAGAGATCACTATAGATTTTGTGGTGGAACTTCCATGGACCCAACAGAAGTTTGATGCAATTTGGGTGATTGTGGATAGGCTGACCAAGTCAGGTCATTTTATTCATGTGATGACTACCTATTCTTCCGAGCAGCTGGCTCGAATTTATATTCGCGAGATCGTCAGGCTTCATGGCATACCGGTATCCATCATCTCTAACCGGGGTACGCAGTTTACATCACGATTCTGGAGGGCCGTACAGCATGAGTTGAGTACTCAAGTTGAGCTGAGAGCAACATTTCACCCTGAGACGGACGGGCAGTCCGAGCGCACTATTCAGATATTAGAGGATATGCTCCGTGCGTGTGTGATAGATTTTGGATGTTCTTGGAACGTTCTTGCCGCTTGCGAATTTTGCCTACAACAATAGTTATCAGACGGGCATCCAGATGGCACCGTATAAGGCTCTGTATGGTAGGTGGTGTCGGTCTCCAGTGGGTTGGTTCGAGCCGGGCGAGGCTAGATTATTGGGTACATACTTGGTTCGGGATTCTTTGGAAAAGGTTAAGGTGATTCAGAATAGACTTCGCACAGCCCAGTCCAGACAGAAGATTTATGCGGATCGGAAGGTTCGCGATGTTGCATTCATGGTTGGAGAACGGATCTTGCTCCGGGTGTTACCCATGAAGGGTGTTATGAGGTTCAAAAAGAAGGGCAAGCTGAGTCCAAGGTTTATTGGCCCATTCAAGGTGTTGCGGCATGTTGGGGAGGTTGCTTATGAGCTTGCCTTGCCTCCTAGTCTAGTAGGAGGTCATCCGGTATTCTATGTTTTTATGCTTCGAAAATATCATGGTGATCCGTCTCATGTGTTGGATTTCAGCTCAGTCCAGTTGGACAAGGATTTATCTTATGTTGAGGAGCTGGTGGCTATTTTGGACAGGCAGGTTCAGAAGCCGAGGTCGAAGAAGATTGCTTCCATGAAGGTTCATTGGAGGGGTCAGCCGGTTGAGGAGGCGACTTGGGAGATCGAGCATGACATGCGCAACCGCTATCCTCATCTTTTCACCACTTTAAGTATGTCTCTATGCTCGTTCGAGGACGAACGATTGTTTTAAGAGGGGGAGGATGTAACGACCCCAACCTGTCTTTTTGAGTGTATTAGCCTCGATCCCCTGTTTCCTGATTTCCCCGTACCTTTTTCTGATTATGTGACTTGCCGGGAGGTCGTTGTTGTGGTTTCAGAGTGAATTGGGACACTTAGTCCCTAAAACGAAAGCTTAAGTCTTAGAATTTTGACCGTAGTTGGAACTGTGTGAAGACGACTCCGGAGGCTGTCCAAAATGTGAATTGGAGGTCTATAGCTAAATTAGGCTTAAAATGGCGAAAGTTGAATTTTTGAAAAGTTTGACCGGTAGTGGACTTTTTGATATCAGGGTCGGATTCCGATTACGGAAGTTGGATTAGGTCCGTAATGTTGGAAATGACTTGTGTACAAAATTTGAGATCAATCGGACGTGGTTTGATAGGTTTCGGCATCGGTTGTGGAAGTTTGAAACTTTGAAGCTCATTAGGTTTGAATCGAGGTGTAATTCGTGTTTTAGCATTGTTTGATGTGATTTAAAGGCTCAACTAAGTTCGTATGGTGTTTTAGGACTTGTTAGTATGTTTGGTTGAGGTTCCGGGGGCCTTGGTTGAGTTTCAGATGGTTATCAGATCATTTTTGGACTTGGAAGATTTTCTGGTGCTGGGGTGGTTCTAGTGTAATCGCACTTGTGCAAGGTCTGCCCACAGGTGCGAGCAATACAACGCAGAAGCGAAGTTGGGTGGATTGGTCAGGGGTCACAGGTGTGTGGAAAAGGCCGCATCTGCGATGTCCGCAGATGCGCAAGGCTGACTGCAGGTGCGAAGTGAGATCGCAGAAGCGGACAGGAATCCGCAGGCGCGCACTTGCAGGTGCGGCCCCTTCATCGCAGGTGCAGAGGTAGAGAGGAATAAGTAGTTTGCGCAGAAGCGCTCATTTTTCCGCACAAGCACACATGCAGGTACGAGCCCTGGCTCCGCAGGTGTGGAAATGCTTGGGCAGTGCCTATAACCGAAGGGCTTCGTGATTTTTGTCATTTTGGACTTTGCAAACTCGGTTTAAGGCGATATTTGAGAGAATTTTTGGTAGATTTCTTGAGTTAAGTCCCTTGTGCTTATTTTTTATCAATAATCTTGCTTCCCCATTTATCTTCCCACCTAGTTAGGGTGTATTTAAGGTGGAAATTGGGAGTTGGAGGTTAGAGATTTGGTGAGTTGATTTGAGGAATTGAGTGGCGATTTGGTGTCGGATTTTGGTATGGGTGAACTCGTGGACGAGTGGGTGTTCGTATTTTGTGACTTTTACCCAATTTTGAGACGTGGGCCCAGGTCGACTATTTAGGACGAATTTCGGAATTTTTGTTAAAGTCTTGATTTCATTAATTAGATAAGCCTATTACAGTTGTATTTATGATATGTAATTGTTTTTGGCTAGATTTGGGCCATTCAGAGTCGGATATTCGTGGAAAAGGCATTGTTACCGATTGATTGAGCTTGGTTCGAGGTAAGCGGCTTGCCTAACCTTGTGTGGGGGAAATCCCCTTAGGATTTGGTACTGTTGTGATATGTGACCGACGTGTACGTGAAGTGATGAGTACGTACATAGGCTATTTGTTGTAAAACCCAATTTATTTTACTGAGTAGCAACTTGTTTTTCCTTTAATTTGAGTTATACCGTTTAAATGAGTATTAGTCTGTTTTCATTCTTAATTGAGCTATTCCAATATGTGTAGTTATCCTGTTGTCTAATATCGTATGTTTACATGCATTAACTGCTTATTTTAACTATGTGAAGCATCCCTAGTTGATTTTCTGCTTTTTCGTGTTCTTTATCAGTATAACTGTAGAAATCTTGTTGTTAATTGTTGATTTGATATTTTTCTTGGAATTAAACTCATGATGGAATCCTTATCTACAGCTAATTATTAAATAAGTTTAAAATGAGGCATTAATTTATATTTATTAAAAATTTGGATGAAAGAAGGCGTTGTCCTATGTTGAGTTACCTTTTCATCTCTGTTGTTATTTTTGAGGTTTATATACGTTGTGTGGAGCCTTGGGCTATTTGTTGAGAAATTTATTGATTTTGCTACATCTTTGGAATTTGGTTGTGGTCAGTGGGCAAATTATCATATGAATTATTGTATTGTGTTGTCATTTAAACACTCTCCTTGATGTTACTTATGTTTCCTACCTTGCTTGTTAATGATATACATGTGCTTGGTAAGGAAGAGTGTAAAGCACGAAGGGTGATACCATGTCAATTTGAGATTGTAAAGCACGAAGGGTGATGCCATGCCAATTTGAGAGTGTAAAGCACGAAGGGTGATGTCATGCTATTTGAGAGTGTAAAGTACAAAGGGTGATGTCGTGCCATTTGAGAGTGTAAAGCACGAAGGGTGATGATGTGCCATTTCAATTATATTATCATGTGAGGATGAGTGTAAAAGCACGAAGGGTGATGCCGTGCCATTATTTTTATATTATAATATGTTCATGACACGAAGGGTGTTTCCATGCAGGCGAGGACGAGAGACATACATTATATTGTGATATCTTTTCGTTGTGTATACATTCATGCCTTTATCTGAACTGTTATTGTGCACCTATATTTTCTGTGTGACTTGTAGTCGTTGTTGTTTCCTGTGTGCCTCCCACTTTATTCTTTTATTGTTATTGGCATTTCTCTCACCTAATTAGTACTGTTATATGTATGCTCTGTGAAAAAGAGATAAATGCATGAAGGGTGTTGTCGTGCCAATTAATTTAATCTACATATCTATATCGGGTGAGAATGAGACATGTGCATGAAGGTATTACTGTGCCATTTGATGTGATATGTTGAATATATTTCTCACACTAGAAAAGTTAAATGAGGTGTCACATGGTGACTTCTACTTGAAAGAATTATATTCGAAAGGTATTTATTTGAAAGAATCATATTCGTGAGATATTTATTTGAAGGAAGTATATTCGGGATACGTTTAATTGTACATATTACATTCTAAGGATTTTTATTTGAAAAACTTATAAAAGATGTATATTTTGAAGGACTTGATTAATTGGATATACTTGTGTTTATTATTTATTTGAGCAATATTTATGGTGTTCTTGTTGCCTTGTTGTTTATGTCACAAGTTGATTATTGTTGACATTACTGTTATTTGTTTTCTATTATTTTTGTATGCTATATTGCACAGGTTTTTTGACTAGTGAGTGTCTTGACTGTACCTCGCCACTACTCCACGAGATTCGTCTTGATACTTACTGGGTACCGATGTGGTGTACTCATACTACACTTCTACACATTTTTGTGCATAGTCAGGTATTGGAGATATCGGATTTGGACAGAGGTTAGAGTGTGATCGCAAAAAATTAAGGTAGAGCTGCTTGGCCGTCGCAGCCCCTTGGAGTCTTTCCATTTTTATTGTACTGTCAACTCCTATTCGAACAATATTTTATATTCGATCCTTGAGATAATTTCATGTATTCAGTTAGAGTTTGTGACTCAGTATTACCAGTATCAGGAGGTGGTTATATTTTTTTTTTCCGCTTATGGTTTCGATTATCTATTTTTTTAAAAATGGATCGTAATGTAATTGTAATTGGCTTACTTTGTCTTAGAGACTAAGTGTCATCACGACGCATGTGGTGGGATTTTGGGTCGTGACAAGATGGTATCAGAGCTCAAGGTTCATAGGTTCTACAATTCACGAACGAGTCTAGTAGAGTCTTGCGGATTGGTATGAATGCGTCTGAATGCGTCTGTACTTATTTTTGAGAGGCTACAGAACTATTTAGAAATTTCACTTCTTTCATTCCTGTCGTGCGAAAATTGTTGATTTTGGAATATGAGTCTTTGTATATTTATTCTCTCACATATGGTGAGGACACATGCTATCGGTTCAGCTGAGCAGACACCCACGCATATTGCTAAGGCCGGTAGAAGCCGGGGCCGAGGAATGGCACGTGCCGCAACTAGAGCACCTGCCAAAGCAGCAGTCGAGGAGCTGCCAGCAGCTCCGGTTAGGGGACAGGTACCGGAAGCACCTGTTGTTACCCCCGTACTTCAAGAGACTTTAGCATAGTTCCTAAACATATTTGGTACATTAACTTAGGAAGGATTGATCTCCGCTGCACCAAATATTTCACAGATTGGGGGAGGAGCTCAGACTCCTATCGTCCGTACTCTAGAGCAGCAGGTCCACATTGGTCAGGTTCTGGGTCTGGTGCTGGTACAACCTGTTATTCTGGTTTAGCATGAGTTCAGGCTAGAGACTTCAGAAGAAGAACAAAAAAGACTTGAGAGATTTAAGAGGTATAGTCCACCTACCTTCAGTGGCATAGCTACTCAGGATACCCAGGGATTTCTAAAAAAATGTCATCGTATTCTTCGCACCATGGGTATTGTAGAAGTGATCGGAGTTGTCTTTACTACATTTCAGTTGTCAAGAGTAGCATATCGATGGTGGCAAGTTTATGAAGAGGGCAGACTAGTCGATGCAACACCACCAACTTGGGCTCAATTTTCGGAAATATTTGTGAAAGAATTTATTTCCCAGACTCTCGGAGATGCAAGGCACACAGAGTTTAAACAGTTGTGTCAGGGCACCATGACGGTGTCAGAATATGCTATCAGGTTCAGTGAGTTAGCCCATCATGGACCTATCCTATGGTTAGAGAGCGAGTTCGCAGATTCATCGAAGGGCTCGATTATGATTTTAAAATATGTATGGCTCGAGAGTTGCGGACTGACATTCCATTTCAGCAAGTAGGAGAGATTTCTAGGATGTTAGAACGTGTTTGAAGTGAGGAAAAGAAGTCTAAGGAGGCTAAAAGGTATCGGGACTCTGGAGGATTCAGTGGATTCTACTCTGCAGCTATGACTCATCATGGCGGAGGCTCGGGCAGTCGGTCAACCCAGTCCGCAATTCAGAATACTCGTTGTGCTCCAGTTAATACTTTTAGTGCACCACCGTCACGAGGTTCTTATAGTAGTTATTTCAGTTATCCGGCACAGACTCAGTACGAGAAGTCATGACCTTAGAGGGGTTGTTATGAGTGTGGTGATGCCAGGCACATCATGAGCGATTGTCCCAGACTTGGGAGAGGCAAATTTCATTAAAACACTCAGTATACAGACTTTATTCCAGTTAATACTCCGCGTGCACAGTGGTGGGCAGGCAGGTAGAGGGCGCCCAAGAGGGGGAGGCCCGACCCGTTAATATAATTGCTATGAATTGGCTGACGCCAATACACCAGATGGTGTCGTTACATGTATGAATTTATTTATAATAAAAGGAACACTATTCTTATTTTGATTCGATTATCGAGGTGAGAACTCCTTTCATGCTCTTTATATGGTGGATTTGTGAATTTGTACTCCACTTCCGTATTTATCCCTATTGGGAGACTTGATGGTGATAGCCGTATCTATCATTTTTGTTTTGTACATTATTGTGGACTATGAGTCTAAAAGATGACTTCTTATTACTCACTACAATGGGTTTTGATGTGATTTCAAGATAATTGATTACAATTTTATGAATTATATGCCCTACCGGTATGGGGATTCATTACGTGTTGTGAAATTGTTTCACGGGATTTATTAAAAAGAAGAAAGAAAGGGAATGGAAAATTTTCGATTGGCACAATGTGCAAAATACTTTTGATGTAGAGTTGAGGATGAGATCCTCACAATTCTTTTTATATGATGTGAAATATTTAAATCGGGCTACAAGCCGTGGTGGAAGGTATATAGAGACGAGGTCCTTGTGGTGAAAATTTATGTGTTTAAATTCTCCCTTTGTGAAATTTAAATTTGTACTATAGTATTAATAGGGAGTCATGCCTATTAGGCTTATGTGATAATTCTTTTATGAGTGTCTGTGCATATTTAGCCATATTCGTTCTGTAATTATTGAGTTTTAGCCTACGAGGTGAGTGCCCAGGTGGCGTTAAATGCGACTCGTTAAGTCGGATAAATAATTATGAGGTCTTCATGCCTCGCATGTTGCTGTCAGTGTTGTAAAAATTTGAAATACGATTTTGGTTAATATGAGATTAATTGAGGATGATGAAATTAATTATGAATGGCTACTATGATCAGGGATGTGGTTATGGGATACGTATAATGTGTGTGTGGCCACGAAATTTCTATAGCCGGTTGAGACTAACATAGTGTGTTAATATAAAAAAAAAAAAGAATTCAGGCATTTAAAATTGATTGGAGTATAAGGAATTGGCTTTAAAGCTTATAAGTGTGGATAAAAGAAATAATCTCCACTGAGATGGTGTTGTCGGACCCCTGTTAAATTTGCGGTGACGTAGAATCACCCTTGAGTATGTGTGAAATAATGCAACTAGTAATTTAATGTCATCAGAATAATTCTTAGCATGTTCCAGGACGAACATATGTTTAAGAAGGGGAGAGTGTAACGGCCCAATTTATCGTTTTAAGAATTAACGCCCCATTCAACGACTTAAGGTCTCTATAATCTTCGTAATATGTATTATGGCCCCGCGTGTGTGGTCAAGTTTGATTTTCGGAAGATTCAGAATTTAATTTAAAGAACAATTCTCATTATTGAAACTTAAATAGAAAGAGTTGACTTTTGAGCAAACAACCCCGGAATGGAATTTGATGATGCAAATAGCTTCGTATTGTGATTTCGAACTTAGGCATATGTCCGTATTCGGATTTGGAAGTCCGTAGGACAATTCGACGCATTTTGGCAAAAGTTAGAAAATGGAAGATTTTTGAAGAGTTCGATCGAAGGTTGAATTTTTGATAACGAGGTCGGATTTCAATTCCGGAAAATGGAACAGCTCCATTATGTCATTTATGACTTGTGTGCAAAATTTGAAGTCATTCCGGATTGATTTGATATGTTTTGGCTCAAAATATAGAAGTTGGAAGATTTAAAAACTCATAATTCAATTTGATGCGCGATTCATAATTTCGTTGTTGTTTGACGTGGTTTAAAGCCTCGACTAAATTTGTATTGTATTTTGGGAAATATTGATATACTTGGTTAAAGTCTCGAGGGCCTCGGGTGGATTTTGGAAGGTTAACGGATTGGATTTCGGATAATGGGAGCTGCCGGAAATTTTCTGTTAGCTGAAGTTGGGAAGCAGCGGTTGTGATAGCTTCTGCGATGTCTTGGTCAAAGAAGTGACATCGCAGAAGCGAGGTCAAGCTAACAGAAGCGACTGGGAAGGGGTACTGGATAGAGGTCGCAGGTGCAACGCATTTTACGCACCTGCGTGATCGTAGAAGCAACCACTGGAACGTAGAAGAGAACAGAGGCAACTGGGCATGGCTTCGTAGAAGCGATCGTTTTGTTGCAGAAGCGACATCGCAGATGCAAAATTTCATCCGCAGATGCGAGCTTCTACTGGGCAGTGTACTGTGGGACTTTATAGATGCGCATTTTTGCTCGCAAAAGCGAGTCCGCAGATGCGACAAATCTGCCCGCAGGTGCGAAACTGGGCAGAAACTTAAGGACCTAAAATGGTCATTTGGCCATTTAGATTGAGATTTTGGAGCTCAAATTTTGGGCGATTTTGGCGGATTTCTTCACGACTTTGACTTGGGTAAGTGTCCGATTTCCTAAAGTGATTATATTTCATAAATCCATAGTAATATTCATCATTTATTTCGGATTTAAGTGGAAGAAATCAAGGTTTTTCAAAACTTTTCAAGAACAAAAATTTGGGATTTGGAGGTCGAGTTGTTATCGGAATTTGATAAAATTGGTATGGTTGGACTCGTATCAGAATGGGTGTTCGGATTTCTTGAAAATTCTGTCGAGTTCTGAGAGGCGGGCACCGTGTTGACTTTTGGGTTGACTTTTTAATGTAAAATTTTAAGTTGACGTTTTATTATCGGGAATTGTTTCCGATTAATTTTAATAAAGTTATAAAATTAATTTGGGTAGATTTAAGCTGTCTAGAGATCAATTCGAGCAAGAAAACTATTTTGGAATATCGTCCTAACTTCAAAAAAGTATGTATCTTGCCTAACCTTGAAGGGGAGAATTACCCCTTAGGCATTGAGTCTTATGTGCCATTTGTGAAATGTGAAAAGCCATGTACGCGAGGTGACGAGTATGTACTCGGACTTATATGTGCAAAATATTATTGGTTTAAAGTTTTAGGCATTTTATGTATTAAATTGGATAATTGTTGGCATTAAGTAAATCCTTGAATTGTCACGCCTCATTCCTTATTTGTCGAGATTATATTTTATATGATAATTTGGTGTTATTTTCACTCATATTTTTATGTGAATTCCATGTGTTTGTTGATTTGATATTTTTCTTTGAATTAAATTCATGATGGAATCATTATCTACAACTAATTATTAAATAAGTTTAAAATGAGGCATTAATTTATATTTATTAAAAATTTGGATGAAAGAAGGTGTTGTCCTATGTTGAGTTACCTTTTCATCTCTGTTTTTGTTTTTGAGGTTTATATACGTTGTGTGGAGCCATGGGCTATTTGTTGAGAAACTTATTGATTTTGCTACATCTTTGGAATTTGGTTGTGGTCAATGGGCAAATTATGATATGAATTGTTGTATTATGTTATCGTTTAAAGACTCTCCTTGATGTTACTTATGCTTCCTACCTTGCTTGTTAATGATATACATGTTCTTGGTAAGGAAGAGTGTAAAGCATGAAGGGTGATACCGTGCAAATTTGAGAGTGTAAAGCATGAAGGGTGATGTCGTACCAATTTGAGAGTGTAAAGCACGAAGGGTGATGTCATGCCATTTGAGAGTGTAAAGCAAGAAAGGTGATGCCGTGCCATTTCAATTATATTATCACGTGAGGATGAGAGTAAAAGCATGAAGGATGATGTTGTGCCATTATTTTTATATTATCATATGTTCATGGTACGAAGGGTGTTTTTGTGTAGCCGTGGACGAGAGACATATATTATATTGTGATATCTTTTCGTTGTGTATACATTCATGCCTTTATCTGAACTATTATTGTGCACCTATGTTTTCTGTGTGACTTGTAGTCGTTGTTGTTTCCTGTGTGCCTCCCATTTTATTCTTTTATTGTTATTGGCATTTCTCTCACCTAATTGGTACTTTTATATGTATGCTCTGTGAGAAAGAGATAAATGCACGAAGGGTGTTGCTGTTCCAACTGATTTAATCTACATATATATATATATATATATATATATATATATATATATATATATATATATATATATATATATATATCGGGTGAGAATGAGACAAGTGCACGAAGGTATTACTGTGCCATTTGATCTGATATGTTGAATATATTTCTTACATAGGCGACTCCTAAATGCGTTATCCCGTAGATATACTATTTGATATACCCCATATCAAACATAGAAACTATTAAAAATCCTTAATGCTTTATCCTTGGTACTGAATATTATTTTCATCATGAGAATAGACCAAAATTTCATTTGACAATGTTGAACTATCATTAACGACTTTATTTGATCTCCTTGAACCTAGATCTTGGGATCCCCAGTATTCTAGGTAGAGTTACTGTAATGACCCGATCGGTCATTTTTTTGTTAGATCCCCGTTCACCTAAATAAGACTTCATGTATGTGCTTTTACTATTTTATGACTTGCGGGTATTGTTAGTTCAGGATTTGGAAGGGTTTGGGTTGAAATAGGAACACTAGGTTCCTTAAGGTTGGCAAAAAGGGCTAAGTTAGACCTTGATCAACATTTTATTTAAACAACCTAGGAACTAGGATTTGACGGTTCCAATAGATTCATATGATGATTTTGGACGTAGGCGTATGTTCGGATCAGGTTTCGGATGACCCGGGAGCGTTTCAGCGCTTAATAGTGAAAGTTGACACATTGGAGGTTTGAGTTCTTTAAATTTGGTTTGAAGTAGGATTTGGTGTTATTGAGTTCCATTTGGGATTTCGAGTCGGGAATGGTTCCGTATGGTGATTGAAGACTTGCACACAAAATTGTGTATCATTCTGAGTGGTTTAAGTAGGTTTCGGCGCTTTCGGAGTAAGTTGGAAGAACTTGAAGTTCATAAGTTAATTCAATTAGGTTTGGAGTGTGATTCTTAGTTTTGATGTTGTTTTTAGTGTTTCGTGGGTGCAAGTGAGTCCGTCCTATGATTTCCAACTTGTTGGTATGTTTGGGCAGGGACCCGGGGGCCTCGAGTGTTAATCGGACGAGGTGCGAACCAAGTTTTGGACTTAGAGGAAATGGCTAAAGCACTCAGCTTCTGCTGTAATCGCACCTGCAGAAGTCCAGCCGTAAGTGTGAGCTCGTAGTAGCGAGCCATTGACCGCAGAAGCGACGCAGCACAGGCTGCCTAGTTCTCACAGAAGCGGCGAAGGGACCGCACCTACGAAGGCACAGGTACGAAGAAGACGATTGAATAAGCGGAATAGGTCGCAGGTGCGACGCACTCGATGGTGATGCTAGCTTGTGGCCGCAGAAGCACCTTTGGGCATTGACCGGTGGTCCGCAGAAGCAGAAACCCGTCTGCAGAAGTGAAGCCATCCGGTGTTAGGCACTTCCGCAGAAGCGGTGCCGCAGATGCGGCCTAGTGACCGCAGGTGCGGAATCATAGGAGGCAGAGTGGTCATTTTAAAACGGGACTTAGGTTATTTTAAGTTCATTTATTACACAGTTGGGCGATTTTGGAGCATCAAAGAGGGGGATTTCCACCTAGCTAATTGAGGTAAGTAATTTCTCTGCAATATGAGTTTAATACATAGATCATGGGTAGATTTTAACATGAAATATTTGTGAAAATTATGGGTTTAGATGAATAACCCTAGGTTTTGATAAAAAATGAGATTTAACCATGAAAATGGTTATGGTATTGAGTGAAAATTATATATTTTAGTTCATGAGGTTATGGGTATCCGAGCACGTGGGCCCAGGGATGAATTTTAGGAATCCTTCAATTGGGGTTGGGTAATCACTGTAATAGTTAGAATATGAACTTTTGAACGTGTATTGATTAATTTACATAATATTTGACTAGTTTTGGATTGTTCGGCACCGAGTTAGGGCTTTAAAGAAAATTTGTGACCGGAAAGTGAGCCTTAAGACGAGGTAAGTCTCTTGTCTAACCTTGTAAGAGGAAATTTACCCCATAGGTGATTTAAATTAATATTTGCCTCTAATTGTAGGGGCTACGTACGCACGAGATAATGAGTGCCCGTGTGTAGCTACTATTAATGCTAATGTTCGGGTAGCTTAGGACCCAAATCATGGATTACTTGAAATGTTTGCACCTTACTTGTTAATTTATGTGCCAAAATTATATTAGAACTTGTTATAGGAATTGTAAAAGACCGAATTTCACTTATTTGAATTTTTACCGGATTACTTGACCGTTAATGGAAATTTTATTATATTGTGTACTTGCCCTGTCATAACATTTAAGTCAAATGCTTATAAAATATTCTATATTCTTGTGGATCGAGCCGAATGCCTCGGCAGTAGATAGATGCATCTATGGATCATGCCGCATGTACCTCGATAGTGTACACGTTATTCTGGATTGGGCCGAACGATCTTGGCATAAATCATGCTTAATAATACCCAGAGCCTAATCATACTTGATATTATTTTGTGTCTTGTGAAGTTACACTTATCAATGACGGTAATTTATCAATGGTTTATTATTATTAATTACATATCTCATGTTCATTTGGAATTCTTGTTTTCATATTCCTAGCCCATAGTAAGTGTCGAAGTCGACCCCTCGTCACTTCTTCTTCGAGGTTAGACTTGATACTTACTAGGTACATGTTTTTATGTAATCACGCTACACTTTTGCACTAATCGTGCAGGATCAGAGGCAGGTGCATCTGGCAGTATTACCGACGCACATCCCAGATATCCCGAGTCCCAGTGGTGAGCTGCATTCCTGAGCCGTTCCGCAGCACCTACAGTCTCTCTTTTACATTTATTTTTGTCTATTTTTATTTCAGACAGTGTCTAGAGTTTTGTATAATCTATTAGTGCTCATACACTTGTGACACCAGATCTTGGCACACACTTTAGTAGACTTTATGATTTTGGAGTATTTACATATTTATGCGTGCTTTCAGATGCTTTCATTTTATTCACTTGACTCTCTATTTTGCAAATTTCTAAATTCATGGAACTTAATTACTTGTAAGACTGTTAAAAGAAGTAATCATGTAGTAAATTCATCGTAGGCTTGCCTAACAGTGACGTTAGATGCCATCATGACCTATAAGGAAATTTAGGTCGTGACAACATGGTATTAGAGCACTAGGTTCACATAGGTCTCACAAGTTATGAGCAGGCCTAATAGAGTCTTGTGGATCGGTGCGGAGACGTCCATACTTATCTACGAGAGGCTATAGGGTGTTAGGAAACTACTTTTTTTTATCTCCTATCGTGCAGTTGATGTGGTACTAAGTATCTTTCTCTTATTATCTCACAAATAGTGAGAACGCGTGCAATAGATGTTCCGGACCATGTAGGAGCTCCTCCTTCTATTGTTATAGGCCGTGGCAGAGACCGAAGGAGGGTTCCAGCCTGTGGTAGGGGACGAAGACGTCCTAGAGTTGCTCCAGGTATACCACCAGTGGATCCCGTGGAGGATCCTATTATTGAGGAGTTAGGCGAGGTGCCTGCAGCAGAGCCAGCCCCGGTGGATTTCATGTCCGCTCCGGGATTCTAGGAGGTCATGGGTCATATACTGCGATTCATGGATTCTATGACTCACACTGGCCTATTTCCAGTAGACCCAGCCACATCTCAGGCGGGAGGGGGAGCACAGACCCCTACCGCTCAGGCTCCAGGGTGTGCATCTACCGTATATCAGATCCTGAGCGTTCTACTCGAGGGCGGAGCTCAGCCAGTTGCAGCAGCTATACCTGAGCCCAGACCAGTTGCGGCCGACAATCCGCAGAAGCTATTGGACAGATGGACTATGCTTCATCCCCTATCTTTGGGGGTAAGCGACATGAGGACCCCCGAGACTTTATTGATCGATGTAGGGACAAACTCCATAACATGAGGATATTGGAGTCCCATGGGGTGGATTTTACTACTTTCCAATTGGAGGGCACGGACCGTAGGTAGTGGAAGTCATATCTCCTCGGCAGACCAACATATTCTCCTTCCATGACTTAGGACCGGTTCACCCATATTTTCTTGGACATGTATATTCCACCCTCTCAGAGGGAAGAGTTATGGGTTCAGTTCGAGCAGCTCCAGCAGGGTCAGATGTCAGTGACTGACTTTGAGGCGAGGTTCTATGAGTTATCTCTCCATGCACTTATGATCATTCCCACCGATGTAGAGAGAGTGCGGAGGTTTGTTTCAGGTTTGCACACTGATATTCAGGCCACCATGGCCCTAGAGGTTGAGATGGAACTTCTTACGAGCTAGTTGTAGATATATATCGGAGGATCGAGGGTGTACGTCTGCGTAGATGAGAGCAGGCTACGATGAGTAAGAGGTTTCGGTATTCGGGAGAGTTCAGAGGTGCCCCGGCTGGGGGCAGAGGCCAGTTTGTGAGGGGTCAGTCTAGTAGGCCCACATATCCAACATCGTCGTCGCCTAGGGGTGCTCTAGTGAGATAACCAGTCCATGCAAGAGAGTTCCTACCGCCCACCAACTATTCAGGGTTCCTCCAGTGGGTATTCAGGCCATCAGGGTCAAACTTCAGGTCAGCAACTTACCATATCGAGAAGTTGTTTCGAGTGCTGGGATCTCAGTCATGTGAAGAAGTTCTGCCACAGGCTTCGGGGCAAGGCGGTGTAGCAGGGTCAGCATCCTATGATTACAACACCAGCTTCCCCACCAACCATCCGGACTCCTAGAGGTGGAGGGCAGTTGGGGAGGGGCCATCCTAGAGGCGGAGGCCAGGAATGCGGCGCTCCAGCTAGGTTATATGCTTTTCTGGCCAGACCAGATGCAGTGGCCTCAGATTCCATGATCACAAGTATTATTTCTGTCTGCTGTAGGGATGCTTCTGTACTATTTGACCCCGGGTCTAAGTATTCATATGTTTCCTCTCCGTTTGCTCGTTTCTTGTGAGTCCTTGGGTACTCATGTTTATGTGTACACTCCAGTGGACGATTCTGTTGTTGTGGATCAGTTCTATGGTTCCTGCATTGTTACATTCTGTGGTAATGAGATTAGAGCGGATCTTCTGTTGCTCGATATGACCGACTTTAAGGTCATCCTGGGCATGGACTGGTGTCACGACCCAAAATTCCACCACAGGCGTCGTGATGGCACCATGTCTCTAAGACTAGGTAAGCCGATTTCCATTGCATTTTTGAAATCATCATTTTTTTTAACTAATAGCGAAAATAATTGCAATATACAACCTCCCAAGACTGGTAGTACTGAGTCACGAACTCTAACCGAATACATAGAATGATCACAAGGACCGAATATACCATACTGTTTGATTACAAGTTAACAGTACAATGAAATGAAAGGACTCCAAAGAACTGCGACGACCAAGCAGCTCTACCTTGAATCCTTACGATCCCACTTTAACTCTGCTCAAGTCCGTTATCTTCAATACCTGGCTCTGCACAAAAATGTGCAAAAGTGTAGAGTGAGCACACCACAGCGGTGCCCAGTAAGTATCAAGACTAACCTCAATGGAGTAGAGACAAAGTGCAGTCAAGACAATCACTAGTCTAATACCCTGTGCAATATAGCAGTATACAATAGTACTGAAAAATAACTAGCAATGATAACAACAACTCAACCAGTGATATGCACAGTAAGACAATAAGATCACCATTTAATATCGCTCAACAATTAATTAATAAAATTACACTCAGTTAAATCAAGTTCTTCAATTAAATATCCTTCACATATAATTCTACCAATTAACTCTCTTTCAAATATAATTTTCCTCAAATAATTATCTTTCAAATACAATTTTTTCATATAATACTTTCTAAATAAAATTCTTCCAAATAAATATTTTGAATATAATTCTTCAATTTAAAAAGTCACCATGTGACACCTCATTTCATAATCATAAAAATACGGGTCTCAGCCCATTTTCATATTTTTCATAAATACGGGTCTCAGTCCATTTTTCATATTTCCACGGCACTTCATGCCCATAATTAAATTATTATATTTTTCCGGCACATCGTGCCCTCATTTCATATCTCAACTGCACGGACAACTCACGTGCCAAATATCATTATCATTTAATCACAGCACCTCGTGCCCACATTTCATATCACAACCACAATTCACATGCCAATATCCTCAATGTATATAAGATCCACATGATCAATTTATTTCTACTAAAATGAGTTTAAAAGTTTTTAAATCAATTAAGAAATCAACAAAGAATTGAATTTATTTTTATAAATTATTTGGGTGAAGAAAATAACTTTGCACTTATATCAAAGCATCAGATAAACTACTGATTTGGTTGTAAAACTATTTAATTTAAAAACATAATAATAATTCCTTTTATATAAATCAACTCAATCATCGAAAATCAGTAAGAAAACCAAAAATATACTTCTTCAGAGTCTCGTGCTAAAAGCCAAAGTCAACACAATACAATTAGGAGCATAAAACACAAAATAATAAAGTCAACTAGTACAACACGGAAGAAGACAAGAATTTACATAATAAAAGAAACAAAATCACCCAAGGCAAGAACATGAATAAAGCAATATCAACAGGGCACTCCCGAGGTACTGCCTCCTAGTCCCAAATCATAAATAAATTCACAATATCTCATTTACTTATATCACCGCGGGAGCCTTCACATTTAATTTTAAAGAAATCATTTTTCTGAAATAGTATCCCGTGTTTTAGCCACCCTTATCACACCGCATGACTTCTAGTAGTTCCCCTACTAGCCACGCGTTTCAAGCCACCCTTATCTCACCGCATGCGTTTCATCACCCTGACCTTATATCACCGCAATGACTTCTAGTAGTTCCCCTACTAGCCACGCGTTTCAAGCCACCCCTTATCTCACCGCATGCGTATCAATATCACAATATTTCATAAATCGCACCTCAAGTGCCCAAATATCACAGCATAATATAACTTGCACCTCTAGTGCCCAAATATTACAGCATTTCACAAATTGCATATAAAATGCTCAAATCTTACAACATATCACAGATTGCACATCAGGTGCTCAAATCTTACAACATATCACAAATTTCACATCGAGTGCCCAAATATTACAACTTGCCACAGAAATCAACAATACATTATTTTCTACAATAAGGAGCCCATGGCTCGACCATAATGTGCACAAAAATCTTAACAAAATATCCAGAAGCGAACAACTCGACAAAATAATATTTCACATAAAACTCAAGGTGACAATCATACCAAATCATCATGTAAAAATAATTTTAACAAACAAGGATCTAGGCATGACAAATAGAGGATTTAATAATTGCCAATAATTTCCAATTTGATACATAAGGGCGTATAATTATTTTAATCAATGAAATTTGCACATATAAACCAAGTACGTACTCGTCACCTCGCGTACATGGATTTCAATTACATAATTTGCACATAATACTCAATGCCTGAGAGGTAATTCCCCCATTCGAGGTTAAGCAAGACACTTACCTTGATGAAACTAAGTCAATATTTTAAATGATCTTCGTGAGTGAAGCCACCTTCGGACGACTCAAATCTGAAATTCACCCCTTAATAATACTATGATGGTCCACCGTACTAAACAAATTTCAATCTACAATAATGCAAAACAATTGCACCAATATTAGTAAACAAGTTTCCAGATTTTTGGTCATTTAGGCATTTTATCAAACACCTAATAGGCATGAATCTCTACATATCTTGACCATAGAATTAGTTCATCCAACTACTACCATTTACCAATAATTTATCCCACCATCATTCTTAAACAATTCATAACTTCCAACATCACATACATGACCATCCATCCACACCCAATCAACAAAATTCCATCAAATAATCACCTTTCAATCTCTACAATGGTTATGTATTTAAATTAGGAACATATGGCTTCCAATCACCATACCATAAGTTCTAATACTTAAATTCATACTCATATTCCCATAATATATCCATACATGTAAGTCTAAGGGTGTAGGATTACCTTTTTGGAAGAAATCTTGCAAAACCCTCCTTTAAGTTCTTGAAGAAATTTCTTGAAGATCTAAGTATTTTATGTATAGATTTTATCAATACGAGTGTAGAAATAATAGAATTTCACATCAAGATAAGGGGGATTGCTTACCTTGAAGAAGAGAGGAGTTGGTGGTCTTGAGAGAGTGGAGAAGAGCTCCAAAATTCGTCCAAATAAAGTGGGAAAAATGAACCCCGAATTTGTATCTATAGGCCCAGATTTCTGGGTTTCGGATGCTGCCCCGGATGCTATGGCAGCACTTCACTGTCAGCCCCTCTTTCGGATGCGGCCCCGGATGCTTCGCATCCGCAATCTCCTCTGCCAGTCTTTGGTAATTTAGTCATAACTTCTTGTAGAAATGTCCAAATTACGAACGGTTTGAAGCGTTAGAAACTAGACTCGAAGATATTTCATTTGATAGGTTGTTCATCACATAACACTTTATATATATGTATATACGCTCGTTCTAAGTTAGGTCTTGTGCCAAAATATAACAAATCGATACGGAATGACCTCCGATTTTGCACACAAGTTGTAAATGACATAATGAAGCTATTCAAATTTACGGAATCGAAGTCCAATCCCGATACATCAAGGTCAACTCTTAGTGGACATTTTTCTTAAAATCTTCCATTTTCCAACTTACGCCAAAATGTGTCGAATTCTCCTACGGGCATCCAAATCTAAATCCGGACATACGCCTAAGTCCGAAATCACCATACGAAGCTATTGACATTATAAAAATTCCATTCCGGAGCCGTTTTCTCAAAAGTCAAACTCCGGTCAACTCTTTTCAACTTAAGGCTTCTAATATGGAATTTATTCTTCCGAACTAATCCCAAAATACCTGAAAATCAAAACCGATAATTCACACACGTCATAATACATCATATGAAGCTATACTAGACTTCCAATAGTTGGAAGGAGCGTAAATGTTCAAAATAACAAGTCGGGTCATTACATTCTCCACCTCTTAAACAAACGTTCATCCTCGAACGTGCTAAGACTTATTCTGAGGTTACCAAATTGATGGTTTTACTTTTACACATATACTCGCGGTTGATCCCACGTTACCACATTCGACATAAGCCCGACAACACTATCTCAATTGAGATTATTCCTTTTATCCATATTTGTAAACTGTAAGATCAATTTCTTACACTCCAACATTTCAAAAGGTCTGATTTTTCACAACAACGTACGGTATTAGTCTCAACTGGCTATAGCAACTCGTGCCTACGCACACTTCAATTTTCTTGATAGTGTTGAAGTACTTCAAAAATTTTCTAGGGTGTTACATTTTCCCCCGCTTAGGATCATTCTCCCTCAAACACATAACACAACTTATCTCTTCCTTTGCAAATCACAATCCTCCCAAATTTTTCAGAAATTTCGGCAGAGTCTCCCATGTAATTGGGCATATCCACCTGCCAGAGTAACACCAAAACAACTCCTAACAACACATCTACAACCCAACAAAATACCACAAGGTATATATCAATAACACCAATCTCAGCATCACAAGCACTGCATTATCATATTAATATCATGACATGAAGCACATCATATGTTTCCTCACCACCACATCTCTGGTCTTAAAAGCCGTTCATAATTAATTCCAGCATCATCAATTAATCTTATATTAACCACCACCTCATTTCGAATTTTTATAACACTGACAACAGAATGTGAGGCATGAAGACCTCATGATTAGTTACTCGGATTAATGAGTCACATTTAACGCCACCTGGGCACTCATCTCATAGGCTAAAACTCAATATTTACAGCATGAAAATGGCTGAATATGCACAGAAAATATACAAGAATTATCAGATGAGCCTAACAGGTATGACTCCCTATTAATATTATGGTACAAATTAAATTTCACACAGGGAGAATTTTAAACTCATAAATATTTCACCACAATGACCTCGTCCTTATATAACTTCCTCCGCAGCTTGTAGCCCGGTTTAAATATCTCACATCATATATAAAATGCGAGGATCTCGTCCTCAACTCCGAATCACAAGTATTTTGCACATTGTGCCAACTGAAATTTTAATTTCCTTTCTTTCTTCTTTTTAATATATTTCATAAACAGTTTTCACAATACATAATGAACCCTCATACCGGTAGGGCATATAATTCATAAAAATTGGAATCAATTATTCCGAAACACATTAAACTCATTGTAATGAATAATAAAAATTACTTTTGGACTTATAGCCCTCAATGGTATACAAAAATAAATGACAGACACAGACTCACATCTTCAAATCTCCCAACATGGATAAACATAGAAGTGGGTCACAAAAATTACGAAGTTCACCCATAAGCGGAGCATAATAGGAGGTCTCACCTCAATATTTAGAATCGAATCAAATTAAAGGAAAATATCCTTTTATAACAGAATCAGGATCGTACCTATAACGACACCATCTGGTGTATCGATCTCAGCCAAATCATATCGATTATATCAACGAGTCGGGCCTCCACCTCTTAGGCGCCCACTACCCGCCTGTCCTCCACATCTAGCTGACTGTGCACGTGGAGTATCAACTGGAATAAAGCATGTAGCTGGAGTGTTCTGATGAAATCCACCCCTCCCAAGTTTGGGATAATCTCTCATGATATGCCTAGTATCACCACTCATAACAACCCCTCTGAGGTCACGGTTGCTCGTACTGAGTCTGTGCCGGATAACTGGAATAACCACTGTAAGAATCTTATCGGCGGAGAACTGTAAACTGGAGCACTCCGAGTAATCTGATGTGCGGACTGAGCTGACCAACTGCTCGAGCCTCCGCTATAATGAGCTCTAGCTGAAGAGTAAAATCCATCAAAACCCTCCAGATCTTCGAGACCTTTTGGCCTCCTTAGACTCTCTTTCCTCACCTAAAACACCCTCAATCTTCCTTGTAATATCCACTATTTGTTGAAATGGAGCATCAGTTTGCAACTCTCGAGCCATGCATATTTTAATATCATAATCAAGCCCCTCAATGAATCTGCGGACCCGTTCTCTGATTGTAGGAACTAAGATAGGTGCATGACAGGCTAACTCACGGAATCTGATAGCATATTCTGACACTGTCATAGTGCCCTGACGCAACCCTTCAAACTCTGTATGCCACGCATCTCGGAGAGTCTGGGTAACAAACTCTTTAAAGAGCATTTCCGAAAATTGAGCCCAAGTTGCTGGTGTTGCATCGGCTGGTCTACCTTCTTCATAGATTTGCCACCACCTATACGCTGCGCCTGACAATTGAAATATAGTAAAGGCAACTCCGCTCACTTCCACAATACCCATGGTGCGGAGAATACGGTGATAATTTTCTAGAAATCCTTGGGCATCCTATGTAGTTGTGCCACTGAAAGTAGGTGGGCTATACCTCTTAAACCTCTCAAGTCTCTTTTGTTCTTCTTTCGATGTCTCTGGCATGACCTCAGGTCGAACCGGAATAATAGGTTGTACCGGTATTACACCCGAAATCTGACCAACGTGAACTTGTTGCTCTGGAGTTATGGTAGGAGTCTGGACAACTCCCCCAATCCGCGAAATATTCGGTGCAACAGAGATTAATCTCGCCTGAGTTAATGTACCAAACATACTCAGGAACTGTGCTAAAGTCTCCTGAAGTCCGGGGGTAATAGCAGGTGCTTCTAGTACCTGTCCCCAAACTGGAGCTACTGGTGGCTCCTTAACTGTTGCTCTGATAGGTACTCTAGTCGCATCACGTGCCCTTCCTTGACCTCTACCTCGGCCTCTAACTCGGCCCCGAGCGCTTGCAGCCCTAGCAGTATATGCGGATGCTTGTTTAGCTAACCCGGTAGCACGTGTCCTCACCATCTGTGAGAGAATAGAGATACAAAGGCTCAAATTCCGAATTCAACAAATTCCACACGATAGGAATGAAAGAAGTGGAAATTTCCTAACAGTTCTGTAGCCTCCCGAAGATAAGTACAGACGTCTCCGTACCGATCCATAAGACTCTACTAAACTCGTTCATGACCCGTAGAACCTAAGGCTAGCAAGTGGGCCGGTCCAGGCCCGGGACCGCGGGCCAAACGACTAAACGGGCCAGGACCGTTTGATCCGATTTTAGCGGGCCTAGTCCGGTCTCGTGGGCCGGTCCTATGATTTGGGCCCGTCAGGTCCGGGACCGGCCCGGTCCCTTAGCGGGCCAAACTGTCCCAACAGCTATTTTATTTTTAAAAAAAAATAGCCGTTGGGCTGTCAAAAATAGCCGTTGGCTATTTATAAAATAGCCATTTAACCACTCCCCCCACCCCCCCAACTTTGTTTTAATCCTAAACTTTTTATAATTACACTTTTTTCCTATTTTCAACTATAAATACCCCATCATTATTTTATTTTTCTTACAAAATCATCAATCTATCACAATCTCCCTCTAATTTACTTCTATAATTGCTACCATTGCTTACTTTATTGTTACAATTTATGAAATAATTTTGAAGTTGGTGAATTGAAGTCTTCAACGATAATCAATTTCCAACAAGTTGTTCGTCAATTCAGTAAACTCGTTCCAACTCTTAAGTTTTAATATTATAATTTTGTTTGTTTTATTTACTTTGCTTGATTAATTAAGATGGCTTATTCCTTAAAAAATATGTTTAGTAAAAATAAGGGAAAATCGAAGAGTGGTGAATCTAGTGGCCAACCTGTTCCTCCTCCACTTCCCCCGGCTCCCCGACCCAAACCTGTTACCTGTCCTACACCTCCTATTCTTGATAGCGATAATAGTTTATTACAATTTACCGAGAGTCATTTTTGCCATAATATTGCACCCGGTGAACAATTAAACCATGAATATATGAATGCTCTTTATGGTAATCCAACTATTGATGAAAATGATGATGAAGAAATAGATTTTGATGAAACGCAACCGGATGACGATACACCCACTAGTCCTGCTCCTGAAGTTAACCCAACTAATAATAATCCAGATGATCCCCCGTCTGACCCTCCTATTAGTGCCCCTACTTTTTCTAGACAACCTTCTAAACGGGCAGAAGCATCTCTTGTTTGGCAATTTTTTACTCAACTAAGAGAAAAAAATAGGGCTAAGTGTAAAACTTGTGGCAAAGAGTTAGTTTTTTAATATGTTGGAAGTCGGGGGGGACGGGAAGTTTGACTAGACACATATTGCTACACCCTTAAGATAAAGCTAGATATTTTCGTATGAAAGCTTTGGCTGAGGGGACAAGTGCACCTAGTCAGGCTGACCTTAGTACCAGGTCAAATCAATTTCAACCGGGAATTAACACTATTACCGGTGGTATTTTATATTATGATCCAAAAAAAGATCGGGAAGAATTGGCAAAAATGGTTACTGTTATGTGCTTACCCTATAGTTTTCCTTCTAACCCCCACTTTGTGCATTATATTAGAAAAGTTTATAATCCTACTTATAAAGGTTTTTCTCGCACAACCGTAAAGAGTGATATTTATAAATATAAACATGAATATGAATAATATTTGCGCTATTTATTTACTCATATAAATTGTCGTCTTGCTATTACAACTGATATTGGTAGAAGTGGTAATGACTGTGATTACCTTACTGTTACTAGTTATTGGATTGATGAGCATTGGATAATGCAAAAGCGCATTATTGCTTATAGAATAATTAATTCACGTCACACAGGGCAGTTTATTTCTAGCACGATTGCGGATATTTGTAGATATTTTTATATTAGTGATAAAATAATGTCAGTTTCAATGGATAATGCTACTAGTAACACAAATGATGTAGCCTTGCTTACCACTACACTAAGTCCTGTATTTAGTAATATTTTACATGTTAGATGTATTTGTCATATTTACCATTTAATTGTGGGTGATGGTATGCGAATTTTAAATGTTGAAATTGAAAAGGTTAAAATGGCTCTTAATTGGCTTTTTTATTCAAACCGTAGAAGTAGACTTAGAGAATATTTTAAAAGATGTGATGAATTTGGCCTAAGAGAAAGAAAAGTTCCTAAATCTTGTCCAACTAGATGGAATTACATGTATGAAAGTTTAGTTGTTGCATATGAATATAGATACCCCATAAACTCAACGTTTAATGCTCATGTAAGTGATGATGATGAGCACCTCACAAATGCGGATTGGGCTAATGTTAAAATGCTTGTAGATTTTTTAGAAAAATTTTATATTGCTACAAATGAATTTTCTGGGCAATATTATCCTACTATTTCTAACTGTTTAGTTTATATTGCAGAACTTGCAAATTTGTTTGATCATTTTTCAGAGGGTAGGGAAATTTATCAACTTGCTATTGATTCCATGAGAAAAAAGTTTAAAAAATATTTTTTCCTTATTCCCCCTATTTATGGTATTGCTGCATTGCTAAATCCTACTATGAAATTAGGAGGTCCTCAATTTTGGTATGAAACTGTTTATAATGGTTTAGCACTTGAAGATGAGGAGTTGTCTAAACTTCCGAATGCAATAGCCTCAATTAAATTAAATGTTCAAACTATTTATAATGCTTATCAAGTTGTATTAGATCATGCTAGACCTAATGTTCCAACTCCTTCTTCTTCTAGTTCTCAATCATCTAAAAGAACTGCGGGAGTAAGAGCACTTAGTGCTTGGGCAGGGTTCAGGGGTTCTCAAGGTTCTAGTACTAGTGATTTTTCACAACTAAATGAGCTTGAAGTTTATTTGTCATAGGGAATTGAGGAAGTGAATCCCGACGGCTCCTTTAATATTTTGAAATGGTGGAAGGACAAAGAAAAATACTTTCCGATTCTTTCAAGGATGGCCCGAGATATTTTAACTATTCAAGCTTCAATACTGGCATCAGAGAGCGCTTTCAGTCAAGCAAGACTTCAACTCGGTGATTATAGAGCGTCTATGAGGGAGAGCTTGGAAAAATCAGTATTTTTCAGAGATTGGATCCGTTCGGAAAGAAGAAATTTTGGACTTGCTGAATCACAACCAGAGGTAGACGAAGCTTACGAAGAAATGCTAGCTGAACTTGCGGAGGATGATGCTTCGCCTGGAAGCAGTGATGACCAAGCTTCATTTCCGCCACCACCAATGGAAATTCCTCCGGACCTTGAAGGATTTATGAAATTTGTAAGAGATACCATGTAAATTAATATGTAACTTGTATTTTGGCACATCTTGATTAGTTTCTTTTTCTTCTCAATGGTAGTATTAGCACCTTGTTGTGCTCATTCCATAGGGAGGAGGAAGACTAAGAAAGATATTGCCATAATTTTTAATGCTATAATAAAAATATAACACATTGATTTGAATATCTCTTTACAATATTTTTGTCTTTTTATATATCTTAAGCTATACATATAGTATAATATAGTATAGTATAGTATAGTATATATATATATATATATATAGTATAGTATAGTATATATATATATATATATATATATATAGTATAGTATAGTATAGTATAGTATAGTATAGTATAGTATAGTATAGTATATATACATCTTAAGATATACTAAGTATACTAGATATACTAGATATATATATAGTATAGTATAGTAGATATACATGTATATATAGTATATCTTAAGATGTATACTATCGAATATGGCTTATATACTATGTATACAACTTAAGATATATAAGGTATATTCGATATACATATATATATATATATATATATATATATATATATATAAGCTTATATATATACTATACTATACTATATATACATCTTAAGATATACTATATATACATAGTATACTAGATATACTAGATATATATATAGTATAGTATAGTAGATATACGTGTATATATAGTATATCTTAAGATGTATATATAATATATAAATCGAATATAGCTTATATATAATAAGATGTATATATATATATATATATATATTATAGTATAGTATAGTATAGTATATATATATATATATATGTATATCGAATATAGCTTATATATCTTAAGTTGTATATATAGTATATACTATACTATACTATAATATATATACATCTTACTATATATATTATATATATCTTAAGATGTATACTATCGAATATGACTTATATACTATGTATATATAGTATAGTGTGTATATATATATATATCTTAAGATGTATATATAGTATAGTATAGTATATATATATAAGCTTATATATATATATGTATATCGAGTATATCGAATATACTATGTATATATAGTATAGTGTGTGTGTGTGTGTGTATGTGTGTGTGTGTATATATATATATATATATCTTAAGATGTATATATATACTATAATATATATACATAGTTTATATGACTTATAAACTATGTATATATATTATAGTATATATATACATCTTAAGTATATATATATATATATATATATATATATATATATATATATATATATAGCGTATATATCTTAAGATGTATATATATCTTAAGATCTACTATACTATACTATATATATATCTAGTATATTATGTATATATAGTATATCTTAAGATGTATATATAGTATATAAATCGAATATAGATTATATATCTTTATTACTATTTTGTTTTCTCTAACTTCTATAAAAAAAAATTAAAAATAGAAAGCTTCTGTTGGGCCCGTTTGGGCCCGTTTAGGACCACTTAGGCCCGGGACCGGCCCACTTAACCCGGGACCGTTAGTTCGTGGTCTCGGTCCCGAGCCGGTTCCAGCAATAAGCCCGCGAAATCCGGGACCGTTTAGAACCGGACCGCATAGGACCGGCCCACTTAGGCCCGGGCCCGCGAAGCCCACTTAGGACCGGGCCCGACCCACTTGCCACCCTTAGTAGAACCTATGAACCTAGAGCTCTGATACCAGCTTGTCACGACCCAAAATCCCACTACAGGCGTCGTGATGGCACCTAGTCTCTAAGACTAGGTAAGCCGATTTCCATTGCATTTTTGAAATCATCATTTGTTTTTAACTAACAACGAAAATAATTACAATATACAACCTCCCAAGACTAGTAGTACTGAGTCACGAACTCTAACCGAATACATAGAATGATCACGAGGACCGAATATACCATACTGTTTGATTACAAGTTAACAGTACAATGAAATGAAAGGACTCCAAAGAACTGCGACGACCAAGCAGCTCTACCTTGAATTCTTACGATCCCGCTTTAACTCTGCTCAAGTCCGTTATCTTCAATACCTGGCTCTGCACAAAAATATGCAGAAGTGTAGAGTGAGCACACCACAGCGGTGCCCAGTAAGTATCAAGACTAACCTCAATGGAGTAGAGACGAGGTACAGTCAAGACACTCACTAGTCTAATAACCTTTGCAATATAGCAGTATACAATAGTACTGAAAAATAACTAGCAATGATAACAACAACTCAACCAGTGATATGCACAGTAAGACAATAAGATCACCATTTAATATCGCTCAACAATTAATTAATAAAATTACACTCAGTTAAATCAAGTTCTTCAATTAAATATCCTTCACATATAATTCTACCAATTTACTCTCTTTCAAATATAATTTTCCTCAAATAATTATCTTTCAAATACAATTTTTTCATATAATACTTTCTAAATAAAAATCCTTCCAAATAAATATTTTGAATATAATTCTTCAATTTAAAATATCACCATGTGACACCTCATTTCATAATCATAAAAATACGGGTCTCAGCCCATTTTTCATATCTCCACGGCACTTCATGCCCATGATTAAATTATTATATTTTTCCGGCACATCGTGCCCTCATTTCATATCTCAATTGCACAGATAACTCACGTGCCAAATATCATTATCATTTAATCACAGCACCTCGTGCCCACATTTCATATCACAACCACAATTCACATGCCAATATCCTCAATGTATATAAGATCCACATGATCAATTTGTTTCCACTAAAGTGAGTTTAAAAGTTTTTAAATCAATTAAGAAATCAACAAAGAATTGAATTTATTTTTATAAATCATTTGGGTGAAGAAAATAACTTTGCACTTATATCAAAGCATCAGATAAACTACTGATTTGGTTGTAAAACTATTTAATTTAAAAATATAATAATAATTTCTTTTATTTAAATCAACTCAATCATCAAAAATCAGTAAGAAAACCAGAAATATACTTCTTCAGAGTCTCGTGCTAAAAGCCAAAGTCAACACAATACAATTAGGAGCATAAAATACATAATAATAAAGTCACCTAGTACATCACGGAAGAAGACAAGAATTTACATATTAAAAGAAACAAAATTACCCAAGGCAAGAACATGAATAAAGAAATATTAACAGGGCACTCCCGAGGTAGTGCCTCCTAGTCCCAAATCATAAATAAATTCACAATATCTCATTTATTTATATCATCGCGGGAGCCTTCACATTTAATTTTAAAGAAATCATTTTCCCAAAATAGCATCCCGCGTTTTAGCCACCCTTATCACACCGCATGACTTCTAGTAGTTCCCCTACTAGCCACGCGTTTCAAGCCACCCTTATCTCACCACATGCGTTTCATTACCCTGACCTTATATCACCGCAATGACTTCTAGTAGTTCCCCTACTAGCCACGCGTTTCAAGCCACCTTTATCTCACCGCATGCCTATCAATATCACAATATTTCACAAATCGCACCTCAAGTGCCCAAATATCACAGCATAATATAACTTGCACCTCTAGTGCCCAAATATTACAGCATTTCACAAATTGCACATCAAGTGCTCAAATCTTACAACATATCACAGATTGTACATGAGGTGCTCAAATCTTACAACATATCACAAATTTCACATCGAGTGCCCAAATATTACAACTTGCCACAGAAATCAACAATACATTATTTTCTACAATAAGGAGCCCACGGCTCGACCATAATGTGCACAAAAATCTTAACAACATATCCAGAAGCGAACAACTCGACAAAATAATATTTCACATAAAAATCAAGGTGGCAATCATACCAAATCATCATGTAAAAACAATTTCAACAAACAAGGATCTAGGCATGACAAATAGAGGATTTAATAATTGCCAATAATTTTCAATTTGATACATAAGGCCGTATAATTATTTTAATCAATGAAATTTGCACACATAAACCAAGTACGTACTCGTCACCTCGCGTACATGAATTTCAATTACATAATTTGCACATAATACTCAATGCCTGAGAGGTAATTTTCCCACTCGAGGTTAAGCAAGACACTTACCTCGACGAAACTAAGTCAATATTTTAAATGATCTTCTTGAGTGAAGCCACCTTCGGACGGCTCAAATCTGAAATTCACCCCTTAATAATACTATGATGGTCCACCACACTAAACAAATTTCAATCTACAATAATGCAAAATAATTGCACCAATATTAGTAAACAAGTTTCCAGATTTTTGGTCATTTAGGCTTTTTATCAAGCACCTAGTAGGCATGAATCTCAACATATCTTAACCATAGAATTAGTTATTCCAAATACTACCATTTACCAATAATTTATCCCACCATCATTCTTAAACAATTCATAACTTCCAACATCACATACATGACCATCCATCTACACCCAACCAACAAAATTCCATCAAATAATCACCTTTCAATCTCTACAATGGTTATGTATTTTAATTGGGAGCATATGGCTTCCAATCACCATACCATAAGTTCTAATACTTAAATTCATACTCATATTCCCATAATATATCCATAAATGTAAGTCTAATGGTGTAGGATTACCTTTTTGGAAGAAATCTTGCAAAACCCTCCTTTAAGTTCTTGAAGAAATTTCTTGAAGATCTAAGTATTTTATGTATAGATTTCATCAATACTAGTGTAGAAATAATGGAATTTAACATCAAGATATTGGGGATTGCTTACCTTGAAGAAAAGAGGAGTTGGTGGTCTTGAGAGAGTGGAGAAGAGCTCCAAAATTCGTCCAAATGAAGTGGGGAAAATGAACCCCGAAATTGTATCTATAGGCCCAGATTTTTGGGTTTCGGATGCTGCCCCGGATGCTATGGCAGCACTTCACTGCCAGCCCCTCTTTCGGATGCAGCCTCGGATGCTTCGCATCCGCAGTCTCCTCTGCCAGTCTTTGGTAATTTAGTCATAACTTCTTGTAGAAATGTCCAAATGATGAACGGTTTGAAGCGTTAGAAACTACACTCGAAGATCTTTCATTTTATAGGTTGTTCATCACATAACACCTTATATATATATGTAGATACTCTTGTTCTAAGTTAGGTCTTGTGCCGAAATATAACAAATCGATCCCTCGGATTTTGCACACAAGTCGTAAATGACATAATGAAGCTATTCAAATTTCCGAAATCGAAGTCCAATCCCGATACATCAAGGTCAACTCTTAGTGGACTTTTTTCTTAAAATCTTTCATTTTCCAACTTACGCCAAAATACGTCGAATTCTCCTACGGGCATCTAAATCTAAATCCGTACATACGCCTAAGTCCGAAATCACCATACGAAGCTATTGACATTATAAAAATTCCATTCCGGAGCCGTTTTCTCAAAAGTCAAACTCCGGTCAACTCTTTTCAACTTAAGGCTTCTAACATGGAATTTATTCTTCCGAACTAATCCCGAAATACCTGAAAATCAAAACCGACAATTCACACACGTCATAATACATCATATGAAGCTATTTTAGACTTCAAATAGTTGGAAGGAGCGTAATGTTCAAAATAACAAGTCGGGTCATTACAACTGGTTATCTCCATATCATGCCATCCTTGATTGCCATGCCAAGTGTCACGACCAAAACTCCCTCTGTAACGTCGTGACAGCACCTAGTCTCTACGACTAGGTAAGCCTAAACAATTGTGGAAAATAACAAAATAAAAGTAAAACTTGGCAACTAACAACAGTGGATAATGGAATAACTAGTAACAATGTCGCTCGGCATGTACAATAACCAATACTCTATAAATACACAGTATTCCCAAAACCCAGAACATCGTAATTCACAAGCTACAGGAGGAAACTAGTATCTCTATACACCAAAGACTAATAAAAGAATTACATAAGGTAATTGACATAGGTGAGAATAGAAGGGGACTCCAAGTTCTGCGGATGCGGCAGATGTACCTTGAAGTCTCCGTACAATAGCAAGCACTCTCAGCTAATAGCGAGGCTGATAAGAAGTACCTGGATCTGCACACAAAACATGTGCAGAAGAGTAGCACGAGTACACCACAACGGTACCCAGTAAGTGCCAAGACTAACCTCGGTCGAGTAGTGATGAGGTCAGGTCTGGCCCACTGGTATATAATAAATAAAGCAGGGGAATATAACATTATATCACGAGACTGGAATTTAAGAAAAGGAAAACACAACAAAAATAGCAGTACAACATAGGGGTAAATAGGAGGGGATCTCCCGAGATACTGTCTCGTAGTCCCAAAATAAATATATAGGGAGAACTCCTGAGGTACTATCTCGTAGTCTCAAAAGTAAATATGCAGGGAGAACTCCCGAGGTACCGCCTCGTAGTCTCAAATGTAAATGTGCAAGGAGAACTCCTGAGGAACCGCCTCGTAGTCTCAAAAGTAAATGTGTAGGGAGAAATCCGGAGGAACCGTCTCGTAGTCTCAAAAGTAAACACACAGTTCAAACCGATAAATACAACAGTTACCAGCAAGATTTCTACAATTATACTGATAAAGAACAAGGAAAAACAGGAAATCAACTAGGCATGCTTCATAGAGTTCAAATAAGAAGTTAAAGCACGTAGACATGCGATATTAGACTAAACAGGATAACTACACATATTAGAATAGCTCAATTAAGAATGAAAACAGACTAATACTCATTTTAACCTAATTCAAATTAAAGGAAAAATAGGTTGCTACTCAGTAAAATAAATCGAGTTTTACAACAAATAGCTTGTGTACGTACTCGACACCTCACGTACACGAAGCTCACATGTCACAACAGAACCAAATCCTAAGTGGGATTTAACCCACACAAGGTTAGGCAAGTCACTTACCTCGAACCAAGCTCAATCAATTGGTAATAATGCCTTTTCCACGAATAACCAACTCCGAATGGCCCAAATCTTGCCAGAATCAATTACATACCATAAATACAACTATAAGAAACTAGTCTAATTAATGAAATTAAAGAAAACCAAGAAATTAGAAAAATCGCCCCAAAAAGCCTCCCTGGGCCCACGTCTCGGAATCGGGTAAAAGTCATAAAATATGAACACTCATTCACTCACGAGCCTGGTTATTTAATTTATTTTGGAATCCGACCTCAATTTGAGGTCTAAATCCCCATTTTACAAAAATCCCTAATTCGACCCAATTTCCACCATGAAAACACAAGAATTTTGGTTGAAATCTTAGGAAATATAGTGAAATATTGAAAGACACTAGTTTAGAATCACTTACCAATGATTAGGGGGAGATTCTTTGAAAAATCGCGTGTAGGGTTTCTTGTTTTGAAAATTTGAGAGAATGAACCAAAATCTCGTCTAAGTCCCATTTTGATCAGTTGCAGATGTCGCATTGGCGACCCCGCAAATGCGAAGAAACAGTCACAAAAGCGAAGTCCTCCCATCTCTGCTTTCATCTCAATTGCGATGACTTGTTCGCAATTGCGAACATTGATCTTCCACATTTGTGACCAGATTGATCGCAAATGTGACCAAGCCTGCCCCAGCCCCACTTTGCAAATGCGAAGTATTGTTCACAATGCGAACTCTGGCCTCCCCACAATTGTGACCTCTTAATCGCAAATGTGAACTCATGCTCACCCAGGTACTCTTTGCAAATGTGAAGAATTTACTCGCAAATGCGAGCCTGTCAGGATTGGGGAATGTTCGCAAATGCGAACACTGATCTCGCAATGGCGAGACCAGACACCAGTTACCACAAATTGCAGAACCAGCTGAGTATTCTAAGTCCAAACTACTCTGTAGCCTATCCGAAACACACTCGAGCCCTCGGTGCTCCAAACCAAACATGCACACAAGTCTAAAAACATCATACGAACTTGCTTGCGCGATCAAATCACAAAACTAACCGACGTCCGAATCATGTCAAACCAACTCCAATCACGTCAAACAAACTCTGTCTCTCACCAAATTTCACGTCAAACCGATGAAATTTTTAACAAACTTTAGAATTGCTATATTAACAACCGGACATCTGAATCACGTCAAACCAACTCCGTTTCTCACCAAATTAGACAGACAAGTCATAAATATAGTATTGGACCTATACCGGGTTCTGAAACCAAAATACGGACCCGATATAAAAAAGTCAAACATTGGTCAAACATTTCAAAGTCGTTAAGCCTTTAACTTTCAAATTCCAACAAAGTGCGATAACTCGGGCTAGGGACTTTCGAATATGATTCCACGCATACGCCCAAGTTCCAAATCATGGTACGGGCTCATCGGGACTGTCAAAACATGAATCTGTGTCCGTTTTTTACAAAACATTGACCGAAGTCAACTCAAATTGATTTTAAGGCAAAATTTTCATATTTTCTCAGTTTTTAACATAAAAGATTTTTGAAAAAAATACTCGGACTGTGCACGTAAATCGAGAAAGGCTAAATTTAGGTATTTAAGGCTTTGCTTCAAAGCGTAGAATTAGGTTCTAAAACATAAGATGACCTATAGAGTCATCACACCAAGGCAGTTACCTTAGCAATGTCAGAGTTGCCTAGATTGGAGTGGAAGGGTTTGTATATCAGTGCATCTAGTCGAGTTATTTCATTTCTGAAGGCTCGACACATGGTCAAGAAGGGTTGTTTTGCTTATCTTGCCTATGCTTGGGATACTACTATAGAGACTCCGGTGATTGATTCAGTGCTCGTGGTCCAGGAGTTCTCCGATTTGTTTCCATATGATCTTCCAGGTATGCCACCAGATCTTGATGTTGATTTCTGTATTGATTTAGCTCTAGGTACCCAGCCTATATCCATCCCACCATACCACCTGGCTTCGAAAGAGTTGAAGGAGCACCTTGAAGAGTTGCTAGCACAAGGTTTCGCCAGGATGAATACTGGATGAACTCCTGCTAGGCTGGGAGGCAAGGCAAGCTCATAAGAAACCTCCCTAACAGGTCGCAACACCTCAAATGGGCCGATAAACCTTGGGCTCAGCTTACCCTTCTTTCCGAACCTCATAACACCCTTCATAGGTGACACCCGAGCAAGACCTGCTCTCCAACCATGAATGCGACATCGTGAACCTTCTAATCCGCATAACTCTTCTATCTGGACTGGGCTGTGCGAAGTCGATCCTGAATCACCTTAACTTTCTCCAGAGCATCCTAAACCAAGCCTGTACCCGATAATCTAGCCTCGTCCGACTCGAACAAACCCACTGGAGACCAACACCGCCTACCATACAGAGCCTCATACGGTGCCATCTGGATGCTCAACTGATAATTGTTGTTGTAGGCAAACTCCGCAAGTGGCAAGAACCGATCCCAATAACCTCCAAAATCTAACACACACGCACGGAGCATATCCTCTAGTATCTGAATTGTGCACTTGGACTGCCCGTTTGTCCGAGGGTGAATGTTGTGCTCAGCTCCACTCGAGTATACAACTCATGTTGTACGGCCCTCCAGAACCGTGTTGTAAACTGCGTACCCCAGTCAGAGATGATGGATATCGGTACGCCAGGAAGCCTAACGATCTCGCGGATATTAACTCGACCCATCTACTCAGAAGAATAAGTAGTCATCACAGGAAGGAAATGAGCTGACTTGGTCAGCCTATCCACAATTACCCAAACTGCATAAAACCTCTGCTGAGTCCGTGGGAGTCCAATAACAAAATCCAGAGTGATCCGCTCCCATTTACACTCCGGAATCTCTAACTTCTGAAGTAATCCTCCTGGCCATAGATGCTCATACTTTACCTGTTGGCAATTCAGACACCGAGCTACATATCCCACTAAGTCTTTCTTCATTCTTCTCCACCAGTAATGCCGTCTCAAGTCCTGATATATCTTTGCGGCACCCGGATGAATGGAGTACCACGAACTATGAGCCTCCTGGAGAATCAACTCACACAACCCATCTACATTGGGCACACATAGCATGCCCTGCATCCTCAATGCGCCATCATCCCCAATAGTGACCTCCTTAGCATCACTGTGCTGAACCGTGTCCTTAAGGACAAGTAGATGGAGGTCATCAAACTGACGCTCCCTGATATGATCATAAAGAGAAGACCGAGAGACCACACAAGCCAATACTCTACTCGACTTAGAAATATCCAATCTCACAAACTGGCCGGGTAAGGCCTGAACATCCAACGCCAATGGCCTCTCTGCTACTGGTAGTTATGCTAAACTCCCCAAACTCTCTAACTGGCGACTCAAAACATCAGCCATCACATTGGCCTTCTCGGGATGGTACAAAATGGTGATATCATAATTCTTAAGAAGATCCAACCACCTCCGCTGACGCAAGTTAAGATCCTTCTATTTATATAGATGATGCAAACTCCGGTGATCGGTGTAGATCTCACAAGGGACACCATACAAATAGTGCCGCCAAATCTTTAAGCCATGAACAATAGCTGCTAACTCAAGGTCATGGATAGGATAGTTTTTCTTATGCACCTTCAGTTGTCTGGACGCGTAGGAAATCACCTTACCGTCCTGTATAAACATCGCGTCGAGACCAATCCGCGACGCATCACAATATACAATATAAGACCCCGAACCTGTAGGCAATACCAATATTGGGGCTGTAGTTAAAACTGTCTTGAGTTTCTGGAAGCTCTCCTCACACTCTTATGTCCATCTGAATGGATCAACCTTTTGGGTCAGCCTGGTCATAGGTGCTGCAATAAATGAGAAACCCTCTACAAATCGACGGTAATACCCCGCCAAATCAAGAAAACTCCGGATCTCCTTAGCTGAGGATGGTCTGGGCCAACTCTGCACTGTTTCCACCTTCTTTGGATCTACCTTGATCCCCTCACTCGACACTATGTGACCCAAAAATGCCACTGAGTCTAGCCAAAACTCGCACTTTGAAAATTTTGCATATAATTTCTTTTCTCTCATGGTCTGAAGCACAGTCCTTAAGCGCTGCTCATGATCCTCCCAAGTCCGGGAGTACACCATAATATTGTCAATAAACACAATGAAGAAAGAGTCAAGATAAGGCTGGAACACACTGTGCATCAAGTGCATAAAAGCTACTGGCATTGGTCAGCCCAAATGATATCACAAGGAACTCATAGTGACCATACCGAGTTCTGAAAGTAGTCTTCGGCTTATCTGGCTACCGAATCTTCAACTGATGATAGCCGGAACGTAAATCAATCTTGGAAAATACCCTGGAACCCGGTAGCTGATAAAATAAATCATCAATACGAGGCAATGAATACCTTTTCTTCACTGTAACTTTGTTTAGCTGGCGATAATCAATACACATACGCATAGAACCATCATTTTTCTTCACAAACAAGATAGGAGCACCCCCAAGGGGATACACTGGGCCGAATGAAGCCCTTATCAAGCAACTCCTATAACTGCTCCTTCAGCTCCTTCAATTTAGGAGGAGCCATACGATATGGAAGAAAAGAGATAAGCTGAGTGTCCAGCAACAAATCAATGCCAAAGTCAATATCTCTATCAGGCGGCATGCCGGGAAGATCAGCTGGAAACACATCTGGAAAGTCCCTCACTACTCGGACTGATTCAATTGTAGGGCTATCAATACTGACATCTCTCACATAAGCTAGATACGCGTCATACCCCTTCTCAACCATTCGTTGAGCTTTTAGAAATGAAATAACTCTGCTGGGAGTATACTCTAAGGTACTTCTCCACTCTAATCGTGATAATCCTGGCATAACCAACGCCACGATCTTAGCGTGACAATCAAGAATAGCATAATGGGGCGACAACCAGTCCATGCCCAAGATAACATCAAAGTCTACCATACTAAGCAACAATAAATTGGCTCTGGTCTCAAAACCACTAAGAGCAATCAAACACGACCGATACACGCGGTCCACAACAAGAGAATCTCCCACAGGAGTAGACACATAAATAGGGGAACTCAAGGAATCACGAGATACGCCCAAATACGAGGCAAAATAAGAGGACACATAGGAATACGTAGAGCCTAGATTAAATAAGACTGGCGCGTCTCTATGACAGACCAGAACAATACCTGTAATAACAGAGCCGAAAGCAACTGCCTCTGTACAAGTCAGAAAAGCATAATATCTGGCCTGGCCTCCTCCTCTAGGGCAACCTCGACCTCTCCGACCTCCACCTTGAGCTGGCGGAGCAGGTGGGGCGGTAGCTGGTGCTGTAATCATAGCCTGAGGACCCGGTGGAACACGCTGTGCCTGAGAAGTCTATGGAGGTGCACCTCTCCTAAGTTTGGGGTAATCTCTCACCATATGGCGAGTGTCACCACACTCAAAACAAGCTCTCGGATAGTATGGACGTTGTGACTGGCTCGGGCCAGGTCTACTGGACTGACCGCTAAAAGCACCCCATGCAGGAGGCACGCTAGACACTGGCGATGCATAATAAGGCTCTTGTGGGCCTAGAAGTGATCGGAATACCACTGGCGACTGCACGAGTTGGATGAACGGGGCGACTCACATAACCCCTACCATGACGAACTGCAACTGGGGCACGAGTACCACTATAAGTGTCAGGCTTTCGAGACCTCTTGGCCTCCCTCTCCTCTCTCTCCTGAGCAAGCATACCCTCCAATATCCTAGCAATACTCACATCCTGATGGTAAGAAATATCCATCTCCAACTCCCGGGCCATGCTAATCCTGATAGTGGGTGGAGTCCCTCAATAAAATGACGAACCCTCTCTCGAACTGTGGCAACCAAGGTTGGTGCATGTCGGGCCAAATCACTGAAACGAACTGCATACTCTGACACAGTCATAGCACCCTAGCGCAACTTCTTAAACTCCATGCGCCATGCATCTCTGAGGCTCTGGGGAACATACTCCCTCAAGAAAATGTCCGAGAACTGAGTCCATGTAAGTGAAGGTGCCTCAGTCGGACTACTCAACGCATAAGCACGCCACCACTGATAGGTTGTTCCTCTAAGCTGGAATGCAGTAAAAGAAACCCCACTTGACTCTGCTACGCCCATAGTACAGAGAATACAGTGACACTCCTCCAGAAAATCCTGGACATCCTCTGACGCCAATCTACTGAAGGTAGGGGGTGGTACCTCTTGTACCTCTCAAGTCTGAGTTGCTTCGCCTGAGAAACTGTTGCCCTAACCTCGGGCTAAGATGGAGCTACTGGCTACATCGGTAAAATCTCTGAAACCTGGTCGACATAAACCCGCTGCTTTGGAGTACCGACAACGGGAGTCTGTGCTCCTCCACTGGCTTGAGATGTGGCAGGTACAAGTGGAATCAATCTAGCCTGAACTAAGGTGCTGAACATGCTCATGAACTGGCTAGAGTCTCCTGGAGAGCTGGTGCAGCAACAGGAACCTCAGGTCCCTGCCCTCTAGCTGGAGCTACTGGGGGGCTCCTTTGTCGCAACACGCGTGGGTGCTCTGGCTGCACTGCGTAGACGTCCTCGGCCTCTACCCCGACCACGGCCTCCTGCGGTTCTAGTAGGGGGAGCAGGTGTCTGGTCATCAGATCCGTCTCTACGTGTCCTCACCATCTGTGAGAGAATAGAATACATAAGTTTAAAATTTTGAAGTCAACAATTTCACACAAAAAGGAATCAAAGAAGTGTAATTTTTCCTAACAGTTCCATAGCCTCCCGAAGATAAGTACAGACGTCTCTGTATCGATCCGCGAGACTCTAATAAACCGTCTTGTGACTCACTATACCTATAAACATAGGGCTCTGATACCACTTTATGACAATCCAAACTCCCTCTGTAACGTCGTGATGACACCTAGTCTCTACGACTAGGTAAGACTAACAAATTACGGAAAATAACAATTGAAAGTAAAACTTGGCAACTAACAACAGTGGATAACTGAATAACTAGTAACAATATTGCTCAGTATGTACAATAACTAATACTCTATAAATACACAGTCTTCCCAAAACCCGGAACATCATAAGTCACAAGCAACAGGAGGAAACTAGTATCTCTATACACCAGAGTCTAATAAAAGAAGTACATAAGGTAATTGACATAGGGGAGAAAAGAAGGGGACTCCGAGGTCTGCGGACGTGGCAAATATACCTTGAAGTCTCCGTACAGTAGCAAGCACTCTCAGCTAATAGCGGGGCTGATAAGAAATACCTAGATCTGCACATAAAAATATGTGTGGAAGAGTAGCATGAGTACACCACAACGGTACCCAGTAAGTGTCAAGCCTAACCTCGGTCTAGTAGTGACGAGGTCAGGTCCGGCCCACTAGTATATAATAAATAAAGCAGGGGAATATAACATTATATTAAGAGACTGGAATTTAACAAAAGGAAAACACAACAAAAATAGCATTACAATACAGGGGTAAACAATAGGGGATCTTCTGAGATACCGTCTCGTAGTCCCAAAATAAATATACAAGGAGAACTCCCGAGGTATCGCAAAAGTAAATATACAAGGAGAACTCCCGAGGTACCGCCTCGTAGTCTCAAAAGTAAATATGCAGGGAGAACTCCTGAGGTACCACCTCATAGTCTCAAAAGAAAATGTGCAGGGAGAACTCCCGAGGAACCGCCTCGTAGTCACAAAAGTAAATGTGCAGGGAGAACTCCCGAGGAACCGCCTTGTAGTATAAAAAGTAAATATGCAGGGAGAAATTCCGAGGAACCGCCTCATAGTCTCAAAAGTAAACACACAGCTTAAACTGATAAATACAATAGTTAACAGCAAGATTTCTACAGTTATACTGATGCAGAACAAGGAAAAATAGGAAATCAACAAGGCATGCTTCACAGAGTTCAAATAAGCAGTTAAAGCACGTTGACATGCGATATTATACTAAACAAGATAACTACACATATTAGAATAGCTCAATTAAGAATGAAACAGACTAATACTCATTTAAATAGTATAACTCAAATTAAAGGAAAATCAGGTTGCTACTCAGTAAAATAAATCGGGTTTTACAACAAATAGTATGTGTATGTACTTGTCACCTCACATACACGGCGCTCACATATCACAACAGTACAAAATCCTAAGGGAGATTACCCCACACAAGGTTAGGTAAGCCATTTACCTCGAACCAAGCTCAATTAATCGGTAACAATGCCTTTTCCACGAATATCTGACTCTGAATGGCCCAAATCTAGCCAAAATCAATTACATACCATAAATACAATTATAAGAAACTAATATAATTAATGAAATCAAAGCTAAATCAAGAAATTAGAAAATCACCCTAAAAAGCCTTCCTGAGCCCACGTCTCGGAATCGGATAAAAGTCACAAAATATGAACACTTATTCACTCACGAGCGCGGTTATGTAATCTGTTTTGGAATCCGACCTCAATTTGAGGTCTAAATCTGCATTTGACAAAAATTCCTAACTCTACCCAAAACCCCCAATTTCCAGCATGAAAACACAAGATTTTTTGTTGAAATCTTAGGAAATGTAGTGAAATATTGAAAGAAACTAGTTTAGAATCACTTACCAATTATTTAGGGGAGAAAGGTTCTATGAAAAATCGCCTCTAGGGTTTCTTATTTTGAAAATTTGACAGAATGAACCAAAATCCCGTCTAAGTCCAATTTTGATCAGTTGCAGATGTCGCATTTATGACCTGGGGTTCGCAAATGCGAAAAAACAGTCGCAAAAGTGAAGTCCTCCCATCTCTTCTTTCATTGCAATTGCGATGACTTGTTCGCAATTGCGAACATTGATCTTCCGCATTTGTGACCAAATTGATCACAAATGCGACCAAGCCTGCCCCAGTCCCACTTCGCAAATGCGAAGTATTGTTCGCAAATGTGAACTCTGGCCTCTTTGTAAATGCGAGCCTGTCAGGATTGGGGAATATTCGCAAATGCGAACACTGATCTCGCAATTGCGAGATCAGACACCAGTTAGCAGAAATTGGAGAACCAACCGAGTTTTCTAAGTCAAAACCACTCTGTAGCCTATCTGAAACTCACCCAAGCCCTCGGGGCTCCAAACCAAACATGCACATAAGTCTAAAAACATCATAAGAACTTGCTCGCGTGATCAAATCAACAAAATAACACTAAGAACTATGAATCGGACACAAAATCAAATGAAATTTTCAAGAAACTTTAAAATTGCTATATTAACAACCGGACGTCCGAATCACGTCAAACCAACTACGTTTCTCACCAAATTTGACAATCAAGTCATAAATATAGTATTGGACCTATATCGGATTTCAGAACCAAAATACGGACCCGATATCCAAAAAGTCAAACATTGGTCAAACATTTCAAAGTCATTAAGCCTGTAACTTTCAAATTCAAACAAAGTGCAATAACTCAGGCTATGGACTTCCGAATTCTATTCTGGGCATACGCCCAAGTCCCAAATCACGATACGGGCCATCGGGATCATCAAAACATGAATCCGGGTTTGTTTGCTCAAAACGTTGACTGAAGTCAACTCAAATAAATTTTAAGGAAACAATTTCATATTTTCTCAGTTTTTAACATAAATACTTTCCGAAAAAATACTCGGACTGTGCACGCAAATCGAGAAAGGCTAAAATGAGGTATTTAAGGCTTCAAAAAGCAAAATTATGTTCTAAAACATAAGATGACCTATCGGATCTTTACACCAAGATAGTTACCTTAGCGATGCCAGAGTTGCCTAGATTGGAGTGGAAATGTTCGTATATCTGTACATCTAGTCGGTTTATTTCATTTCTGAAGGCTTGACATATGGTCGAGAAGGGTTGTTTTGCTTATCTGGCCTATGTTCGGGATACAAATACAGAGAATACTGCGATTGATTCAGTGTCCATGGTCTGGGAATTCTCCGATGTGTTTCCTTCTGATCTTCCAGGCATGCCACCAGATCGTGATGTCAATTTCTATATTGATTTGGCTCTAGGTACCCAACCCATAGCCATCCCACTGTACCACCTGGCTTCGAAAGTGTTGAAGGAGCACCTTGAAGAATTGCTAGCAAAAGGGTTCATAAGGACGAGTGTATCGCCTTGGGGTGCACCAATGTTATTCATGAAGAATAAAGATGGGACTATGCGGATGTGCATTGATTACCGCTAGTTGAAAAAGGTTATTATCAAGAACAAGTACCTGTTGCCGCGTGTTGATGATTTGTTCGATCAGTTGCAGGGTGACAGGGTGTTCTCTAAGATCGACTTGAGATCAGGTTATCATCAGTTGAAGATTCGGGATTCGGATGTTCCGTAGACTGCTTTCCGGACAAGATATGGCCATTATGAGTTTCTAGTGATGTCTTTCGGTTTAACTAACGCCCCTGCGGTATTTATGGATTTTATGAACCATGTGTTCATGCCTTATATTGATTCGTTTTTCATTGGCTCCATTGATGACATCTTGATCTACTAACGTAGCATGGAGGAGCACGAGCAACATTTGAGAGTGATGCTTCAGACCTTGCGGGAACATGAGTTATATGCTAAATTCTCCAAGTGTGAGTTGTGGTTAGATTCTATGGCATTCTTGGGGCATGTTGTATCAGGCAAGGGTATTAAGGTAGACCCCAGGAAGATCGAAGCAGTTATGAGTTAGCCTCGTCCTACCATAGAGACTGAGATCAGGAGCTTCCTGGGGTTAGCAGGTTATTATCATCGGTTTGTAGAGGGCATCTCATCTATTGCAGCACCGTTGACTAGATTGACCCAGAAGGGTGCTCCTTTCCTATAGTCCGATGATTGCGAGGTGGGCTTTCAGAAACTCAAGACCGCATTGACTTCAGCACCACGGTTAGTGTTTCCTTCCGGTTCAGGGATGTATACCGTGTATTGCGATGCTCGGTGACGGAGGCAGGATATTTGCCAAGGGGGTTCAAAATTTTTAAAAATCAAATACATAATGAAGCTAGCCAACCAAAAAAAAATAGATGCTAACATATTTCATTAATAGAAAGAGAAGTTCTCAACACAAACATAGTGTTAAGATAAACAGATCATAGTAACAAGACTTTCAAAAGAGAAAATACAAAAAACAAGTCTTGTTTTAGTTACAAGGACCTAATGACTAATGAGATCAACAAAAAACAACTAAGTACATTATTACAACTACACTCGACGAGGTTTCATATCTTGAAATGTTTTAATAATAGCATCATTAGAAATACTATCAAACATATTTTTTTCTACATAAGTCACCAAACAATCGCTAAATAACTCATCACTCATTCGACTTCATAAGTCATTCTTGATAAACTTCATCGCTGAAAAAGCTCTTTCAACGGATGCAATAGCAATTAGTGTTTGTCCTTAATTATAATTCGTGCTATATGAAAAGCGCTGTGTACATAAGGTAACAAGCGTGTACACATATGCTATGTGTGGCTTATGAATAGGCCTTAGTTTGAGGAAGTATTTTATATGAAACATGCTTAATCACCTTGTGATTACATGAACATGATTGCTACAATTGATTTAGTTGTTTTCATGCTAAGTTATAAGGCCGAGGTTAACAAGGACCTTGTCAAAGGTATTCTCTTATAATAACATCACGATGATTTGGATGGAAATCTAAGATTTGAGTTCTTTCCCTCGGGTAAAACTTTAAAGAATCCAAACCAAATTCATTAGAAGATGGTACTTCTAAATGGTTGATATTCTCTTCCTGGATAGGTTGGGTATGAGATGCCAAATTTGGTTTTGGTGCTTTGGTAAAATATCTCTTCACTGAATTTTGAGACTGAATTATAAAGTAGGAATGTAGTTAGAAAAATTGATATATGAATGTTGTATCGAACTAAGCTTAAAGAAGGGTTAGCCAAAGACTTAAGTGCTCAATCTAATGTTCATATAATTCACCAAAGACTTCAATTCTAAAGTTTATCAGCAAATATCACCAAAGATCGAGTCAAATTGTTAGCTTTGTTAGATTTTTATTAATCATTGTAACATATGCAGCAGAAGGGAATAAAATATCAGTAATTATCACCAAAGATCGAGTCAAAAGTATCTCAATTCTAAAACAAATCAGCAATTATTTTCCATAAGTTTATCAAAGCAAATGTAGTAGAAAACTAAATAATTTATATTATTAAAGTCTACAGATTCAAGAATCAAAAAATAACAAACAAGAGTCATTAACCTAAATTAAGAATAACCAATAAAATACTACTAAAATTCTGAAAAAGTTAGAAAGAACAAGGAATTTACCTGGGATGCCAATACCATGACAGAAGAATAGCAAGAAGCAGCAGCAAGGTAGAGAGATTGAAGAGAGAGAAGGAGTGGAGTGAGCTAGTAAGGCAACGAGGAGAGATTTAGGGATTTTAACCCAAAGTCAGTCATGTTTGGGGGGGGGGGGGGGGACATATTAAATGAGACGAAATGAAACAACGTCGTTTGGTTTCTTTAAAATTAAAAACAATGTCTGAGGTAAAAAGAATTAGATTGTAGCTGACGGAATTGAACCTGAGACATTCTACAAAATCTGAACACCATTGACCACTAAGCAAAGCTTTTGACTTGTATCAAGGGGGTTCAACATATTATATCTATACGTAAATAAAGAAATTACCCCTATATAAATAGTGTAATTTTTCGACGAAGGGTGTGTCACGACCCAATTTCACCTATAGGTCGTAATGGCGCCCAACACTACAGCTAGGCAAGCCAACGAATAAATTAAACATATATCGATTAGATTTAAATCCAAGAAAAATAATAAAACACCGAATTCTACCAATATGCGTGCCAAAACCTAGTGTCATAAGTGTATGAGCATCTAGTAGATTATACAAAACTCCAAATACTGTCTGAAATAAAATAGACAGAACGAAAATACAAGGAGAGACACTAGTAGCTACAGGACGGCTCAAAAGAGCAGCTCACCACTACGCCTCTGGATAACGAGGATGTGTGATCATAGGTCCTCCACAAGTACTTGTCTCAGATCTTGCACAAAAAGTACAGCAAGTATAGTATAAGTACGTAAACAACGTGTACCCAGTAAGTATCAAGCCTAATCTCGAAGTGGTAGAGACGAGATGGCAGAATTTGACACTCAATATGGGTCAATAATAATATTTGAAATAAAACTAAAATTTCAAAATCAACATAGTTCACAGAATTTAACAATAATTTATTTAACCAGCAGAAATAATAAAATTCTTCCAATTTCAATAACTTCCAAACCATTAATTAAATCCCTTCAATTTCAATAAATTTTTAATTTATCAATTAGCTTCCCAAGCTACAGTAAACTATCAAAGTATCGTGTAATTATTATTATTATTATTAGGCACGATTTCTGCCGAGATCATACGGCCTGATCCAGAATATCGTGTACACTGCCGAAGGACTAACGGCACGATCCATAGATGCATCTATCCTACCGAGGCGTTTGGCCCGATCCACAAGAAAGGAGGACATTTTCTTATGTACCTCCGGAATGAGAGTATTTATTGCAAGATTGATTCGAGAGGATAAATAATTTATTTCAATAATTAATTAATTTAAACAAAATTTAAGCATATGAAAAAAAATTCATCTTTTACTACCTTTTATAACAATTCACAATATATACATCAAATAATTTAATTAATAACGAATACAATTTACACAAGTAATTCATGCTTTGAGTTATAAACTACCCGGACTTTAGCATTGATAGTAGCTACGCACGGACTCTCGTCACCTCGTACGTACGTAGCTCCCGCAATTAGCAACAATTATTTAATTTAATCCCTATGGGGTAATTTTTCCCTCACAAGATTAGACAAGAGACTTACCTTGTCTCAATATCAACTTTCTGATTACCGTGTCGCGTAAAATTCCCGATTCGGCGCCGAAAAATCAGAAACTATCCAAATATTATACAAAATAATTAATATATGCTCAATAATTTGAAATTCATCTATTAAATAAATTATCCTATCCAAAAATGGTAAAATTCCTAAAATTCACCCTGAACCCACGTGCCTCGGATTCCGAAAATTTTCAGATGAAAACGTTACTCATAATCTCAAGAACTCAAATATATAATTTCTATCCAATTCCATAACTATTATCGTGGTTAAAATCTCATTTTTATAAAAATCTAGGTTTTTCACCTAAACCCTAGATTTCTAAGATTTACTAGCTATAATCTACCCATAATCTATATATTTAACTCAAGGGATGTAGAATTAACTTACTTTCCAATTGCTAGTTGAAATCCCCCTCTCAAAAGCTAGGAAATCGCCCGGAAATGGAGGAAAAATGGGCTCAAAATGTCTGAGCCCCGACTTTTTAACCATTTTGTCCAATAGTGTTTTCGCACCTACGGAGCTATGACTGCACATGCGGTCCCGCTTCTGTGGCTAAGCCCTTCGCACCTACGCCCTTTCCGCTTCTGCGGTCCTGGTCTTCGCACCTACAGGCTCGCAGGTGCGCTTCCTTGGTCGCTTCTACGGTCAGTGCCGGCCTCTCCTTTTTTCGCATCTGTGACTTGGAGCTCGCTTCTGCGATCTCGCATCTGCGACTTCCCAAGCGCAGATGCGGTTGCAGCAGAAACTGGAAGCTTCAGCTTTTGGCTCAAAATTTCAAACATTTGTCCGAGCCTCGTCCGGTTAATGTTCGAAGCCCCGCCGAACATACCAACAGGTTTGAAATCATAAAACGGACCCGCTCGAACTCTCGGAACATGTAAAACAACATCAAATCTAAAAATCATACCCCAAACCAAATTGATTCAAACTTAATAACTTCAAGTTCTTCAATTTACTACCAACGCGTCGAAACATACTTAGACTACTCGGAATGACATGAAACTTTGCGTGCAAGTATTAAATTACTATACGGAACTATTTCCAAACTCGGAATTCCAAACGGACTTCAATTACTCAAAAACCTACTCCAAACCAAATTTAAAGAACTTTAAATCTTCAAATAGTTGATTTTTCACTATTAAGCGCCAAAATACTCCTGGGTTATCCAAAACCCGATTCGAACATACGCCCAAGTCCGAAATCATCATACGAACCTATTGGAACCATCAAATCACGATTCCGGGATCATTTTCTCAAAATGTTGACCGAAGTCAAACTTGGTCTTTTAAGGCTAACTTAAGGAACCAAATGTTCTGATTTCAACCCAAATACTTCCAAATACCGAACCAACCATCCCCATAAGTCATAAATCAATAAAAGCACATACGGGAAGTTTTATTTTAGGGAACGGGGTTATAAAAGTCAAAATGACCGGTTGGTTAGGGTGTTTAGATGAACACCCTTCCGCCCCTCTAAATCTGCCCCTGGTGACGCTTCACGCATTGGTTTGGGTTGTGTATTGATACATGAGGGACGGGTTATTGCATATGCTTCATGTCAGTTCAAGCCACATGAAAAGAATGACCATGTACATGATTTGGAGTTGGCCGCAATTATTCATGCTCTTAAGATCTGGAGGCATTATCTTTATGGGGTGTCCTGTGAGGTTTACACCGATCATCGTAGCTTGCAGAACTTGTTAAAGCAGAGGGATCTCAATTTGTGGCAGCACAAGTGGCTTGAGTTACTGAAGGATTATGATATTACCATCCTTTATCATCCAGGCAAGGCTAATGTAGTTGCGGATGCCTTGAGCTGAAAGACAGAGAGTATGGGTAGTTTGGCATTTATTTCAGCAGAGAAGAGGCCACAAGCTTTGGACATTCAGTCCTTGGCTAACAGACTTGTGAGGTTGGATATTTCAGAGCCCAGCCGAGTTCTTGCATGTGTCGTTGCTCAGTATTCACTATTCACGCAGATTAAGGCTTGCCATTTTGATGATCGTACTTGTTGGTTCTCAGAGATACGGTACTATAAGGTGGCGCAAAGGAGGTTACTCTCGGTGAGGATTGTCACGCCCCAAAACTTGGTGAGGCGTGGCAGGCACCTGGCGTCGTGCTGGCCCGAGCGAACCACTCTGTAACTCATGATCATTCGACCAAAACTAGAACAAACATAGGTCGAGTTGTCTGAACTCATTCCTTTTGTAACTATCATGGACCAACATGGACACAACTCATAATGTACAAGCGTAAGTGGAAAAATATTGTATCACCGAATTATTTTTCTTAAAACATGAATACATATGGGTTGCCAAGGCCTCTGACATACTGTACAAAATGAGCCTCTGTCTACAAAGCCTCTAAGATTATTTGACATCAAATAGGATAGGGTACCGGCCTACACATAAGTCTGTGGTAAAACTTTAACACGATGACTCATAGACTCGGCTGCACTTCGAATGAGGTGGAGTCTTACCGATCCTTTGCTGAATGCCAATCTCGTCTACTATGAGGGCTCGTCAAATTGATTATCTATATCTGCAGGCATGAATGCAGTGTCCCCAACAAAAGGACGTCAGTACGAATAATGTACTGAGTATGTAAGGCGGAACTGAAACATAACAGTAAGTCAACATTAATTAAAGAAATATAAGAGTCAACCTGAATCTCTGAAGTGCCACCGCATATGCATACTTATTATACTTACATATATAATGCTTCTCTTTGAGACTATTTCAATTATCCATATCGTATGATGCATGAATGTCCAACTGATCAGTGGTAACTGCCCGACCGGCCTTCGCACGGTGGTAATGCATGACTGCCCAACCAGTCGTAGCTCGGTGGTAAATGTGTAACTTCTCTACCGGCCGTAACTCGGTGGTAAATACATGACTGCCCGAACGGCCGTAGCTCGGTGATAAATATGTAACTGCCCAACCGGCCGTAGCTCGATGGTAAATGCATGACTGCACGACCGGTCGTAGCTCGGTGGTAAATGAATGTGCATGTCTACCCAACCGACGATAAATAATGATACATAACTGCCCAACCGATGGTAACTGCCTGACCGGCTGTAGCACGGTGGTAAATGCATGAAGATGCATGTCTCACTATATTATAAGCATTAACATCTTTATCGTACGCCTCAATATAGACTTAGCAACATACGTAAACATACTTGAATATAACTTTACAGGAATGAATAACGTAGACCTTCTTAGTTACTAAGAGTAGAACCATTTATGAAATAACATTGCGTTTACGTATCGTTACTTGGATCATGCCAAAAGATAGAAGGATTAACCTTAACTTAACTGAGTCGATTCTCTTGAGAAAGATTATACCGTACTCCTTTAGAACCGCAAAATTCCGTTGCTACTATGAAGTACGTTTTCAAACATATATCGTGTAGCTGGGGATTCTGGAGGAGCAATTCTTAGTCCTTGGCTTAGTATACCCACAAAGTTTGCAGCAAAGTAAACTCCCTTTCCAAACATATTTTCTCTTTTCATGCGTTAAAACTCAAAAGATCATTTATTTTATTTTATTTTGACGTGCAGTATGTAGGAATTCATATTAGAATTGTCTAAAGTGCTAACTTAGGTACCAACTTTCTCAAAGTGCCATCTTGCAATGTTTAATTTAAGAGTCATCTAATAGCTATTGCATGGCTGCCACGTTTTTGCCTCTTAGGTTTATCCAAGATCCTAATTAATTAGGTAACGATTCGTTGCCCAATAATTAACCAATTACTCATGTAATTAAAACTTATCTCAAATTACTATTCACTTTTAACTCACTTTATACAGCACACTATTATTTTATTAAATCATCCATGTAAAAATACATATATTTTCTCAACTTATAATTTTCTATTCTCATATAAAGAGTAAAAATTCTTGTACGCTTAATTCTTAAAATGGTAAAAAGATAACCTTCTTTTCTTGTGAGAAAATAATTTCTATCTTTAAAATAAAGAAAATCTCATAAACTTTCTTATATTATGTGTATAATTTACTATATTCGAAAATAGTAATAATGGTAACTATCCAAAATTATACTTATAAAACTTTTACTAAAATACTCCACTTAAAAAAAAGTACCATATTAACATAATATCTAACAGTATCAATGTTGTTAAACTTATAGAGTCTTACAATAACATAGTCACAAATCCTCTATAATCTCATATGGATTACTACGACTAATTCTAATATTAAATTACGGGATGTAACATCAATACCCCCTTTAAAATATTCGCCCTCGAATGTTAACTCTTAGAGATTTACAAAACTTTTCTCTAGGGTCTCCTCTGTAAACTAAACAAAAACTCAACCTCTATCTGAAGTCTAGACTATTCACAATCTCTTGTACTTGAATATCTCGTATCTTCTTCACATTTACATTACTTACCTTTCAATATCGCAACGTATCATCTGTTTCTTTCATAAATTTCCTTCCATATTACGCCTTAAAGCTCTACTGTGATACATGCACCTCTGGTGCATACACAATCTGGAAAAAGCTTCATACTGACTTCTTACGACTCAGCTCTATGACACGATTTGGAAACAAAAGAAGGATAACATTTTCTAAATGCCCTATATCCTCTCAATTATAAATGTGGCGCGCAACACAGCCATAAGTGAGACTCTACTAGATACGGCTTTGTACACTTCCTAGGACACGACCCGCTCTGATACCACTTTTTCACGTCCCAAAACCTGGTGAGGCGTGGCTGGCACCCGGTGTCATGCTGGCCCGAGCGAACCACTATGTAACTCATGATCATTCGACCAAAACTAGAACAGACATAGGTCAAGTTGACCGAACTCATTCCTTTTGTAACTATCATGGGCCAACATGGCCAAAACTCATAATGTACAAGCGTAAGTGGGAAAACACTGTATCACTGAATCATTTTTCTTAAAACATGAATACATATGGGCCGTCAAGGCTTATAACATACTGTACAAAATGAACCTCTGTCTACAGAGCCTCTAAGATTATTTGATATCAAATGGGACAGGGTACCGACCTACCTATAAGTGTGTGGTAAAACTTTGACATGATGACTCACAGACTCGGCTGCACTCCGAATAAGGTGAAGTCTTACCGATCATTTGCTGAATGCCAATCTCGTCTACTATGAGGGCTAGTCAAACTGATTATCTATATCCGTAGGCATGAATGCTGCGTCCCCAATAAAAGGATGTCAGTACGAATAATGTACTGAGTATGTAAGACGGAACTGAAATATAACAGTAAGTCAACATTAATTAAAGACATATAAGAGTCAACTTGAATCTCTGAAGTGCCACCACATATGCATACTTATTATACTTACAAATATAATGCTTCTCTTTGAGATTATTTCAATTATCCATATCGTATGATGCATGACTGCCCAACTGATCAGTGGTAACTGCCCGACCAGCCTTCGCACGGTGGTAATGCATGACTGCCCAACCAGCCATAGCTCGGTGGTAAATGTGTAACTTCCCTACCGGTCATAACTCGATGGTAAATACATGACTGCCCGACCGGCCATAGCTCGGTGATAAATATGTAACTGCCCAACCGGTCGTAGCTCGGTGGTAAATGCATGACTGCACGACCGGTCGTAGCTTGGTGATAAATGAATATGCATGTCTACTTTACCGGCGGTAAATAATGATACATAACTGCCCAACCGGTGGTAACTACCTGACCGGCCGTAGCATGGTGGTAAATGCATGAAGATGCATATCTCACTATATTATAAACATTAACATCTTTATCGTACGCCTCAATATAGACTTAGCAACATACTTAAACATACTTGAATATAACTTTACAGGAATGAATAACGTAGATTTACTTAGTTACTAAGAGTAGAACCATTTATGAAATAACATTACGTTTACGTATCGTTACTTAGATCATGCCAAAAGAAAAAAGGATTAACCTTAACTTACCTGAGTCGATTCTTTTGAGAAAGATTATACCGTACTCCTTTAGAACTGCAAAATTCCGTTGCTAATATGCAGTATAATTTCGTATGAAATTTTGTTGAAGCAAAATTACGTTTTCAAATTCTGGAGGAGAAATTCTTAGTTCTTGGCTTAGTATACCCACAAAGTTTGCAGCAAAGTAAACTCCCTTTCCAAACATATTTTCTCTTCCCATGCGTTAAAACTCAAAAGATCATTTGTTTTTATTTTGACGTGCAATATGTTGGAATTCATATTAGAATTGTCTAAAGTGCTAACTTAGGTACCAACCTTCTCAAAGTGCCATCTTGAAATCTTTAATTTAAGAGTCATCTAATAGCTATTGCATGGCTGCCACGTTTTTGCCTCTTAGGTTTATCCAAGATCCTAATTAATTAGGTAATGACCCGTTATTCGATAATTAATCAATTACCCACATAATTAAAAATTATCTCAAATTATTACTCACTTTTAACCCACTTTATACATCACACTATTATTTTATTAAAATATTCATGTAAAAATACATATATTTTCTCAACTTATAATTTTCCTAATCTCATATAAAGAATAAAAATTTCCGTACGCTTAATTCTTAAAATGGTAAAAAGATAACCTTCTTTTCTTGTGAGAAAGTAATTTCTATCTTTAAAATAAAGAAAATCTCATAAACTTTCTTATATTATGTGTATAATTTTTCATAATCGAAAATAGTAATAATGGTAACTATCCAAAATTATACTTATAAAACTTTTACTAAAATACTCCACTTAAAAGAAAGTACCACATTAACATAATATCTAACGGTATTAATGTTGTTAAACTTACGGATTCTTACAATAATATAGTCACAAATCCTCTATAATCTCATGAATGGTCTTAATCCCTTCTAGCTCATATGGATTACTACGACTAATTCTAATATTAAATTATGGGATATAACAAAGATGATGTTCTGCAACTCCAGGGTCGCCTATGTGTTCCTAATGTTGATGAATTGAGGGAGAAGATTCTATAGGAGGCACAAAACTCTCGGTATTATATTCATTCAGGTGCTACGAAGATGTATCACGACCTGAGACAGCATTATTGGTGGTGGCGGATAAAGAAGTACATAGTCGAGTATGTCGCGATATGTCTAAATTGCCAGTAGGTTAAGTATGAGCATCAAAGGCCAGGCGGCCTACTCTAGCAGATGACTATACCTGAGTGGAAATGGGAGTGCATTACTATAGATTTCGTAGGTGGGTTACCGCGGACCTTGCGGAAGTTTGATGCAATTTAAGTCATTATCGATAGGTTGACCAAGTCGGCACACTTCATTTCGTTTGTGACCACGTACTCTTCAGAGAGGTTGGCCCAGATTTATATTCAGGAAATTTTTCAGTTGGATGGTGTGCTTGTCTCCATTATATCAGATAGAGGCCCTCAGTTTACTTAGCATTTCTGGAGAGCAGTACAGAGTGAGTTGGGGACCCGGGTTGAGCTCGGCACAGCCTTTCATCCACAGATCAACGGGCAGTCAGAGCGAACAGTTTAGATCTTAGAAGATATGCTCAAAGCATGTGGGATTGACTTCGAAGGGCAGGGTAATAAATTCTTGCCTTTGGCCGAGTTTGCTTTCAACAACAATTATTAGTCCAGCATTGAGATTGCTCTATTTGAGGATTTATATGGTCGGCGATGTCGTTCTCCCATCGGGTAGTTTGTGCCCGGCGAGGCTAAGTTATATGGTACTGATTTGGTGAAGGATGCCTTAGAAAAGATAAAGTTAATTCAGGAGCGACTCCGCACAGCACAGTCCAGACAGAAGAGTTACGCTGATCAGAAGGCGCGTGATTTATCATTTATGGTGGGCGAGAAGGTTCTCTTGAACGTCTCGCCGATGAAGGGAATCATGAGGTTCAGGAAGAAGGGCAAGTTGAGCCCAAGCTTCATAGGTCCATTTGAAGTGTTGAGACGAGTGAGAGAGGTTTGTTATGAGCTTGCTTTACCTCCCAGTCTATCAGGAGTTCATCCGATTTTTCACGTTTTGGTGCTCCGGAGGTATCATGCCGACAAGTCACATATGTTAGACTTTAGCATGATTCAGTTAGATTAGAGCCTGGGTTATGAGGAGGATCCAGTTGCCATTGTTGACAGACAGGTTCGCCAGTTGAGGTCCAAGACGATTTCTGCATTAAAGGTTCTGTGGAGGGGTCAACCAGTTGAGGAGGCAACTTGGGAGACCAAGGAGGACATATGGAGCATATATTCGCACTTATTCATCACTCCAGGTATGATTCTAGACCCGTTCGAGGACGAACGTTTGTTTAATAGGTGGAGAATGTAACCACCCAACCAGTTGTTTTTCTTTCTAGATCTCGTTCTCCTAAATAAGACTCCTCGTATGTGTTTTTACTATTTTATGACTTGCAGGGATAGTTAGTTTGAGATTTGGAAGGGTTCGGGTTGAAATCGGAACACTAGGTTCCTTAAGGTTGGCAAAGGGGGCTAAGTTTGACCTTGGTCAATGTTTTGAGTAAACGACCTCGGAACTGGGATTTGATGATCCCAATAGGTTTGTATGATAATTTTGTACTTAGGCGTATGTTCGGATTGGGTTTCAAATGACCCGAGAGCGTTTCGGCGCTTAATAGAAAAAGTTGGCACATTTGAGGTTTTAGAGTTCTTTAAATTTGGTTTGAAGTAGGATTTGGTGTTATCGAGGTACGTTTGGGATTCTCATATGGGGAATGGTTCTGTATGGTGATTTAATACTTATACGCAAAATTTGGAATCATTTTGAGTGGTTTAAGTAGGTGTCACGCGTTCGGAGTAAGTGAGAAGAACTTGAAGTTCATAAGTTAATTCAATTAGGTTTGGAGTGTGATCTTAGTTTTGATGTTGTTTTCCGTGTTTCATGGGTGCGAGTGAGTCTGTCCTATGATTTCCAACTTGTTGGTATGTTTGGGCGGGGCCCTGGGGGGCTCGGGTGTTAATCGGACGTGGTGCGGACCAAGTTTTGGACTTAGAGGAAATGGCTGAAGCACCCAGCTTCGGGTGTAATCGCACATGCGAAAGTCTAGCCGTAGATGCGAGCTCGCAGAAGCGAACCATTGACCGCAGAACCGGCACAGAACAGGCTGCCCAGTGATCGTAGAAGCGGCAAAGGGACCGCACCTGCGTAGGCACAGGTGCGAAGAAGACGATCGCAAAAGAGGAATAGGGTTGCAGGTGCAACGCTCTCGCCGCAAAAGCGAGCCCGCAGATGCGAGCTTGTGGCCGCAAAAGTGGCTTTGGGAATTGGACAGTGGTCTGCAGAAGCGGGGAAGCAAGTGTAGAATCGGGACCGCAGAAGCGGGATCCTATCCGCAGAAGCGAAGCCAGCCAGCCTTAGGCACTTCCGCAGAAGTGGACCTTGGTCCGCAGAAGCGATGCCGCAGATGCAGCCTAGTGACCGCAGGTGCGGAATCTCTGGAGGCAGAGTGGTCTTTTTAAAACGGGACTTAGGCTATTTTGAGTTTATTTATTACACTCTTGGGCGATTTTGGAGCTTCAAAGATGGGGATTTCCACCTAGCTAATTGAGATATGTAATTTCTATGCAATGTGAGTATAATACAAAGATCATCGGTATATTTTAACATGAAAAAATTGTGAAAATTATGGGTTTAGATGAATAATATTGGGTTTTGATAAAAATGGGATTTAACCACAAAAATGGCTACGGAATTGAGTAAAAATTATATATTTGAGTTCGTGAGGTTATGGGTAACAACTTTTTCGAAACTTTTCGGAATCCGGGCACGTAGACCCGGGGATACATTTTAAGAATCCTTCAATTGGAGTTTGGTAATCACTCTAATAGTTAGAATATGAACTTTTGAATGTGTATTGATTAATTTACATATTATTTGACTAGTTTTGGATTGTTCGGCACTGAGTTGGGGCTTTAGAGCGAATTTGTGACCGAAAAGTGAGCCTTGCGATGAGGTAAGTCTCTTGTCTAACCTTGTAAGAGAGAATTTACCCTATAGGTGATTTAAATTAATATTTGCTTCTAATTGTAGGGGCTACGTATGCACGAGGTGACGAGAGTCCGTGCGTAGTTACTATTCATGCTAATGTCCGGGTAGCTTAGGACCCAAATCATGGATTACTTGAAATATTTGCACCCTACTTGTTAATTGAAGTGCCCAAATTATATTAGAACTTATTAGAGGAATTGTAAAAGACCGAATTTCACTTACTTGAATTTTTAGCGGACTACTTGACTATTAATGGAAATTTTATTATAATTTTTACCAGCCCTGTTATAACGTTTAAGTTAAATGCTTATAAAGTATCCTCTCTTCTTGTGGAGCGGGCCGAACGCCTCGTCGGTAGATATATGCATCTATGGATCGTGTCGTATGTCCCTCGACAGTGTACACGTTATTCTGGATTGGGTCGTACGACCTCGGCATAAATCGTGCTTAATAATACCAGAGCCTAATCATACTTGATATTATTTTGTGGCTTGTGAGGTTACATTTATCAATGACGGAAATTTATTTGGAACTTATTAATTTGTGAAAGAATTATTTGCTAACTTGTTAATTTTTATTATTATTAATTACATAACTCATGTTTATTTGGAATTCTTGTATTCATATTGCTAGCCCATAGTAACTGTCGAAGTTGACCCCTCGTCACTATTTCTTCGAGGTTAGACTTGATATTTACTGAGTACATGTTATTTATGTACTCACACTACACTTTTGCACTAATCGTGCAGGATCTGAGATAGGTGCATCTGGCGGTATTACCAGCGCGCATCCCAAATATCCCGAGGCCTAGTGGTGAGCTGCATTCCTAAGCCGTTCTGCAGCACCTAGAGTCTCTCCTTTACATTTATTTCTGTCTATTTTTATTTTAGACAGTGGCTAGAGTTTTATATAATCTATTAGTGCTCATACACTTGTGACACTAGATCTTGGCACACACTTTAGTAGACTTTATGATTTAGGAGTATTTACTTATTTATGAGTGCATTCAGATGCTTTCATTCTATTCACTTGACTCTCTATTTCACAATTTTTTAAATTCATGGAACTTAATTACTTGCAAGACTGTTAAAAGAAGTAATCATGTAATAAATTCACCGTAGGCTTGCCTAACGGCGACGTTAGACGCCATCACGGCCTATAGGAGAAATTGGGTCATGGCAGTTACTGCCACAATGACCCAGCCATAGTCTTATTCCCTCAATAATCTCTCAACTACTTCTCTAGTTAGGCTTTTTGCAAGTGGATGCGACACATTATCGCTTGACTTCACTTAGTCAATTATGATAATTCCCTAGAGAGTATTTGCCTAGCGATTTTATGTATTCGTCATATATGATAAGATATTTTGTTATACATAATGGTCCCAGCCTTCCTATTATCGCTTGACCATCGCAATATATGCATATAGGTGCTAATATTTTGGGCTAAGATTGAATTTCTTCTAGAAATTTTGGAGCCATTCATCTTCTTTACTGGCCTTGTCTAAGGTTATAAACTCAACCTCCATTAGAGAGCGGGCAATATACATTTATTTGAAAGATTCCAAGACACCGACTACTTAAAATCAATTGAACTGATGATCTAATTTGCATCACTATACCCCTCCATTATCGCGGGATATTAATTGTAATGCAAAGCATAACTGAGTATATTTCAAATATTCCAAGATTCATGATCATGCAAACTTTCTTATGTCGTAAACTAATACGTCTTGACTTTCTAGTAAATATCATATTATTGAATACACTTAATTTAGTAATATTATATTATAACAACATCTGGAATAGTTAGCATCATTTTTTGCCACAACCTTTTAATATATAACACGTTCCGCAACCACTCTGCTTTTTTTTCTATAGCATTTTTATGATATTTATTCTTATATCAAAATACAATACAAGTCTATATGATGTGCAAATTATACAACCTTCATTCATGAAACAAATTCAGCTTGCTATAGATTTTTGTCATTTTCATCAATTGGTTCACCACATTATAGACCAATGTATTAATACATACGTTCATAAACAGTCATGTCTATACAAAACGTACAAACACACCTTTTATGAAAAGTCACAGCCTTCTAGGTGACACCCTTTCATAAAAGAGCTAAACATTATAAATGTTCAAGAAAGAACACATCATTTCTGGAAAGGCACGTAAATAAATTTCGAATTTAGTTTCCTCATTAGTCATCACAAGATTGAACAAGTAATGAATTCATTGACTACCGTATCAATATCCAATAAGGATTCATGGGGTTCAAAAATCATATCATTTAGCTCTTCTAAATAATTTAGACATTACGTCTAACATTTGCTTCTGTCATGCATAAGAGAAAAGTCCCCATATTTTAAATATTTTATCAACATATCATCTATATATAAATAAACAATAACTATATTATTTGGAGTATTCTTAACGTAAATACATTTGTTTATACTCATTAATTTTGAAACCATTTGACAATATTGTTTGGTCAAATTTTGCATGCCATTATTTGGGTGCTTGTTTTAGTCCGTAAAGTGACTTGACAATTCGGCACACCTTTCTTTTTCAGGAACCATGAACCTTTCAAATTGTTCCAAATAAAATTCTTCCTCCAAATCTCCATTTAAAAAGGTCGTCTTCACATCCATCTGATGGATTTCAAGTCCATACACGTCAGCTAACGATATTAACACCCCGAATATATGTAATTCTCATTACCGGCGAGTATGTGTCAAAGTAATCAGGACCTTCTCGTTGTCTAAACCCTTTGACAACTAATCTTGCCCTATATTTGTCGATAGTACCATAAGCTTTCATTTTCTTTCTGAAAATCCACTTAGAACCCAAAGGTTTATCTCTTGGATGAAGATCAACCAATTTCCAGGTATAATTACTTAATATGGATTCTATCTCACTATTGATTGTCTCTTTCTAATATTGTGCTTCCGAGGAAGACATTGCTTCTTTAAACGTTTGACGCTCATTTCTCAATAAGAATATCAGCAAAACTTGTCCAAAGGAAGTAGTTGTCCTTTGACGTTTACTACATCTTGAATATTCCTAATTAAATGTATTTTTCTTTGCTTCTTCCCGAGGTCGCTTTTCACTAGACGGCTCACATTCCTTTTTATATGGATAATTATTCTCAAAGAATTCAACATTATTTGATTCAGTCACTATATTAATATGAGTGCCGGGATATTCTGATTTATAAACCAAAACATAATATGCCTTACTATTTGTTATATATCCTATAAATATGCAATCAAATAATTTTAGGTCCGATTTTTACCCTTTTGGGTTTAGAAACTTGCACTTTAGCTAAGCACCCTCACACTTTAAAATATTTAAAGCTGACCTTCATTCCTTTCCATTTTTCATATGGAATGGATTGCTTTTTTACTATGGGGAACTTGATTGAATATTCAATTAGCCGAAAACATAGCTTCCCCCAGCAGATTCTAAGGTAAATCAGAACATATCACCAAGGCAATTCATCATCTTTTTTTACCTTCTTTTTTTCTTTCGTAATTCCATTGAATTATGACGAGTAAGGGGCAATTGTTTGATGAATAATATTAGTTTTCAAATATATTTATTCAAAATGAGATTTATATTCACCACCCTTGTAACTTTGTAGATCCAACCACATGAACTGTTATTTGTGTCACTACAGAGTCAGAATTAATAAACGGTAAAGTTTTTAATCTTCAAACCAATCTGACACAACCAAAATTAATAAACTGTGAAGTTTTAATCTTCAAACCGAATATTAAATTAAAGTAAAAAATCACAAAGATTTTAATCTCTAAAATGAGTAGAAAGTCACGAAAACTTTAACCTCAATGAACAAGTAAAATATTACGCAGATTTTAATCTCGAAGCAGCAATAGAAAATCACGAAGATTTTCATCTCTAAAATAAGGGTAGAAAATTACATGTACTATAATTTCTTTTCAAATGGTCTTCTAACTAAACCATTATAACCCCTAAACTTTTCAACAGTTTGATATGTTATTCTTATCAAACTAACATATGTATATCCATATAAATATCATCTTCATATAAAATATGTTACATAATTCTTTCACATAATTTCATGCATACTATCAAATAATATACCAATTAATCGATTTTACAACATATAAATATGTAACGACCCGGCCGGTCATTTCAAGAGTTGTAGTCTCGTTCCCCTATTTTCTACACCATTTGTGCTTTACAGCTGTTATATGACTTATCGGGTTAGTTGGTTCGGGTCCGGAGAGGTTTCGGAATGAATTGAGATACTTAGTCTCATAATGGAGAGCTTAAGTTGAAAAAGTTAACTGGATGTTGACTTATGTGTAAACAACCTCGGATTTGAATTTTGATTATTCTGTTAGCTCCGTTAGGTGATTTTGGACTTAGGGGCGCATCCGGATTGTGATTTGGAGGTCCGTAGTAGAATAAGTCTTTAAACGATGAAAGTTGGAATTTTAGAAAGTTTGACCGGGAGTGAACTTTTTGATATCGGGGTCGGATTCCGATTCTAAAAGATAGAGTAGGTTCGTGGTGTCATTTGTGACTTGTGTGCAAAATTTGAGGTCAATCGAACTAGATTGTATAGGTTTCGACGTCGTTTGTATAATTTGAAAAATTCAAAGTTCATTAGGCTTGAATCCATATGCAATTCGTGTTTTTGATATTGTTTGAGGTGAATTGAGGATTCAACTAAGTTTGTATCGTGATTTAGGACTTGTTCATATGTTTGGTTGAGGTCCCAAGGGCCTCGGCTTGATTTCGGGTGGTTAACGGACTTGGTTTTGAGTTGGTGAAGCAGCTGAAGTATTGCTGCTACTGGTGTAACCGCACCTACAGAGTGAGCACCACAGGTGCGAGCCCGCATAAGCGGGAAGAGAGACGCAAAAGCGGGCTAGGTAGAGAAGGCAGTGGTCGTAGGTGCGATATTCCTTCCGCACCTGCGAGGATGCAGATGCGGCGAGAAGGACGCATGTGCAAAGTTTGAAGGTTTGGTTGTTTCCGCAGAAGCGGACAAAGGGCCGCAGAAGTGCCTCTGCAGGTGCGAGACCTGGAGCACAGGTGCGATCCCAGTGACTTAAGTGGTTTTCGCAGAAGCGGTCCCATAGGTGCGGATAAGTGGTCGCAGGTGCGAAAAGCCTGGGCAGAATGTTTAAAAACAAGGGTTCGCGATTTTAGTCTCATTTCAACATTTTGAACTCGGACTTGGGAGGTTTTGGAGAGGATTTTCGAGGGGATTTTTGAGGTAAACTTCTTGTACTCATTTTTGATCAATAATCTTGTTTCCCCATTGTTGTTCCCACTTAGATTTTGTGGTGTTGAGGTGAAATTTGGGGGTTTGAGGCTAGGGATTTGGAGAATGAATTTTTGGGGATTTGAATGACCATTTGATGTCGGATTTTGATAAATTTGGTATGGTTAGACTCGGGAGTGAATGGGCTTTCTGGTTTTGTGACTTTTGTCGGATTTCGAGACATGGGCCAGGGCCGGTTTTGAGCCAACTTCGGATTTTGGCTTATAATTCATATTTTTCTTATGGAATTAATTCCTTTAGCCGTATTGATTGTATTGTATTGGTTGTGGCTAGATTCGGGACATTTGGAGGCCGTTACGAGAGGCAAAGGCATTTTGGAGTAGAGTTTTGCGCAGTTTGAGGTAAGTAACAGTTTTAGATCTGGTCCTAAGAGTATGAAACCCCGCATTTTATTGTTATATGATTGTTTGGTGGTGACGCACATGCTAGGTGACGGGCGTGTGGGCGTGCACCGAAGGAATTATGACTTGGTCCATTCCGTGGAACTGTAAAGTTGAATAACTTGTTGTTATCTATATGCTCTCCCTGTGTTATAGAAATTTGACTACAAATTATGTTAGGAGTCATGCTTAGGCTATGTGACTACATTGTTGGGACCCACAGAGTTCGTGTACTCATTGCATTAATTGCTAATTATTGTTCTGTACTCAGTCACGGTTAACTTGTGTACCATATCTCAGTCTCTTCTTGTTTCTTGCTGATACATTTTATTATCTTTGTTTGGGCTGATTTTTATGATTTCTGAGAGCCCGAGAGATTAGAGAGGTTGGTGATTGAGTTAGGTCCTGAGTTCCGAGATGTGAGAAATATGTACATATGGATCGGGTTGCACGTCGCAACGAGCCTTAGGTATGTATATAAGGATCGGGTTGCACGCCGCAATGAGCCTTAGGGCTGTATATATATATATATATATATATATGGATCGGGTTGCACGCCGCAACGAACCTTATGGCTATTTATAAGGGATCGGGCTGCACGCCGTAGCGATATAGTGCTTGGGCTGAATTAGCCCCTCCGGAGTCTGTACACCCTAGTGAGCGCATGTACCTATTGAGGGTGAGTGTTGAGGTTGAGAGCCGAGTGATGAGCTATTGAGAAAGATTGAGTGATTGTTGCCCTGAGAGGCAGTATTTGCTTCTATTGTTGTTGCACATAGTTGTAATATGTAGTTGTTTTGAAACTTCTGAGGGATATTGTATCAGGATTTTTCTCGAAATTGGCATTTATAAATTGATTTAACTTAAACTGCCGAATTTGAAAGCAGATCTACTTTCTTATTGAGATTAATGATAATGAACTATAACTGCATAGCTCGTCACTATCTTTCAGTTCCTTATTTATTATTGTTACTTACTGAGTTGGTTGTACTCACGCTACACCCTGCACTTCGTGTGCAGATCCAGGTGTTCCTGATCATAGCGGGTGTTGATATTTGAGCAGCTGATCCCGGAGACTAGAGAGGTAGCTGCATGGTGTTCGTAGGACTTGGCCCTCCTTAATTATCTTTATCGTATTTCAGTTCTTATCCCTTAGACATTCTATTAGACTTTTCCTGGTATAGATGCTCATGTACTCGATGACGCCCCCGGTTTTGGGATAGATTGTATTTGTAGCGACATGGCCGGTCGTTTCGAGAGTTATAGTCCTATTTTCCCCATTTCTGCTTCTTTTTATGCTTTTCATCTATATTATGATATATCGGGTTAGTTGGTTCGGTCCCGGAGTGGTTTCTGTGTGAATTGGGACACTTAGTTTCTTATTTAGAACCTTAAGTTGGAAAAGTCAATCGAACATTGACTTATGTGTAAATGATCTCGTATTTGAATTTTGATGGTTCCATTAGCTCCGTTAGGTGATTTTGGAAGTGCGTTCGGAATGTGATTTGGAGGTCCGTAGTGGAATTAGGCATGAATTGGCGAAAGTTGGAAATTTGGCGATTTTGGTCGGCAGTGAAAAATTTGATATCAGGGTCAGAATGGATTTCCGGAAATTGGATTAGGTTCGTGATATCATTTGTGACGTGTATGTAAAAATTTGAGGTCATTCGGACGTGATCTGGTAGGTTTTGGCATCGTTGGTGAAATTCGGAAGTTTAGAAGTTCTTAGGCATGAATCCGGGGGTAATTTGATGTTTTGATATTAGTTTGAGTGATTCGAAGGTTCGACTAAGTTTGTATGATGTTATGGGACATTTTGGTATGATTGGTTGAGGTCCCGAGGGTCTCGGGTGAGTTTCGGGTGGTTGACTGACCAATTATGGCCTTTGAGAGATAGTTGATATGCTGGTTTTTGTTGTTGTTGGTTTCCTCTTACGCGTTCGCAAAGTAGGTCTTGCGTTCGCGAAGAGTATCTGGAGATTGAGGAAGAATTGTTCTTTGCGTTCGCAAAGCAACAGACGTGTTCGCGAAGGTTTAGGAGTAGAGTGCATCGCAGACGCGATATGAGTAACGTGTTCGCGAAGTAGTGGGGACCCCATTCATTTGGTCTACGCATTCGCGAGGGTGAGGTCTCGTTCGCGAAGAGAAGGTTCAGTAATGGTTCGCGTTCACGAGTGGTAGATCGCGTTCAAATAGAAGAGATTTCTGGGTAGAGGCAATTGTGCTTCGCGAACGCGAGGGTACTTCCGCATTCGCGAAGAAGGAAATCTGGGCAGCAGTGTTAAATTTCAATTTCGGGGGTTTGAACCCATTTTTCATATTTTGAGCTAGAGACCACGAATTTAGGCAATGTTTGAAGGGATATTCAGGGAGCTGATTGGGGTAAGTGTTTCTCACTTGGTTTTGGTTAAATTCCACGATTATATCTTGATTTTTATCATCTAAATTGTGATTTGGGGTGAAAATTGGGGGAAAAGTGGAAGAGTTCTTAAAATGGAATTTTGAGGTTTTGAAGGGGATTTTGTTGTCGGATTTTGGTAAATTTGGTATAACTAGACTCGAGAGTGAATGAGCTTTCAGGTTTTGTGACTTTTATCGGATTCCGAGACGTGGGCCCGGGGGCCAGGTTTGAGCCAATTTCGGGTTTTGAGTCTAATTTAGTAGTTTTCTTATAGAATGGATTCCTTTAGCATATATTAATGGTATTGTACTGCTTGTGGCTAGATTCAGGACACTCGGAGGCCGATTCGAGAGGCAAGGGCATTGCGGAGTAGAGATTTGCTAGGATTGAGGTAAGTAACGGTTGTAAATCTAGTCCTAAGGGTATGAAACCCCAAATTTTTATGTCATGTGACTATTTGGAGTTTATGCACATGCTAGATGAAAGGCGTGTGGGCGCGAACCATTGGAGATTTGTGATTTGGTCTATTCCGCAGCAACTGTAAAGTTGAACAACCTGTTGTACTATATGCTCTTTATGTGCTTTAGAAATATTTACTGTAAATTATGCTAGATACCATGTCTAGGCCTTATGCCAGTATTGTTTGGACCCTTAAAGGTCGTTTCTTGTTGTCCTCTCACTGCTTTAGTTGATATCCCGTACTCAGTCATGTTCATGCATTCTTACATCATAGCTCAGTCTCTGTTATTCTATTTGCTGCATCATGTTAATGTTGTTTGGGCTGATTTCTTTGATTTTTGAGAGCCCGAGAGACTGGAGAGGTTTATGACTGAGTGAGGCCGGGGGCCTGTTTGTGAGATATTGTACCTTATCACGTGAGTTGTCCGTGCAGATTCTGATATGATATTATAGCACGTGAATTGTCCATGCTTCACGTAAGTTATCCATGCAGATTATAGCGCTTGGGATGTAGGAGCCCCTCCGGAGTTTGAACACCCTAGTGAGCGCAGGTACCTACTGAGTGCAAGTGTGAGTACCGAGTGTTGAGCGATCGTGAGGCATGAGTGATGGTGATGCATGAGTGATTGTGAGGTTGGAGTGATTGGGAGGACTGATTGATGTTAGCCCGAGTGGGAGTATATGATTTCATCATCCATACTCATAGTTGCTTTGAGTCCTTGTTTGAGAGTTATTGAAAGATATTTCTAATTGATTTACTTGAACTTGATTTAAACATGCTGATTTGACTTAAACTCTAGTTACAAAGCATGCCGCACTTTACTAAATTTTTGTGATATGAACGGTACTTGCATTTAGCTCGTCACTACTTCTCAACCTTTATTTATTTTTGTTACTTACTAAGTTGGTGTACTCACGTTACTCCCTGCACCTTGTGTGCAGATCCAGGCATTTTTGATCACGATAGCGGCTGCTGATATTCCTGTAGCTGATCATTGGGGTTAGCAAGGTAGTTTCCTTATATAGCAAATATTCGTAAATACAACTTCTGTTAGAGTATATTACATCATCTACAACTATTATTTGATTTACGTTTTGTACAACATTTTATACAATTAATAATTATTCAGCTTAAAAAGTCTCTTCTCTCTCTACGAAAATCATTTAATAAGAATCCCAAAATTTTAACAAATTTAATGAAATCTTCATCATTTCCTAAATTTAAGCTTAATTGAATTGACTACAACCAACTATTTCTTAAAATATCTGTAAATTCCTAAAATCTAGCCTAATCAAATTTACTACAACTCAAATACAATGAATCATCTCTTAAAAGACATCCTTTGGATTTTATTAAAAATAGGTGAGAGATTACAACATATGTGTCTATGTTCATTAAGTAATAATATATGTTTTTTGCACTATTGCATGTAACTGATATATGATATATTGCATACTATATCCATAGTGATATAGATATATTGTAATATATTGTATAAGGTATATATATTTAAATGTATTAATAAATAATATTATATAATCACGATCCAATTTTATAATAGGTCGTGATGACACATAACGCCACCGCTAGGCAAGCCAATTATGAACTCGTCACGTGATTTCCTCTTTTTAACAAATTCTTTTCCAAGTAAATAAACTTTATTTAATTTAAAAAGAATTTGAGAAATAGAAGATCTAAAATAAATAACGCGAAAGCAATTCTATGCAATCTTAATCATAGAATAAAACCAAAACTGCAAGTCTACTAGTGTGTGCCAAAATCTGGTATCACAAGTGTATGAGCATCTCGTAGAATATACAAAAGAATACCAGTCTACTGTCTGAAATGAAATAGACAGAAAAATACAATCAAAAGAAAGACTCTGGCTACTGCAGAATGGGCTCAGAAGGCAGCTCACCATGAAGCCTCGAAATAGTAATCAAGTGCGCGCGTTAGACTGATATCCAGATGCACCTGCCTCAGATCCTGCACATTTAAGTACAGAAGTGTAGCGTGAGTACATAAATAACATGTACCCAGTAAGTATCCAGTCTAACTTCAAAGAAGTAGTGATGAGGGGTCGACTTTGACACTTACTATGGGCTAACAATAATATGTCAAAATTTTAATTAAGCATGGATTATAAGAAGAATACTGAAAACCCAATAACATGAAACAGTAAATAATCCTTTCACCAATATTAAGTCCCAAATTTATTTTTCCATCATTTAACAAATTATATCTCAAGCCAAAAAAGCGATATCAATTATAATTGGTTCCAAAGATTTATCATGCATAAATTATGCCGAGGTCGTATGGCCCGATCCAACATAATATTTAAATTGTGCATTGTCAAAGGTCGAACGACACGAACCATAGATGCATATATCTGCTACCAAGGCGTTCGGCACGCTCCACAAATAGAAAATATTTTTCGGAAAATACAAATTCTCAATAACAGTCAAGTGTTCCATTCACAACTTCAAGTAAGTGAAATTTAATTCTTTTATGAGGTTTCAAAAGACCTAAGTAATTAAGTTAACAAGCAGGGTACAAACATTGTAAGTATAGCATGGTATGAGTCCTAGACTACCCGGATAATAGCATAATTAGTAGCTACGTACAGAATCTCATCACCTCGTGCATACGTAGCCCCCACAAATAGAAGCACAATTTAATTCAATTCAGCTATGGGGTTAATTCCCTCTTACATGGTTAGAAAAGAGACTTATCTTGTCTTAAGCCTACTTTCGATCCAAGATTTGTGCTCAAACCCTCAATTTGGTGCCAAAATGACTCGAAACTAGCCAAATGTTATATAAAATAGTCAATATAGGCTCAAAAGTTCATATTCTAACTATTAAAGCGATTACCCAACCCCAATTGAAAATTTTCCCAAAATTCACCCACGAGCACACGTGCCCGGATTTCGGAAATTTTCGAAGAAAATTGATACCCATAACCTCATGAACTCAAATATATGATTTTCACTAAATTCCATAATCAATTTCGTGGTCAAATCCCATTTTTATCCAAAACCTAGGTTTTTCATATAAAACCTTGCTTTCACCAATTTTTACATGTTAATCTATGCATTTAACTCATGTTGGGCAGAAATTACTTAACTCAAAGTGCTAGGTGAAAACCCCCTTCCAAGAGCTCCAAAAATTGCCCAAGATATGAAAGAAAATGAGCTAAATGGCCTAAGTTCCACATTTAATAGAGTTGTGCCCAGGTCTCAGATGTCGCATTTGCGTCACCTGGTTCGCAAATGCGAACTTACGCTTCAACTGCCAAGGTCGCAAATGCGACGAAGGAGTCGCAAATACGAACACTGTTGAGATCGCAAATTCGACCAAAGTGTCGCAAATGCAAACACTGCCCAGGTAAGGATTCTTCGAAATTGCGAAGCCTTCCTCGCAAATGCAAATAAATTCTCGCATTTGCGAGACCTGCAACAGCTGCCAAGAAACACCAGAAAAAACTGAAGTTTTTCTCATCCTCCCGAGCGTCCGAAACTCACTTGAGCACTCGGTGCTCCACACCAAATACCTACACAAGTCTAACAACATCATACAAACTTTCTCGATCGATCGAAGCACTGAAATAATATCAAAAACCACGAATCAGACGCCAAAACACATGGATTAACTGAAGAACTCAAAAACTTCTAAAAATACTTCTGCTCGTCCGATTCGTTTCAAATCAACTCGGAATGACGCCAAATTTTGTGTGAAAGTCTTAAATGACATTACTAACTAACTCCATCTTCCGTAACCAGAATACAAACCCGATATCAAAAAGTTCACCCTCGGTCAAACTTTTCAAAAACTTCAAATTTCTATTTTTTGCCAAATGACCCCGAAACGACTTACGGACCTACAAATCTACTTCCGGAGGCGCCCCTAAGTCCAGAATCACCATAAAGAGCTATTCCCAGGCTCGGAATCCCAAATGGACGTTTATAATGTAAAGATCCACTTCAATCCAAACTCATGAAATTCACCCAAAATGCCAACTTTCACTATTAGGTGCTGAAACGCTCCCGGGTCATCTAAAACCCGACCAGAGCATACGCCCAAGTCTGAAATCATTATACGAACCTATTGGAATCGTCAAATCCCGATTCCGAGGTCGTTTACTCAAAATGTTGACCGAAGTCAAACTTAGCCTTTTAAGGCCAACTTAAAGAGCCAAGTGTTCCGATTTTAATCCTAACCCTTCCAAATCCCGAACTAACCATCCTTGAAAGTCATAAAACAGTAAAAGAACGTACGAGAAGTCTTATTTAAGGGAACGAGGTCCTAGAAAGCAAAATGACTGGTCGGGTCGTTACATTCTCCACCTCTTAAACAAACGTTCGTCCTCGAACGGGTTTAGAATCATACCTGGAGTGCTGAATAAGTGTGGATATACGCTCTGCATGTCTTCCTAGGCCTCTCAAGTCGCTTCCCCCCTGGTTGGCCCCTCCACTGGATTTTTACAGCAGAAATATTCTTGGACCTCAACTGGCGAGTGCTTATCCATAATGGCAACTGGCTCCTCCTCTTAACCCAGGCTCTCATCTAACTAAATCGTTTTGAAGTCCAACACATGTGACAATTCGGCATAATACCTCCGGATCATAGACACGTGAAAAACCGGATGAACTCCCGATAAACTGGGAGGTAAGGCAAGCTCATAAGCAACCTCCTCAACTCGTCTTAACACCTCAAATGGGCCTATAAATCTTGGTCTCAACTTGCCCTTCTTCCCGAATCTCATAATCCCGTTCATCGGCAAGACTTTCAAGAGAACCTTCTCGCCCACCATAAATGATAAATCACGCACCCTCTGATCTATGTAACTCTTTTGTCTGGACTATGCTGTGAGAAGTCGCTCATCAATCAACTTTACCTTTTCCAAGTCATCTTTCACCAAATCAGTACCATATAACCTAGCCTCGCTGGGCTCAAACCACCCGATGGGATAACGACATCGCCGACCATATAAAGCCTTAAATGGAGCCATGTCGATGCTAGACTGATAATTGTTGTTATAAGAAAACTCGGCCAAAGGCAAGAAACGATCCCACTGACCTCCAAAGTCAATCACACATGCCCTGAGCATATCCTCCAAAATCTGAACTGTCGCTCTGACTGCCCGTCAGTCTGCGGATGAAAGGTTGTGCCGAGCTCTACACGGGTCCCCAATTTGCTCTGTAGTGCTCTCCAGAAATGTGAAGTAAACTGAAGGCCTCTATCTGATGTGATGGAAGTTGGAACACCGTGCAACCGAACTATCTCCTGAATATAAATATGGGCCAACCTCTCTGAAGTATATGTAGTCACAATCGGAATGAAGTGTGCCGACTTGGTCAATCTGTCAACAATGACCCAAACTGCATCGAACTTCTGCAAGGTTCGCGGCAACCCAACTACTAAATCTATAGTAATGGCTCCCACTTCCACTCAGGTATAGTCATCTGCTGGAGTAGGCCATCTGGCCTCTGGTGCTCATACTTAACCTGCTGGAAACTTAGGCACCTAGCTACTTACTCAACTATGTCTCTCTTCATCCGCCGCCACCAATAATGCTGCCTCAGGTCGCGATACATTTTCGTAGCACTTGGGTGAATGGAATATCGAGAACCATGTGCCTCCTCTAAAATCCTCTCCCTCAAGCCATCGACATTAGGAACACATAGACGACCCTGGAGTCGCAGAACACCATCTTCGCCGATAGTAACCTCTTTGGCACCACCCTGTAGTACCGTCTCTCTGAGGAACAACAAGTGTGGATCATCAAGCTGTCGAGCCTTGATCTGCTCCAATAGTGAAGACTGGGCAACGATGCATGCAAGAACTCAGATGGGCTCTGAAATATCCAACCTCAAAAGTTTGTTAGCTAAGGACTGAATGTCCAACGCTAGTGGTCGCTCCTCTGCTGAAATGAAGGCCAAGCTACCCACACTCCCTACCTTTCTGCTCAAGGCATCTGCGACTACATTCGCCTTGCCCGGATGATAAAGAATGGTGATTTCATAATCCTTCTGTAACTCAAGCCATCTGCGCTACCTCAAATTGAGATCCCTTTGTTTAAATAAATACTGCAAGCTGCGATGATCAGTATAAACCTCACAGGACACCCCATAAAGATAATGCCTCCAAATCTTAAGAGCATGAACAATCGCAGCCAACTCCAAATCGTGCACAGGATAGTTCTTCTCATGGGCTTCCGTTGACGTGAAACATATGCAATAACTCGCCCCTCCTGCATCAATACACAACCCAAACCAATGTGTGAAGCGTCGCAATACACAGTATACATCCCTGAGTCGGAAGGTAACACTAGAACTGGTGTTGTAGTCAAAGCTGTCTTGAGCTTCTAGAAGCTCACCTCACAATCATCGGACCAATGGAACGGAACACCCTTCTAGGTCAATCTAGTCAAAGGTTAAGCAATAGATGAGAAGCCCTCCATAAATCGGCGATAATAACCTGCTAACCCCAAGAAGCTCCTGATCTCAGTCGCCGTAGAAGGACGAGGCCAACTCTGAAATGCCTCAATCTTCTTGGGATCCACCTTAATACCCTCGCGTGATACAACATGCCCCAAGAATGCTATGGAATCTAGACAAAACTCACACTTGGAGAACTTAGCATATAGTTTCTGTTCCCTCAACTTCTGAAGCACCACTCTCAAATGTTGCCTGTGCTCCTCCATGCTACGGGAGTAGATCAAAATGTTATCAATGAAGACAATGATAACCGAATCAATATATGGCTTGAACACCCTGTTCATCAAATCCATAAACGCCGCTGGGGCGTTAGTCAAGCCGAAGGACATCACTAGAAACTCATAATGGCCATATCTAATACGGAAAGCAATCTTCGGAACATCCGAGTCCCGAATCTTTAACTGATGGTGCCCCGATCTCAAGTCGATCTTAGAGAACACACTAGCACCCTGCAACTGGTCAAACAAATCATCAATACGTGGCAACGGGTACTTATTCTTGATGGTGACCTTATTTAATAGGAGGTAATCAATGCACATCCGCATAGTCCCATCTTCCTTCTTCACAAATAAGACTGGCGTACCCCAAGGAGATACACTTGGTCTGACGAACCCCTTTGCTAGGAACTCCTCAAGTTGTTCCTTCAAATCCTTCAACTCTTTCGGAGCCATGCAGTACGTTGGGATAGATATAGGCTGGGTAACTGGAGCCAAATCAATACAGAAATCGATATCACGGTCTGGTGGCATGCCTGGAGGATCAGAAGGAAACACATCGGAAAACTCCCGGACTACTGGCACCAAATCAATTAATGGGGTCTCTGCACTAGTATCCCGAACATAAGCTAGATAAGCCAAACAACCCTTCTCGACCATATGTCGAGCCTTCAGAAAAGAGATAACCCGACTAGATGCACTAACAGATGAACCCTTCCACTCCAATCTAGGCAACTCTGGCATCGCCAAGGTAACAATCTTGGCATGGCAATCAAGGATGGCGTGATATGGGGATAGCCAGTCCATGCCTAGGATGACCTCAAAGTCGGTCATATCAACCAACAGAAGATCATCTCTAGTCTCGTATCCACAGAATGTGACCACACAGGACCGATAGATCTGATCCACAACAACAGAATCGCCCACAGGAGTGGATAAATAAATAGGAGTGCCCAACGATTCACGAGGAATATCCATGAAATGAGCAAACAGAGATGAAACATATGAAAAGGTAGACCCTGGATCAAATAATACCGAAGCATCCCTACCGCAAACAGAAATAATACATGTAATCACGGCATTTTAGGCCACTGCATCTAGTCTGTCCGGAAAATCATAGAACCTCGTTGGGGCACCGACTGGCCGGCGCCCCCACCTGTCTGGGTTGCAGCTGGCTGTCCTCCACCTGCATGACCTTCACCTCTAGGACGGGCCCTACCCGCCTATCCTCCGCCTCTGGGCAGTCGGACAGTTGTTGCTGTAATGATGGGCTGCTGGCCCAGCTGCACTACCTTGCCCTGAAGCCTGGGGTAGAATCTCCGTATATGACTAAATCCTCGCGCTCGAAGCAACCTCCCAAAATGGTGATCTACTGTCGTGAAGTATGACCTTGATGGCCCGATTACCCACTGGAAGAATCCTGAATGGCAGGTGAGCGATATGAACTCTCCGGCATGGTGCTAATGTAGGCGCTGGAAGAACCCTGATGGCCTGAGTACCCACTGGAAGAACCCTGAATAGCCGGTGGATGGTATGAACTCTCTGGTATGGCACTGAAATAGGGTCTTGCCGGAGCACCCCGAGGAGGTAGTTGTGCTGGATATGTGGGCCTGCTGAACTAACCCCTCCCAAACATGCCTCGGCCCCCTGTCGGGGCACCTCTAAACTCCCCAGAATAACGGACCCTCTTGTCTCTCTACATATGTTCTTTACCTCTCTGACGATAACCCTCAATCCTCCGAGCTATCTCTAGTACTAGCTGGTAAGAAGTCCCCATCTCAACCTCTCGGGCCATAGTAGCTTGAATACCTGAGTGCAACCCCGCTACAAACCTTCTCACTCGCTCCTCCTCAGTAGGAAATATCATAAGTGCATGGTGAGACAAATGAGAGAATCTCGCCTCATAATCGGTCACTAGCATCTAGCCCTTCTGGAGCTGCTCAAACTGAAACCGCAACTCTTCCCTATGAGAGGGTGGAATATACCTGTTCAAGAATAGGCGCGTAAGCTGGTCCCAAGTCATGGGAGGAGAACCTGCCATCCTGCCAAGAAGATAAGACCGCTACCTCCTACGGGCCCTGCCCTCGAGCTGGAAAGTAGTGAAATCCACCCCGTGGGATTCCAATATCCTCATGTTGTGCAGTATGTCCCTGCACCAATCAATGAAGTCCTCGGGATCCTCATGTCACTCACTTTCGAAGACAGGAGGGTGTAGCCTAGTCCATATATCCAATAGCTTCTGCGACTCACCTACCGCAGTTGGTCTAGGATTAGGTGTCGCTTCTGCAACTGGCTGAGCACCGCCCACAGGTAGTGCACCCGGGGTCTGATATACGAAAGTCGCATGTCCTGGAGCCTGAGAAGTAGGGGTATGTGCTCCCCCTCCCGCTTGAGATGTGGCTGGGTCTGCTGGAAATAAACCAGCCTGGGTCATAGAAACCATGAACCGTAGCATATGGCCCATGACCTCCTGACAAAACGGGCTCAGAAGGCAACTCGCCGTGAAGCCTCGAAGTGGTAATCAAGTGCGTGCACCGGACTGATATCTAGATGCACCTGCCTCAGATCCTGCACATTTAAGTGCAGAAGTGTAGCGTGAGTACATAAATAACATGTACCCAGTAAGTATCCAGTCTAACCTTGAATAAGTAGCGACGATGGGTCGACTTTGGCACTTACTTCGCGAACGCGAAGAACAATTCTTCATAAATCTCCAGATACTCTTTGCGAACGTGAGACCTACCTCGCAAACGCATAAGAGGAAACCAGCAATAGCAAAAATAAACCAGCAGATCAGTTATCTCTCAAAGGCCATAATTGGTCTGTTAACCACCCGAAACTCACCCGAGACCCACGACTCCTCAACCAAACATACCAACACATCCCATAACATCATACGTACCTAGTCGAACCTTCGAATCACTTAAAACAACATCAAAACACCAAATTACTCCCGGATTCAAGCCTAAGAACTTCTAAACTTCCGAATTCCACCAACGATGTTGAAACCTACCAGACCACGTCCGAATGACCTCAAATTTTACACACAGATCACAAATAACACCACAAACCTACTCCAACTTCCGAAAATCTATTCCGACCCAGATAGCAAATATTTCACTGCCGACCGAAATCGCCAAATTTTCAACTTTCGCCAATTCAAGCCTAATTCCACTACGGACCTCCAAATCATATTCCGAACGCGTTCCTAAGTACAAAATTACCTAACAGAGCTAACAAAACCACCAAAATTTAAATCTGAGATCGTTTACACATAAGTCAACATCCGATTAATGTTTCCAACTTAAGGTTCTAAATAAGAGATTAAGTGTCTCAATTCACTCTGAAACCACTCCGGGCCCGAAATAACTAACCCGATATATCATAATATAGCTGAAAAGCACAAAAAGAAGCAGAAATGGGGAAAATGGGGCTATAACTCTCGAAACAGCCGGTCGGGTCGTTACATCCTCCCCCTCTTAAACAATCGTTCGTCCTCGAACGGGTCTAGAAACATACCTGGAGTCTCAAATAGGTATGGATATATGCTCCGCATCTCCCGCTCGGTCTCCCAGATGGCCTCCTCCACAGGCTGACCTCTCCACTGGACTTTCACTGAAGCTATATCCTTTGACCTCAACTTACGAATATGTCGATCCAAAATGGCCAACGGCTCCACATCATAAGTCATATCATCCTCCAACTGAACCGTGCTGAAGTCCAAAACATGGGACGGATCACTAACATACTTCCGGAGCATGGAAACATGAAATACTGGATGCACACTCGACAAGCTGGGTGGCAAGGCAAGCTTATAAGCCACCTCCCCTATCCTCTGAAGCACCTTAAAAGGCCCAATAAACCGGAGGCTCAACTTGCCCCTCTTCCCAAACCTCATAACACCCTTCATGGGTGATACCTTCAGCAAAACCTTCTCCCCAACCATAAAAGACACGTCACGGACCTTCCTGTCCGCGTAGCTCTTCTACCTAGACTGCGATGTGTGAAGCCCCTCCTGAATCGATTTCACCTTATCTAATGCATCTTGGACCAAGTCTGTACCCAAGAGCCTAGCCTCACCCGGCTCAAACCATCCTACTGGAGATCTACACCTCCTCCGATATAAAGCCTCGTACGGAGCCATCTGAATGGAAATGATGGAAACTGGGACACTATGTAGGCAAATAATCTCTCGGATGTAAATCTCAGCCAACCGCTCTGAAAAGTAAGTAATGCCAACTGGAATGAAGTGCACGGACTTGGTCAGCCGATCCACAATGACCCAAATAACATCGAACTTCCTCCAAGTCCGTGGGAGCCCAACTACGAAGTCCATGGTGATCTACTCCCACTTCCACTCTGGGATCTCTAACCTCTGAAGCAAGCCACCTGGTACATCTTTGCGGTACCTAGATGGATGGAGTACCGCGAGCTGTGGGCCTCCTCAAGAATCAACTCCCGAAGCCCATCTATGTTGGGCACACATATCCGACCCTGCATCCTCAACACTTCATCATCACCAATAGTCACATCTCTGGCATCACCTCGCTGAACCCTGTCCTGAAGAACGGGCAGGTGGGGGTCATCATACTGACGCTCCCTGACATGGTCATAAAGAGAAGACATGTAGACCACACAAGACAATACCCGACTCAGCTACGAAATATCCAATCTGGCAAGCTGGCCCGCTAGGGCCTGAACATCCAATGCCAAGGGTCTCTCTGCTGCTGGAAGATACGCTAAACTCCTCAAACTCTGCACCCTGCGACTCAAGGCATCGGCCACCACATTGGCCTTTCCCGGATGGTACAAAATAGTGATATCATAGTCCTTGAGAAGCTCTAACCATCTCCGCTGATGCAAATTAAGATCCTTCTGCTTAAACAGATGCTGCAAACTCCGGTGATCAGTACAGATCTCTCAATGAACACCATACAAATAATGACGCCAAATCTTCAAGGCGTGAATAATGGCTGCTAACTCAAGATCATGGACATAATAGTTCTTCTCATAGGTCTTCAACTGGCGCGAGGCATAGGCAATCACCCTACCCTCCTCCATCAGAACACTTCCAATACCTACCCTCGACGCATCACAATACACAGTGTAAGAACCTGAAGGTGATGGCAGAACCAATACTGGAGTTGTGGTCAAAGCAGTCTTGAGCTTCTGAAAGCTCTACTCACACACATCCGACCACCTGAATGGAGCACCCTTTTGGGTCAATTTGGTCAAGGGCGATGCAATAGATGAAAATCCCTCCACAAAGCGACGGTAATAGCCCGCCAAACCAAGGAAGCTCCTAATCTACGTGGCTGAGGACGGTGTAGGACAACTCTGCACCGCCTCTATCTTCTTCGGATCCACCTGAATACCCTCACCGGACACCACGTGCCCCAAGAATGCTACTGAACCTAGCTAAAACTCACACTTGGAGAACTTTGCATAAAGCTTTTCCTCTCTCAATATCTGTAATACAATCCTCAGATGTTGAACATGCTCCTCCTGGCTACGAGAGTACACCAGGATGTCATCAATGAATACAATAACGAATGAGTCCAAATAGGGCTGGAATACACTGTTCATCAAATGCATGAACGCTATCGGGGCATTGGTCAGCCCAAAAGACATCATTAAGAACTCATAATGCCTATATCGGGTCCTGAAAGTTGTCTTAAGAATATCCAAACCCCGAAACTTCAGCTGGTGATACCCGAACCTCAAATCAATCTTGGAGAACACCCTCGCTCCCTAAAGATGGTCAAATAAATCATCAATACGAGGCAAAGGATACTTGTTCTTGACTGTGACCATGTTCAACTGCATGTAATCAATGCAAATCCTCATGGAACCATCCTTCTTCTTTATAAATAGAATTGGTGCACCCTAAGGTGACACACTAGGACGAATAAACCCCTTATAAAGGAGTTCCTCAAGTTGTTCCTTTAACTCCGCCGGTGCCATACGATACGGTGAAATATAAATGGGCTGAGTGCCCGGCACCAAATCAATACCAAAGTCAATATCCCTGTTAGGTGGCATGCCCGGCAGGTCTGCAGGAAACACATCTGGAAAATCACGTACCACCGGAACATAATCAATGGCAGGAGTCTTTGCACTAACATCCCTCACAAAGACCAAATAAGATAGGCAGCCTTTCTCAACCATACGTTGAGCCTACAAATATGAAATTACCCTACTAGGTACATAATCTATAGAACCGCTCCACCCAACCCTCGGAAATCCTGGCATCGCCAACGTCACAGTCTTAGCGTGAAAATCTAGAACAGCATGACATGGAGATAACCAATCCATAACCAATCCATACCCAATATCAAATCAAAGTCAACCATACTATGCAGCAAAAGGTCTACTCGGGTCTCCAAACCCTCAATAGTTACCACACACAACCGATATATGCGGTCCACAACAATAGTATCGCCCACAGGAGTAGATACATGAACAGACAAGACTAGAACTCACGGGGCATATCCAGAAAATGAGCGAAATACGAGGAAACATATGAATAAGTGGAGCCAGGGTAAAATAATATAGAGGCATCTCTGTGACAAACTGAGACAATACCTGTAATCATAGCATATAACGCAATAGCATCGGGTCTGGCAGGGAGGCATAGAAACGGGCCTAGCCACCCCGTGATCTGCCTCCCCCTCTAGGGCGCCCCTAGTTGACTGACCTCCACCCCGAGCTGACTGGGCGGGTGGTGAAGTAACCGGTGCTGAAGTCGAAGGCTGAATCCTCTGCTGAGATAGACCTCCATGACGATGAGTACACTGCCTCCACATATGCCCTAACTCCCCACACTCAAAACAACTCCCCGGTGTTGGTGGCGAGAACTGAAGGGATCCCCGAGCACCGGGATAACTAGTAGAAGAACCTGGCATAGAGGAGCCCTGAACTGATGGAGCATAGGACGAACTCTGGGCTGGAAAGGCACTGAGTGATGAGTGGCCCTGATGTGAACTGTGAGAACCATGGCCCGATAATGCACCACGGTGAACTGGCCGAGCTGACTGAGCCTGTCTGAAATGACAACCTCTATCATGCTGGAATTGACCCCCAGAAGGAGCACCGTTTAATCCTCCATGTCCTCGAGGCCTCACTCTCAATCCTCTCCTGACCGCGAACTATCTCAATCTGCCGATCAATGTCGACAACCAAATCAAAAGTAGCACCAGAAACCCTCTCTCTGGTTATAAGGAACCGTAGCTGAAAAGTGAGACCATCTATAAACCTCAAGATCCTCTCCCTGTCTGTGGGAACCAACCAGATAGCATGATGGGCCAACTCTGAGAATCACATCTCATATTGCGTCACAGACATATCACCCTGGCGAAACTGCTCAAACTATCTGCATAGCTCCTCTCTGCGGGACTGAGGCACGAACTTCTCCAAAATGACCATGGAGAACTGCTGCCAAGTAAGGCGTGCTGCGCCAACAAGCCTACGCCTCTCGTAAGTCTCCCACCATCTGAGTGCAGCCCCAGAAAACTGAAAAGTAGTGAATGAGATCCCACAAGTCTCCAGAATACCAGTTGTACGGAGTATCCTCTGACACCTGTCCAAGAAGTCCTGGGCATCCTCTCTCTTTGAGCCACTGAAAGGTGGAGGCTGGAGTTTCCCAAACATCTCCAACCTACGTTGATCATCCTCAGGCATAGCAGGAACTACATAGTCCTGAGCATCTACAACTGGCTGGGCTCGTGGTGTCCCAGGTGTCTGGAGTCCCTGAACAACCTGCTCGGGTGTGCGAGTGGCAAGAGTCTAAGTGCCTCCCCCGGCCTGAGAAGTGGATGCGGCCGTCGAGATAGAGACCTCCTGAGCAAGGCCGGTACACGCTACCAGAATCTAAGCTAGGGCCTCCTGAAGGCCTGGAATCACAATAGGAACAGGTGGTGCCTGAGCTGGTGTATCAACAACTGGAATCTGATCCTGATCTGGGGGCAACTGGTGGGTCTGCAGGTACTGCCCCAGCTATTGTGCGGGCTGCACCTCTGCCCCTACCGCGGCCTCTACCGCGAGTTCGGCCTCTCGCGGCCCTGGATGGTGGTACTGGTGGTTGTCCATCCTGACCGGTAGTACGAGTCCTCACCATCTGTAAGAGAATGAAACAACAGAAGTTTAGTTACCAGAATTAAAAGATTTGCACGACAAGAATTCAAGAATGTTAGATTTCCAAAAGGTTTCGCAACCTCTCGAAGATAAGTACAGACGTCTCTGTACCGATCCACAAGACTCTACTAAACCCACTCATGACTCGTGAGACCTATGTAACCTAGGCTCTGATACCAACTTTTCACGACCCTAAACTCAAACTTGTCGTGATAGCGCCTATCGATGGTACTAGGCCAGTTGACTCCCACAATACTACAACAATTCATTCAAATATATGCCAAAAGGCGTCTTGTATAGCAGAATTTCATAAAAGAAACAAGGGTTGAACTCAAAATAGAAATGCGGAATGAAAAGCCCCAAACATCGGGGTGTCACTGAGTCATGAGCAACTATTAAAAACTAGTCCGACAACAATAAGACTAACTTAGTCTGGGAAATATCCAAAATACAACTAAGGGGGAGATAAAGAAGGAGAAAACAGGGCTGCGATCGCCGGGCAGCTACCTTGCTAACTCTAATTATTAGCTACCGGAATATCAGCAGCCGCTACGGTGACCAAAAAAGCCTGGATCTGCACACAAGGTGCAGGGAGTAACGTGAGTACACCAACTCAGTAAGTAACATAAATAAATAAAGGCTGAGAAGTAGTGACGAGCTAAATTCAAGTACCGTTCATATCACAAGAATTTAGTAAAGTGCGGGATGCTATGCAACCAGAGTTTAAGTCAAATCAGTTTGTTTAAATCAAGTTCAAGTAAGACAATCAGAAATATCTTCAAAAGTTCTCAAACAAGGACTCAAAGCAACTATGAGCATGGATGATGAAATCATGTACTGCCCCTCGGGCTAACATCACTCAGTCCTCCCAATAACTCCAACCTCACACTCGCTCAAGACTCACAATCGCTTAGCGCTCGGCACTCACACTCAGTAGGTACTTGCGCTCACAGGGGGTGTTCAGACTCCGGAGGGGATCCTACATCCCAAGCGCTATAATCTACATGAACAACTCACGTGCTATAATATCATATCATAATCCGCACGGACAACTCACATGCTAAGATACAATACCTCACAAACAGGCCTTTGGCCTCACTCAGTCATAAACATCTCCAGTCTCTTTGGCTCTCAGAAATTAAAGAAATCAGCCCAAACAACATTAACATGATGCAACAAATAGAATGACAGAGATTGGGCTATGATGTAAGAATACATGAACATAACTGAGTACGGGATATCAACTAAAGCAGTGAGAGGACAGCAAGAAACGACATCTAAGGGTCCAAACAATACTGGCATAAGGCCTAGACATAGTATCTAGCATGATTTACAGTAAATCTTTCTAAAGCACATAAAGAGCATATAGCTACAACAGGTTGTTCAACTTTACAATTGCTACGGGACAGACCAAGTCACAAATTCCCAATGGTGCGCGCCCACACACCCGTCTCCTAGCATATGCGTCAACTCCAAATAGTCACATGACACAAAAATTCGGGGTTTCATACCCTCAGGACTAGAATTACAACCGTTACTTACCTCAATCCGAGCGAATCTCTACTCCGCAATGCCCTTGCCTCTCGAATCGGCCTCCGAGCGTCCCGAATCTAGCCATAAGAAGTACAATACCATTAATATATGCTAAAGGAATCCATTCCACAAGAAAATTACTAAATTAGGCTCAAAATCTGAAATTGGCTCAAACCCGGCCCCCGGGCCCACGTCTCGGAATCCGACAAAAGTCACAAAACACGAAAAATCATTCACTCACGAGTCTAGTCATACCAAATTTACCAAAATCCGACAAAAAAATTCCTTGAAAACCTTAAAATTCCATATCAAGAATTCTTCCACTTTTTCCCCAGTGTTTTTCACCCCAAATCACAATTTAGATGATAAAAATCAAGATATAATCGTGGAATATAACCAAAATCAAGTGAGAAATACTTACCCAATCAACTCCCTGAAAATCCCTTCAAAGTTCGCCTAAATCCGTGGTCTCTAGCATGAAAAATGGGTTCAAACCCCCGATTTTGAAATTTAACACTGCTGCCCAGATTTCCTTCTTCGCGAATGCGGAAGTACCCTCGCATTCGCGAAGCACAACTGCCGCTTCCCAGAAATCCCTTCTACGCGAACGCGAACCTTTACTAAACTTTCTCTTCGCGGACGCGACCTCACCCTCGTGAACGCGTAGACCAAATGAATGGGGTCCCCAGCTGCCCCTTTCTCTTCTCGCGAACGCATTACTCACCTCGCGTCCGCGATGCACTCTACTCCTAAGCTTTCGCGAATGCGTCCCTTACTTCGCGAACGTGAAGAACAATTCTTCCTCAATCTCCAGATACTCTTCGCGAACGCGAGACCTACCTCGCGAATGCGTAAGAGGAAACCAGCAACAGCAAAAAAAAAACAGCAGATCAGTTATCTCTCAAAGGTCATAATTGGTCCGTTAACCACCCGAAACTCACCCGAGACCCTCGGGACCTCAACCAAACATACCAACACGTCCCATAACATCATACGAACTTAGTCGAACCTTCGAATCACTCAAAACACCAAATTACCTTTGGAATCAAGCCTAAGAACTTCTAAATTTCTGAATTCCACCAACGATGCCGAAACCTATCAAACCACGTCCGAATGACCTCAAATTTTACACACACGTCACAAATGACACAACGAACCTACTCCAACTTCCGGAAATCTATTCCGACCCCGATATCAAATTTTCCACTGCCGACCGAAATCGCTAAATTTTCAATTTTCGTCAATTCAAGCCTAATTCCACTACGGACCTCCAAATCACATTCCGAATGCGCTCCCAAGTCCAAAATCACCTAACTGAGCTAACAGAACCATCAAAATTCAAATCCGAGATAGTTTACACATAAGTCAACATCTGGTTGACTTTTCCAACTTAAGGTTCTAAATAAGAGACTAAGTATCTCAATTCACTCTGAAACCACTCCGGGTCCGAACCAACTAACCCGATATATCATAATATAGCTGAAAAGCACAAAAGAAAGCAGAAATGGGAAAAACGGAGCTATAACTCTCGAAACGACCGGTCGGGTCGTTACACTTTCTCTCCAAGAATCACACACAAAGATCTACTTCCATATTTTAATCGCGATCAACAACATTAGATGCAAGACGGAAAGGAAATTTCACGTATGAGGTAGGAAACAAGGTGATGAAACACAAAAAAAAAAAAAAAAAAAAATACAAGATTTCAAAAATCTAAGTAAAAAGGATATTTTTCCATGGGTATGGTTGAAATTAATTGGAAACATATATATGAGTCAATATACAAAATTTGAGAAAGATTGGAGATGATTTGGACTGATTTGGTATCAATATTCGTAGTTTAAATCGAGTTCAAAATCGAGGTGATTTGGACTGATTTGGTATCAAAAGAAAGCAAAAAAAAAAATTACTACAAATAACTAATTGGCTAATATTAGTAATATTTTATAAATTGATCAATTTTTGTAATAAGTTACTTATAAATGGATATAATCTGTAGTTTTGTCAAGTTTATATAGAATCTAATGATTCATCAAAATAAAATTTGAGAAAACTTGATGATCGGCCGCACCGTTTTGTCAAATTTGGAGAGAATAAATTTCCCGTATTTAAACAATTGGCTAAATCTCTCCCTGTATAAATGGCATTTGGTGATCCTTGGCTCCTCGCCGTATCGATAGCAACGACTGCGTCAAACACTAAAAAGAAGCCACCACATTTTTAATTGATCCAAATTTGTCATTCTTGACAACAAGTATAACAACGTGTCGCCTACCCAATGCCTTCATATTTGTCATGTCTTCAAATTACTGAAATGTTTATAACCAGTGATTCTTACTTCAAGGCAACTATTTGACATGCCTTCCTCCTAATTGGTAATTTCATTATGCCAAAGCAACACATGGCAGTAGGTAACATCATTATGGTAATCTTCAAACAATTCATATGCTTAACATATATGTATTTTATAGCAGAAAATTCTAAAACAAGATAAATTTGCTCTATTAGTTGACCGAGTGGCCAAGATCATTGCTGTCAAATTTCATGGCCATACAACATTTGGTACAACTTTGCCACATCATATACCAGCAAAATGCAACAAAAAGATGTACAAGAAACAACAACGCATCAATTCTCGCTTTTCTAAGAAATAGGTTGTGTCATAATTCACCATCATTCATGCGGCCCGACCCCCACATGTGCCAGGAACTCTCGGCCACATTTCAAAAATACTGCTTGTTCATTAATCACAGAAAAAGATTTTCGCTCTGGTTCTCCTCTCTAACAGCCATCCAAAAATAACTTAAATTCATTAAGATTGTTAGTAAACTGTGTTCAAACTCAGAAAATTACAGAAGCAAAGAAACATTAATTCAATAAAATAAAACATAATAATTTTCGAGGTCACAAGTTGCTTATGTGTCCTTAAGGAATTTAATCTCGTCATTGTTGCCTAAGGTTATGGATTACTTCCTTACAGGATAGAACGGTAAACTAATTTGTAATACTGGCAATCGAAATTACAGAACTTCAACGAACAAAGTAAATCACACTTGACACTTTATTTATTTGGAAAAATAATGCAACAATGTAGAAAAGAGGGAGAAGTTTTCAGTTTTTTCATGTATAAAAAATGAGGCCAAGACTCTACATTTATAGACAAAGGAAGGGTCAGATGGAGAGTGCAATTCAAAAGGTGTCTCTTCAATTTTCAATTCACACCCTTTAAAGAAAAACCCAACAAAAACTGCTTAAACAAGCCAGAGGAAAGAAGCTGAGCAAACCCAATTTATTATTTTTTGACTTAAAAGTTATTTCTGCAGAAAAGTCAGTTTTTTAAGATAATCCAAACGGGAAAGATACATAGCAGGTCCACGATGTAATAATTGTGATACGCACAAGTTGAGATGAATGAAAATATCTATTTTCTTGGTTTTTTTTCTTTCGCAATTGATGTTCCAAGACAACTTAAAAAACTAGAATGAACCAATATAAACGTTTTGGATGAGAGAAAAGTTATAATGTCACCAGCCTCTCTTGAATTCCAAATAGGCTTGATAGACTTGTTCTGAAGTAGGAAGAGACTTTGATACAGAATCTCTGTTCAAACATCTGTTGCCCCACATCACCAGCTTTGGACATTCTGTTTCTAAGTTGAAGTTAGCAAATTTCTTGAAAACAATAAACCAGTTGTAGAAGGGAACAAGGGCTATGTCTACAAATCCAAAGACATCTCCTCCAAAGTAAAGTTTGTTTCCAAGCTCTGCTTCTAACAACTTACACCACTCCACAAGTTCTTTCTTGCCATTTTCTTGCTCTTCTGTTGCCCCCATCCATACCTTTATACTTGACTCGTATACCTAAATTACCATTAGATTAAAAAATATCAAAATGCTTACAAGCTTTGTACTATAAGACCTTCTCATCATTTTTCTTTATACTTTTTGCTACTTCAAATAGACTTTTAACTTTTGTACGTTTACTATGTATAGTTTTGTTTTTTACATTATTATGTTAAAGCGTGTCTTATAACAACATGTAACTATTTATGACAGAGCATAATTTGGTAAATTTTAAGAATAAGTAATTTGTTATAATTGGTTAAGATACATTATTGCGATAACTACTATGCCTCGACTCTAAGCAAGTTGAGTCAGCTATATAAATCTTTACTGACCATCACTAATTAAGTTCATCTTGATCTAATATTATGAAGTACTCCTTCTGTCCCAATTTATGTGAAGGTATTTGGATTTCGAGAGTAAAACGAATTATTCTTTGATGTAATTTTTTCATATGCTTTATATATATTTGGAATTATTAATTATAGTGACTTATAGTACCTTTTATATAGTTTCCAAATATGTAAATTTTATCTTAAAAAATTGAAAAATTCTATCTCCAAATGCATGATCAATATTAAAAAGTTTAAATCTCGAAAAGCAAAAAATATCACATAAAATGTGGCAGTAGGAGTAGAACAACAACAATAACTCAGTAAAATTACACAAGTGCAATCTGGGGAGGGTAATGTGTACACACACCTTACCCCTTGTTTCCGATAGACCCTCGACTCAAGAAGACGAAAAGAGACAGTATATCATTACTGTCAACAGAAACCATATAAATAATAACTGTATCATAAGAACCAGAAAATAGATAAAAATAATAATAATAATAACCAGTAAATAACGCCCGACACTATGAAAGACAGTAGGAGTACAAAATATAAATAAAAGTACTCTAAAAAATTTACAAGGGTAAAATTAAAATTGTAAGAAGTCCTGACCTTCTTGTTGATGAAGTCAACCAAAAACCTAGCCATATATCTCTGGTGGGGTTCAGAGGGCAATAAGGGAATACTCTGATTCCAGACTTCATCAATATACTGAATAATGGTATCTGATTCACAAACAGGTTTATCCTTATGAACAAGAACTGGCACCTTCTGATGAACCGGGTTCATTTTCAGAAGCAAAGGACTTTTATTGGGCAAGTCCTCGAACTTGTGGATGTAGCTGATTCCCTTTTCAGCAAGTGCAATTCTTGCCCTTGTTCCGAATGGACTAGGCCAGTAATCTAAAAGGATCACTTCTTCTGCCATGTCTGTTGAAAGTTAAAGATATTGTGGTATAATAGAAGACTTTGTAAGAGGATAGGAATTACAAAATATAGTTGAATTGCTGCGAAGACATGAGACTTTCTGGTTCTTTTGTGGTGCCAAAAGTCAATAAACATCACTCCTTATCGAGAGGGAAGGGACTTACCATTTAATTGAGAGAGATAGGGAGAAGGAGATTCCCTTTTATATTTTCCCTATTTTAGGGGTTTGAAGATGAATTGATATATACCAGAAAAAAGTAATATTGTGACAACTCGATAAGTCGTTTTGAGTATTAACCTTAATTTTAGTGGTCTGAAACCTCCTATAGCTTCATTTAATGTTTATTAAATTGCGTGTGTAGTCCGTGTCGTTTTTCGGAAAATTTTTACGTAAAAGTTTGAAGAAAATATGACTTTTGACATAAAATGAGGCTAGAGTTAACCAGGTTCAATATTTTTGGTAAACGACTTCGGATCGGTATTTTGACGATTTCGGTAAGTTCTTATAATGTTTGTGGACTTAAACGTATGTTTGGTTAGGGTCCAGGTTGACCCGAACGCATTTCGATGCATTATGTGAAAAATTATGAAAATTGAGTTTAAGTTGAAATTCTTAAGTTTTAATGATCGATTCTTGTTATTTCATGTTGTTTTGATGATTTTAGGTAGAGAGCAAGTTTGTTAAATGTTATTACACTTGTGTGCATGTAACGACCCGGTCGGTCGTTTCGAGTATTACAACCTCATCTCCCCATTTACTGCTCATTTATGCTTTACAGTTGTTATGTAGCTTGCTGGGGTGATTGGTTCGGGTCTAGTGAGGTTTTGGAATAAATAAGAACACTTAGTTCCAAGGTTTAAAATTTAAGTTGAAAAGGTTGACCGGATGTTGACTTATGTGTAAACGACCTCGGAATAGAATTTTAATGATTTCAATAGCTCTGTATAGTAATTTTGGACTTAGGAGCGTGTCTAAAAAATTATTTAGAAAGACATAGCTAAATTAGGCTTGAAATGGCGAAAATAGAAATTTAAGTTTGGAAGTTTGACCGAGGAGTTGACTTTTTGATATCGGGGTCGGAATCTGATTCTGAAAATTGGAATAGGTCTGTTATGTCATTAATGACTTGTGTGCAAAATTTGAGGTCAATCGGACTTGATTTGATAGGTTTCGTTATCGAATGTAGAAGTTGGAATTTCTTAGTTTCATTAAACTTGAAGTGGAGTATGATTCATGGTTTTAGCGTTGTTTGATATTATTTGAAGTTTCGACTATATTCGTATGATGTTTTAAGACTTGTTGGTATGTTTGGTTGAGGTCCCGAGGGTCTCGGGTGAGTTTCGGATGGTTAATGGATCAAATTCGAACTTTGAAGAAATCTGAAAATTTCTGCCTTCTGATGCAATCGCACCTGCGGAATTTGGCTCACAGGTGCGAGCTCGCAGAAACGGGATGGACATCGCAGATGCGTGAGGTCCGCAGAAGCGAGTCCGTAGAAGCGACTCTAAGGTTGCAGAAGCGGAGGCAAGGAGAGCTGGGCAAAGCGAAGCGGGCACAGAAGCGGCAGCATGACCGCAAAAGCGGGACCGCATATGCGGTTAGTTTTTCTCAGAAGCGGAACCCCTGGATAGATTACAAAATAGAGGGGTTCTGATATTTTTTGTCATTTGGGACATTTCAAGCACGGTTTTGGGCAATTTTTCTGAGAAAATTCACGGGAAAACTTGAGGTAAGTCACTTGTGATCATTGTTAGTCAATAATATTAGATTATCATTGAGTATTTCGACTAGATTACATATTTTTGAGGTAAAATTAGAGGGTTTGGGCCTAGGGATTTCAAAATAAGATTTGAGAATTTGAAGGTCGGGTTGATGTCGGAATTTGGTAAAATTTGTATGGTTGGACTCGTGGTTGAATGGTCGTCCATATTTTGTAACTTTTGTAGAGTTCCGAGACGTGGGCCTCACAGGCGACTTTTGAGTGCAATTTTCGGATTTTGTAGGAAAATTTATATTTTTATATGGAATTAATTCCTATAATTCGTATTGACTGAATAGAATCAATTATGACTAGATTCGAGGCGTTCGGAGGGCGATTCGCGGGGCAAGGGCATAGCAGAATAAAGAATTTCACGATTTGAGGTAAGTAACAGTTCTAAATTTGGTTCTAAGGGTATGAAACCCCGGATTATGTGTTATATGATCGGTTTTGAGGTGACGCACATGCTAGGTGACGGGCGTGTGGGCGTGTACCGTAGGAATTGTATAATTGAATAATTTATTGTTATCTGTACATTCTCCATGTAATAGAGAAATTGAACCACAAATCATGTTTAGATTATGTGTTGGCATTGTAGGGACCCACAGAGGTCGTGTGCATGTTGAATTATCTGCTGAATTATAGTTTTGTACTTAGTCACAGTTTACTTGATTATTTTATCTCAGTCTCTATTGTTCATTATTGATGCATCATATCATTATTGTTTGGGCTGATTTTCATGATTATTGAGAGCCCGAGAGACTGGAGAGATTTATGACTGAGTGAGGCCGATGGCCTGATTATGAGATATTATACTATAGCACGTGAGTTGTCCGTATAGCACATGAGTTGTCCGTGCGGATCCAGATATTATATTATAGCACGTGAGTTGTCCGTGCAGCACGTTAGTTATCCGTACAGATCCAGATATTGATACTATAGCACGTGAGTTGTCCGTGCAGCACGTGAGTTGTCCGTACGGATTATAGCGCTTGGGCTGAAGGAGCCCCTCCGGAGTCTGTACACACTCCCAGTGAGCGCAAGTACCTACTGAGTGCGAGTGCTGAGTGTTGAGCGAGTGGGAGGATTGAGTGATTGTTGCTTTGAGATGATACATTGATTTCATTATTATTGTACTACATTTGTCATATATCCCTGTTTTGAAAAATTTCTGAAAGATATTATCTCATGTTTCAGTTGAACATGACATGAAATTACTGTTTTGGCCTTAAATGTTGAACTTGAAAGCATGCCTACCTTATTATGTTGGAAATTACTATAATGGGACTCAGCTGTGAAGCTCGTCACTGCTTTCAGTTCTTTATTTAGTATTGTTACTTGCTGAGTTGGTTGTCGTAATGACCCGGCCGGTCGTTTTGAGAGTAATAGCCCCGATCCCCTATTTTCTGCTTTTTCTGTATCTGTTTCTGCTTATGTGACTTACCGGGATATTGTTGTTGTGGTTTCAGAGTGATTTTGGGACACTTAGTCCCTAAACGGAAGTTTAAGTCTTAGGATTTTGACCGTAGTCGAAACTGTATGAAGACAACTCCGGAATGGAGTTCTGTCGGTTCTGTTAGCTCCGTTGGGTGATTTTGGACTTAGGAGCGTGTCCGGACTATGAATTTGAGGTCTGTAACTGATTTAGGCTTGAAATGACAATAGTCGAATTTTTGGAGATTTTTGACCGAAAGTGAACTTTTTGATATCGGGGTCGGATTCCTATTCTGGAAGTTGAAATAGGTCCGTAATGTTGAATATGACATGTGTGCAAAATTTGAGGTCAATGGGACGTGGTTTGATAGGTTTCGGCATCGGTTGTAGAAATTTGAAGTTCCAAGTTCATTAAGTTTGGATTGGCGGGTGATTCGTGTTTTTGTTGTTGTTTGACGTATTTTTAGGGCTCGACTAATTTGTATTGGTGTTTTAAGACTTGTTGGTATATTTGGTTGAGGTTCCGAGGGCCTCGGGTGTGTTTTAGATGCTTAACGGATTGAATTTGGACTTAGGCTAATTGCTGAAGTTTTCTAGTTTCTGGTGTTTCGCACCTGCGGTGGGGAGACCGCAGGTGCGAACTCGCACATGCAAAAGGAGGAGCGTAGGTGCGATTTGGTCAAGCTTGGTCTGTGGGCGCAGGTGCGAGATTCGCCCGCAGAAGCGGAGCCGCATCTGCGAAAGATAGAGCGTAGAAGCGGACAGGGCCTGGACCGTGAGGATTGCAGAAGCAGAAGATATTCGCAGGAGAGGGCGCACAAGTGCGGCCCCTTGCTCGCATATGCGGACCCAGCCTCCTTAAGTCATTTTCGCACCTACGAGGTAAATTCCGCAGGTGCGACCGATGGTCTGCAGATGCGAAAATGCCTGGACAGAACCTTTTTAAGCGAGGCTTCGAGATTTTTGGCCATTTTCTTCATTTTTGAGCTCGGGTTGACGATTGCTTGAGAGCATTTTCAAGGGATTTCGTGCGGTAAGTCCCTTGTGCTTATTTTTTATCTATAATCTTGCTTCCCCGTTTATTTTTCCACCTAGTTAGTATGTATTTAAGGTGGAATTTGGAAGTTTGAGGCTAGAGATTTGAAGAGTTTGATTTTGGGTTTTGAGTGGTCATTTGAGGTCGGATTTTGATAAATTCGGTATGGTTGGACTCGTGAGTGAATAGGCTTTTGGATTTTGTGATTTTGCCCGATTCTGAGACATGGGCCCGGGTCGACTTTTTAGGACGGATTTCGAAATTTTTGTTAAAGTCTTGATTTCATTAATTAGATTAGTCTATTATAGTTGTATTTATGATATGTAATTATTGTTTGCTATATTTGGACCATTCGGAGTCGAATAATCGAGGAAAGGGCATTCTTACTGATTGATTGCACTTGGTTCGAGGTAAGTGGCTTGCCTAACCTTGTATGGGGGAAATTCTCTTAGAATTTGGTACTGTTGTGATATGTAAGCGCAGTGTACGTGAGGTGACGAGTACGTACACAAGCTATTTGTTGAAAAACTCGATTTATTTTACTAAGTAGCAACATGTTTTTCCTTTAATTTAAGTTATACCGTTTAAATGAGTATTAGTGTGTTTTCATTCTTAATTGAGCTATTTCAATATGTGTAATTATCATGTTTAGTCTAATATCGCATGTCTACGTGCTTTAACTGCTTACTTGAACTCTATGAAGCATGCCTAGTTATTTTCTTGCTTTTATTTGTTCTTTATCAGAATAACTGTAGAAATCTTGCTGTTAACTGTTGTATTTTTTGGTCTGAGCTGTGTGTTTACGTTTGAGACTATGAGGTAGTTCCTCGGGAGTTCTCCCTGTATATTTACTTTTGAGACTACGAGGCGGTTTCTCGGGAGTTCTCCCTGCACATTTTCTTTTGAGACTACGAGGCGGTTCCTCGGGAGTTCTCCCTGTATATTTTCTTTTGAGACTACGAGGTGGTTCCTCGGGAGTTCTCCCTACACATTTACTTTTGAGACTACGAGGCGGTTCCTCGGGAGTTCTCCCTACATATTTACTTTTGAAACTACGAGGCGGTACCTCGGACGTTTTCCCTATATAATTATTTTGGGACTACGAGATGGTATCTCGGGAGATCCCCTATTGTTTACCCCTGTGTGTTGTACTGTTGCCTTGATATATTCCTTTTGTTAAATTCTAGTCTCTTATTATACTGTATATTCTCTTGCTTTAATTATTATCTACCAGTGGACCTGACCTGACCACGTCACTACTCGACCGAGGTTAGGCTTGGCACTTACTGGGTACCGTTGTGGTGTACTCATGCTACTCTTCTGCACATATTTTTGTGTGCAGATCCAGGTACTTCTTATCAGCCCCGCTATTAGCTGGGAGTACTTGTTGTTGTACGAAGACTTCAAGGTACATCCGTCGTGTCCGCAGACCTCGGAGTCCCTCTCTATTCTCTCATATGCCATTTACCTTCCGTACTTCTTTTGTTAGACTCTGGTGTATAGAGATACTAGTTTTCTTTTGTAGCTTTGTGACTTAGGATGTTCCGGGTTTTGGGAAGACTGTGTATTTATAGAGTATTGGTTATCATATATACCGAGCGGCATTGTTACTAGTTATTCAGTTATCCACTACTGTTAGTTGCCAAGTTTTACTTTCGTTTGTTATTTTCCGCAATTTTTTAGGCTTACCTAGTTGTAGAGACTAGGTGCCATCACGACATTATACGGAGGGAGTTTGGGTCGTGACAAGTTGGTATCAGAGCTCTAGGTTTATAGGTGTCGTGAGTCACAAGCAAGTTTAGTAGAGTTTTGCGGATCGGTACAGAGACGTCTGTATTTATCTTCGGGAGGCTATGGAACTGTTAGGAAAAATTTCACTTCTTTAATTCCTTATCGTGCGAAATTGTTGACTTCAAAATTCTAAACTTTTGTATTCTATTCTCTCACAGATGGTGAGGACACATACTGGAGGATCTGATGACCAGGCACCCGCGCCCCCTGCTAGAGCCGCGAGAGGCCGGGGCCGGGGTAGAGGCCGATGACGTCCACGCTGTGCATCTAGAGCACCCGCACGAGCTGCTACAGAGGAGCCCCTATTAGCTCCAACTGGAGGGCAGACACCTGAGATATATGTTGCTGCACCAACTCTCCAGGAGACTCTAGCCTAGTTTCTGAGCATGTTCAGCACCTTAGCTAAGGCTGGATTGATTCCACTTGCTCCTGCCATATCTTAGGCCGGGGGAGGGGCACAGACTCCCGCATCCCGTACTCCTGAGCAGAAGGTCTAGGTTGACCAGGCCCCAGAGTTCATCCTTATGTAGTCGGTAGCTCCGGTTCAGCACGAGACTAGGACAGTCGCTTCTGAGGCGGAGTAACTCAGACTTGAGAGGTACAAGAAGTACCACCCACCTACCTTCAATGGATTGGCTACGGATGATGCTCAGGGTTTTCTGGAGGAGTGTCATCGTATTCTCCGTACTATGGGAGTAGCGAAGACGAGTGGGGTTTCTTTTACCACCTTCCAGCTTATAGGAGCAGCCTATCAGTGGTGGCGTGCTTATGAGTTGAGTAGTCCGAATGAGGCAATTTCACTTATATGGACTCAGTTCTCGAACATATTTTTGAGAGAGTATGTCCCTCAGAGCCTCAGGGACTCATGGCGCATGGAGTTTGAGCAGTTGCGCCAGAGTGCTATGACTGTGTCAAAGTATGCAGTCCGCTTCAGTGATTTGGCCCGACATGCACAGGCCTTGGTTGCCACAGTTCGAGAGAGGGTTCGATGGTTTATTGAGGGACTCCACCCCAGTATCCAGATTAGTATGGCCAGGGAGTTGGAGATGGATATTTCTTATCAGCAGGTTGTGAGTATTGCCAAGAGATTGAAGGGCATGCTTGCTCGGGATAGAGAGGAGAGGGAGGCCAAGAGGTCCCGAGAGTCTGGCACTTATAGTGGCACTCGTGCCCCAGCTACAGTTAGACATGGTAGGGGTTATGAGAGTCGCCCCATTCATTCAGCTCTTCTAGCCGCTAGTGGTGTTTCAGCCCCCGCTAGGCCCCATAAGCCTTATTATGCACCGCCAGTATCTAGTGTGCCTCCTGTTCGGGATGCTTTTAGCGGCCAGTCTAGCAGACCTGGCCCGAGTCAGTCACAGCAGCCACGCCCTCCGATGGGTTATTTTGAGTGTGGCGACACTCGCCATATGGTGAGGGATTGCCCCAGACTTAGGAGGGGTGCACCTCCATAGATTTCTCAGCCACCGCGTGCTCCACCGGGTCCTCAGGCTATGATTCCAGCACCAGCTACCGCCCTGCCTGCTCAGCTAGCTCGAGGTCGAGGTCAGGGAGGTCGAGGTCACCCTAGAGGGGGAGGCCAGACCAGATATTATGCTCTTCCGGCTCATACAGAGACAATTGCTTCCGAATCTATCATTATAGGTATTGTTCCGGTCGTGTTTGATTGCTCTTAGTGGTTTTGAGACCAGAGCTGATTTATTATTACTCAACATGGTAGACTTTGATGTTATCTTGGGCATGCACTGGTTGTCGCCCCATTATGCTATTCTTGATTGTCACGCTAAGACCGTGATGATGGCTATGCTAGGTTTACCACGGTTAGAGTGGAGAGGTACCTTAGAGTATACTCCCAGCAGAGTTATTTCATTTCTTAAAGCTCAACAAATGGTTGAGTTAGGGTGTGATGCGTATCTAGCTTATGTGAGAGCTGTCAGTATTGATACCCCTACAGTTGAGTCAGTTCCAGTAGTGGGGGACTTTCCAGATGTGTTTCCAGCTGATCTTCCGGGCATGCCGCCCGATAGAGATATTGATTTTGGCATTCATTTGTTGTCGGGCACTCAACTCATCTCTATTCCTCCATATCGTATGGCTCCTCCTGAATTGAAGGAGTTGAAGGAGCAGTTACAGGAGTTACTTGATAGGGGATTCATTCGGCCCAGTGTGTCATCTTGGGGTGCTCCTGTCTTATTTGTGAAGAAGAAGGATAGTTCTATGCGGATGTGTATTGATTATCGCCAGTTGAACAAAGTCACAGTGAAGAAAGAACAAGTATCAATTGCCTCGTATTGATGACTTATTTGATCAGTTACAAGGTGCCAGAGTGTTTTCCATGATTGACTTACGTTCAGGCTATCATCAGTTAAAGATTTGGGAGCCAGATATCCCTAAGACTGTTTTCTGGACTCGGTATGATCACTACGAGTTTCTTGTGATGTCATTTAGGCTGACCAATGCCCCAGCAGCATTTATGCACTTGATGCACATTGTGTTCCGATGCTATCTTGACTCATTCATAATTGTGTTTATTGATGACATTCTAGTGTACTCCCGGACTCGGGAGGATCATGAGCAACACCAGAGGACTGCGCTTCAGACCTTGAGAGAAAAGAAGTTGTATGCAAACTTTTCAAAGTGTGAGTTATGGCTAGACTCAGTGGCATTCTTGGGTCATGTAGTATCGAGTGATGGGATCCAGGTGGATCCAAAGAAGATTGAAGCAGTGCAAAGTTGGCCCAGACTGTCCTCAGCTATAGAGATCCGGAGTTTTCTTGGTTTGTAGGGTATTATAGTCGATTTGTAGAGGGTTTCTCATCTATTGCAGCACCTATGACCAGGCTGACCCACAAGGGTGCTCCGTTCAGGTGGACAGAGGAGTGTGAGGAGAGCTTTCAGAAGCTCAAGACAGCTTTGACTACAGCCCCAGTATTGGTATTGCCTACAGGTTCGAGGTCTTATATTGTATATTATGATGCATCGCTGATTGGTCTTGGCGCGGTGTTGATGCAGGACGGTAGGGTGATTGCCTACGCGTCCAGACAGCTAAAGGTGCATGAAAAGAGCTATCCTGTCCACGACCTTGAGTTAGCAGCTATTGTTCATGCCTTGAAGATTTGGCGGCACTATTTGTACGGTGTCCCTTGTGAGATCTACACTGATCATCGGAGTTTGCAGCATCTGTTCAAACAGAAGGATCTTAACTTGCGTCAGCGGAGGTGGTTGGAGTTTCTTAAGGATTATGATATTACCATTTTGTACTATCCCGGGAAGGCCAATGTGGTGGCCGATGCTTTGAGTCGCCGGGCGGAGAGTTTGGTGAGCTTAGCATATCTACCAGCAGCAGAGAAGCCATTGGTGTTGGATGTTCAGGCCTTAGCCAGCCAGTTTGTTAGATTGGATATTTCTTAGCCTAGTCGAGTATTAGCTTGTGTGGTCTCTCGATCTTCTCTTTATGATCATATCAGGGAGCGTCAGTATGATGGCCCTCATCTGCTTGTCCTTAAGGACAAGGTTCAGCACGGTGATGCTAAGGAGGTCACTATTGGAGATTATGGTGCATTGAGGATGCAGGGCAGGCTATGTGTGCCCAATGTAGATGGATTGCGTGAGTTGATTCTCCAGGAGGCTCACAATTCGCAATACTCCATTCATCCGGGTGTCGCAAAGATATATCAGGGCTTGAGACAACATTACTGGTGGAGAAGAATGAAGAAGGACATAGTGGAATATGTATCTCGGTGTCTAAATTACTAGTAGGTGCAGTATGAGCATCAGCGGCCAGGTGGGTTGCTTTAGAAGTTAGAGATTCCGGAATGGAAGTGGGAGCGGATCACTACGGATTTCGTTGTTGGGCTTCCACGGACTCAGCGGAAGTTTGATGAAGTTTGGGTGATTGTGGATAGGATGACCAAGTCAGCTCATTTCATTCTAATGATAACTACCTATTCTTCCGAGCAGTTGGCTCGAATTTATATCCGTGAGATTTTCAGGCTTCATGGCGTACCGGTATCTATCATCTCTGACCAGGGTACGCAGTTTACGTCACGGTTCTGGAGGGATTTATAGCAGGAGTTAGGTACTCAGGTTGAGTTGAGCACAACATTTCACCCTCAGATGGACGGACAGTCCGAGTGCACTATTCAGATACTGGAGGATATGCTCTACGCTTGTGTGATAGATTTTGGGGGTGCTTGGGATCAGTTCTTGCTACTTGCGGAGTTTGCCTACAACAACAGTTATCAGTCGAGCATTCAGATGGCACCGTATGAGGCTCTGTATGGTAGGCGGTGTCGGTATCCAGTGGATTGGTTCGAGCCGGGCAAGGCTATATTATTGGGTACAGACTTGGTTCAGGATGCCCTGGATAAGGTGAAGGTGATTCAGGATCGACTTCGCATAGCTCAGTCCAGACATAAGAGTTATGCGGACCGAAAGGTTTGCGATATTGCATTCATGGTTAGAGAGCGGGTCTTACTCTGAGTTTTGCCTATGAAGGGCGTTATGAGGTTCGGAAAAAAGGGCAAGCTGAGCCCAAGGTTCATTGGTCCCTTTGAGGTGTTGCAACGTGTTGAGGAGGTTGCTTATGAGCTTGCCTTGCCTCCCAATCTTGCAGGGTTCCATCCAATATTCCATGTTTCTATGCTCCGAAAGTATCACGGCGATCCGGCTCATGTGTTGGATTTCAGCTCAGTCCAGTTGGACAAGGATCTATCTTATGTTGAGGAGCCAGTGGCTATTTTGGATAGGCAGGTTTGAAAGCTGAGGTCAAAGAACATTGTTTCCGTGAAGGTTCAGTGGAGGGGTCAGCCGGTCGAGGAGGCGACTTGGGAGACCGAGCAGGATATGCACATCTGTTATCCTCATCTTTTCACCACTTCAGGTATGTCTTTATGCTCGTTCGAGGACGAACGATTATTTTAAGAGGGGGAGGATGTAACGACCCGGCCGGTCATTTTGAGAGTAATAGCCCCAATCCCCTATTTTCTGCTTTCCCTGTATTTGTTTCTGCTTATGTGACTTACTGGGAGGTTGTTGTTGTGGTTTCGGAGTGATTTTGGGATACTTAGTCCCTAAACGGAAGCTTAAGTCTTAGGATTTTGAACGTAGTTGGAACTGTGTGAAGATGACTTCGGAATAGAGTTCTGTCGGTTCCATTAGCTCCATTGGGTGATTTTGGATTTAGGAGCTTATCCGGACTGTAAATTTGAGGTCTGTAACTGATTTAGGCTAGAAATGACTAAAGTCGAATTTTTGGAGATTTTTTACCAGAAGTGGACTTTTTGATATCGGGGTCGGATTCTGATTTTGGAAGTTGGAGTAGGTCCGTAATGTTGAATATGACTTGTCTGCAAAATTTGAGGTCAATCGGACGTGGTTTGATAGGTTTCGGCATCGGTTGTAGAAATTTGAAGTTTCAAGTTCATTAAGTTTGGATTGGAGGGTGATTCATGTTTTTGTTGTTATTTGACGTATTTTGAGGGCTAGATTAAGTTCGTATGGTATTTTAGGACTTGTTGGTATATTTGATTGAGGTCCCGGGGGCCTCGGGTGTGTTTCGGATGCTTAATGGATTGAATTTGGACTTAGGCTAATTGCTGAAGTTTTCTGGTTTCTGGTGTGTTTCGCACCTGCGGTGGGGAGACCGCAGGTGCGGACTCATAAGTGCGGAAGGAAGAGCGTAGATACGGTTTTGTCAAGCTTGGTCTGTGGGCGAAGGTGCGAGATTGGCCCGCAGAAGCGGAGCCGCATCTGCAGAAGATGGAGCGCAGAAGCAGACGGGGCCTAGAGCATGAGGATTGTAGAAGCGGAAGATATCGGCTGGAGCGGGCGCGCAGGTGCGGCCCCTTGCTCGCAGATGCGGACCCAGCCTCCTTAAGTCATTTCCGCACCTGCGAGGGAAATTTCGTAGGTGCGGCATCGCAGGTGCGACCGGTGGTCCGCAGATGCGAAAATGCCTGGGCAGAACCTTTTTAAGCGATGCATCGAGATGTTTGGCCATTTTCTTCATTTTTGAGCTCGGGTTGACGATTTTTTGAGAGCATTTTTGAGGGATTTCGTGAGGTAAATCCCTTGTGCTTATTTTTTATCAATAATCTTGCTTCCCCATTTATTTTTTCACCTAGTTAGTGTGTGAAATTTGGGAGTTTGAGGCTAGGGATTTGAAGAGTTTGATTTTGGGTTTTGAGTGGTCATTTGAGGTCAGATTTTGATAAATTTGATACGGTTGGACTCATGAGTGAATGGGCTTTTAGATTTTGTGATTTTTGACCAATTCTGAGATGTGGGCCCGGGTCGACCTTTTAGGATGGATTTCAGAATTTTTGTTAAAGTCTTGATTTCATTAATTAGATTAGTCTATTATAATTGTATTTATGATATGTAATTATTTTTTGCTAGATTTGGGCCATTCAGAGTCGGATAATCGAGGAAAGGGCATTTTACTGATTGATTGAGCTTGGTTCGAGGTAAATGGCTTGCCTAACCTTGTGTGGGGGAAATCGCCTTAGGATTTGGTACTGTTATGATATGTGAGCGCTGTGTACGTGAGGTGACGAGTACGTACACGAGCTATTTGTTGAAAAACCCGATTTATTTTACTGAGTAACAACATGTTTTTCCTTTAATTTGAGTTATACCATTTAAATGAGTATTAGTCTGTTTTCATTCTTAATTGAGTTATTCCAATAACGAGGCGGTACCTCGGGAGTTCTCCCTGTATAATTATTTTGGGACTACGAGACGATATCTTGGGAGATCCCTTGCTGTTTACCCCTGTGTGTTGTATTATTGCCTTGATATATTCCTTTTGTTAAATTCTAGTCTCTCATTATAGTGTATATTCTCGTGCTTTAATTATTATCTACCAGTGGGCATGACCTGACCTCGTCACTACTCTACCGAGGTTAGGTTTGATACTTACTGGGTACCGTTGTGGTGTACTCATGCTACTCTTCTGCACATGTTTTTGTGTGTAGATCTAGGTACTTCTTATCAGCCCCGCTATTAGCTGAGAGTGTTTGCTGTTGTACGGAGACTTTAAGGTACATCTGTCGAGTCCGCAGACCTAGGAGTCCCCCATTATTCTTTCCTATGTCATTTACCTTCCTTACTTCTTTTGTTAGACTCTGGTGTATAGATATACTAGTTTCCTTCTGTAGCTTGTGACTTATGATGTTTCCGGTTTTGGGAAGACCGTGTATTTATAGAGTATTGGTTATCGTACATACCGAGCGGCATTGTTACTAGTTATTTAGTTATCAGTGTTGTTAGTTGCCAAGTTTTACTTTCGTTTGTTATTTTTCGCAATTTGTTAGGCTTACCTAGTCGTAGAGACTAGGTGCCATCACGACGTTATACAGAGGGAGTTTGGGTCGTGACAGTTGTACTCATACTATACCTTGCACTTTGTGTGCAGATCCAGGTGTTCTCGGGACACAGTTGGTGTTGATTTCTTTGCAAAGTTGATTATCCGGAGATTTCGAGGTAGCTTCCGGTATTTCGCAGACCTTGTCTCTCCTTCCTTATCTTTTTGATTACTGTATTTGGTCTCAGACTATTATAGACCGTGTTTTCCAGACATGTGAGGTATAAATGCTCATGTACTCTGTGACACCCCGATAGTTGGGAATTCTGCATTATGTTTTTGGTTTTCTATCCCGGTTATGAGAACTTTTACTACTAAAACTGCTTTAAATTCATTCTTGTTAAAAGTGTTGGAAATATTTGCGAGAAATCATCTTTTCTAGTACCACGTTAGGCGCCATCACGACAGGTTAAGATTTTGGATCGTGACAGTGCATGTTTGGTTTGAAGCCCGAGGGGCTCGGGTGAGTTTTAGGTGAGTATCAGATGATTTTGGATAGTTTTATGACTGCTGGTGCAAGCTTGCAGATCCTCGCAAATGCCCGCTTTTACGGTTATTGGATCGCATTTGCAAAATGGGGACTCGGGGCTGGGCATCGCATTTTCGAGGGAAAGTTCGCTTTTGCGAAGCTTGGACAGTCGCTTTTGCGAACATTTTATCTGCATTTGCGACCATTGAGAATTTAGGACAGCTTCGCATATACGAAGTAATTACCCGCATCTGCGAAGGTGGGGAGTTCGTATTTGCGATAAATATGTCGCATTTACGACTACAGTGGGTCTGATGCACTGTCGCATTTGCGAACAATTGTTCGCAAATACAACGTCTGCAGCTGGGTAAAAGAGGGGGAAAACGGGACTTAGCTCATTATGCACCATTTTTCAATCCCAAACACTCTAGAGACGATTTTGGAAGAACTTTTTCTTCCAAATTCATTAGTAAGCAACTCTAATTCATTTCCTATCAATTCTTCATTACCTTTCATGAATTTTTAACATTAAATATGTGATGATCTGATAGGCCATTTATAGTTTTAATCCTCAATTTTGTGTTTTGAAATCTCGAATAGCTCCGTTTAGTCAACCTCAATTTGCGTGCACAGTCCGTGTCTTTTTCCGAAAGATTTTTATATGAAAAATTATTAAACATGTGAAATCATGCTTTAAAATGTATTTGAGTTGACTTCGGTCAATATTTTGAGCAACCGGACCCGGATCAGTATTTTGACGGTACCGATGGATCTGTATCGTGATTTGGGACTTGGGTGTATGCCCGGAATTGAATTCGGAAGTCCCTAGCTTGAATTATCGTCATTTGTTGAAAACTAGAAGTTTAAAGGTTTAAAAAAATTCCAAGTTTGATTGTAATTTGATTTTGTTGCTATTGGGTCCGGATTCTGGTTCCGGGACTTGGTATAAGTTCATTACATTATATATGACTTTTCTGAAAAATTGGTGCAAAACGGAATTTATTTGACTTGATTCGGACGTCCGGTTGTTAAATAAAAGTTCTTAAGTTTCTTTGAAAATTTCATTCGTTTTAGTGTTCGATTCGTAGATGTAGGAGTCATTTTGGTGTGTGGATCACGCGAGCGAGTTCGTATGATATTTTTGGACTTGTGTGCATGTTTAGTTTGGAGCCCTGAGGGCTCGGGTGAGTTTCGGATGGGTTACGGATGTTTTTGGACTTAGATATTTCTGGTTTTCTTGACTCCTACTGGTGTCTGATGAATCCTTCTTCGCGATCGTGAAGATACTCTCGTGATCGCGAAGATACTCTCGCGATCGCAAAGATACTCCCACGATCACGAAGAGTAGTTGGGACTGGGGTGGATTTTACTCTTCATGAACACTAAGTGTTGGACGCAAACGCGAAGTGGAAGGGGGGTTTACCTTCGTGAACGCGAATAGCATATGCGAGCACGTAGTGCTAGAGAGGCGGGGGCTTGGGAATGGAAATTACTTTACGCGAACGCGAACGCGAGCCCAGGCTTGCGAACGCGAAAGCAAGGTGGGCTAAGCCTACGCGAACGCATGGAGTATTTTGTGATCACATAAGCCAATTGGGCAGTGCCCTTCGCGAACGAGTCAGGTGTCTCGCGAATGCGATGAACACCTGAAACCCAGTCATATAAACTTCTAAAAATCGGGATTTCACCCATTTTTCACCATCTTCCATTTGAGCTCAGCCTAGAGGTGGTTTTAAAGAGAAAATTCACCATCTTTTTCATAGGTTAGTGTTCTTCAACATATTTTCTTCCATTTCCATCATCACCTATTAATTTCTAACCTTAATCTTTGTTCTTTCATGTTAGAAAATTAGGGATTTGGAAAGAATTGTGGGGGGGGGGGTTGCAATTTTTGGATTTAGACCTCAAATTTGGGTCGAATTTCGAAACTAATTACATAATCGGGCTCGGGGGTGAATGGGTAAATGAGTTTTAGTCCGAATCTCAGGTTTTGACCAAGCGAGCCCGGAGTTGACTTTTGTTGACTTTTTGGAAAAAGTGTAAAGATCTTAACTTTATATATCGTAATTGATTTCTCTATCATTATTTGATGTTATTGAGTCGATTTTAGTTAGATTCAACTGGTTTGGACATGGATTCAGAGGAAAGGCCCCGATAGACCTCTGAGTTAATTGCGGAGTGAGGTAAGTGTTGGGTCTAACCTTGATTTGAGGGGATAGGGACCTTTGAGCTCTGTGATATGTGAATTTCATGTGTAGCGGCGTATATGCAAGGTGACGAGTGTATATACGCCGTCAATTACTTGTTTCCATGTCTACCCGTATTTCATTAATTATGCCATTCCATGTCTTGATTGTTACATGCCTTAATTGCTTCCTATGCCTTAACTTGCTACTTGTCATTTATTATTCTCGCATTATAAATGGTAATTTCTTCCATGCTTCCATGCTTAAGTGATACTTGGTTTAATTGTCTTACGTGTACCCTTTAACTGTCATATATTTGACTTATCTTGTTGCTCGGTATTAATTGTAGCCTTTCATGATTTGGTACGAGATTCCCTCTTGATTTGTAGCTTTCATATTTGTTAATTGTAGAGATTCGTGTGATTCGAGTTATTAAATTGATTGCACTTATTGATTTATTTATGGATCGGGCTGCACGCCGCAACAGGTGGAATAAAGGATAATTTATATTGGTACGGTGGATGCGCGCCGCAACAGGTGAAATAAGGGTGGATTGATATGGTGAAATAAGGGAGGATTATGATATTGACTCTGATTATATAGTGGGATTGGGTTGCGCGCCGCAACATATATTTACTTATTATTATTGATATTTACATGTTGGAATAAGGGATAATCGTATTATATGACGGGATCGGGTTGCGCACCACAACAATTTATGTGTTTTGTATTCCTTGTTGTATTGTGTTGGCTTTAGTGCTTTCGCACGAGACTTTGAGGATTGGTATTTCTGTATTTACTGGATTTTGAGGATTGAGTTACTTTCATGAGTTAAGTGTTTTACTTTTCCGTATGTTCCTTTTTCTGTCATTATTTTTATACTACGTACAGGTTATTGTAAGTATTTCGCCTTAGCCTCGTCACTATTTCGTCGAGGTTAGGCTCGGCACTTACAGAGTACTTGAGGTCGGTTGTACTCATAGTACACTCTGCACTTCTTGTGCAGATTTTGGAGTCGGTCCCAGCGGCGGTCAGTAGATTGCTTGGGTTGATTATCAGTACATAGACTTGAGGTACAGCTGTTCGGCGTTCGCAACCCTGAAGTTCCCTTCTACTATATCTTAGTTGTGTATTTTCTTTCAGATGGTTTTACTTTCATTCAAACCTTTATCTGTATTATTCTAGTAGCTCATGCACTTGTGACACTAGATTTAGGGTTGTATTTAGATATTTCAGTTGTTATGGCTTTCCGCACTTTATTCTAATTTTATCTCAGTAATTGACATCAGTTAAATTCGATTTGTTTAAAAATGGCTTAAAACTAATCTAACGTTGGTTTTCCTGGCAAGTGAGATGTTAGGCGCCATCACGGTCCCGAGGGTGGAAATTCCGGGGCGTGACAAAATATATGAAATCATGGTAGAAATTAGGGGTTTTGGGTAAAATTTATAAATTTTATAAAATTGAGATTTAGACCTCAAATTGAGGACGAATTTCGAAATAAATCATATAATCGAGCTCGGGGGTGAATGTGTAATCGGGTTTTGGTCCGAATTTTGGATTTCGATCAAGCGTGTCCGGGGTTGCCTTTTGTTGACTTTTTCAAAAATGATCAAAATCGAACTTTTTTGTTTGTGTGTAATTTCTAAAGCTTATTTTGAATTATTTGATCAATAATTGGCTATATTCGATTGATTTGGAGGCTTATTCAAAAGGCAAAGTCACGATTGATTGTTGATTTGGTTGCGGAGTAAGGTCAATATCGTGTTTAATTTTGACTTAAGGGAATTAGGACTTGTTGTACTAATTGCTATGTGTATTATTTGTGGGGACGACGTATATGCAATGTGACGAGTATATATGCGTTGTCATGAGTTAAAGCATGCAGCTGGAAATTGTCTTATTGTACTGTGTTGTTCCATTCGCTATGCCTTCCATGTCTTAGTTAGATGGTTACTCTTAATTGGGCTTCCGTATTTATTGCTTATCTTGAAGTTATAGAGATATTGAAAGTTGAGATTGCTTGTTCTAACACCACGGTTGAAGTTGAAATTTGCTTCCAACCTTGTTTGATACCTTGGATTATTATTGTTGCTTGGCGAGCAAGAGTGAAAAGCATGAAGGGTGTCGTGCCTTATTTGCATATTGTTATCATTGATTGAATGAATGTGAGGATTAAAGCACGAAGGGTGGTGTCGTGCACTTGATTACTTTATTATGATTATCATGTGAGGATGAGATTAAAAGCACGAAGTGTGATGTCGTGCCATTGCATTTATCATATCATGTAAATAAGAGAGTAAAAATACGAAGGGTGATATCGTGCCATTGTAGTTATTATATTATATGGTGATGATGCGAGTAAAAGCATGAAGGGTGATGCCGTGCAATTTGATATTTTCATTGCTTTTACTTGGTACTTGGATTGTGAATTTAACTTGGTGATTTTATTGCTTATTTCGGAAAGAGACTATTTGGTGATTCGGTACTTATTGTTCCGGTTGTTGCTCCCTTTTATATGTCCCCTCCTCATTATTACTTTTAAACGTTTTACTTGTTATTTTCATTGCTTTATGTTTATATCTGTACAGGTTTTTAGTAGGTGTCTTGTATTAGCCTCGTCACTGCCTCATCGGGGTTAGGCTCGACACTTACTGAGTACATTTGGTCGGTTGTACTCATACTACACTTTTGCACTTCTTGTGCAGATTTTGACGTTGGTACCAGCAGAGTCCCGAGAGTGTTGTATTTAATTTCGGACAGTGTTGTATTTAATTTCGAATCTTGTATTTAGCTGGATCTAGATGCTCATGACTTGTGACACCAAAGATCTTTGGATAGTTTATGTTATGTCATTGGCCAGTTATTAGATATTTATTGCTTTTCTTTTTATATATCTGTTATGTTGGCTTGCCTGGCATTCAATGTTAGGCACCGTCATGGTTTGTGGTGGGAATTTCGGGTCGTGATAACTATTTGAAGTTTAGTAAAAATAAAATATTTAAAATTGAAGTTGTGTTTGGAAATAAAAACATAGTTGGAATTTTGTGATTGAAAAACTCCTAAAACATATTTTTAAAATTTCAGATTCAATATATCAAACTTGAAGTTAAAATGATAAGCCACGTTGATAAATAAACACATATTTTGAATGCGTCTGCTTCTTATATTAAATTTTCGAAACAAGGTCTATGGACAAACTTGATTGCATTATTTCATTTATTTGTTTATTTATTTATTTATTTATTTTTAGGATTAGCTGGATGTCTTTGTCTAATTGTGCAGTTCCTCAGTTAGAGGATTCATAGATAATGTTAGTTCAAATCTTGTTTGTCTTATATTGTATGTTCGACGAAATGTGAAATTAAAAAGGAAAATACGACTTTTGACACATATATAAAATATTTTGAAATCTTGTAGTTTTAAATTTATCATAATATTTTTATGGCTATAAGAAGATGTCATTACGCGTAAAGATAAATTTAAGTTAATAATTTTTTAAATATATAAACGTGTTATTTTATTAGAATATATTTCAAAAAAGAAGTCCTATATAGATATGGTAGTATATGATCTAGTTTCATCAAAAATATATACCGACTACTATTGAGGTGATAAGCTTAATTCTGTTTTGGCAATATGAAAATCATAGACTGACATTCAACTTTGTATTAGGACATCTCGCATTTGATTTAGATAATTAAAAAGATTTAAACCATGTTACTTTTAAGAAATCATATGCATAAACAGGGCCCTAGCTAGAGCACGATCTACGGGTTCGGTCGAATCCAGTAATTTTTGTCCAAATCATGTATTTGTCTTGAAAAAATCATCGAATATATATAATTTATTTATTTAGAATTTAATAACTTAAACAGATTAGATTCCCGAACCCATAAACTTCAAATCTTGACTTCGACTCCGTGCACAAACAGTTATGGTGATGGAGTCTTCACTGTAGTGAAAGATTTCATATACAGGTAACATCTTAACCGGTGTGGAAGTGATAGGGGCTCCGAGCTTATTCTTTAACTAGTGCATTTTTTCGCGCTTCGCGCGGTCATTAAACAAAATAGTAAAAATATCATGTGATCCTGCTATAAACTTAATTGAGATAGAAGAGATTGGTAGGATGCATTAGATAAAGTAATGCATGCATTAACTTTGTGTATTAATAATATCTTATTTGGTACACTTTTTGAACATATGCATTAGTTATGCAAGTATTTTGGTATTATCTTATGCATAACTAATGCATAAGAAATCATATTATTAATAATGCAATGAGTTTTAATGCATGCATTAGCTTAGTTAAAGATAAAATTATCCTTCAAAATTTATACTTGATTAAAATATACTATTATATTAATGCAAGTTTGATATAATCCAAGAAAGTGAGAAATAAAATTATATCTCTAGTAAATAAATAAATACTTAGCATATTTCTTCTTTTATAAATATTTAGTTCTATATTGCAATATAGGTAGACAAATCAAATAATTTTTTAAACCTTTTCATATAAAAACATTCCTCAACATATGTTTCTTTTAAAAAGATAAAGTGATGGACTGGTTATGAGGGTATTTTTGTAAAAAAATAATTCTTTTAGAAATTATGCAATACTTTAATATATCAGACCAAACAATAAATAAGAAATATGTCAGTATAACTAATACTAGTATTGCTAATACACCCTATTCAGCATTATACTTATACACCCTACCAACCGACCCCTAAACGTACATGTAATATGATTCAAATGCATATACACTCATCGTACTATAAAATCAAATGCTTACACCCTTTTTAATTAACACTATTATATGATGTTCTTCAATCTCTGAGTTCGAAGGGTAGAACAAGGGAAGGTTAAGGCTTTCATCTCATTACTCTTTTCACGGCAAAGTCAGCATCTTAACTCAAAGAGCAAGGATTTCTTTTTATATAATTTTCATAATATAGGGGTATACGTGTGTGATTTATAATATAAAGAATATAAATACATCTAATAGCTTGTTTGACCAAGTTTCTTTTGAGGCAAAAGCATTTTTATTTTTGTCGAAGGTATTTTTTTTCTAAAATTAAGGTGTTTGGCCAAGCTTTTTAAAGGAAAAAAAAATGCTTTTGAGGTGAAGCATAAAAAAGTAGTATTCTCCAAAAACACTTTTTTGAAAAATACTTTTGAGAAAAATATATTTAGAATCGGTTTTTAAAAGTTTGGCCAAATACTAATTGCTGCTCAGAAATACTTTTTAAATTAATTAGCCAAATACAAATTGATTCTCACCAAAAATACTTTGAGAAAAAACACTTTTCAAAATAAGCTTATTTTTGTAGCTTTACCAAACATGCTATAAATCCTATTACAGAAATATTTTTGCGAAATATTACCAAAAAAAAAAAAGAAAAAAAAGAAAAGTAGTCTTGGTGCTGATTAATGGACCATAGCTTGATACCCCATTTATAGATAAGCTCTTTTTCTTTTTCCCTTTTCCCCAACATTTACACGTGAAAAATATAATATGGTCAACTTTGACATAAAAATTCAAAAGTTAGTATTCGCCATTCAACTCGGCCGAGTTAACCCGAGTGTTATTTATAAACAGCTGTTGACCCGTGAAGTCATTTCACTCAACTTGGTCATTTCCTTTTCAGGCCAAGTCCATTGTATTGTATATCACTTTCCCCTCTTTACTGTGAATGTGATCATCATCTCCCAATTATTTTGGCGATGGGATCTCTTCTCCGCATGAATCGCTTTGTAAGTCCCTTTAAACCCTAATTACTACTCTCTTTTTACTAAGTTTGACTTTTAATTGTTGAAAAATAGTCTTTTTAAGAGTTATTTAGCTCAAATTAATTAATTTATGATACGCCAAATAGCATAATTGAAATTGCGAGTCAGTTAACGTTAGCATTTTAGTGATTTGAAAGGTTATATTTTCGTCGAGCAAGGTTATTAGTTCTTGGAGTGTGGAGTATATTGAGATTTAGGGACGTTTTTTAAGAATGATAAATAATATTTAAATGAATTCAAATTGCAATGATCAACTATTAATATATTAGTGGAAGTTTATTCAATAAGTAGATTTTTTTGTACATAGCTCGGATTATGGCGAATTGAAAGAGAAATGATACAAAAGAAAAGAAACTAAGTGGTCATTTATGCGACTGAGTTTCGATGGTTTCTCTGTTTCTGTTAAAGACATGATATAGTTAAGTAATTAAAAGTGTGTTCTCTCCAACTATTTAAGCTTTTAGATGAGTTGGTCACACATTTCAACAATTTCCGAATGTGATAGTATACCTTTGTGAGGAGGAGGAAGTGAGGAAGGAGAAGTAAGTGAAAGAAGAGAGGAACTTTACCAAATGAGATAAGCATTGATCCCTTGTGATTGCCAACTATGATATTTATAGTTAGTAGTAAGTGGCTTCACCATAGACTAGTAATTGTAAAAAGAGAATCTATCTAAGCGATGCAATTTATCCATGAGTGTTGAGAACCACTTCTAACTGCCCGTTGGGTATAACTGCTTTTTTAATCGACCTCCACAAGTAGTTTTCTGGCCAATTCAACTTATCTTGCCTATATGGATCTTGGAGGAATTGAAATCAAAGGTAAAGTTGAAAGTACCTGTCACACTTGCACAACCCTGCTTGAGGTTTTTATCCTTTAAAATGAAGAAGGTCCAGCTTTGGAAGAATGAGTAGGAATTTTGAGGCCTTGGTTTCATGGATTTTACTCCTTATGGTCTTGGAAGGTTCCCGTCGCCGGTATGATCTATTCTGGAAAAGGCTCTTAAGATGCTGCAGTTGTCAATGTTCCAGTTCTCCAGAGTTTGACTCAACTCTCTTGAGTCTGATCTAACAAGATCTTGTTGACTTTGGCATCATTCTCCTATATGTATTATGTCGCCGGAGTTCTACTCTCTTTATATACTACGACTCACCTTAATTTGATCATGTTCTCTCTGCTATGATGAATAAGTGGGTCAAGAAGGAGGATCGGATATTAACTGCAATGAACTAAACATGCAATCCATAGAGAGCGGATTGAAAAGTTTATTTAATTAGCAAAATTTTTGTAAAGCTCGGAGTACAATGAATCAAAAGGGTGTTACAAGAGAAAGGAATTAAGAGGTGACTCCAGCAATTGACTGTTGTTTCCCCATTGATAGTTTTCGTGTCAGAATGAATCAAAGAAATAAGGATGTCTACTATATCGACAACAACTCCCCTCCCGCTAGAAGGTGGAAGAAGAGAAACTGGGAGTGGAAGAAGAGATGAACTTTACCAAATGATATTCATTATGAGATAGCAACTATGTGCAAGTGGCACTATAGATCTGTAACTGCCAAAAGGAGAATTGATGTGAGCAATCCAATTAATCCACGAGCACCCGGTCCACTTTTTTTTTTTTTTTTTTAAATTTAGTTGAGAGGCTTTTTTTATTTTATTTTTAAATTATAAGGAAAGGTCTTACAAAACAGAAAATATCATCAAGCTGATACTGTGAAATTACATAGAGAAAGCTAGTTGAAGAACATTAAAACCCTAAGCAATCAAGCATGTCCAGCATGTTATGTAAAATTCAGCACAACATTTTCCATCTCTCCAGTAATACTGAATGTAAGAAATTATATTTAACAGACTGCAGCTGCTCCTATTTGCCATCAAAACATCCTCTATTTTTTTCATTCCATATAGTCCAAGCAATGCTAGGAGGAATACCTCTCTAGATCTTCTTTAGGGATGCTTCTAGACATGCGGATTCCCAGCACTACAGCACACTCCTGAACTTCATAGGGCTTCACCAATGGATGCCAAAGTCAGCCACGAACATGGTCTATACCTGCCTAGTAAATTCACAGTGCACAAAAATACGATTCACAGTTTCACAAGCCTTTTCACACAAGTAGCATCTACTGCACATGATCCAACCCCTTCTCATCAGATTTTCTTGAGTCAAATATGCTTCATTAGACACTAACCAGCAAAGACATGCCACTTTTGTTGGGACTAGTCTTCCGGATCAAATTCACAGTGCACAAAAATATGATTCACAGTTTCACTATCCTTTTCACACAAGTAGCATCTACTGCACATGATCCAACCCCTTTCCATCAGATTTTCTTGAGTCAGACATGCTTCATGAGACACTAACCAACAAAGACATGCCACTTTTGTTGGGACTATAGTCTTCCAGATCATCTTCCAAGGCCACTTCTGTGCTTGCATTGATTGAGCAGCATTGAGGATTTTATAAAATGAACTGACAGTAATTCTACTAGCTTTCTAGAATAAACAATCCTTTTTATCTGGCAGTAATTCTACTAATTGCATCGTCTGTATAAATTTATCAACTCCCTGCATTTCCCTATCAAAGAGATTACTTCTAAACTAGTAGTTCCATCATGTATCGGTAAATATATCAACCAAGATTACATCAGGATTGTAAGCCAATTTGTACAGGTTGGGAAATTGGTCTTTCAACAAACCAAAACCATCCCAATTGTCTTTCCAAAATCTGATCTTTTTCCCATTACCCACCTTCCCATTACTTATTGAATTCCTCTCAGAGATTACTGATTTGTCTCCAAACAGCTACTCCATGGAGTCTTTACTGCCTTGGGTGCCCAGAAATCTTCTTTCCCATATATCACCTCAATCAATTCTTTTCAGGGAGCATCTTTCCCATCATTTAACCTCCATAGCCATTTACAAACCAAACTCTAATTATGAGCTCTTAAATTTCTAACTCCCAGCCCCTCTTCCTTCTTATGTTTTGTCACAATGCTCCACCTTACTAAATGATATTTCCTCCTTTTTCGTTACATTCCCATAAGAATTGCCTTTTGATTTTATCAATTTTCTTCTCCGCACTAGCTGGCATAGGGATCGGGGACATTAGATAGGTTGGTATGCCATCAAGGATACTATTTAATAATGTCAGTCTGCCCCCAAATGATAAGTAATGTTGCTTCCAACAAGCCAACTTCTTTTCACACTTCTCAACAACTCCATTCCATACAGATTTATTTTTGAATTTTGCACCTAAAGGCAATCCTAGATAGGTGGTAGGAAAATTTTCAACTTTGCAACCCATAGTATCAGCCTGCATATTTACATTACTGTTAGCATTCAAAGAAAACATTAAACTCTTGGCCTAGTCGATTTTCAGTCATGTTACTGCTTCAAAAGCCAGCAAAACCACTCTCAAATGCAGCACTTATTCTCTTTCAGCCCCACACATTAACAATGTATCTTGTATCATCAACATAAAGCTATAAGAGACTTCTATAAAGTTTCCTGAATGACCCTCCATTTTAAAGCCTTTTATCCAGTCTCTTCTCACAGCAATTTTGATCATCTGACTCAAAACCTCCATCACTAAAAGAAACAAATTAAGGAGATAGTGGGTCCCCTTGTCTCATGCCTTTTTGGGAATTAAAATGCCCTACTGGACTACCATTGATAAGAATTGAGAACTTAGCAGTGGAAAAACAGAATTATATCCATTGAATCCATCTTCCTCCAAAATTCATCTTCTCCGGCATCTTCAACATACAAGGCCAGTTGACATGATCATAAGTCTTTTCCAAGTCTAGTTTAAACACCACTCCAAACAATTTCCTTTTCCAATAGGAGTCATTGCATTCATTTGCCAAAAGTGTTGCATCTGCTATTTGCCTGTCTTTCATAAAAGCATTCTGATTTACAAATACCAATTTTTATATTACAAGCTTCATTCTCTCAGTGAGAACATTAGCTATCAACTTGTTTATGCTCCCAAGCAGACTAATAGGTCTGAATTCCTTGATGTTGACAGCCCCTTTCTTCTTTGGAATTAAAGCAATGAAGGTAGAATTCTAGCTTTTAACAAATTCTCCTTCCTTGTAAAACACCTCAAATGTCTTCAGAACATCTTCTTTCACAATATACCAACATTTCTTAAAGAAACTCATATTAAAGCCATCCGGACCAGGTGGCTTATCCCCTTCCACCATATTAATAACTCTTGTTGCCTCAGCTTCATCAAGGTCTCTCCAACCATTCTTTCTTCTGGTCACTGATCATAGCAAGCTCAGGGCATATCCATGAAGGTCTCCAATTCTCCTTCTCTGGAAAACGATCTTTTTAGAACTCAAGGATGTGATTTTTAATCGTACTTTATCTTCAGTGAATTCCCCATCAATTTGTAGCTTGTCTATCCAATTATATCTCATGCTTGAATTTGCTATTTTGTGAAAAAATCTAGTGTTTTACCTCTGGTTGATCGATAAAAATCTGGAATTTTGTCTCCAATGTATCTCTCCTGTCCAGACCCCACGGTGTGGGATATTACTGGGTATGTTGTTGTTGTTGTATCTCTCCTGCCTTGGCTATATCATGTATTCCTTTGTTAATGCTATTCTATTAGATTCTTCTTCCTCTAAGTTACTATTCTGATTATCACTTTGCCCCCTTCTTTCCAATTGTTGCAAAATCTGATCTTTTCTTCTTCCCAGGTAACCAAAAAATTCTTTGTACCAATTCTTTAAATCTTCTTTTAACTTTCTGAGCTTTTTTGCTAGAACCCCATCTGGTTTGCCTTGGAACTCATAAGAATTCCACTAATTCTCCACTGTGGACAGGACATTAGCATGTCCAGACCACATGTTTTCAAACTTAAAGTACTCCTTCCTTCTTTCCCATTCCCCACACTCCAACAATATTGGACAATGATCTGACTCTACCCTAGGTAGCACCGTTTGTTTGATGGCTTTGAAGGAATCATCCCACTGTCATGAAACCAAAAATCTATCTATTCTTGAAGCTGATTCTTCATTATTCCGTCTGAACATGTGAACTGTCCACCATGTAAAGGAAGATCAATAAGTTCCATATCATCAATGAACCTTGATCCACTTACGATACCTATAGGAAATAATTTCTCTTTCAACCTCTACAACTAATTTTCCCACCTATTCAGCTTGTCTGTATATCCCTTAAATGCAAAACAAATTATGCGGGGTACTTGGTGTAGCGTTTTTCCAAGATACGATGGTGAAGACCCCTAGTTTCTAATATTTGTGGGTAGCATTTGCATTGTAAGAACTAGATCATGTTTAGGACACAATCTTATCATTTCCAACAAGACTGCTGAAGGAGAGTTATGTTTTTCAATATATTCTATGATTCTTGTCTAAAGGATATTATTAAAAAGAAACACTTAGACCCCCGAATTCATCCAACACTTTTAGCTTTTAGCTTTTTAGAGATCTAGGCATATTAAATCAATAAAGAGGCGGCTTACAAAAAGTATGTATCATAGAGATGAAAGTCACAATTTAGTTTTCTTTTGGTGTTAAGGGCACTATGATTTGACTCTAAGCACAATAATTTGACACTAACTTAGCTGTTATATTTTATTATTGGTTTCTACTTCACCTTGTTCATTTGAAGCAGAATTCCTTTTTCACGAAAGTATGTCATAACTTATGCTGCAGTTATGTTCAGTGTCTAATTCTTGTTTAACTTGTTATTCTTCTGAGCCATATTTCCTTCTCTTTCATGACCTTATGCCCTAATTTTTGCTGCAGTTATCTTCCATCGTGGATTCATGTAACTGCATCATCGACCCACAATTGCCTGCTGATGACTTGCTAATGAAGTATCAGTACATATCTGATTTTTTCATAGCACTTGCTTATTTCTCCATTCCAGTGGAGTTGATATACTTCGTTAAGAAGTCTGCTGTTTTTCCATATAGATGGGTTCTTGTGCAGTTTGGTGCTTTCATAGTTCTTTGTGGAGCAACACATCTTATCAACTTATGGACATTTAATATGCATACAAGGAATGTGGCAATAGTAATGACTACTGCAAAGGTCTTGACTGCGCTGGTATCATGTATAACTGCGCTCATGCTTGTCCACATCATTCCTGATTTATTAAGTGTCAAAACTAGGGAACTATTCTTGAAAAAGAAAGCTGCACAGCTTGATCGTGAAATGGGTATTATTCGCACTCAAGAGGAGACTGGTAGACATGTTAGAATGCTAACTCATGAAATCCGAAGCACTCTTGATAGACATACTATTCTAAAGACTACACTGGTTGAGCTAGGAAGAACATTGGCCTTAGAAGAGTGTGCATTGTGGATGCCAACACGTACTGGAGTAGAGCTTCAACTTTCTTACACTCTACGTCATCAAAATCCAGTTGGACTGACTGTACCTATACAACTTCCTGTAATCAACCAAGTTTTCAGTACAAACCGTGCCGTAAAAATATCACCAAATTCCCCTGTTGCAAAACTTCGACCTACTGGGAAATACATGCCTGGTGAGGTGGTTGCTGTCAGGGTTCCGCTTCTGCATCTCTCAAACTTTCAGATTAATGATTGGCCTGAACTTTCAACAAAGCGCTATGCTTTAATGGTTTTGATGCTTCCTTCAGACAGTGCAAGACAATGGCATGTCCATGAGCTGGAGCTTGTTGAAGTGGTAGCTGATCAGGTTTGATTTTTCTATTGGAAGTTCCTTCATGTAATATTTTGTAGTTTCTCTTTGTACGAGTATGGATTGCGCACAACCATGTGGACATACTGAGTTTTGGGTGTGAAATTAGATATGGAGAAGACAACAACAACTAATCCCAAACAAGTTAGGGTTGGGGTTGACCAGATGAATCCTCGCTAACCATGTTTCTCCATTTAAACTCATCTCAGGTCAACATTTTGTCAAATAACAGATAGGGAGAAGACCAATTACAAAAATCTGAGATATCCTCTGATAATCTGCAACAGGAATTGCATAGCTGAGTTGTTATTTGTATTATTGGTATTAAAAATTGGAATTGCAGAGCTGAATTTTTATTAGTAAAATTGTTATTATAAATATTTTCAAAGATGAATCAGCAGGTGAATTATGACTATATATATCTTTCATCTGTTGATTGCTTTCCGGTGAGTGAATAGTTAAGCTGGCTGTGGATGTGTTTATTGAGTGTATTTTAGTAGATTTTCTGCTAGGACCTTAACTCCCACTGGATTTTGCTTTCATAGCTGACATACTGTATTAGAAGCATAGGAAGTAGGATCTATGGTATATAAAAATATTAGGAACTGCCATTCTGAATTAATTGAGTAGTCCTTTCTTGGTACATAAAATTTATTATATGTAGTTTTTTAAGTACTTCTATCATGTGAAGTGAATCACTTCTGGGGTAATGTATTTAAGTGTATAAAAGTAAATACTACTGAGTTGCTACAAAAATGATTTTTCAACAGAGCTGTTTCAAAAAGTTACATATCTGGCATCTTACTTCTTCATCAGAAACTTAGAAACTTAACTTTTTCATTCTGTCCCTGGTAATGCACTGTTCTCGAATGTAATTTAGCTCACTAGCAAGTGGCAAGCCTAGTCTTAGCTTGACTCATTAAATAATCATGATATTTTTTCATTTACAGGCGACGTGTCCAAGTTTTACTGTTATTGCTGTTTACATTGTACGATATTCAGGAATTTTTACTTTTTCTCCATACTTAAGAATTATTATCTTTGTCTCTGATTCCTGGATTTCCAACGGATATTGATGGAAAACACAACTCAATCAACTTGGCCTCGATCTCAAAATCGGAATCAGAGACAAAAATCGGAATCGCCTATAAGAGTTTAATAGATCCTGACATGTATGAATATGGAAGAAAAAAGAGTAACGCGTTTCAATAACATTTGATAAGATAGTAATGACACAAACCATTATTTAAAGTAAATAACAATATATGCACTTCATAGTTCTATTAAATATTATATCCTATGAGAGGATCACAAATATTTCTAGGCATTTTCTAAAAACAACAACAAGAGCAAGGTGGGGAGTTCTTGGAGGGATGTAGCCGAGGGTCTATCGGAAACAGCCTCTCTACCCCAGGGTAGGGGTAAGGTCTGCGTACACACTACCCTCCCCAGACCCCACTAGTGGGATTATACTGGGTTGTTGTTGTTGTTATACTTCTAGACATAGGAAAATACTCTGTTCTAGCTGTTAGTGTCTGGTTGCAACTAGTTTTAGGTGTGTATACGCCTATTTAATCAACTAAGAGCCAATCTTGAGTGCCCAGTGTGATTTAATCTACGCGTTGTCAATTCAGGTTGCTGTTGCTCTCTCACATGCTGCAATTTTAGAAGAATCGATGAGGGGTAGGGATCTTCTTATGGAGCAGAATGTGGCTCTTGATCTGGCAAGAAGAGAAGCAGAAATGGCTGTTCGTGCACGTAATGATTTCTTGGCTGTTATGAATCATGAAATGAGAACTCCCATGCATGCGATAATTGCACTTTCTTCGTTGCTGCAAGAAACTGATCTAACTCCGGAGCAACGTCTGATGGTTGAAACAATCCTCAAGAGCAGCAATCTTTTAGCGACACTGATCAATGATGTCTTGGATCTTTCAAGGCTAGAGGATGGAAGTCTTCAACTTGATATTGTCACTTTTAATCTTCATGCTCTATTCGGAGAGGTGACCCCCCCCCCCCCCCCTCCTTTTGTTTCTTTTTTTCTTGCCAAGTTCTAGGTTATCTGTGAAAAATAAAAAGCAAAGACTTGTAGATCTGTTTAATACATTACTGATATTTTGCAGTTCACTATGTTTTGCTGGACGTCACTGACTGATTTATGTGTCTGCTTATTGCTGTAGGTCCTTAACTTAATCAAGCCTATTGCATCTGTGAAAAAGCTGTTCGTCACACTTAGTTTGTCTTCAGATTTACCAGAATATGTAATTGGGGATGAACAACGGTTAATGCAAATTCTATTAAACATCGTCGGCAATGCTGTAAAGTTCTCAAAGGAAGGCAGCGTGTCAATTTCTGCTTTTGTTGCAAAATCAGATTCTTTAAGAGATCCTAGAGCCCCCGAGTTTTTTGCTGTGGCTAGTGAAAATCACTTTTATTTACGTGTACAGGTATAATTTTTACAAGCTTGATATACTTGTTTTTTTATAGGTTAAGGATAGTTGCAAATTTGACAGTTTATACTTGTACTGTCAAATGATTAATTCTTGATATATTTGTTATTCTCACTACTATCTTCTGTAGTTTAGGTAAAAGATACAGGGATAGGAATTAATCCCCAGGATATTCCCAACCTGTTTAGCAAGTTTACACAAAGCCAAGCGCTAGCTTCTACAAATTCTGGTGGCACTGGGCTTGGCCTTGCAATTTGTAAGAGGTACCTCAGTTCTTGGTGTAGTCTTTTCCGAGTTTTTCTTTTTTGCTATGTGAACTTGGTAACTACTTCAAATTGAATTTCTGTTCTCTTATTGCATTTAGTATTTGTTCATGCACTTAGTGGAAATAAATGTGGAGTTACTTGCATATTTGTTGACGCACTTACTGGAAATAAATGTGGAGTTACTTGCATTGGTGATTATTGTCTGACACATCTTCTAATGGGCTGGAAAACAGGTTTGTAAATCTTATGGAAGGACATATTTGGATTGAAAGTGAAGGTCTTGGCAAGGGATCCACTGCTATATTTATTATTAAACTTGGCATTCCTGGACGCTCCAATGAATCTAAGCTCCCATTTGTGGCCAAATTGCCAGCAAATCACATGCAGATGACTTTTCAAGGACTAAAAGTTTTGGTTATGGATGATAATGGGTGAGTAATGAATTTCTGGCCTCTTTATCTCCAGTTCTTGTCTTGTCATGCTGTTTAATGCTCTATATCAGTCATGAGTTTCTCTACCTTGTATGTCTTGATCCATCTTACGTGAGACTGAACATGTAAATACTTAACAAGAGGTAATCATAGATATCACTTTTGAAGATCCGGGGCATCTGCTGAGTCTTCGTAAGAGTAAGGAAGTTAGAATCCTAACAACTATATGTGGATGTGGGTGTACTGGCGCCATGTACTTAGGAGTATAGGCCTTAGAATCCTAACAACTATTTATGGATGTGGGTTTGTTGGCCCGTGTACTTAGGAGTATATGCCTTTTTGTAACGAAAATGAGGATAGGTGGTGAACTGATGGGCTTATGGTAGTAGGATCGAGAGAAGGGAAGGAGACATGATCCGCCTTCCCCTTGGGACTCACATCATTATTTCTAGTTGGAAGAAAGGAGTGACCAACTAGCAAGTAGTACTTTTGAATCCAATAAAAGGAAATATTGTCCTTTCAAGGCATAAGAAGATGGAGGAAAAGGATGTGTGTTAAGAACCATGATGTCTCAGGTTTAAATCCTAGCGAAGGCAAAAAGAAAATAGGTGTATCTTCTCATCTGTCCAAGTCTTGCTGGACAGAGTTATCTGGTACCTATGCTGGTGGGAGGTAGCAGGTATCCGGTGGAATTAGTCAAGGTGTGTGCAAGTTGGTCCGGACACCACGGTTATCCAAAAAAGAAAAAGAAGATGGAGGAGAAAGTGGCTACATAAATGTCTTAATTCAAGTCTTTGTTACATATGCATTGAAATAAGGGGTGTCATAGTCAATCTGATTGCCTTAATATTTCTTTCCTCAGACTTCTTTAAAGTAAGAAATGAAAGTGTGGTAATCTCGAAGAGTAGCTTGTCGATTGTCCTACATGAAACCCCTCTAAAAATGAAACTACAAACCTCTTTTCCACCTCCCTCAAAGGGCAAAGAAAGAAGAGAAGATGGGGATTGTTATGGATATTATTAACCTTTCCTTGCAAGATGTTCATGTATTATTTGTGTAAAGATCATTATCATTGGGTTTTGGTTCCTCTTGCTTCTGTAGTTCTGGGCTGGCCGCAAAGCATGCCCTTGTTTGGCTTGTCAATGATCTCTTGATTAGGTGCCTAGTCCTGTATGTAACTGAAGGCACGAGATTTGGTCTTGCATTGTCAGCAAAACCAGAGTTATAGTGCTAGGTCTTCCCTTTCAAAAGGAAAGTAGGAAGGTGGAAACCACTTTTCTCTAGTTCTTTTGGAACCTATTCCTGAGAAGACGAACATACTGCTCTTGCAAAATATTCTGTTGCGATAATAATAGTAAATGGGAGACCCGAGCCAGTTATAGAGTTCCTTCTCTTTTTCTTTGTATCCTCCTTTTTCCCGCCTGCCTTTCACTTTTCTCTTGTGATGACTGCTGTTAATTTTTTAACCCTAGGTAATGATAAATTGAAGGCCAGTTCTATTACCGGATGGAAATTTGTATGAGTGATAAACTGAAGGCCAGTTGTTTTATTGCCGAATGGAAATTTGTATAAGTGGCGATCCTGCAATTCTCCTTTTAAGATGTTGATCATAGTTTCCCTTTTTTGTTTTCCAACCTGGTTATATGATTGGTTATGACATTAACTATCAGAATTGTTTGTCTTTTTACTCTTTCATGCAGGGTTAGCAGGATGGTAACTAAGGGTCTGCTCGCACACCTTGGATGTGATGTAACAACAGTTGGCTCACGTGATGAGTGCTTGAGAGTTGTTACTCAGGAACACAAGGTAGTGTTCATGGATGTTAGCATGCCAGGTATAGACTGTTATGAAGTTGCCGTACTGATTCATGAAAGGTTTGGGAAACATCATGGCAGGCCACTTATTGTGGCGTTAACAGGGAACACGGACAGAGTAACTAAGGAAAACTGCATGAGAGTTGGTATGGATGGAGTTATTCTAAAACCTGTTTCAGTGGATAAAATGAGAAGTGTTTTATCTGAGCTGTTAGAGCATGGAGTTGTACTTGAATCTTAGTGAACCTAGGAGTTTGGGCGGGGGGAGGGGGGAGCGCTTCACTACCAAGATAAGTATATGTCAAGACCTCAACAAAATGTGCAGCAACCATTAGAAAATTCACTCAAATGCACGGGTCACTGTATATATGTCTCGGCTTTGGGCAAAAGGAAGAGTTATTCTTGATGAGGGCACAATATGACACTTGCAGGTGTATGTATCTGATTAAAAGTGATGCAGAATGGTGCTCAAGGACTTCAACAAATTTGTAGAAAGGAATTGATTTTTCCACGTCAATTCAAATGTTGAAGTGTTCATATTCCACGGAACTTGCATAACATCTGGACGTTGACACATTCCGTCATTGCTTAGAAACTTTAGAAACATTGAAAATTTCTGGAAACCATATTGCCTTGGCTTAAACTTTGGGGCAAAAACATGATTGATGAATAGATTATGTGTTTCTTCTTATTCTTTTTTCTTTTCCTCTTTTACTTTTTACATTTCGTTTTTCTCAGGGGTCAGGCAAAAAGGATTTTGACTCTACGCGCCACGGAAGCAACAAACAATAGGGGGTCAGAATAAAAAGCTAACTGGTCTTTCAAATGGGGAGGGGCTCTCAAGTTGAGACCTTCACTTTTTTTTCCCCTTGAATTTTCTTTTCTTTTAGGGGTTAAGGTTGACTTATAAGTCGTTAGGGAGGAGAATTTAGAAAAGGTGGAAGGCGTTTTGGTAGATTTTTTATTTGTTTCCTGGTCAGTGTACCATACCTGCTTTGCAGCCCGACTAATCTAGGTTTGTGCTGGGAAGTCCCACTCCGAAACATTGAGAAAGTTGTAATTCATAACGCGATGTCAATTATCAGTCTCTTTTTTTTTTTAATTTATTTTTTGGGCGTATAATGAGGCATAAACTTGAATATTGGTGATGAAAGATGCAGTTATAATTATTGTCCAGGCCTCATATCAAATTGGTTGGAAGGTATTTGGTGTATGAGAGGCATGGACAGCAACATCAAAGTAGTATACCAAGAAAAATGGTATCAATCATAATCACGTAACTCAACTGTCCAACAATTCAGCATGCCTAACCTTTAGGAGTTTGTTAGAGAAATAGCTTTGCGTTTGACAGGTAAATGTGATAAAGATGTACAAATTTGACTCTACCTTTCTCATTCTTCACCCAACCACCCCCAGCCCCAGCCCAAGGGACGGAGCTTCACTCAGCGAAGGGTGTATATAAGTTAGGAAAAGTAAATAATGTTACCTTTTAAATAATCTTGAACACCCTTAAGCGCGTTCAAGAAATTTCTAGTTTGGCAGCAATAATCTTGAACACCCTTAAGCGCCTTTAAGAAATTTCTAGTTTTGCCGGTGCCTCTTCCCAATAAAGCTTGGGTCCATTTGGAGAATTACGTATCATACCACATAAAGTTTTAGAAGTTAAGGAACCTCACAAAATCAAAAGGGGTAATAAGGGGAAAATATGAATCGTAGACGTATACCTCATAAAAGTAGAGCCAAGACAAAAAAAATGCGAGAAAGTTGTAGGTAGGAATTATAATTCTAATGGCTTATTTTCTTTTTTCTCACAATCGTAATATTTACTCATACGTAATACTAAGTGAGATTCCTGAACCACTTTGGATCAGAGTTCAAATTCTAAAAGATCTCCTATAGTTAAAAAGAAAAAATGACTTAAGGAAAAGATGTATAAAAGAAGGAATCTCCCACAACCACTTTGTAAAATTGTAACATTTGCTACTACTAAACATTTTGGTATAGGTTATAAAAGCCGATGCACCGAACCCAATAGCTTTAGTTCAAACTATGTTTCTAGATTAAGGAATTTATTAAGAGCTCATTTGGATTGGCTTAAAAAAAATGTTCAGCAGAAAGAACTTTTAAGCCAAAAAGCAACAAGTTAGGGGTTGCTTAGCTTATTGCTTTTGGCTTGTTTAAGTAGTTTTAAATTTATTTTAAGCACTTTTTGGATTTGCCATTTGGTTTTGCTATTTGGCTTTGCCAAACACTGAAAAAAACTAAAAAGAGCTTAAAAGTTGATTTGACCAGATTAAAAGTCAATCCAAACACCCTCTAAATATGTACAAAAGTTAAATTCAGAACCTAGTTACTAAAACCTGATACCAGTATTGTAGAATTTAAAACCCATAAAGTTTAAATTATGACTTCACGTCTGCTTGAATGCTTATAGTTAGAAAAGAAGAGAAGTAAGAAAAATCTGAAAGGATGCCCATGAAAAGGCAGAGAATTAGATTCCTCATTGTCAACACTTAATCTATATTTTGCCGTTCAAGAGTCGTAACCACACTGTACTTTTTGTGCATTTGAAAAAAAAAATTAACAAAGAATTTAAATATGAAATTTATAAGACGAGTATACCTTTGTTTGGTATATACATGTATATAAGAGTTAACGTCAAATGCATTATTCATGTGAAATGGTCGCTATAGAGAGTACAACTCATAATTTATGTGCAATTATTTTGTGTCACAACTCATAAGGCATCTATTTGGACCACACTAAAAAGAACGACTCTTTGCTACTATATTTATTCATCTTTTCTAATGAATTTAACTTTTTTCTACTTTTTCAAATTAAACTATGTACAAGTAAAGTTCAATTTATAATATGCTCGCTTCGCTTTCACTATAATAAAAATGAAACATGGATCAAATTTATCCTTCTACTATTTGAATTTGAGCAATTTTGACTCTATTAAACTTTGAATTTAATATTAACTTCGTTGTTAAGAAAATATTTTATTTTTGCTCTCGACTCCCAACGAAGTTCCAATTTGAAAGTAATTTTAAAACATAGTCAAAACTTGTGGGATATATTTGGGAGAAATTCAAAAATATCCAGATTTACAAGTGGTCATTCAAAAATAGCCACAGTTTCAAAAGTCATCGAAATTTAGCCACTTTTCATGTAAAGACAAATCTGAACAAAAACACTGTTCAAAATCCGAAAAATACTCCAACATAATATACTGGAATTCCAGTATAATATACTGAAAATATATTAGAGTTCCAGCAAAGTATACTCGAACTCCAGTATATTATGCTGGACCTATCTCTGTTGCAGCAAAATAATAGCTATTTTTTAATGACTTGGCAAACACCAACTATTTTTGAATGACCAGTCCAAAAACTGGCTAACCTGTGCGCTATTTTAAAGATAAATTTAGACCCCTTTCACGTAGAAGCTTTGTTAATATACTAACGGTTGGGGGTCCGAATGAGTCAAATATAGAACACGAGGTAGAATTAAACAATTTAAAATAGTATGGAGGCGAATTTGACCTTTTTCCTAATAAAAAAGCAATGAATATAATTGTACTTTATTCGCCCCTACCCTGCTATTGCATTTTCTTCTGAAAATGTACTTGAAATAGGGATATTATTCTTCCCAATTTACATGGGTTTGTTGGTTGAGAGAATCAAGAAAAGAGTAAAGAAGGTGAGATAAAGGTGAAAAAGGAACAGCGCATTTCTTCTTTTATCTTTTAGCAAGTGGATATAAATGAAGATTTCCATTGTCAATGAGTAATTTTTCTTATCACAAGACAAAAAAGAAAAGAAAAAAAGAAGAAGAGGAAATTAAATGAAAAAGGACTTTTAATTACTACTCCAATGATATCTACCTGGCTTCAAGTTTGATTTATTGATTATATATAAATTATTGAATAAATATATTGTCTCAAGGGTAAATTGGTGTTTTGCATTCATGTATTAACTTTAAATATCGATTGCATGCTTGTTTTTACGTTTATTTTCTTCTGATTTAATTATTTCAGATATTATTGACTCGTCTAATACGAATCCGCGTCGAATAAGCCCACTGATGGGTAAAACTCTTCATATCAGGAAATTCCGTTCTCTGTTCTTAAGGCCCGTACCCAAGATTTTTTGGATAAAAGTGTTTCACCATAACCTTTGGTGGTTGTATTTATTATTCGAGAAATATAAATTGTTTCATAAGTTAAAATTTTTTTATTAGTCTAATTAGGAATGCTTGTTGAATTAAAACGTGCGTAAATGCTAGGAGATATGAAGTTTAGAAATTTTGGCCTCATTAGAGGATTTTTCACTATTTTTGTGCCAATTCTTTTTCCATGATGTGATATGAAAGAAATGTAACTGCGTTTCCCCAAAAATCGTACGCTTGTCAATTCTTAATTAATTAATAAATAAATGAAATCCAAAGATACCTCAACAAAACCATGTGAGTTGGTTGCATAGGAATTATTTTACCCTGAACATGAACTTCTTCTAATTTATTAACTTAAAAATAACTCAATTGGTCAAGAATCTTTTCTTGTGATTAATTTCAAAGTTGTAATATTATGATTTGAATTGTGATATTGACTATAGGGACTGCCAAAATTTTCACATAGGGATACTCTAACAACCATTTATGCCTTTCAGTTTATGACCAGATTTTTATTCTAAATTCCTAATGGAATATTCTGAAGTATTTCAATCAAATTAATTTGATGTCAATGTCAGATTAAACATTGCTCATTTTTTTAGTATTTTATTCGACATCCAATATTTATATTAGGGCTTTAACTAATTTGAATTTGCGTTACATAAGACTACTAGTATTACTCATTTAATATAGACTAGAAAAAAATCTGAGGAATGAATACTCAAAGCACAATTGCTATCACAAGAAGAACCATGACAATATGTACAGTCACTTTCATCCCCCCACCAACAATTCCCACTAAAATATAGCACCTCTTCTCTCCCCCCCCCCAACCAGGGGCGGAGGTAGCCCTTCGTATACGGGTTCGGTTGAACCCAATAACTTTTGTCCAACTCTGTATTTGTCTTAAAAAGTTATTGAATTAACCATAAATTATTAATTTAAAATCTAGTAATTCAAAAGAATTAGAATACTGAATCCATAAGTTCCAAATCCTGACCCCGCCTCTGCATATTTTATGTCTGGAGTTAAATTCGTTGTTGCATCTTAAAGTTTACAATAAATTAATAAATAATTTTTATATCTTATTTATATACATTTATATTACTTAAATGTAATTAATTAATTAGTATTCACGCATTAATTTATTAATTGACTATAATAAATTAATGTATCTTAATATAAATATCGAGGTGAATATTTTTTTTCCTTTTTACTACCCCTGAGGTCCATACTTTAGAGTAAAAGAAAATGTCCATTTGGCTTAGTGGCAGAATTAGTGCCAAATTTTCGAAAGTCATAACATTTTGATGAAACCTTCAATAGTTTTAACAAAAGAATATTGGAGTTACAATAATCTAATTCAGACATTTTCTTGTATTTTGTTCTTTTAATTATTTCAATTCAAAGAATTTTTTTTTGCAGTACCTTTCTTTTCCAATTTATTAGATAATCACTATTCACCAATCATCACGCACTCCATTGTGTGCAGTGCCGCCACTAAAATAGCAGAAAGATCAGACACAACTTATTAGTACTCTTTAATTTGTGTATTGTATTTTCTTCTTTAATAGGTTTCAAAAAAAATGTTATATTTTTTTTTTATTAATAATTTAATTTTAAATTTTCTATTTTAATCTTAATAAAATAATTGGTGTTATATGATCAATTTTCATAGGTTAAGTCAAATTTATGAGATTTTTGTAACACCCTTTTTTTATATTCAAATTATTATTAGTTAAAGGAGATCATTTTCCTCCTTACCCCTCCCTTATCTTAATTTAATGCTAAGAAAATTCTTATTTGTATTCAATATATACATCAAAATGACACTATTAAACGCATGACATGTATATTATGCATAAAATTTATCAGTTAAACATAATGTATTAGAATCACAATATTTTACTACTAATAAATAATGTGGTAGAAAGAAATAGAAGAATTTTTCTTCTTTACTATACCATTAATCAAATATTATTATATAATTTTAACACATGCAACCTATGCTCTATCAAAATTGTTACCACAAAAATTATATTAGAATAGTAAGTATTTATCCTTAATCAGACATCTCAGATTCGGTCATTTTATTCCTCAAGGGAGACTTTTGTGTGTGAATTCATATTAGTAGAGCATCAAAAATATTTGTATAATTTGTGTATATAATATACAGAATATATATATATATATATATATATATATATATATACAAAAAAATTATTTTTTTGGCTATTATTTTTTTAAAAATAATATATATTTTTCGAATATTATTTTTTCAAAAACAATATATGCGGGGAGAAACCCAAAAAAACAAATAAGAAAACCTATAAAAAGAATTTCTCCATCTTCAACCTCCTCCCATTCTCTCTCCACACTGCATTTCCTTCTTTCTCCCTCTATATGCCTACATTCACACATAAAACCTCACTTGCCTCTACAAAACTACAACAAAAAACAAGAATACCACCAAAATCCTCTGCCTTCTGTTATTCAATTTGTTACCAAACAAAAACCCTATAAAGTTTTTTACTATCTTTTTCTCTACTCTTCCTCTCTCTCACCACCTTCTTCTTTTGTTCCATTTCAGACTCTTTTTCTCCAAATGGGTCTGTTTCAATAGGCCTTTCTACACACATTTCTACTCTTAGAATTCCATATTTACATGTATAAATAAAAATTGTGTCTTTGCACAAAAAGGGGTTACTTTAATTTATCAGAATTATAGAATTCTAGTATTTTCTTGCTATTTTTGAGCTTATTTAATTTACTAAGATCATCCAAATCTCAGATATTTACATACAGTACAAAGATTGTGTTTTTTCATAAAAGGGGTTGCTTGAATCTATTGGAATTTTAGAATTCTAGTATTTTCTTGAAATTTTGAGCTTTTTCTGTTTTGTGGGTTTGAGGTTTTATTTACTATTTCAATGGCTGCTGGTGCAAAAGAAGTGTGTGGTGAGACAACAGTGATTGAAGCTCCTGCTGTTCAATCTCTGTCACCAAACACTGACAATAATATTATTTCTGAATCTAATAATGGTTGTGTTAAGGAATCTGATCCAATCCCAAATGCAAAATCTGAATACCAAATGCAAGATATTGTTGACATGTTGAAAAAACTCAAGTTGAATCCAATGGCTAAGGAATTTTTCCCATCTTCTTATAATAATAATAATAATAATAATAATAATAATCGCGGTGATCAGATGCTTCTCATGAGTAATTTTGTGCCAGCTAACAAGACTCCTCTAGGTGCTGATGGTTTGCAAAATAACAGAAGGGTATACATTTCAGTTCTTGATTCTGATTATAATTCTTCATTGATTATATGATTGAAGAAAAATTGATTATTTCGTCTGTTTTGTCGGTTGTTTCATGACTTAACAACTAGTTCAAGATTTCGTCGTGGCAAAGTTGCAATTTTGATGTTGTCAAATTAATGGTGAATGAATTCTTGTTAAGTTTTGTAGTACTCTGTGTGTGTTTGTTTACTTAAAGCCTTTTGTTTGTTTTAGTACTCATGGGAGGTGGCTGTTTAAGCATTAATTATTTTGGTATGAATTGCTGTGGTTTTGGAAATATAACTGCAATTCCAGCCTTTGGTTTTGAAAATTTTAACATTTCCTTGTTAGGAGTGATCTTTGGAAATTACCCAAAAAAAATAAATATAAAAGAACGATCTTTGGAGCTTCAGTAATCTGTTTCTCAAATTATGCAATCAGACATTGGTCATTTATTGCTGAATGGACTGAATATAGGAATTGGGCTTCACAGTTATCAAGGAAATGTTTGAAGGGTTTATAGTCAAAAATGGATTTCTGACACCTGGTTTATTGATTTGGGTTTCCTGATATTCCACTCATTAACAATGGAAACTTGACATTCAGTTAGTTAAATGGGATCACCGAAATTTGGTTGTCAGTAACGTACTTAGGTGGTTAAAAACGGATGAGTATCGTCGGTCCATTATAGTGGATGACATGGAAATTTGTCGTATTGATCTGAATGTGAACGTGCTGTTTGCACCTTTCTATTACAATGGTTTTTTCGATGATACTTAACCTTTTGCTGTATGCGGATGAGATTTAGGGGATTATTTTGTTGTTTTGTTATACTTGAATCCAAGTTTTTGTCAGTTGGTCTAAATATGAATATATTTGTAAATAATGAATTGCATTGTGTTTGTTATGAAGGCCTCCAGGGCTTCAACTTCCCTTACTTATCGATTCAAAGCATCTCTATGTGTTTTGACTGCATTTGCTAACTTTAAAACTACTGAATCTGTTATCAGGAATTTGTACATTATGCTTAAATGCAGTTGTGATTTTTTTCATTTTTAGCTTTATGGAATAGTTATGGAGGAATTGTTTTCCCCTAGACTTTTTTGTTTTGGAAAAAGTTTTGCATTTGGAACTTGACTTCTGCACTCGTAACATTCAATAACCTACAGTGGCATATTTATATTTCATGTCAATATGGGGTTAATGGGTTTTAGTTGGTTACTTTAAATGTCAGTTTGATTTGTATTGAGTCATCGCAGCCATCATCTCTAGAGGTTACTCATTAAATAAGTGATATTGTTGTTGTTGACTTTTACATCTCTTGGGTTAATGGTAATTTCCTAATTGGGAATGTTTTATCTGTATGCATGTTAGAGTTAGTTGTTGTTTACATTTTCATAAGAACATCAATTTAGATGATTTTGAAAATATAGAGAATTTCTATTACTTTTTAATTGCATTTGCATATTATTGGCATGAAACGAGTTTAAATGGAGTAACATGGTCAGTGAGGATCTATATAGCTGACTTGAACTTATTTGGGACTGAGGCATAACTGTTGTTTGTGTTGTATCAGTTCAGATGATTTCCTAGCCTCATAAACTTATCAACAACATACTTGACATTTCAGTTGCAGCTTTGCCTGGATCAATCTGGTCTTATTTTGTATGCTAACCAGAATATTTGAATCACAGACAACCATCTCAATTTTCTTGTCTTCCTTGTAATATCTCCTAAACTTGTGTTTCCACAGAGAGGCAACAACTATAACCAAGGCAAAAGGAGAATGAACAATAGAGCTTACAAGGCTCAAAGAGAAGATAGCATCAGGCGAACAGTATATGTCGCTGAGATAGATAACAACGTAAGGATATATTCTCATTAATTTTATGTGATATTTTTTATTAGTACTCAGAGAGTATCTTTGGTTTTGCCTTTTCAATATCTAGGTCACCGAAGAGCAGCTTGCTGCGTTGTTTAGTGCTTATGGACAAGTAAGTCACTTTGCTCTTCTGAACATTGATGTGATCCATTATATTAGATATTTGACTGCTCTTATGTGCATATACTTGTAGTTCTTTGAGGCATCTAAATTAGAAATAATGAATTGCTTTTTTTTTCTGTTCTTAGAGTGGTAACTTGATACATAGGTATACATTTGTGTGCTACTTATATCATACTTTAGCAGAACGGAAGCCTTAGCTTGGGAATCCGATACCTGTTTTACTCCCTTTTTTTCGACCTTGATTTAAAATTATTACCTTAATTATGCATTATAGAGTGTCATATAACTTGAGTATCAGATAACTAATAATCGGCTAATCGCCAACGTAATTTATGACTTGGTATATGCATTAGTTATCTGGTCTTTAGACATAATCGGAATATCGTCTCATTCGTAAGTTATATAAATAACATATTGATGCTGGTATGTGGCAAATATCTGTAAATTATATTTGGCAAAAGAATATCTAGTTTTGGTTGTCTGAAATTAGGAGAACAAAAATGTGTAAAACGTGTTGGAAGGCTCATTAGCCTAAGGTAGCTTTGTAATTTTTAATTTCTTCGTTAGCTTGCCGGAGTTTGGAGTAGTTCCTGTTAATATCACATGTCGACAACATAGGAGAAGTATTGGAAAGAAGAAGCGGAATGAGGAAAAGATAACAGATGATTAAAACAATGAAAACAAAGACTCTAAAGTAAAGTGCTTAGATTATAAATGAAGCTACCAAAGCTTCAACCGAAACCATTTAACTCAATGCATAAATGTCATTATTAAACTGAAAGAATTTAAAGTACTTATAAGCTGCCAACTTTCTTACTCAAAACAATATTTTAAAATAATTAAAGAAAAATCATGATATGACTTACTAAAGACCTATCATACAGACTCCCTATGTACCCCTGAACTAGAAACTACATTAATAACCTAAACCTGGCTAGCGGTTTACTGATTGAAAAAGCACTTAAATGTGAAGATAAGAGTCATAAGACCTAATAAGAATATGCCATTTGTAATATTTAACCACTACATGGCGCATAAGTTCTCATTTCCTCCTTGTAATCCAGTGTCCACATCTGAGTGAAGACACCTTCCAGTAAATGTTGCTATATTCAGTGTCTCTCAGTGACGTTGCTGGTGACCATATTGAGGAGGGGCTGGGTTTTGTTGTGGTTTATTGCATGACCATGCTTTCTGGTGACTTAGCACATGGGTCATAGTTCGTACGTGGCTTTCCCAAATTGGAAGCTTTGTCCACTTGACTTTGGTGAAGACGACTTTGATAGACGAGGCGTCTTGCCCTCATGGTTAGTATGGTTAAGGCTTAATGAATATTTAATACAGTCGTTCATTTGACCTGAAGTAAATCCTCAATAGCCCCTATCCAAGGAAATTTTACGTCATTGGTTCTTGCGGTATCCTTACTTGAGGCACCAGACTCTAAGAGGCAGCGTATATAGTGGTCTACGGTTTAGGCACCAATATAATACTTTATTGTGCGCTTACAGTTTTTGCCCTAGAAGAGCATTTCAACTGGCTTCATGGGGCATCATGATCTGTCTTTCCAAAGTTGCTTCTTGTGAGAATTGATATTTTCGCGCACTTGTTTCAACTATTCATTGTGGGACCAAAAATCTTGTCATGAAGAAGTTCTAAATGTGTGGGAGGGCATAGATCGAGCTGCTTGTGTGAAGTATGGTGAAGGTTGCAATGAATTTCAGGATGTTTATCTTCCTGTTTGTCAGCTTAGTTTCTAAATTTTATGCCATATTTGTGATGGCGTAATTGATATACTTCCAAAATAATGACTTTTACGGTTTTACCTCATAGCTACAGCAGATTTATTCTAATCAGTCAATCAACCAACTGTGCCACAATCTCCGCTGGCATATTTGTTTATTACATGTTATGCTTAATGTGAATGATTCCTCCTTTTCTGTTCAAGGTAGACTGTAATCATGTTCTTTTTTTCTGAGAAAAACTTTAATGTGTTAATGTATCAAGGAGTGTAATGATGGTCATTCTCATTTTTGCTACTTCCTTTCCAGGTTGTTGACTGCCGAATTTGCGGTGATCCACATTCCCGTCTTCGTTTTGCTTTTGTGGAGTTCGCTGATGAATGTAAGTTGGATGATTTGGCTTGAAATCTTCTTAAGACAGCTGAATATTCAAAGCTAATATGGAATCGATCCTAGCAGACTCTGCGAGAGCAGCACTTTGCCTTTGTGGGACAATATTAGGTTTCTCTCCACTGAAGGTCCTACCCTCGAAAACTGCTATTCTACCCGTGAATCCAACATTCCTTCCAAGGGTACGGATAAATATTTTGCACTTTATTCTTTATCCAAAAAAAAAAAGGAACTTTGGCACTTTGCTGTGCTAGTATGTGGATGATGCTGAGAAATAGTTTTTATGTTGTTTTCATGGAACTAATTGCTTAATTCTCAATTTAATATTGATGTTTTCTGTAGTCGGAGGATGAGCGTGAGATGTGCGCCAGGACAGTCTACTGTACAAATATCGATAAGAAGGTAGACATTTTTATCTTTGAGATCTTGTAAAGTTTTCTCATTCTTTCCTTGTCTGCATCTTTCTGTCAGATGCACATTTTTGGTAGTTATTATGCTCTGCCTCATACTTGGCTGTTGGTTAAATTTTTTTTTTCTTTCTACCAGAGTATCCATTAGCATTTTATAATTAGTTTACAACCAATTACTCTATTCTGAATAGGTTACTCAGGCAGACGTCAAGAACTTCTTTGAAACAAGATGTGGTGAGGTCAGTATGATGTTTAAACGTTTGCATTAAGTTTGAAATGTTAGCTTAAGAAGTGATATTGAAGAACACTTTTACTTTGCAGGTTTCTCGTCTGAGGCTTTTGGGGGATCACGTGCACTCAACCCGCATTGCTTTTGTTGAGTTTGTAATGGTATGTTTTCTTATCTTTGGTAGGGATTGTTGAATGTTATATAACACAACTTCTATTATGTTGCCTCGGACTGTACTCTCTTATTTCCTCCATTATTCGTTGGCCGGTCTTTTGCCCATTTGATTGCTATTGAGGAAAGGAAGGTTTAATAGATTATTACTTGGGTAGCTTAGGAAATCTGCAGCAAGATATCAAATCTTTGCCTTTTAAAGCTAAAATAGGTATTTCGTTTAAGGCTGATAAAGGAAGAGGACTTATGACTGCTTATTGACTTTCTCAAAACAATATGTTAAATTGTTAATATGGAATGGAATTTGAATGTAATCTTATACTTGAAAACTGCGCAGGCCGAGAGTGCAATTTTGGCATTAGACTGTTGCGGTGAGATATTGGGATCCCAACGCATCAGGTAAAAGCTTATTTACAAGTGGCTATGGCCCCAGCTAGTCCACACTTAAAACTTTTCTAGAAAGATTGTTTCATTTTTCTTTTTGTATTTTCCATCTTTCTGACATTGGTATATTGGTTTAGCTGTATTCAAGGAGGCGCCACGTCATGCTTTCTAATTTCTTCCCCTACTGCCGAAATTTTTCCTTTTCGTTTCTCTCTCTCTCCAAAATATTATTGTGCCATTCCATGCGTTCTACTTTTCTGTCATCTAAAAGTCGATCGTGAATATAATGCTTGCGGCTTAAAGATCAGAGTAGCTCATGCTCGATAGTAGAGAATAAATCAGAAAGTTTTCTAGTTTTGGGAGGACGATTGAATCTTATTTGTATTGGTCCTGTTCAAGGTTAGTTTAGAAGATGTCTCTTAGTAATGTCCAATGGCTACTTGCATTAGTAGAGTTGAGAATTTTGAGGGGCTTGGTTTCATATATAAATTACATGTTCAACTTTTAGTTAGTAATTTGAAGAGATAGGAAGTTATTAATTATTAAATCTCTTAATTGTTTCTGTTACTTATCTAGGAAAAAGGAAATTTCTAGTGGACACCAACCTTAGTTATCATTGAAATACATATTTATTACTTAAGTCTAACTAGGTATGACTAGAATAGGAATCTAGATCTTATTTTCCTCTCTGATTATAACAAATATGAAGGGATCTTATCCAAAAGATACAATCTGCTAAGTATTTGAAAATAGATTACCTTTGCTAGAGTTTTCTTTTTACAACTATGGAAGATCATTAACTTGTAATTCTAATGATTAAAGTGTCAAATATACCTTTTTTTTAGTGTCAAACTAGTTGGAAAAGGAGAAAGGAAGTGTAATTCTAACTTTGCAGTCTTGTCTAATTTTGTAGGGTGAGTCCTTCAAAAACACCAGTGAGGCCACGACTTCCCCGTTCCACGATGCAGTAACCGATGCTTGTTCTTATGACATGGAAAGAGTTCAGGAAAGCCCTCTTGGAAGACTTGAGGTCGCCATGGGAAGGCGAAACAAAATTCTGGTTCAGTAATTTCCATCTTTTCTTTTTCTTTATTGCCAACACAGTAACTTTATTGGTACTGAACATGGCATTACCTTTGGGTTTAACGAACTACTTAACGAGAATATCCCTTACCTTTAGTACTTTTAGCTTGATCAGTCATTTTCTTATGAATCTCTTGCTGGTTGAATGCCGGTTCATAATTTGATCTTTCGTCTCTGGACACAGCATTGCATGTTTCTGTTTGCTGTCGGTGCACGGGGAAAAATTTACCCGCACCAGGTGTTTTACACCAAATTACATAAAGTTACCATAATTAAGTATTGATCTGAGGTCGAGTGACCAAAGTATATGCGGAAGACATAAGTCATGTATTCGTTGTCACCTGGTGTGTGTAAATTTTCTCTTAGTGCATTTTGCAATCACATAATCAAATGTGATTGCGATCTTCAATAAGATGATAATATCTCTAATATTGATTTAGTTTGAGCTTGCTTATTATAGCGAGAGAATCAGAGGGAAGAGAAGGAAAGAGAAGAAGGGAGAGGACACTCAGATTCTGGCTCATGTTTCTATCTGTTTCTTCTTTTATAACTGTAGTGTTTGGGCCAGTAATTCGACTATTTCATCGGGAAATTGTACCAAACCGATCTAGAAAATTGCACAAAATTAAAAAGTCAAACCAAACCGACTGAAAAACTTGATTAGTTTTGGTTTGATTTGTGTCACGACCCAAAATCCATAAAGGTCGTGAAGACGGACACCCCTGTCAGGCAAGCCAACAATAAATACTTAATTAGGTTCTCATTTTGTTACTTTTGAAATCATATTTTCCTTCAATTTAAATAGTAAAGAATGAGGATTTACAAAGTAAATAATAATACTTTTAACAAATTCAATACAGAACAACCCATAATCATCCCAAAACCCGGTGTCACAAGTACATGAGCATTAATTAGGAATATAAAATAAAATACAGCAGTTTTCCGGAATACAAATTGGACAAGAAAAATGTAAATACGCTGAAGGAGACTCTGCTAGCTGCGGATCGACGAATGCAATGCAGCTCACCTAGGTCCCCGCATGTATACACGCCTCTGCTCTCACATGGCCTCTAGACATATATGTACTTGCACAAAAATATGCAGCAAGTGTAGTATGAGTACGTAAGCAACGTGTACCCAGTAAGTATCTAGCCTAATCCCGGAGGAGTAGTGACGAGGGGTCGACATCGACTCTCACTAGTGATCAAACAATATCAGGAACAGTAAAAAGGTAAGTAAGTATGAGGCAGAGTAAATAAATAAAATAAACAAGTATAAAACACGTGATACAAATCCCACTCTTTAACCGGAGCACATATATATATATATATATATATATATATATATATATATATATATATATATATATATATATATATAGTGGATCTCATCAAGTAGCTTACCATAATTCAAATCCGGGAATTCACCGATACACTGGCTTCTTGCCAAGTCTTACGCACGATTTCATGGAGATATGATATAGGAAATGCCGAGGCGTACGACCCGATCCAACATAATAATAAAATTGTGCACTGCTGAGGGTCGAACGACCCGAACTATATGATAAATCAATTAGCCTGCCGAGGCGAACGACCCGCTTCCATGAGAGTGTGGTACATAAATCCTGCCGAGGCGAACGGCCCGATCCCATTAGAATAAGAAGCATTGATGGGTCCTTGACCCCACTCACGGATAGACGTGTGAGTTGTAATTTATTTAATGAAAACCTTTCGATGAAACACGCACATACACACACACACGCACACACACACACACACACACACACATATATATATATATATATATATATATATATATATATATATATATATATATATATATATATATATATATATATACCGGAGCCATGTCGTAAGAGCAGGAATATTATCTGATGGCTAATCGTGAACCCATGAAGTCTCTACAATAGCAAGTGTAGCCTCAAATAGAATGTAAAACAGGAGAATTAATAAGCGAGAGACTACTCAAACAGTACAACTATAGCATGATGTGAACCTAAGTCTACCCGGACAATAACAAGAATGTAGCTACGTACGGGCTCTCGTCACCTCGCGTGTACGTAGTCCCCACAACAAGTAGCACACATCAAACATATCACCTAGGGGTAATTTCCCCCTCACATAGTTAGACAGGAGACTTACCTCGCTCCGAAATTCCATAAATGGCTCCAAAGCCTCTCTAACACCTAAAACCGATGCTCGTCGCTCCAAACTAGTCAATTAAGATGCAACCCAATCAAAATGTACTCTAATACTCATAATTAATCAATTTATAACAATTTCCAACTCCGCTCGTAAAATTAATAAAGCAACCCTCGGGCCCACGTGCCCGAATTCCGAAAATTTTCGAAGACAAACACTACCCATAGCACTACGAACTCAAATATATAATTTATTCTCAATTTTATGCCCAAATTCGTGATCAAAATCCAAGAATATCAATTTCTAGATTTTTCTTCAAAATCCCAAATTTCTACAAATTTTCATGTTTAAATCTATATATAAACCAAGTATTTAACTTGCAATAGGTGGGAATCACTCACCTTGACATAGATGATAAAAATCTCCCCTCGAAGCTCTCCAAAAATTGCCCAACCAAGTGAAAAATGAAGGAAATTGGGCCAAATCCCATCTTTAAAATGACACTGCCTAGCACCTCTCGCATCTGCGGTCAAATAGCCGCTTATGCGGCTCCGCACCTGGGGAAATTCCATCGCAGGTGCGGTTCCAGCTCGGCCTAACAGTCCCGCATCTGCACGTCCGCTTCTGCGGTCCATGCGCCGGACCTATGCCCATCGCCCGCTCCTGTGTTGCCCACCTGTGCCTTCGCAGGTGCGCCCAAATGTTCCGCACCTGCGGTTGCTGACCAACCTCCTCTCCCTCGCACTTGCGAGCTCGCACCTGCTGCCCTTTTCATGCAGGTGCGATTGCACCAGATATCAGTTACATCATCATTTCATCCAAGTCCAAACTTGATCCGTTAACCATCCGGAATCCACCCGAGACCCTCGGGACGTCAACCAAATATCCCAAGACGTCCCAAAACACATCACGAACTTAGTCTAGTCTTTAAATGACATCAAATAACTCTAAAAACATGAATCACCCTCCAATTCAAACGTAGTGAACTTTGAAACTTCAACTTCTACAATCGATGTCGAAACCTATCAAAACACGTCCGATTGACCTCAAATTTTGTACCAAAGTCACATTTGACATTACAGACCTACTCCAACTCCCAGAATTGGAATCCGACCACGATATCAAAAATTTCACTCCCAGTCAAACTCTCAAAAACCTTCAAATTTCTAACTTTCGCCAAATGACCCTGAAATGACCTACGGACCTCCAAATCCACTTTTGGGCGTGCTCCCAATACCAGAATCACCATACGGAGCTATTCCCAGGCTCGGAATCCCAAACGGACACCGATAACATTGAAATACAACTCAATCCAATTTTCATGAAATTCTTCCAAAATACCTTCATGCACTTGTCTCATTCTACACCGGCAATACCTTCGTGCACTTGTCTCATTCTCACCCAATATATATATATATATATAGACCAAATCAATTGGCACGGCAACATCCTTCGTGCATTTATCTCTTTCTCACCGTGCATACGTATAACAATACCAACTAGGTGGGAGTCACACAGTAAGCAACAACGACTACAAGTCACATAGAAAATATAGGTGCACAATAACATCTCAAGATAAAGGCATGAATGTATACACAACAAAACGATATCACAATATAATGTATGTCTCTCGTCCTCTCCTGCACGGAAACACCCTTCGTGCCATGAATATATGATAATATAAAAATAATGGCACGGCATTACCCTTCGTGATTTTACACTCTCAATGGCACGACATCACTATTCGTGTTTTACACTCTCAAATGGCACGTTATCACCCTTCGTGCTTTACACTCTCCCTCACATGATAATATAAATGAAATGGTACGGCATCACCCTTCGTGCTTTTACACTCTCAATGGCACGACATCACTCTCCGTGCTTTACACTCTTTCTTACCAAGCACATGTATATCATTAACAAGCAAGGTAGGAAGCATAAATAACATCAATGAGAGTGTTTAAACCACAACACAATACAACAATTTATATCACAATTTATCACTGACCACAAGTAAATTCCAAATATGAGGCAGAATCAATAAATTTCTCAACAAATAGCCTAACGCTCCACACAACGTATATAAAACCTCAAAACAATCAATAGAGGTGAAAAATACTCAGTATAGGGCAACGCCTTCATTAATCCAAATTCTTGATAATTATATTAACTCCTCAATTTAAACTTATTTAATAAATATTTGCAGAAAAGGATTCCATCATGAATTTAGTTCTAAGAAAAATATCAAATCAATAAACACACGGAATTCACATAAAATCCAAGTGACAATAACACCAAATTATTATATAAAATACAAACTCGACAAATAAGGAAAGAGGCGTGATAATTCAAGGATTTACCAAATGCCAATAATTATCCAATTTAATACATAAAGATGCCTAAAACTTTAAACCAATAAAATCTGCACATATAAGCCCGAATACGTACTCGTCACCTCGCGTACACGGCTTCCAATCACACAATTTTCACATAAGACTCAATGCCCAAGGGGTAATTCCCCCACTCAAGGTTATGCAAGATACTTACTTTTTTGAAGTTATGCCGATATTCCAAAATAGCCTTCTTGCTTGAATTGACCTCCAGACATCTCAAATCTATCCAAATTAATTGTATAACTTCATTAAAATTCATCGAAAATAATTTCGGATAACAAAATGTCGACTTAAAATTTCACATTAAAAAGTCACCCAAAAGTCAATGCGGGACCCGCCTCTCGGAACCCGACATAATTTTCATGAAATCTGTATACCCATTCCGATAAGAGTTCAACCATACCAATTTTACCAAATTTCGATAACAATTCGACCTCCAAATCTTAAATTTTCGTTCTTGAAATTTTTTGCAAAAATCTTGATTTCTTCCATTTAAATCTGAAATAAATGATGAATATAATCATAAAATCATGAAGTATAATCACTTTCGGATATAGAACACTTACCCCAATCCATATGGTGAAAATCGCCTCAAAAATTGCTTCAATCCGAGCTCCATAGCTCCAAATATGTTAAAAATGGCTAAAACCTTGAAATATAGCTACTGCCCAAGTATTTACTCTTCGCGATCGCGAAGCACAACTTTTCTCAGCCCAAAATTTGCCTTTCGCGATCGCGAAGAACAAGTGCTCAGTTCTTCCAGACAGCCTCTAGTATAATGGTCATAACGTTTTGTACAAAATTCCAAATTGTAAATGGTTTAACTTTCTAAAAACTAGACACCAAGGTATACAACTTTCATGTTTTTCTCATCTCCTAGTTCCTAATAGATTGCTAGATATAAGCTGCCAAAGTTAGCCGTGTGCAACACAAATTTCTTCTTAGCTATTTCCAAACTCTTTCCAAACATCCTGTAGTATATCAACCATAACTTTTTGTACACAACTCCAAATTCCAAATGGTTTGATTTTCAGAAAACTATACACAAAGGGATACAACTTTCATTTTTGGATCATCTCCAAATTCCTTATAGATTGCGAGATATAAGCTTCCAAAATCGGATCAGTGCAACAAGATTTTTCTCTACGCGATCGCTAAAAGGCTTCTGCGATCGCGATACAAAGTGTCCAAACATCAAAATTGCTCTTCGCGATCACGACCGTTTGTCCGCGATCACGATACATACCTCTGTGGCCAAAACCCAGCAACTAAAAATGGCCTAGAAATGGTCCGAAACCACCCCGAAACTCATCTAAGCCACTCGGGACCCGTCCGATCATACTAACAAGTCTCAAAACATATTATGGACTTAGTCGAAACCTCAAATCACATCAAACAACGCTAAAACCATGAATCATACCCCAATTCAAGCTTAATGAAACTAAGAAATTTTAACTTCTACATTCGACGCCGAAACCTATCAAATCAAGTTCGATTGACCTCAAATTTTGCACACAAGTCATAAATGACATAACAGACCTATGAAAATTTTCAGAACTGGATTTCGACCCTGATATCAAAAAGTCAACTCCCCGATCAAACTTCCAACTTAAACTTCCTATTTTCGCCATTTCAAGCCTAATTTAACTACGTGCTTCCAAATAATTTTCCGGATACACTCCTAAGTCCAAAATCACCATACGAATCTATTGGAATAATCAAAACTCTATTCCAGGGTCGTTTACTCAAAAGTCCAACTCTGGTCAACTCTTTTCATTTAAGCTTCAAAAATGAGAATTGTTCTTTCAATTTAATCCCGAATCATCCGAAAATCAAACTCGACCACACCCGCGGGTCATAATACATATTACGAAGCTGCTCGAGGCCTTAAGTCACTGAATGGGGCGTTAATTCTTAAAACGACAAGTCGGGTCGTTACATTCCTCATCCTTCGCTGCCCAGTTGTTGCCCCAATTCCAAATCCATCTCTGTAACACTTAAACCAATAGATCGCTACCATTCTAAACCTCTACGAAGATCATCCTTCTCGAGCCATCAACATTAGGATTATCGATTCGATTCTGAACCACAGCACACTGCGACATCTGACAGCCGCTTCCCCGGCACCATTCATAATACTCTGCCCCAAAGGTGATTTGAAGAAGGCCATAACACCAGCGAACTTAACACATTCAATCAAGGACGACGATACCACATCTCGGATGAAAATTCCACCACACTCGAAAATACTAAGTTTCTTTACTCTATCAATAAAACTTGAACATTCTTAGTCCGATTGCCTTTCCCTCCGCTGGAAATAAAACACTGAACCTCTGAATCACGTATTGAGAAAAACCTCCTTTCAATTCATTCATTGCCCGTACATGTAGACAAGTATCCTACCATTACTTTAATATTATGCGATAACAACTCGTGAACATTATAACAATTGGTGCATAGCCCCAAAACCATCAGAAATACAACTACTGAGCTGAGATGACACAACATCCTTCCAAAAGGCGACGACATCAGCCCAATCGAATACGCAGGGAGAAACATCCTGCTATACATCCGTAGTGCCATTAAAATTCCTCGATTCCAAATTAATAACAAGCACTTCACATCGCATAAGATTGAATGGGAAAAAAATTAAGGCATAAGCCTCAAAGGAATCAAATCGCACGATGAGGAATCAAGAAGAGAAGTGCTCCTAACAGTCATGTAGCCTCTCGAAGATAAGTACAGACGTCTCTGTACCGATCCGCAAGACTCTACTAGACTCGCTCATGATTCGTGAGACCTAAGTGAACCTATTTCTCTGATACCATGTTGTCACGACCCAAAATTCATAAAAGTCGTGATGGCGCCAGACACCACTGTTAGACAAGCTAACAATAAATACTTAATTGGGTTCTCATTTTGTTACTTTTGAAATCATATTTTCCTTCAATTTAAATAGTAAAGAATGGGGATTTACAGAGTAAATAATAATACTTTTAACAAATTCAATACAGAATAACCCATAATCATCCCAAAACCGGTGTCACAAGTACATGAGCATTAACTAGGAATATAAAATATAATACAACACCTGTCCGGAATACAAATTGAACAGGAAAAATGTAAATACGCTGAAGGAGACTCTACTGGCTGCGGATCGGCGAATGGAATGAAGCTCACCTAGGTCCCTGCATGTATACACGCCTCTGCTCTCACATGGCCTCTAGACATATATGTACCTGCACAAAAATGTGCAGCAAGTATAGTATGAGTAGGTAAGCAACGTGTACCCAGTAAGTATCTAGCCTAACCCCGGAGGAGTAGTGACGAGGGGTCGACATCGACTCTCACTAGTAGTCCAACAACATCAGGTACAATAAAGAGGTAAGTAAGTATGAGGCAGAGTAAATAAATGAAATAAACAAGTATAAAACACGTGATACAAATCCCCCTCTTTACGAGGAACTCAAGCTCTTCATTAGAAATTCCCTCCTTAACCGGAGCATATATATAGATATAGTGGATCTCATCAAGTAGCTTACCATAATTCAAATTCGGGAATTCACCGATACACTGGCTTCTTGCCAATTCTTACGCACGATTTCATGGAGATATGATATAGGAAATGCCGAGGCGTACGACCCGATCCAATATAATAATAAAATTTTGCACTGCCAAGGGTCGAACGACCCGAACCATATGATAAATCAATTAACCTTCCGAGGCGAACAGCCCGCTCCCATGAGAGTGTGGTACATAAATTCTGCCGAGGCGAACGGTCTGATCCCATAAGAAGTGAAATATATAATCCTGCCGAGGCGAACGACCCGATCCCATTTGAATAAGAAGCATTGATGGGTCCTTGACCCCACTCACGGATAAACGTGTGAGTTGTAATTTATTTAATGAAAACCTTTCGATGAAACACACACATACATACATATATATATATATATATATATATATATATATATATACCGGAGCCATGCCGTAAGAGGAGGTATATTATCTGATGGCTAATCGTGAACCCATGAAGTATCTACAATAGCAAGTGTAGCCTCAATTAGAATGTAAAACAGGGGAATTAATAAGCGAAAGACTACTCAAATAGTACAACTATAGCATAATGTGAACCTAAGTCTACCCGGACAATAACATGAATGTAGCTACGTACGGGCTCTCGTCACCTCGCGTGTACGTAGTCCCCACAACAAGTAGCACACATCAAACATATCACCTAGGGGTAATTTTCCCCTCACAGAGTTAGACAGGAGACTTACCTCGCTCCGAAATTCCATAACCGGCTCCAAAGCCTCTCTAACACCTCAAACCGATGCCCGTCGCTCCAAACTAATCAATTAAGATGCAACCCAATCAAAATGTACTCTAATACTCATAATTAATCAATTTATAATAATTTTCAACTCCGTTCGAAAAATCAATAAAGCAACCCTCGAGCCCACGTGCCCGGATTTCGAAAAGTTTCGAAGACAAATACTACCCATATCACTACGAACTATTCTCAATTTCATACCCAAATTTGTGATCAAAATCCAAAATACCAATTTCTAAGTTTTTCTTCAAAATCCATAATTTCTACAAATTTTCATGTTTAGATTCATATATAAACCAAGTATTTAACTTGCAATAGGTGGGAATCACTAACCTTGACATAGATGATGAAAATCTCCCCTTGAAGCTCTCCAGAAATCGCCCAACCAAGTGAAAAATAAAGGAAATTGGGCCAAATCCCGTATTTAAAATGACACTGCCCATCACCTCTCGCATCTGCGGTCAAATAGCCGTTTCTGCGCCTCCGCACCTGTGTTAATTCCATCGTAGGTGCGGCTCCAGCTCGGCCCAACAGTCCCACATCTACGCGTCCGCTTCTGCGGTCCATGCGTCGCACCTGTGCCCATCGCCCGCTCCTGCGTTGCCCACTTCGCACCTGCGCCTTCGCAGGTGCGCCCAAATGTTCCGCACCTGCAGTTGCTGACGAGCCTCCTCTCCTTCGCACCTGCGACTCGTGGCTCGCACCTGCGACCCTTTTCACGCAGATGCGATTGCACCAGATATGAGCTGCCTGAGCATTTCAGCCAAGTCCAAACTCGATCCATTAACCATCCGGAATCCACCCGAGGCCTTCGGGACCTCAACCAAATATACCAACACGTTTCAAAATACATCACGAACTTAGTCGAGCCTTTAAATCACATCAAACAACGCTAAAAACACGAATCACCCTCCAATTCAAACTTAGTGAACTTTGAAACTTCTACTTCTACAATCGATGTCGAAACCTATCAAATCTCGTCTGATTGACCTCAAATTTTGCACACAAGTCACATTTGACATTACGGACTTAGTCCAACTCCTCAGAATCGGAATCCGACCCCGATATCAAAAAGTCCACTCCCGGTCAAACTCTCAAAAACCTTCAAATTTCTAATTTTCGCCAAATGACCCCGAAATGACCTACGGACCTCCAAACCCACTTTCGGACGTGCTCCCAATACCAGAATCACCATACGGAGCTATTCTCAAGCTCGAAATCCCAAACAGACATCGATAACATTGAAATACACCTCAACCCAATTTTCATGAAATTCTTCCAAAATTCCAACTTCCATAATAGGCGCGAAACGCTCCCGGGTCATCCAAAACCCGATCCGGACATACGTCCAAGTCCAAAATCATCATATGAACCTGTTGGAACCTTCGAATCCCGATTCCGAGATCGTTTACTCAAAAATCACAAATTAGTCAATTCCTCCAACTTAAGGCTTCCGAAATTAGAATTTTCTTTCCAAATCAACTCCGAACTTCCTGAAATTAAATTCCGATCACGCGTACAAGTCATAATACCTGAAGTGAAGCCGCTCAGGGCCTCAAACCGCTGAATGACACGCTAGGGCTCAAAACGACCGGCCGGGTCGTTACAATTTGATTTGGTATTGAGTAAAAAAATTCAATCCAAACCGGCATATAAATATATAATTTTTATATATACTTTTAAGACTATATATACATTTTTTTTAATAGAAAATGCCTAGAAATAATTGTGATCCTGTCATAGGATGTAATATTTAATGGAACTATGAAGTACATCTATTGTTATTTACTTTAAATGATGGTTTATATCATTACTATCTTATCAAATGTTATTAAAATGCGCCAATCTCTTTTTTCTTCCATATTCATATATATCAAGATCTATTAAATGTCCCTTCTGGGATACCCAATTGGTTTGGAGGGTGGTCATCCATACAAATGACCTGGGATCGATCCCCTCCTCAATACCTTCTAGGTTGAGCCTGTCGCACAGGGCTTGCCTAGTGCAGTTTACATCTCGTGTGTTGTTTGCAGGCTATTACACAATGGGGGCTTTGCCCAGTGCTCACCTGAAGGGCAAAGGCTATAGCGGCTGTAGGTTTTCCTGGAAGTTTCCAAAAAAAGAAGATCTATTAAACTCTTATATCTTTTTCGAATTTGAAATGGTATTTTAACGGTAATTTTAAAATTAAATAGTACATATCATTATTTAAGTTTCATATTGATTTTTATGTTTAATTATTACATTCGATTAACCTTGAAAACATACATCAACGAAAAATTATTGTTAGATGATTAAGAAAATAACTATCAATCTATCATGTGTTATTAAAAAAATTCTCCCATAAGAATATTTTAATACTCCATCAATTTCAATTTATGTGAACATATTTTCTTTTTAGTCCGTGCCAAAAAGAATGACCAATTTCCATATTTGGAAATAATTTACCTTTATGTAATGATTTATATCTTTTTTTCCTCTTAAAGTCCGTGTCTGTCAAATAGCTTCACATAAATTAAAACGGAGGGAGTAGATCAAATGTTTGTCAGTTTTTAAATTTTTTTTACTAAATATATATTCATTTATCAAAACTTTATCTCTAACTTTAATAAAGATTGAAATAATATTTATATAACAGAAAACCCCGAAAAAATCGACAAAACCGAGCCAATGCAAACCGATATAGTTGGATTGGTTTAATTTTGATAGAAAACGAACCATGTGGGCTCATGTACACCCCTACTTGCCGGTCAGTTGACACCTTCCTCGGTAAGAAGAAGCGTGGGGTCCTGAATAGTCATTTGGTTTTTGAGTCATAATCGTTATGGGAGAGAGGGTTGGTCTGCAATCCCACTCTCTTTTAGCTGCTATGGAGTCGACCCGTGAATATTTATCGAGATACAATTTATCTGCATCGTATAATTATACTAAATCAATAGATGTATGATATGTGTTCGCACATCGCTACTCTCTTTGAAAATCTTATGCTACCCACCTTGTCCGGAAACACTTTCTACGTCGTGTGTTCACAGAAAAATCTTAAAACTAGGCCAGACTGATATAGAATCAAACTGATTATATAAGTTAATGTGTTGTTTTTGTCTGGTACTATTTGATGCTAAATTTAGAAAGCTGTCAATTTTTTATTTGGTTTTTGGTATTAACAAAAAAATAATTCTAACCAAAGTTGCACCAAACTGGCTATATTGAAGTTCTTAGGTGGGGAAGAAGTTACATTTTGAAAATAAGTATATTGACTTTAACGACTAAAGATCATGTATGGGCAATTATATTTGAATGACTACTAATATAGTTTATTAATACTAAAAAATACATTCGTGATTAATTTATTTTAGTTGATTGAATGCATTTCTCGATAGTTATTTGTTCAAAACTATGCCAATTTTTAATAAGGTTACCGTTTTCAGTAATACGTGGAAATATCAATTAACTTGCAACTTAAGACAAACATTGCAGTCAACAGAATTGAATTCTAAAAAGGAGGAAATATTGAATAATGTCCTTGTTGTTAATTAATCACAGGACGACGAACAAAATTGCCAAATTGGCCAGAAGATTGGTAGTGGAGTAATAAATATTCTTTTATTTTTAATTAAATATTTCGAATTTGAGTTCTGCAAATAAAGTTGTTTTTAGGAAGCGTTTTATTCTCAAAATACAAACATCCGACACAAACCTAATAAACTAGTCAGTCCGAAAGCTAATACCGAACACCAAATAAAAAACCAAAACATTGTCAATCAGAAAGGCTTCTGGCATGAGATGCCCCCACTCTTTTAATTACTAATTAGGACATCTGAATAGGAGAGTGATGTGTACCTATTTACACCCACATATTCTCTTGGTCTTAATTCAAAGTTATTTTGATTATATTGATATATTGACAAGTATGACGTGGTGTATTACTATATTTCTTTTATATTGGGTTATGGTCAAGTCTACTGGTCAAATTAAATCAAGCCACCTTCAAATTGCTCCAAGAAAAAAGTTTGAACATTTGTATATGTCAACAACCTGATAATTAATTTATATTGTTTCTATTGAATTACTCACGTAATTTTTGACTATATATGCCGTTTTTGTTATGTTGATAAAAAGGATTGTTCTATTTTTTTTTTCCTTTTTTTTCCACAATAATTAGTATAGGGTAGTACTGGAACAACAATAACATACTCAGTGTGATTTCACAAATGCGGTCCGTGGAGGGTGGAATAAATGCAAGTAAAATGGAACTCTTTACGCTGTTCGAATGGGATTCCTCTGGGAACTTTTGAGTAAATAAAATTAAGTGTTTATTTTTTCATTATTCCATAAATTTTAATGGGAAGATTTTTTTCGATCTTTAAATAAAATCTGATTCTATCGCTGCAACAAATTATGAAGACTTGTTTTTGGGTCTAAAAGGATTCTTCTATCAATTTTATTATGACAACCATATCCAGTGTGAACAGATGGCATGGAAATTTTCCTTCTAATTGATTATGTGTGAGACTTTCTTTACAATCAAGATTCCTTGAAATTTCCTATAGTTTTGAATAAATAACTCCGCGTATATGTGCTTCAATTAATAAAGTTTTCCAGAATTCAAATCTAAATTTAGTACTATAAAAATATTATCCAATTAAGCTTATTCGCAAAAATAGTTGGTTTAATCAAGGGTAAAACTATGATTCATCACACAATTACACTTGTGCAAATAGATCAAAAACAATTTTCTTATGTATATGATAAATATTGAATTTAGCTTTTTGATATAAGAGAAAACTTATCGTTTAGTGATAGAGGTGGTTAAAAGTTACTAATTTCTAAATGGTTTAATAACTTCTCTATTACAATTTGGAGGTGCAACATGTACACTAATTTTTTTTGCTTTTCGTTCGGTGTTTATTAGGGCTTCCACAATAAGAAGAAAAAGAAGAATTTTTCCAACTTGCTTCGATTAAACCAGATTTACATCGTGTAAGGCCTATTAAAAGAGGAACCACTTCCTATCAGATTTTCTTTTTCATTCTTAGGATTCAAATTCGAGTCGTCTGACTAAGAGTAAAGAAATTCCTACCGATCCCATACTAGAAACATTGGAGGTATATATGTACCTTAAGCTCCCGTTTGACCATACATTTATTCATGAAATACGATCAGTTTATGAAAACAATTGAGTGTTTTTTTTTCAAGTTCCTACAATCTTGTTTAGGGCAATTTTTGGGTGAAAATTTTTCCTCCACTCACAATACTTTAACTATTTTTCAAATCATATACATGTTCAAATACAATTTCAACTTTCAAAAATTATTTTTCTAACACGACTTCAAAAACCCAAATTTATGTCCAAACACCGGCTAAAACATAGTTCCTTATTAGAGCTAGCTTATAGCTAGCTGCTAGCATGCATGTGGACAAGTTGTTCAATGAAACGAATGCAACTTCGTGTATTGTGGAGAGCCAAGGAATGAATAATTAACTCAATTTGCTTTCTTTGACTCCATCTCTGGTCATTCTAGACTGCTTGATTGATTACGACGGTCAACTCTTCCTTAATATATCCACCTTGTCAATCTTTTCTCAAGTCCTCCTCTTACTACTATAAATATGTACATATAAATCTTAATTACATATATAACACCAGCACTTTTCCCTTTCCTCATAGCCATATATATCCAAGAAATCATCTTCTCCCCATAATATTCGTCAAAGGATATATTATTATTCGATATTTGAAATTTATTGTCCGGACTAACTAATTCAGAAATACAGCCATTTCTTGTCGAAAGAACTAAGGAAAAACAAAGACATGTCAAGAGGAAGAAATGGGAGAGATCAGGTGAAGGTGGTGATAATAAACACAGAATATATAGAGACTGATGCTAGGAGTTTCAAATCAGTAGTGCAGAAACTAACTGGAAAGGAAGCAGCAGCTGCTCCAGTTCAAAATTCTGGTGTGACAATGTCTAAGTTCAAGTCTAATAATCCTAGTCCTAATTTAGGAAGGGGGATGTCATTCAAGTTGGATAACTTGCTGAAATTAGAGTTGCCTTCTTTCGACAACCTTTTTACACTTTACGCAGAAGAAGATCGATCAAATATGTTCTTAACATAATATATAAACTTTTGTGGCATATTAATGCTGCTAGCTTTTTTTAATTACTTGTTGATGGAGTGCAATATATATAACAGTGGAATAGACTGCTTGTCTAAATTTTCTTTTCATTCTATTTCTCTCGCCTTTATTCCTCAACTTCTATCTTTGGTACTTTCAGTTTAGTTACGTTATATTTCCCTAATTACATTCTTTTAATTTATTCCAAAAAGAAATGATGGGATTCGGGCGAATAAGACTGAAAACATCCAATTTTTAGTGTAAAATAGGAATGCTCTCTCTCTCTCTCTCTCTCTTATATTTTAAGATAATATGTATATATATAATCAGTTGAAGCTTTAAATGGGGTCAAAGAGATTCTCGGTAGAGATCATTTTCCACTTTCTTAATATATATGAGAAAAGTTTTTGTTTAGGGAGAAAATATATCGGATTTAATTTATATATAACTCGATGGTCAATGAACTTATGGCGTGTTACTCGAAAAATAAATTACTCGGCGCGTGACTGTATATCCCGAAAATGGAAGTTGCATGTCTTCGCCCGCTCCCGGTTCATGGTGGAATCCATTGAATGCCACTTTCGCCCTATCCAATTCACCTCCATCGAGGCAGCGAAGAGAGATCGGGATGATGGAGACTTGAATCCAAAAAATAAATTAAATCTAACAAAAAAGTCTACTAAGCATGCCAAATCAGCAAAATTGCCTATGTGACTTTCCAGATCATCCTTTTCTTTTCTTTTCTTTTTTTTTGTAGCAGGAGCTATGTATCTTTCATCCCAACTAAAAACATTGCAGCACTTTCTTATTGCTGTTTGTGAAAGAGTGTGGCTCTTTAGTTAATTACGAACTGGAGCACATAAGAACTACTATAAGAAAAATAAAATGAGTATAGATTTTTGGTCAAACTTTGAAGGAAATTGATAGACCCTGACCTAGGCTCAATGAATCTGGTGGCCTAAAGCGAAACCATATTGAGAGGCCCTTAAATTTATTTTATAAAATATTTATACTAACAACAAAATTTACTTTCTAAACAATAAATTAATCATTTAAGAAAAAAATAAGAGAATTTCAAAAAAAAAAGGAATACAAAAAATAAAGTGGTGGACTATCGGATGTTGAGGTCTACAAATTTTAATTTGGCTATCATCACAAACAAGAAAAAGAAATAAAAGACATAACGTAATAGCTTAAGTTTTGAGCATTAACTGTGATGACCCAAAATGTCATCTTTAAATTTAACAAGTAATTCTATGTTCTAAGACCTCGAAAAGCACCATTTTATCATTTCTCGACTTACGTGCACAGTCCGTACAATTTTTCGGAAAATTTTTATATGAAAAATGAATTAAATGGGAAATAGAGCTTTAAAACTCAACTAAGTTGACTTTGGTCAACATTTTGAGCAAACGGACCCGGATCAGTATTTTGATAATTTCGGTAGATCCGTATCATAATTTGGGACTTGGGCGTATGCCCGAAATCGAATTCCGAGGTCCCTACTCCGAGATATGGAATTTTGATGAAAAATTAAAAGCTTGAAAGCTTAATGATTTCTAAGAAATTACTGATGTTGGATTTATTGATCTCGGGTCCGTATTTTAGTTTCGGAGCCCGGTATAGGTCCACTATAATATTTATGACTTGTCTGCCGAAATTGGTGAGAATTAGAGTTGATTTGACATGATTCGGACGTCCGATTGTGAACATATAAGTTTTAAAGTTTTCTTGAAAACTTCCTTTGAGTTGGTGTCCGATTCGTAGTTCTAGGTATAATTTTGGCGATTTGATCGCACGAGCAAGTTCGTATGATGTTTTAGAACTTGGGTGCATATTTGGTTTGGAGCTCGGAGGGCTCGGGTTGATTTCGGGTGGTTAACGGATCATTGTTGGACTTAAGAAAACTACAGAAATCTGCTTCTGGTTTCCTTCTTCGCGTTCGCGAGGGGAGTCTCGCGTTCGCGAAGAGGAAATTTGGATTGGCACTTTTTTGTGCTTCGCGTTCACGACTAAGGAAACACGTTCGCGAAGGGTCGAGGTGCAAAGCTTCGCGTTCGCGATCGAATCCCCGCGTTCGCAAAGGGAAAGAGTCTAGCCAGGAAAATTAGCCTTCGCGTTCGCGAAGGCCAAGCCAGGCAAGCATCGCGTTCGCAAGGTAGCCCTCACGTTCGCGAAGAGTAAAATTGGACAGCAAAAATTTGTGCTTCGCGAACACGAGGCACTGACCGCGTTCGCGAAGGATAAAAATCCTAGAAACAGAACTTAAGTTCTGGAAATGGGGTTGCGACCCATTTTCAACTCTTTTCCACTTTTGAGCTCGGGTAAGGCATTTTTTGGGCGATTTTTACGGAAAATATTGGGGTAAGTATTCCTTATCCTAGATTATATTTCATGATTTCATACTCATTTATATCATGAATCCGTGAATTTATGGAAGAAAAATCAGATTTTTATAAAATCTTCCAAAAACAAAAAATTAAGATTTGAAGGTACATTTGATATCGGAATTGGACAAATTTTGTATGGTTGAACTCGTATCGGAATGGGTGTTCGGATTTTGTGAGTTTTTTCGGGATTTAAGACGTGGGTCCCACTGTCGAATATTTTAATGAATTTTAAATTTTTATCCGGAAAATATGTAAATTCATATGGAATTAATTCCTATGATTAGTATTGAATATATCGAATTGTTTGTGAATAGATTTGAAGCTTTCGGAGGCAAATTTAAAAGGAAAAGCTGTGGTTGAATAATTGATTGGAATTTGCAAAGCGAGGTAAGTGTCGGGGTTAACCTTGACTTGAGGGAATAGAACCCTTAAATTATTTATTATGTGAATTGCATGTAAACGACGCATAGGCGAGGTGACGAGTGTCTATACGTCGTCAAATTAATTGTTTGCTTGCTTACTTGAAAATTCATAAATTATTTTTAATCATAAATTAATTATTATAATAATTGTTTCTCTCTTATTCTTTGTCAAATATTAATTCTTGAATTCCTGCATTAATTGTTACATGCTATGTGAATTATGTGTTTTAATTGTTATTTGACATTTAGCATATTAAATATTAAACTGCCTATTTTCTCCCTGATTTCTATAATAATTTGCTATTTGTCATTGTTTGTTTCATAATTAAATCATAATTGTTGTATGCTTGTTGTCTTATGAATTTATATTAATGTTTGCATTTATTGGGGAATTTCTTCTATAAGAATTGATTGAAATAGAAATATCGGAAATATTGGAGGATCGGGTTGCACGCCGCAACAGACTTATTAAAAGTTAATATTGGAGGATCGGGTTGCACGCCGCAACAGACTTATTAAAAAGTTAATATTGGAGGATCGGGTTGCACGCCGCAACAGACTTATTAAAAGTCAATATTGGGGGATCGGATTGCACGCCGCAACAGACTTATTTAAAAGTCTATATATGTACTTGATTGAAATAAATATATGACAGACTTTATTAAAATGAATATATTGGAGGAGCGGGTTGCACGCCGTAACAGAACTGAAAGTGAATATATTGTGAGAGCGGGTTGCACGATGCAACAGAATTGATGGAAATGATAATTGGTTATGACTGCTGAGTTGGCTTCAATTATTATAAATGAGTTACCTGATTTATTTCTATTATTTGTTGTTGTTATTAATATTGCGTACATGTTAATGTAAGTGAACCGCCTTAGCATCGTCACTACTTTGTCGAGGTTAGGCTCAGCACTTACCAGTACATGGGGTCGGTTGTACTGATACTACACTCTGCACTTCTTGTGCAGATTTTGGAGTTGGTCCCAGCGACGTACCATAGACTTGCTCGGATTTCAGCTACCAGAGGAGACTTGAGGTATAACTGCATGGCGTCCGCAGTTCTGAAGTCCCCGTCTATTGTACTTTAGCTGTGTGTTTATTTCGAGACAACTTTATTTTATTCAGACTTTTATTTATATTTATTCTAGAAGCTCGTGCACTTGTGACACCAATTCTGGGATGGTATTTAGACACCGTTGTTTTTTATGGACTATTTCAAAATTGCTTCCGCATTTGCTTCCTTGTTATTAATAAATTTAAAATTCTTTTAAAAATGGATAATATTATTCTAACATTGGCTTGCCTAGCAAGTGAAATGTTAGGCGCCTTCAGGGTCCGAAGGTGAAAATTTTGGGTCGTGACATTAACGGTGTCAAAAATATTTACTCCTTATGATCAATTTAAACGATAATTGTAGTTCATTCTATTAAATTACACTTATTGGTGGATATCTAAAATAGATTATAAATAACCTAATATAATATGTCGAATTACACTAAATGAAAACCGGTGCATGAATACGTTTGTGTTCATGCAATTTGAGAGAACATTGTAAAAGATATTTATTATGTTGTTGATATATATAACTTAATTCCTATATAAAAAGGATAAAATTAAAATTGAATATTGAAGCAAATATACTAATTAATTAGTAAAGAAAATTATCATAATTTATGAATTTATTGATATAAAATAACCTCAATCAAATAACAAAAAATAATATATTGTAACACTTTTCTTTATACTAATTATTTATATAATTTATATAATATACAGTAATAATAATAATAATAATAATTTAAAATAAATTTGGGGCCTTCAAAATTTGGGGGCCTAAGGCGACAACCTCACAGCCCAAGCCTTTAGAGCCACCCCTGGACCCTGAGGTAAAAATTGCACGGGGCACCCTATTTGGTCGCCCCCACTTAAGCTATACCTATATTTTTAAAATTCTTTAACCTATACCCTAATTTTGACAACTTTAGACGCCTCCTCTTCTTCCTCCTGACCTATGCGCTCCTTTCTTCCTCCTCTTCTTTTTCTCTTCTTCTTTTCTCTCTCAAACACATGAGACTTTGTATAAGTAATATTGATTGGATCTGTAAAAATTTTATTAAATCTTATCAACTACCATATTCTATGTTGAAGGACGAGTAAATAAAACTCCACAAGCTGGTTAAAGTAGGTGTGATTTGTGTCTTTCCCTGATTCATCCTTCTTAAACATACAACAACAACTGACTACTACATGTCCTCTCTTCCAAGTTACTTGCCACAAGAATGGCATGCATGTGAAATTTATTATACACAATATTTGCTTTCGCGATCTCTTGGAATTAGCTTACCCCTTGCTTTATGATATCATCCGCAGAAAAAACGACAGAAAAAGGCTGCAGAACTGAAAAATAAAAGATAGGAAAAATAACTTCAGAACATTATCAAAAAAATCAGATAAAACTTCAGCACAATTTGGCTTACGTTATATTTTAAAGCCATCTAACTTCAAAGAAAGGCAGAACACAACTTCAGCTCTAAGACTACTGAAATTTAGCAAATATAAAACAAAAACTTCAGCTCCTAGAATGCTGAAGTTCAGCAAATACAAAACAAAACTTCAGCTCCTAGAATGCTGAAGTTCAGCAATTACAAAATAAAATTTCAGCTCCTAGAATGTTGAAGTTCAGCAATTACAAAACAAAACTTCAGCTCCTAGAATGCTGAAGTTCAGCAATTACAAAACAAAAACTTCAGCCAAAACATGTTGTAGTTTTATTGAACTGAAGTTTTTCATTACACTATGAACTGAAGTTTGTGTGATTGCCTTTGCAAGTCATGCCAAATTTCAGGCAAAAATATCTTAAATTTTTCTTTAATAAGGCTACACTTCAGGCAAAACATTCTGAAGTTCAAATTTCATACATAAATTTTTGCTACTTCAGGCCCGTATATTTGAAGTTACCCGAAAAGTGGGTACGCTTGTAATTTTTTTTATAAAGCGGATATAAGTTAAAATATGACCCAAAAACTGGGTATAGATGCAAATCCCCCGACCGTGAGTTGAAACTGCAAAGATAGAAAAAATTAAAAGAAACAACAAGAATCAGAAGCTGTTGAGATTGGTCTGATCTCTGAGATTATACTGTATAATGGGGTGGTGCGGGTGTAGGACGGGGTGAGTTAAGACATATGCGGGACGGGCGGGTTTATACATATGCGGGTGTGGGACGATGAGGGTTAAAATAAAAAAAAATTAAGTTTGCGGGTGGGGGTGGGGGTGGGGGTGTGCGTGTGGGTAGGGGTGCGGATGTGAGTTTAAATTCTTTACGAAATTACAGTTTTTCAAGTTCTTGTGGTTGTTGTTATGAAATTTATTTTCACATTTCCTTCATCTGCGATGGATGAACTAATAGGATCTTTACTATTATAAACAAAATACATTAATTTTTTTGACAAATTGACCATTTAGTAAATAGCTTTTGTAATTTGTTGTTACTGTCTACCTTCTGCACAGGTTTTGGAAGTTATAGAATTGGTATATAAAGTGTCCGTTTTGGAATTGAAGATTGGGGTGTGTATCGCATCCCGGTGGAAAAGTTTTAGCTTAAATGTTTTTTCGGCAAAGGGTCAAATATATCACTCTATTTTCGAAAATGGTCTAAGAATACCCATCGTTATACTATTGGGTTATCTATACCCCTGCAGTCATATTTTGGGTTCAAATATATCCCTCATTTAAACGGAGGGACACGTGTCATCGTCCTGTTGGTCAATTCTAAATATCTCCTAATTAATTAAAAAGACCTATTACCCATACCCGAAAAATAATTTTTTTTTTTGTAAAAACTGAAAAAAAACTAAAAATAAATTTTTACTAAAAACTGAAAAAAACGAAAATATTTTTTTTCTATTTTTTATAAAAAAAACTGCTTTAAAAAAACTGAAAAATAGTTTCTAAAACAATATTTTTGTAAAAACTGGAGAAAAAAAAACTGAAAAGCAATTTTCTAAAGCAATTAAAAACTGAAAAAAACTGAAATATTTTTAACTAAAAAATGAAAAAAGTAAATATTGTTTTTTCAGTTTTTACAAAAGCATTGCTTTAGAAAATTATTTTTTAGTTTTTTTCCCAGAAAATATTATTTTAGAAAATATTTTTCACCTTTTTTAAAAGCAGTTTTTTTGTAAAAACTGAAAAAAAAAATATATTCATTTTTTTAGTTTTTAGTAAAAACAATTCATTTTTTTCAGGTTTTACAAAAAAAATTGCTTTAGAAAATTAATTTTCAGTTTTTATTTTCAGTTTTTACAAAAATATTGTTTTAGAAAATATTTTTCAGTTATTTATAAAGCAGTTTTTTTTTGTAAAAACTGAAAAACAAAATATTTTCGTTTTTTAGTTTTTAGTAAAAAATTATTTTTAGTTTTTTCCAGTTTTTACAAAAAAAAAATTATTTTTCGGGTATGGGTAATGGGTCTTTTTAATTAATTAGGAGATATTTAGAATTGACCAACATGACGATGACACATGTCCCTCCGTTTAAATGAGGGGTATATTTGAACCTAAAGTATGACTGCAGGGGTATAGATAACCCAATAGTATAACGAGGGGTATTCTTAGACCCTTTTCGAAAATAGAAGGTATATTTGACCTTTGCCGATTTGTTTTTGCACTCAAAAATATGAAAAGATTGGCTTTTTTGCCTTACTACATGCTTCATCTGTTGCCACTTGCTATTGTATATTCCTTTTCATTATAAAATTATACTTTTTAAAAATATAATCGGTGAAAAGACTAGATATTTGGCCCACTACAACATTATGCATCTATAGCTACGAATTCTCAGCTACAAATATGAAAGTCATGGCTAATACCTAACAATAGCCATAAAAATTAAAATTTCATAGCTATTTATAATTTCATAAAATTATTAGCTACAAAACTAAACTGGCAAAGCTAATTCTTTATTTTTGCTATAGTTGCTAATTACCGTGGCAATAATAACCCAAAAGCTAAAAATTTATTCTACAACAAAACTTCATAGCTAATGGTATATTTTTTGCCACGCGTTTGAAATTATTATAGCAATAGCAGCCTTATAGCCACAAAGAATTACTTGAAATAAAATGTTATAGCTAAATAGATCTTTTTGCTTCAAGATATAAAAATCCATGGCAATAAGTGGCTTAATAGCTACAAACTTATTCATACAATTCAATTTTGTAGCTAATAGAATGTTTTTGTCATGTGTTTGAAGATATTTTAGCAATACTAAATTTTTAGCCACAAAAATTACTTGAAATAAAATATTGTAACTAAATGAATATTTTTGCTTCAATTATAAAAAATCATAGTAATAGCTGGCTCAATAGATACAAATTTATTTTCAGAATAAAATTCATAGCTAAATATAAGCTCTCATCACGCATTTGAAGTTATTGTAGTAATATTTAGCCATAATAAATAATTTAAAACAAATGTTCAATCAAAAAGAAATTGTTTTATTCAAGTTATAAAAAATCATGGCAATAATTGGATTAATAGTTACAAGTATTTATTATGACAACTTGATATAGCCACAAATTGAGGGACAATAAACTTACGTAGCTAAGTTATAACTTTTTGTCATGCACATGAAATTACCATATCATTAGTATTATTTTGAACCACAATAAATTAGTCATAACAAAAACTCATAATTAAATAAATATTTCTTCTTTGATTAAAAAAATCATTACAAGAGTTTGTCCAAAAAAGATAAATTTTATGAAAAATGAATTTTAAATATAAAAGTTATATTACACCTAAAATATTTTTAAAAAATAGTAATTGTATATAAGTTAAATAAAATAATTCTCAAATAACAAAGATTAAGGTACAAAGAATAATATTCAATAATAAATCATTCCCATGGTAACTTATTGCCTCAAAGCTTATCAAGTGACTTCTTGTGCTTATCAAACTCATACTTTATATATTTTGTTGTTTTTTTTTTATTAACTATATAATTGTATATGTAAATTTTAAATTTTTATTGTTGTAGAGGCATTTATGTGTATTTGATCCTTTATTATTTTTAAATAGGCTTTTAGAATGTCTAAGCACTTCTTAAAAAAATAAATACTCATATAGTGAAGACTTTGATAGTCTGAAGAGATATTTATATATGTGCGGTCCTTAATTATTTAAAATAAATATTTAGAATAATTTTATATACTTTCTGTCATGACCCAATTTTCCCTCTGTTGGGTACCGTGATGGCACCTAGTCTTAGGGATTAGGTAAGCCTAACATTTACGGAAATAATAACCATATTAATTAACGCTGGACAAATGCGAAGTAGAAATCTCTATACAATACTTACAATCCCAAAATCGGTAGTACAAGTCATAAGCTCTACTGAATTACTAGAAAGCCTATAAATACAACTGTTTTGAAATAGAGATAAAACAGTGCAAGTACAATTTCAGAAGGTGACTCCAAAACCTGCGAACGCAGCAACAGGTTTACCTTGAGTCTCCACAGCCATATCCGTACCGTTAGCAAGCGGTCAACCGACTCCACATTACCTGGCTCTGCACAAAAATATTCAAAAGTGTAGTATGAGTACACCACAGTCGGTACCCAGTAAGTATCAAGACTAACCTCAGTGGAGTAGTGACGAGGTACAGTCAAGACACTCACTAGTCAAATAACCTGCGTCATACTAAAATAATCGAAAACAAATAGCAGTGATAGCAACAATAATTAACTAGTGATATAAACAATAAGGCAGCAAGAACACCATAATTATTACTTAGAGGAACAAGAAAAATACAAGTACAACCAATTAAACAAGTCTTTCACATATAATTTCTTTAAATAAATACCCTCCAAATATATTTTTTCAAATAAGTATCCTTTAAATATAAAACTCTTTCAAATAAATATCTTTAAAATATAATTCTTCAATTTAAAAGTCACCCTGTGACACCTCATTTCATAATCATAAAATATATGTCTCAACCCACCTTCATATTCCACGGCACCTCGTGCCCATATTTCTATCACAACTGCACGGACTACTCACGTGCCAATAATATCAATGCATATAAGATCCACACGATCAATTTATTTCTGATAAAGTAAGTTTAAAATTTTTAAATCAAGTAAGAAAATCAACAAAGAAATAAATTTATTTTAGAAATCATTTGGGTGAAGAAAATAATATTTCAATTAAAATGAAGCCCCCGATAGTTCCTGATTTGGATGTAAAACTTATAAGAATTAAAGCATACAATAATTTCTTTTATTCAAAATAACTTAACTTTGAAAACTAATAAAGACTAGAACCACAAATCCTTAGAGTCTCGTACAAGAGTCAAAGCCAACACATTACAACAAGGGATACAAACACATAATAAAATCAAATATTACATCACAGAAGAACACAACAATTTATCTATCACGGAAATACAAAATAACCGAAGACAAGTGCAACCATTGAGAATGTCAACAAAGGCACTCCCGAGATACCGTCTCGTAGTCCCAAAAGTAAATATGCAACAACAACAATGCCCCCAGGCCATCACAAGTCATCACAATTCAATCCTCGACATAGCCCACCTTGTCTCGCCACATGCGCAATAATAAAGTAAACTGCCAGCTTTGTCACGCCGCATGTGCATACATCAATAGCAATAATAGCACGGCAGAAACCTCGTGCAAACACCCGAACATAACTCCCACAATATAACGTGCTAATATCACATCTCATAAAGTGCACCTCAAGTGCTCAAATATTACAACATATCACAGATTGCGCATCAAGTGCTCAAATATTACAACTTATCACAAATTGCACATCAAGTGCTCAAATATTATAAATTATCACAGATTGCACATCAAGTGCTCAAATATCATAACTTGCCACAAAAATCAACAATACCTTATTTTTCATAATAAGGAGCTCATGGCTTGACCATAATGTGCACAAAATCTTAATAAAATATCCGGAAGTGAACAACTCAACAAAATAATATTTCACATAAAAATCAAGGTGGCAATCACACCAAATCATCATGTAAAAATAATTTCAACAAACAGGATCTAGGCATAACAAATAGAGGATTTAATAAGTGCCAATAATTTTTATTTTAATACATAAGGGCGTCTAAGAATTTTTAATCAATGAAATTTTGCACATATAAACCAAGTACGTACTTGTCACCTCGCGTACATGGTTTTTCAATTTCACAAATTGCACATAAGACTCAATGCCTAAGGAAAAATTCTTCCACTCGAGGTTAGGCAAGATACTTACCTCTAACTGTTAAATTATTTACTACGTTGTGCCTTTGCAACGCGAATTGGCCTCCGAAATACTTGTATCTAGTCACAATTAATTTGATACAGTCAACAAAATTTATATAATCAATTCCATAAGAAAATACTATATTTTTCAATAAAAATTCAAAATTAACCCAAAAATCGCATGCGGAGCCCACGTCTCGGAATCCGACGAAAGTTACGAAATACACACCCATTCACTCACGAGTTTAACTATACTAAAATCACTAAATTCGATACCATTTCGTCCTTCAAATCGTGATTTTTCATTTTGAAAATTTTCTTCAAAAACCACCATTTCTTCAACTCAAAGCACAAATTAAATGATAAAAATAAAGATAGAATCATGAAAATAAATAAATTCTAGGTGAAGAACACTTACCCAGTCGATTTGCTTGAAAAACCCACAAAGAATCGCTCAAACCGAGCTCTACAACTCAAAATATGATGAAAATGGTCTAACCCTCGATTTGAGAATATATTCTACCTGCCCAGGTATTTGTACATCGCGATCGCGGAAGAAATGATGCGATCGCGTAAAAGGAAAATGGTTACTATCCAAAATCTGCTACGCGATCACGGAAGGGCTTATGCGATCGCGTAGTGAAGGAATTATTTGCTGCCCAAAGCCACACTTCGCGATCGCGAAGCAGAAGATGCGATCGCGTAGAAGGAGTAGGCAGACTTCGGCGATCGTGAACAAGGTCATGCGAACGCGAAGAGTAACGAGTACCAGTGCTCAAGGCCAGCTTTCTACTATGCGAACGCGATGGAGGGTATGCGAACGCGAAGAAGGGAAAAGCAGACCTTCGCGATCGTGAATGGAATCATGCGAATGCGAAGAACAATAATTCATTCTCCCCAAATTGCACTATGCAAACGCGGAAGAATTGACGCGGACGCGATTAAGGAAACCAGATGGCAGAAACCAGCAGTCCAAAAATAGAAGAAATTAGCCCGTAGCCCATTCGAAACACACCCGAGGCTCCCGGGACCCCGTCTAAACACACAAACAAGTTTCATAACCTAACACGGACTCGCTCGAGGTCTCAAATCACATCAAACAATGTCGAAACTACGAATCGTAACATGAATCGAACTTATGAACTTTCAAATCTTCCAACTCCTAAAACTCATGCCAAAACCTATCAAAACCAACCCGGAATGACGTCAAATTTTGCAGGCAAGTCCCAAATAAGATAACAGAGCTGTTCCAACTCTCGGAATCACATTCCGACCCCGATATCAAAAAGTCCACTTCCGATCCAAATCTCCAAAAATTCAACTTTTGCCATTTCAAGCCTAAATCAGCTACAGACTTCAAATTCAAAGTCCAGACACGCTCCTAAGTCTAAAATTACCCAATGGAGCTAACAAAATTGACGGAACTCCATTCCGGGGTCGTCTTCATACAGTTCTGACTACGATCAAAATCTTAAGACTTAAGCTTCCGTTTTAGGGACTAAGTATCTCAAATCACTCTGGATCATCTGGTAACTAAATTCAACCATGCACACAAGTCAATACCCATAATACAAAGCTGCTCAGTGCCTTATGCCGCAGAACGGCACTTAAATTCTTAAAACGACAAGTCGGGTCGTTACACTTTCACTCATTTTTAATATAATTACTTGTATATTAAGAACTTTGTGGTAATTTTGGTGCATTTAATTTTGACAAATGACCAAAGGTCCCAAATACACATAAGAACATACTAACACTATAAATAGAAAAAGTGTAATAACCCGACTTGTCGTTTTAAGGATTAACGCCCCGTTCAGTGACTTAAGGTCTCGAGCAACTTCGTAATATGTATTATGACCCGCGAGTGTGGTCGAGTTTGATTTTCGAAAGATTCGGAATTTAATTAAAAGAACAATTCTCATTTTTGAAGCTTAAATGAAAAGAGTTGACCGGAGATTTGACTTATATGTAAACGACCTCGGATTCGAATTCTGATGATTTCAATAGCTCCATATGGTAATTTTGGACTTAGGAGCATGATCGAAAAAATTATTTGGACCGTAGTGGAATTAGACTTGAAATGGCGAAAATAAAAGTTTAAGTTGGAAGTTTGACCGGGGAGTTGCCTTTTTGATATCGGGGTCGGAATCCAGTTCTAAAATTTTTTATAGGTCCGTTATGTCATTTATGACTTGTGTGAAAAATTTGAGGTCAATCGGACATGATTTGATAGGTTTCAGCATCGAATGTAGAAGTTGAAATTTCTTAGTTTCATTAAGCTTGAATTGGGTATGATTCGTGGTTTTAGCGTTGTTTGATGTGATTTGAGGTTTCAACTAAGTTCGTAATAGGTTTTTAGACTTGTTGGTATGCTCGAACGGGGTACCGAGTGGCTCGGGTGAGTTTCGGGGTGGTTTCGGACCATTTCTAGGCCATTTTTAGTTGCTGATTTTTAGGCACAGAGGTATGCATCGCGGATAAACGGTCGCAATCGCGAAGAGCAATTTTGCTGTTTCGACACTGTGAATCGCGATCGCGGAAGACTTTTCGCGATCGCGTAGAGGAAACTCCTGCTGCACTATCCCGATTTTGGAAGCTCATATCTCGCAATCTATAGAGAAAGGTAAACCATTGTCATTTGGATGTGTGTACAAAAAGGTATGGTGGATACACTACAGGCTGTCCAGGAAGAGTTTGGAAATCTCTGTTGCATAGGGCTAACTTTGGAAGCTTATATCTAGAAATATATAAATAATTTGGGAGATAAAAAACAAATAAAAGTTATAGCCCTTGGAGTCTAGTTTTCATAAAGTTAAACCATTCATCATTTGGAGTTTTGTACAAAAAGTTATGACCATTATACTAGAGGTTGTCTGAAAGAGTTGAGGAGTTTATTCTTCGCGATCGCGAAGAGCAATTTTGGGGCTGAAAAATTTTGTGCTTCGCGATCGCGAAGAGTAAATACCTGGGTAGTAGCTATATTTCGAGGTTTCAGCCATTTTTAACATATTTGGAATTATGGAGCTCGGATTGAAGCGATATTTGAGGTGATTTTTACCATATGGATTGGGGTAAGTGTTCTATATCCTAAAGTGTTTATATTTCATGAACCTATGATTATATTCATCGTTTAATTCGGATTTTAATGGAAGAAATCAAGATTTTTATAAACTCTTCCAAAATAAAAATTTAAGATTTGGTGTTCTAGTTGTTATTGGAAGTCGATAAAATTGGTATGGTTGAACTCGTATCGGAATGGATGTTCAGATTTCATGAAAATTATGTCGGGTTCCGAGGGGCGAGCCCCGCGTTGACTTTTGTTGACCTTTTGGAATAAATTTTTAAGTTGACGTATTATTATCCAGAATTATTTTCGATGAATTTTAATGAAGTTATACAATTAGTTTGGATAGATTTGAGCGGTCCGGAGGTCAATTCAAGAAAGAAGACGATTTTGGAATATCGGCATAACTTCAAAAAGGTAAGTGTCTTACTTAACCTCGAGTGGGGGAAGTACCCCTTAGGCATTGTGTATTATGTGCAAATTGTGTAATTGAAAACCATGTACATGAGGTGACGAGTATGTACTTGATTTATATGTGCAAATTTTGTTGATTAAAATCCTTAGATGCCCTTAGGTATTAAATTGAAAATTATTGACACTTATTAAATCCTCTATTTGTCATGCCTAGATCCTTGTTTGTTGAAATTATTTTATACGATGATTTGGTGTGATTGCCACCTTAATTTTATGTGAAATATTATTTTGTTGAGTTGTTCATTCCCGGATATTTTTATTAAGATTTTGTGCACATTATGGTCGAGCCATGGGCTCCTTATTGTGAAAAATAATGTATTGTTGATTTCCGTAGCAAGTTGTAATATTTGGGTACTTGATGTGCAATTTGTGATATGTTGTAAGATTTGAGCACTTGATGTGCAATTTGTGATATGTTGTAAGATTTGAGCACTTGATGTGCAATTTGTGATATGTTGTAAGATTTGAGCACTTGATGTGCAATTTGTGATATGTTATAATATTTGAGCACTTGAGGTGCAAGTTGTATTATATTGTGATATTTGGGCACTTGAGGTGCAATTTGTGAAATATTGTGATATTGATACGCATGCGGTCAGATAAGGGTGGCTTGAAACGCGTGGCTAGTAGGGGAACTACTAGAAGTCATACGGTGATATAAGGTTATGGTGTTGAAACGCATGCGGTGAGATAAGGGTGGCTTGAAACGCGTGGCTAGTAGGGGAACTACTAGAAGTCATGCGGTGTGATAAGGGTGGCTAAAACGCGGGATGCTATTTCGGGAAAAATGATTTCTTTAAAATTAAATGTGAAGGCTCCCGCGGTGACATAAGAAAATGAGATATTGTGAATTTATTTATGATTTGGGACTACGAGGCGGTACCTCAGGAGTGCCCTGTTGATATTTCTTTATCTATGTTCTTGTCTTGGGTGATTTTGTTTTATTTAATATATAAATTCTTGTCTTCTTCCGTGATGTACTGGTTGACTTTATTATTATGTGTTTTATGCTCCTAGTTATATTATGTTGGCTTTGGCTTTTTAGCACGTGACTCTGAAGAAGTATATTTCTGGTTTTTCTTACTGATTTTTGATGATTGAGTTCATTTAAATAAAAAAAATTATTATGTTTTAAATTAAATAGTTTTACATCCAAATTAGTAGTTAACTGATGCTTTAATTTAAGTGCAAATGTTATTTTCTTCACCCAAATAATTTCTAAAATAAATTCATTTCTTACTTGATTTAAAAATTATAAACTTACTTTATTGAGAATAAATTGATCCAGCGGATCTTATATATATTTATTATTGACACGTGAGTTGTCCGTGTGATTGTGATAGAAATATGGGCACGAGGTGCCGTGAAAAATATGAAAGTGGGCTGAGACCCGTAATTTTTATGATTGTGAAATGAGGTGTCACATGGTGACTTTTACTTGAAAAATATATTTATTTGAAAGAAGTATATTCAAAATATATTTATTTAAAAGAAGTATATTCGAAAGATATTTGTCTTAAATAATAATATGTGAAGGAATTATATTTGAAGGACTTCATTAATTGATTGTACTTGTGTTCCTTATTCGTCTGAGCAATAATTATGATGTTCTTGTTGCCTTGATATTATATCACTAGTTGATTTTGTTGTTATCATTGTTAGTTATTTTTCAGTACTTTTGGTATACTGCTATATTGCACAGGTTAGTTGACTAGTGAGTGTCTTGACTGTACCTTATCACTACTCTACTAAGGTTAGTCTTGATACTTACTGGGTACCAACTGTGGTGTACTCATACTACACTTCTGCATATTTTTGTGCAGGGACATGTATTGGAGATATCGGACTTGAGCAGAGTTAAAGCGGGATCGTAAGGATTCAAGGTAGAGCTTCTTGGTCGTCACAGTCCCTTGGAGTCTTTTCATTTCATTGTACTGTTAATTTTTAATCAAACAATATTGTATATTCGGTCCTCGTGATCATCCCATGTATTCAGTTAGAGTTTGTGACTCAGTACTACCAGTCTTGGGAGGTTGTATATTCATATTTGTTCCGCTGTTAGTTTTGATTACTTATTTAATTATTTTTTTTAATAATTAGGTGTCATCACAACGCATGTGGTGGGATTTTGGGTCGTGACAAAAAGAAACATAATTTTAGTGACATATGAAATTCTGTAACCGCAGAATAATGATAGACATAGGATCACTAAAACAAAAACAAAACAATATTAAAAATAGTTATGGAATTTTGACAAAAATAAAATCGATCGCTACTTTGCAATTTAACCAAAATCTCTTTGCTAACAATATAGAAACTAATCATATTAGTTTTTTAAAAATATGTTTTTCTAGTTATGTAATTTAAGAAAATAATTCTAATATCTCGTTACTCTAAGAATTAAGAATTTAATATGGCTGATATTGAAGTCCATAACAAAAATAATTATATTATAAGTGTGTATATGGTCGAAATAGATTTCGGCCTTCCTACGTTCAATCGAGTTCGAATGGTAATCAACCTGAGTGGGATTTTGGGATGAGTTCCGAAGGCAGTACAATCGAGCCTCGAGTCCGAAGGCTGATCGAGGACTCGACTTGATACCTTTCTCGAGCCAGTGACCAAATCGATCCGCAAGGTATTACTTTGAGGTCAGAAAACACTACACCCACCCCGGAGGTCGAACTCGAGCCAAAATCGAGAGCTCGACCCAATAACGAGTCCGAGCCGGTGTCGAGCTCACAGACAAGAGCTATTATAATTGCACAAAGAAAGGGAATCTTGGCGGGAATCGAGGAAGAGATAATTTATCATGGTTCCTCCACTGTATGCTTTATTTTATTATAAATGAAGTAGGATCCCTCTATTATAAAATCAAGGGGGATCATTGTAAGAGCAGAGATATAATATGCTGTAACAAAAGATCACTTCATATATTCATTGCTCGGCTCGCTATTTTCGTTCTCATAGCCGAGAACATTCATATCTCTATTTCTCTATACGATTTGTGTCGAATTATATCGCATATCCTTAGAACCATACACAAATTTAACTTTATCTGATTTTTCGGATAAATAGTTTGGCGCCCACTATGAGGCTAAGGATAACAGTGGTTGTTTGATATAAATCTGCAGTACACGCCAGTTTACAACTTCGAATCAGCAATGGCTTTACCTATCGACCACGAAGCCGGCCTTCAAGATGAGACCAACAACTTGGTACCCGGGGCGAGAAGGCCACTTGGCGATGGCACTGAGGCTCGAATCGAAAAAACCAGAAATCCAAGCCGAAGTATCGTTAGATGTCAATTCGCAAGTGGCTCTTGAGGCGAACCAACGTTCCGAACCGGAAAAAAGAATTCAAGGTGGCACCCGATCCGTAGCTCGAGACACCCATAATGTGGGGGAAATCGGAGTCAGCTTGCGCATGATCTTCGAGATGTTACAAGCCCAACAAGTAGCGATAGCTCAGTTGCATAGCCAAACTCATATACAAAGCAGGCCGGATCCCAATCCGCTTCGAGAAATCAACCCCAGAACGGAGCCCGCCATAGTGAAATCCAACGGGTAAGAATCGGGGACCACTCCCTAAATTACTAAATTGCTCGAGGAACTCACAAAACGAGTCAAAGCCAACGACAAAAAAGTGGAAAAATACAATGCCAGGGTCGATCAGATCCCGGGAGCTCCTCCAATGATAAAAGGGTTAGATTCGAAAAAATCATACAAAAGCCTTTTTCCTCGAGTGCGGCCTCAAAACCAATCCCCCAAAAAATTCGTATGCCCGAAATTCCCAAATATAACGGTACGATCGATCCTAACGAACACGTCACCTCTTACACATGTGCCATCAAGGGTAACGATTTGGAGGATGATGAGATCGAATCCGTGTTCTTGAAAAAGTTCGGGGAGACCCTCTCGAAGGGAGCAATGATCTGGTATCACAATCTACCGCCAAATTCCATCGATTCTTTTGCCATGTTAGCAGATTCGTTCATAAAGGCACATGCTGGTGCCATAAAGGTTGCAACAAGGAAATCAGACCTCTTCAAAGTAAAGCAAAGGGGTAATGAAATGCTAAGGGAATTTGTATCCTGATTTCAAATGGAACGCATGGAATTGCCACCGGTCAAAGACGATTGGGCCGTACAAGCTTTCACCCAAGGGTTGAACAAGCAAAGTTTGACAGCATCACGTCGGCTGAAGAAAAATTTGATTTAGTATCCAGCAATAACTTGGACAGATATACACAACCGATATCAATCGAAAATTAGGGTCGAAGATAACCAGTTGGGAGCTCCGTATGGACCCGTGCATCAGAACAGGACAGCTACTAAAAACCAAAGGGAGATCGACAGAGAACAAAGGTCGAACAGAGACCGATATCAACCATACGTCGCGGATCGGATGAACAACGGTTCAACATACAATATAGTTCGGAACAATTGAAGGATTGATCGAGGGCAAAATTCTCGGGGACTTATGAGCAAGAGTGGCTTTGATAAATATGCCGATCCTATAAAAGCACCTCAGTTATCAGAGTATAACTTCAGTGTTGATGCATCCGCCATCGTATCAGCTATCGGACGCATCAAGGACACTAAGTGGCCTTGACCTATGCAGACCGATCCTTCCCAAAGGAATCCCAATCAAATGTGCAAATATCATGGCACCCATGGCCACATAACGGAAGATTGCAGGCAATTAAGAGAGGAAGTAGCTCGCTTATTTAACAAAGGGCACCTTCGGGAATTTCTGAGTGATAGGGCGAAGAACCATTTTAAAAATAGGGATTTCGGCAAGCAAAACGAGCAAGAAGAACCACAGCACGTCATTCACATGATCATCGGCGGTGCCGATACCCCTCAGGTACCAGTGATTAAACGCACTAAAACATCGATTGTGAGGGAAAAGTGATCTCAAAATCGAGATTACGCACCCATAGGGACTTTGTCCTTCGACGATGAAGATGCAGAAGGATTCATTCAACCTCATAACGATGCACTGGTAATATCCGTACTCATAATTAAAACTAAAGTTAAGCGTGTGTTGATCGATCCAGGTAGCTCGGCCAACATCATCAGATTGAAGGTCGTAGAACAGCTCGTCCTGCACGACCAGATCGTACCCGCAACTCTGGTTCTAAACGGATTCAATATGGCATGTGAAACCACCAAAGGCGAGCTAATCCTACCAATAAACGTGGCCGAAACCATCCAGAAAATGAAGTTTCACGTGATCGAAGGCGACATGAGATACAACGCCCTTTTCGGAAGGCCATGGATCACAACATGAGAGTTGTACCTTCGACCCTACACCAGGTCCTCAAATTCCCAACACCGAGAGGTGTCAAAACAGTGTAAGGAGAACAACCAGCCGTAAAAGAAATATTCGTCATCGAGGAAGCGAAATCAATATCCTCGCCTTCGTCGATAAAGCGATCGGGCTCAGAAGGAGAACGGGACACCAAATAGCAATCACAGATGTCGGCTTCGACCCAGCCAGATAACCAGAAGATCGAAGAAGATGATGATCAAAGGTTCCCTCGATCTTTCATGATTCCCGATGACTCTGACGCCACCAAATCAACAATTAAGGAACTAGAGCAAGTCATACTAATCGAGCACTGGCCCGAGCGAAAGGTATACTTGAGAACGGGGTTGAGCCCCGAACTCAGGAAGAAACTTGTTCAATTTCTTATCGATAACATTGATTGTTTTGCCTGGTCCCATTTAGATATAACAGGGATCCCACCGGACATAATGATGCATCGGTTAAGCTTGGACCCTAGGTTCAGACCGGTGAAGCAAAAGAGAAGACCCCAGTCTGAGGAAAAGCACGCATTCATAAAGGACGAGGTAACTAAACTTCTCAAGATAGGGTCCATTCGGGAGGTGAAATATCCCGAATGGTTAGCCAATGTAGTTGTAGTGCCTAAAAAAGGGAACAAACTTAGAATGTGTGTGGACTATAAGGATTTGAACAAAGCATGCCCCAAAGATTCCTTTCCGCTGCCCAACATCGATCACATGATCGATGCCACGGCCGGCCACGAGATCCTCACTTTTCTCGATACCTATTCCGGGTATAATCAAATCCAAATGAACACGTAGGACCAGGAAAAGACTTCATTTGTCACATAATATGGAACATATTGTTATAATGTGATACCCTTCGAGCTAAAAAATGCAGGGGCTACCTACCAACGCCTAGTAAATAAAATGTTCGAAGAAAAAATAGGTAAATCAGTAGAAGTTTATATTGATGACATGCTAGTTAAGTCTCTGCGCGCAGAGGACCATTTGACCCATTTGTAGGAAACGTTCGAGATTTTGAGGAAATACAACATGAAGCTCAACCTCGAAAAATGTGCTTTCGGGGTCGGTTCGGGCAAGTTCCTCGGCTTCATGGTGTCAAATCGGGGAATCGAGATTAACCCCGATAAAATCAAGGTCATCGAAGACATCACCATCGTGGACAGCGTGAAATCTGTACAAAGTCTAATAGGACGGATTGCAGCCTTAGGCTGATTCATTTCGAGATCATCAGATCGAAGTCACAAATTTTTCTCTCTACTCAAAAAGAAGAACGATTTTGCTTGGACCCCGGAATGCCAACAAGCATTAGAGGAACTAAAACGATATCTATCGAGCCTACCACTACTTCACACTCCAAAAACAGACGAAAAACTTTGCTTGTACTTGGCGGTATCGAAAAATGCCGTAAGCGGTGTCCTAGTTCGAGAAGAGCAAGGTACGCAATTTCCCGTTTATTATATAAGTCGGACCTTAGGAGAAGCAGAAACTAGATATCCGCACCTAGAAAAATTAGCACTTGCACTGATAAGCTCCTCTAGAATGTTAAGATCGTACTTTCAATGTCACCCTATATGTGCATTAACCACTTACCCGCTTCGTAATATTTTGCACAAGCCCGAACTATCAGGCCGATTGGCCAAATGGGTCGTCGAACTCAGTGGGTACGATATCGAATATCAACACCGTACGGCCATCAAGTCTCAAATTTTAGCAGACTTCGTGGCCGATTTCACGCCAACCCTCGTACCGGAAGTCGAAAAAGAACTCTTGTTGAAATCAGGTACATCATCGGGGGTATGGATCTTTTTTTCGGACGGGGCTTCGAATGTAAAGGGGTCCGGGCAAGGCACAATTTTGAAACCACCTACGGGTAACACTATTAGGCAATCTTTTAAAACTACCAGGTTGACCAACAACGAGGTCGAGTATGAGGCCATGATTGCAGGTCTCGAGTTAGCTAAAAACTTGGGAGCAGAAGTCATTGAAGCCAAATGTGACTCCTTGCTGGTGGTAAGTCAAGTAACCAAAACCTTCGAAGTTCGAGAGGATAGAATGCAACGGTATTTGGATAAACTACATGTCACTTTGCACTATTTCAAACAATGAACTTTACAGCATATTCCACGAGAGAAAAATAGTGAGGCTAATACACTTGCAAATTTGGGATCGTCGGTCGAGGAAGGTGACTTGAGCTCGGGGACTGTTGTTCAACTCTCAAGATCAGTAATCGAAGAAGGTCATGCCGAGATAAATTCTACAAGCTTAACCTGGGATTGGAGAAATAAGTATATTGAATACTTAAAGAGCGGAAAGCTCCCATTGGACCCTAAAGATTCTAGGGCCCTACAGACTAAAGCTGCTCGATTCACGTTGGCTTCGGATGGAACGCTATATCGAAGGACATTCGACGGACCGTTGGCAGTATGCTTGGGTCCGGGAGATATCGATTACATCCTACGGGAAGTGCACGAGGGCACTTGTGGGAATCACTCTAGTGCCGATACATTAGTTCGAAAAATAATCAGAGCAGGGTATTATTGGATCGATATGGGCAAAGATGCAAAGTAGTTTGTTCGAAAATGTGACAAATGTCAAAGGTTTGCGCCAATGATCCATCAACCCGGAGAGCAACTTCACTCAGTCATATCCCCATGGCCGTTCATGAAATGGGGAATGAATATCGTCGGCCCTCTACCATCGACCCCAGGTAAAGCCAAATTCATTTTATTGATGACTGACTATTTTTCTAAATGGGTTGAAGCGCAGGCGTTCGAGAAAATAAGAGAGAAAGAAGTTATAGACTTTATCTGGGATCATATTATATGCAGATTCGGGATACCCGCCGAAATAGTATGTGACAATGGAAAACAATTCGTTGGCAGCAAAGTAACAAAATTCTTCGAAGATCACAAAATAAGAAGGATATTATCAACACCATACTACCCCAGTGGGAACGGACAGGCCGAATCAACGAACAAAACTATCATTCAAAACCTAAAGAAGAGGTTGAACGACGCTAAAGGAAAGTGGAGAGAAATCCTGCCCGAAGTCCTTTGGGCATATCGGACAATGTCAAAATCCAGTACGGGGGCGACCCCATTCTCCTTAGTATATGGGTTCGAAGCATTGATACCAGTAGAAGTTAGCGAACCCAGTACCAGATTTCGATTCACGATGGAAGAATCAAATAACAAGGCTATGAATACCAGCCTCGAATTATCGGACGAAAGACGAGAAGCTGCTCTCGTCCAATTGGCCGCCCAAAAGCAACGAATCGAAAGATATTATAATCGAAGAACCAAGCTCTGCCATTTCAAGCCCAGGGACTTAGTATTAAGGAAAGTCACCATCAATACCCGAAATCCGAACGAAGGAAAACTAGGACCAAATTGGGAAGGACCATACCAGGTTCTCGAGAACGTCGGAAAGGGATCATACAGGCTCGGCATTATAAACGGCAAACAGCTATCAAGCAATTGGAATGTGTCACATCTAAAACGATACTAATGCTAAGGTACGACCCTTCCATATTCATTTACATTTCAAATCTGACCCCTGCAGAAGTCCGAACAAGAGCTAAGATGGATCCTTCGCCTGAAAGCACGCGTTGCACTCTTTTTCCCTTAGACAGGTTTTATCCCAAATAGGTTTTTTGGCAAGATTTTTAATAAGGCAACCAATGATCGTGTTGCACTTACAACAGTATCTGAGGCCTCTGTACAATCGACCTCGAATACCAGGGGGGCATTAGCCCTCAAATATATCAAGTTTTGATGCAAGAAAGTTATTTCGCAACAATGGGGTTCCAGAAGGAAAAGTTGTAAGAGCCAAAATGGTCAAAACGAACCATGCTCGTATAGTTGGCCCGAACCCAGACGCGAAACATGAACACATGTATAATGACTTGCAAAGAAAGTCCTCCTCTTTACCGATATCTTATATCCAAGAAAATTCCTCTATTTTGAGATTTATTATGCAATCAGAATTAAGATAAACTCGACTACTAATCCTACGGGCTACTTTTATTTCGAGTTCAAGCAAACACTCACCTGACCATCACGCCTACGAGCTACATTACTTCGAGTTCGAATCATTCACTCGACTCATCCTACAGGCTACTTTTATTTCGAGTTCGAGCAAACACTCACTCGACCATTACGCCTACGGGCTACATTACTTCGAGTTCGAATCATTCACTCGACTAAACCTATGGGCTACTTTTTCGAGTTCGAGCAAACACTCACTCGACCATCACGCCTACGGGCTACATTACTTCGAGTTCGAATCATTCACTCGACTAAGCCTACAGGCTAATTTTATTTCGAGTTCGAGCCAACACTCGCTCGACCATTATGCCTACAGGCTATATTACTTCGAGTTTGAATCATTCGCTCGATCACTAAGCCTACGGGCTACTTTCTTTTCGAGTTTGAGCAAACACTCGCTCGACCATTATGCCTACGGGCTATATTATTTCGAGTTCGAATCATTCGCTCGATCACTAAGCCTACGGGCTACTTTCATTTTGAGTTCGAGCAAGCACTCACTCGACCATTAAGCCCACGGGCTACATCACTTCGAGTTCGAATCATTCACTCGACTACTGAGCCTACGAGCCACTCCCATTTCGAGTTCGAGCAAGCACTCACTCGACCATTACGCCTACGGGCTATATTATTTCGAGTTTGAATCATTCGCTCGATCACTAAGCCTACGGGCTACTTTCATTTCGAGTTCGAGCAAACACTCGCTCGACCATTATGCCTACGGGCTATATTACTTCGAGTTCGAATCATTCGCTCGATCACTAAGCCTACGGGCTACTTTCATTTTGAGTTCAAGAAAGCACTCACTCGACCATTAAGTCCACGGGCTACATCACCTCGAGTTCGAATCATTCACTCGACTACTGAGCCTACGAGCCACTCCCATTTCAAGTTCGAGCAAGCACTCACTCGGCCATTACGCCTATGGGCCACTTCCATTTCGTGTTCGAGCAAGTACTCACTCGACCATTACGCCTACGGGCTACTTCCATTTCAAGTTCGAGCAAGAACTCACTCAACCATTACGCCTACGGGCTATTTCCATTTCGAGTTCGAGAAAGAACTCACTCGACCATTATGCCTACGGGCCACTTCCATTTCGAGTTCGAGCAAGCACTCACCCGACCATTATGCCTAAGGGCTACTTCCATTTTGAGTTCGAGCAAGCACTCACTCGACTATTACGCCTACGGGCTACTTGAATTTTGAATTTGAGCAAGCACTCACTCGACCATTACGCCCACGGGCTACATTACTTCAAGTTTGGATCATTGACTCGACCAATAAGCCTAAGGGCTACATCACCTCAAATTTGAATAAGCACTCGCTCGATTATAGAGGCTACGAAATCCAGAATTTGGCTAAGTTGTTTAAATCTCTATGAAAGCATTCGCAAGGCATGTATAAAGACTTCACAAAACAGAAGCAGGTCGGCAAGGTTGTCTATATACAAAATTATCTACATAATTGATTACAAACTAAAAAGCTAAGGACTAAGCTTCCTGGTCATCCTCAGGAGCGGTTTCTCCCCTATCAGGCTCCCCCCCATTTTCGGATATGCTCTTGCTACCATCATCATCATTATCATCGCCATCAGATGCCAAGGCTTTAGCTTCAGCTTCGAGCTCTTTAGCCTTTTTTATCTCTTCAGCAAGGTCGAAACCTCGAGCATGTATCTCCTCGAGGGTCTCTCTCCGAGACCGACACTTAGCAAGTTCGGCAATCCAATGTGCTCGAGTGTCGGCAGTATCCACCGCCTTTTGTGCCTCCATCTGAGCAGCCTCGGCATCAGCCCGATACACAACAATGGACTTGTCTGCCATGGCTTTCGATGACTCAGCCTCCGCCTTGGCCTCAGCAAGCTGTGTTTCAAGCTCCTCGATCCTCTTAGCCTGAGCCGAACCTTTTTGCTTGACGCTTCAAAGCTGAACATCGGCCGATAATAATTTGGCCAAAATGGTTTCTTTTTCTGCAGCCAGGCGGTCGATAGTCTCCTTCCACTGATTACATTCAGCCTTGATTTGATCGACTTCTTCCCGAAGTAACCTGATCTTTTCAACCTTTTGCTGCAACTGAAATAACGAAAGGTTAACTTCCACAGTTGAGTCAAACCCATACTTTAACAGAATGAGGCTCACCTGCTTATCTAGCTCGGCCTCTTCTTCACGAGCCTTGGCCAAATCTGCTTTAAAGTCCTTTATAACCTCGTCCTTTTGGCTACAAAGAAGCCGCAGGGCATCTCTCTCCCCCGAGACCTTCTGAAGCTCGATCTCGCACTGGCTGAGGTCGACTCGAAACCTACTAATGGCCTGCACAGTAGGGAAAGAACACAAGTCAAGTTTGGAAAAGAACGAAGAAACCAAGTACAGTAAAATCATTACCCGAGAAATGAAACGTTGGGCCTCCTCTTGGAGAAGGGAAGCATCACCAATGTCGGAGTCATCATCGACTCCAGTAAAGCAATCCCGAAAAGGGTCCCCTACACTAGAGCCTCCACCCATATCGGGGGTTTTCAACTCTCGAGCCTCCTTTAACGCCTCCTTTAACGCCTCCTCAGAAAAGGTTGGAAGAGAAGGCAAATGACCCACTGTCATGGTCCCAAGAGAATTGCTCGGGATGCTCTGATCAAGACTCGGGGTACCGGAATCAACCCCGACCGGTACAACCGCCATTGGCTCAGAAACTCTAGCGATCTAGATAGCTTTCGTAGATCGGACCACCAAAATCGAGGCATCATCTGTTTCTTCTTCTTCTTCTTCTTTTCTCAGTCGTTCGACCGAGTCCATCGAAAGAACGATTGCTTTCCTCCTCACCCTTCGAGTTTTGGGCTTGGGGTCCTCTGGCTGAGAGACAGCTTTTCGCTTCTTATCTTTCCCCGGTTATGGAACAGGGGACTTGGTTCCTTCTTTACCACTCGAAGGCCTTAAAGCGGCATCCTTGGTTGCACCTGCATGAAAGGAAATCGGTGACAAGGGGAGCATAAAAAATATTCCGAAGAACACGAGAAGTAACCCTTACCATGATTCTTGGCCTCTCATCTACCTTTTGCCAAATCATGCCAAGTGCGTTCAGCATAAGTGAAAGTTGAGGCTAACTTCCGAACCCAATCCTCGAGGTCGGGTACCGCTTGTGGCATCCAAGGGGTAGCTGTATATTGGAGAAAGACATCAGATAAAATCGGAAAAAGATACGAAAAGCAATGTCATACGAAAATCACTTACGGTCGAAATTCCATTCCTCGGGGAATGGCATATTCTCTTGCGGAATTAGGTCATGGGTCCTCACTCGGATATAATGGCCCATCCAACCTCGATCCTTGTCTTCGTCGATGCTCGACATCAGAGCCTTCGATGCCCGACGATGAAGCCTGATTAGTCCTCGAAAGATTTGAGGCCGATACAGTCGTATGAGGTGACTCAGGGAAAATTCCAGTCCCCTGGCCTTGTTGGAGAAGAAACGGAGTAAGGTTACTATACGCCATAGAGAGGGATGAATTTGACCAAGGGTGACCTGATATCTCTTGCAAAAATCGATGATCACCGGGTCGATGGGACCCAACATGAAGGGCTAAGTATAAACACTTAAAAACCCCTCCACATGGGTGATGACGCTCTCTTCAGGGGAGGGAATTTGCAACACAACCTCGGGGCCCCAGTTGCAGTCTCTTCTCATAGCCTCGAGTTGACCCTCCGTTATCGAGCACATGTACATCGACACATGCTCACATCGACCCGAAACAGATGAAGGATTCTCAACCTTAAAATCGATCTTCAAAGTACACGGGCCGGGAACATACTCATAGGTAGGTGGTTCCACTGGCGTCTTGTCGTCGGACGGCCGTGAAGAAGAAGCTTTCTCCTTCTAACGTACAGTTTTCGAAGTTTTGGCCATTGATATAAGAGAAAGAAAGGCAAAGGAAGATGGAAAATTGTTATAGATGGCTCTACAAGCGGCGGAAAAAAGAGAAAGGGTAAGGAAATTTGGAAGAATGAAAGATGTAAAAGTGGTGAATATCAGATGGAGGGGCTATTTATATGCTTGCATCGTGACAGTTCAATATCAGAGGTGGCCGACCACCGACTGAAACGCATTAAATACCTTGAAAAGACTAAATCGATAGGAAAACTATCACATACATCATGATCGAGCCCTGTGAAAACGTCAGCTTATAACCCGATCGAACCGTCAAAGCTCATATCGATTCTCACCACATCCTTCCTGAGAAACGAGGGGACTATCTGTATACGGTCGAAATAGATTTCGGCCTTCCTACGTTCGATCGAGTTCGAATGGTAATCAACCTGAGTGGGATTTTGGTTTAGTTCCGAAGGCAGTACAATCGAGCCTCTAGTCCGAAGGCTGATCGAGGACTCGGCTCGATACCTTTCTCGAGCCAGTGACCAAATCGTTCCGCAAGGCATTGTTTCGAGGTCAGAAATGCGATACACCCACCCCGGAGGTCGAACTCGAGCCAAAATCGAGAGCTCGACTCAATAACGAGTCCGAGCCGGTGTCGAGCTCACAGACAAGAGCTGTTATAATCGCACTAAGAAAGGAAATCTTGGCGGGAATCAAGGAAGAGACAATTTATCATGGGTCCTCCACTGTATGCTTTATTTTATGATAAATGAAGTAGGATCCCTCTATTATAAAAGCAGGGGGGATCCTTGTAAGAGCATAGATATAATACACTGTAACAAAAGATCACTTCATATATTCATTCCTCGGCTCGCTATTTCCGTTCTCATAGCCGAGAACATTCATATCTCTATTTCTCTATACGATTTGTGTCGAATTATATCGCATATCCTTAGAACCATACACAAATTTAACTTTATCTGATTTTTCGGGTAAACAAAGTGTTATTAAATATGTATTGCCTATAACTATAAGTTCCAATTATAATTAAAGTAACAATTTAAATATGTCTAACTAATGTGTAAATAATTAATTATATAGAATTTAAATAACTATAAGCTCATTGTATAACTAATTATATATATTTAACTAGATAATAAATATAATTATAATGGTTTGGTCCTTTATTAAATAAAGTATTACCATCTTTTTGGCTAGTCAAAGTAATTATCACATTACTTTCAACGAGATTAGTAAATCACGAGATATTTTATTGAATTCAATTTTTTTATCTAATATATCACATTTAAACAACTATGTATCTAACTATAATGATTACCAATTATATTCTATTTGAATAATAATAAAACTTTATTCATGAAAATATTTAACTTATTCTGCTGTGTACAATGTAAATTAAATATTTATCTACATTTATAATATTTGTACATAAAAAAGTTAAAAATAGGAGTAAAAGACGGGGATATAAAGGAAGAATGAGATCCCCAAAAACGTAGCCCCTCACCTTTGTTTTATCTTTCCAGCCGCCACACCCTCTCCCATTTAATTCCCAACTCCTTCGTCATCCACTAGAGAAGGTATGTTTCTATCTTCTTTAAATCTCACTTTTTGTCACTAACCACTAACATGCATATATATATATATATATATATATATATATTTCTTTGGTTACTTTATTTCTTTTTTATTATTTTCAATGTGTACAGCGAACTTTATTTGTCACTTATGCTAGAGCATCTTTATTCATCTTCTTAGTTAATTGGGAAAAGAAAAAATTGGAAGGAGAAATTTTTTAATCTTTATGTTCATTATTAGATTGGTATATCAGTAACAATTTATCATTTATGGTTGAAGCTTCTGAAATTTGATTCAGGAAATGCTTTTAATCATTTTTTATGAAATTAATTTTGATCCTTTTCCTAGGTGGTTTCAGGTGACACTACTAGAAATACAGCATTTTCCCACGAAAATTTCTCACGAAAAATTGTCAGTGGCAATTCCCACCGAAATTCAATGGAAAAATTTAAAAAAAATTTCCTGGATAAAATAATAACATTTCACATTGAGTATCCGTGGAAATGTTTTGGCGCAAAAATGGAGGAAAAGCCCAAAACCATACATTATCTTTGGTTTTAGACTCAAAGTCATACATATTCTTTCACATGCAGCACTAATAGTCCATTTACTTTAACAAAGTGGTGCACTTTTAGTCATAACACTGAGAAAAAGCCTAAAAATATACATTATCTTTGACTTTAGACTCAAAGTCATACATATTCTTCCACATGGAGCACTAATAGTCCATTTACTTTAACAAAGTGGTGTACTTTTAGTCATAACACTAAACACATTTTAATTTTTAACAGAAATCTAAGATCTGACAAAATATCTGTTCCATTTATTTTCTTGTTTACCGAAAGAAATAAAGATGACGGATTTATCTATATAGCAAATACTAAATATACATAGAATTTATTTACTATTTATCTATTTACTATACGTAAAATATACATTTACTAAGAAATGTTAAACACCGTTAATTTTTATTTGCAATGATTGTTATCTAGATAACCTCAAATGTTATCTAGATAACCTCAAATGGCCTTCGCGATGCATGCCTGGCTTGGTTCTATCGCGAAGGCGAAGCTTTGAACCTCAAGCCTTCACGAACGCGGTCACTATGTCGCGAACGCGAAGCACAAAATATGCCAGCCCAATTTACTCTTCGCGTTCGCGAGAGTACCTTCGCGAACGCGAAGAAGAACACACTAGAAGTCTGAAGTAGGGGTGGGCATATTTCGGTCAAAACCGAACATACCGACCGAACCGAATTTTTTTTTTCGGTTTCGGTTATTCGATTTTTTTGGTCGGTTTCGATTTAAAATTTTAAAATTTCAGTTTTTCGGTTCGGTTTTCGGTTATTAATTTTTTTAGTTCGGTTAACCGAAAAACCGAATTATTAGCATATAAATTTTTTAAGTTATATATAGGCTAAACCCATAGGTAATAAATTAATACTATTAGGTCCAATCCATCAAAGACCCAGCTCAATTAAGTAAGTCTATCAGCTTCCCAATCTTAAAGACTTTCACTCTATTAAAACTTCCACAGCATATATGATAGTATACCGGGAGGATTTCACACAGAGTTGTAATTTACACTATGTTTGAATTTTATGATCCATAATAGTGTGCAAAGTTTAGTCTTTTTTTTTATTTTTTATAAAAACAGTATTTTCAAGAAGTTCGAAGTTTTGAAAAAAAAATAACAAATTCGCCAATCCTATTATTACATAGAAGGAGCCCAATATGATAAAGTTGAAACCGAAAACCGATCTGAAAAAAATCGAACCGAAATTAGAAACCGAACCGAACCGAACTTATTTCAGTTCGGTTTCGGTTACTACCTTTACAAAATCGAAAATTAAATAATCGAACCGAATTTCTTCAAACCGAACCGAACCAACCGAACGCCCACCCCTAGCCTGAAGTCTACAGAAAATCAGATTTCCTAAGTCCGAAATCATCCCGTAGCCTATCTGAAACTCACCCGAGCCCTCGGGGCTCCAAACCAAATATGCACATAAGTTCTAAAACATCATACGAACTTGCTCGCGCAATCAAATCGCCAAAATAACACCTAGTACTACGAATCGGACACCCAATCAAAGAAAATTTTCAAGAAAACTTTAAAACTTATATTTTTATAACCGGGCGTCCGTATCATGTCAAATCAACTCCGATTCTTACCAAATTCGGCAAACAAGTCATAAATATTATAGTGGACCTATACCGGGCTCCGGAATCAAAATACGGACCCGAGGTCAATAAATCCAACATCAGTAATTTCTTAGAAATCATTAAGCTTTCAAGCTTTTAATTTTTCATCAAAATTCCATAACTTGTGCTAGGGACCTCAGAATTCGATTCCAGACATACTCCCAAGTCCCAAATCATGATACGAACCTACCGGAATTTTCAAAACACTAATCCGGGTCTGTTTTCTCAAAATGTTGACCAAAGTCAACTTAGTTGAGTTTTAAAGCTCTATTTCCCATTTTAATCCATTTTTCACATAAAAACTTTCCGAAAAATTATACGGACTGCGCACGCAAGTCGAGGAATGATAAATGGTACTTTTTGAGGTCTTAGAACATAGAATTACTTATTAAATTTAAAGATGATATTTACTCTGCATGTCCGACTCGGACTCCCAGGTAGATGCCTCTACCGGCTGACCTCTCCATTGCACCCGAACTGAAGGATAATTCTTTGACCTCAACTATCGGACCTGCCGGGCTAGAATAGCCACCGACTCCTCCTCGTAAGTCAAATCTTTGTCCAATTGGACTGAGCTGAAATCTAACACATGGGACGGATCACCAAGATATTTTCGGAGCATAGACACATGAAACACCGGATGAACCACTGATAAACTAGGTGGTAATGCAAGCATGTAGGCTACTTCACCCACCCTTTCAAGAATTTCAAAGGGTCCGATATACCTAGGGCTCAACTTGCCCTTCTTTCCGAACCTTTCATAGGTGAAACCCGGAGCAATATTCGTTCTCCAACCATGAATGCAATATCATGAACTTTTCGGTTGGCATAACTCTTTTTCCTAGACTGAGTTGTGTGAAGTCGATCCTGAATAATCTTGACCTTATCCAAGGCATCCTGTACCAAATCGGTACCCAACAGCCGAGCCTCTCCCGGTTCAAACCAACCAACTGGCGATCGGCATCGCCTTCCGTATAATGCCTTATATGGAGCCATCTGAATGCTCGACTGGTAGCTATTATTATAAGCAAACTCCGCAAGTGGCAAGAAATGATCCCAAGAACCTCCAAAGTCTATAACACAAGCGCGGAGCATATCTTCCAATATATGAATAGTGCGCTCTGACTGTCCGTCTTTCTGTGGATGAAATATTGTACTCAACTCCACCTGCGTGCCTAACTCACGCTGTATAGACCTCCAAAAATGTGAGGTAAACTGCGTACCTCGATCTGAAATAATAGACACGGGCACACCGTGAAGGCGGATAATCTCACGAATGTAAATTTCAACTAACCTCTCTGAAGAATAGGTAATTGCCACTGGAATGAAATGGGCTGACTTGGTCAACCTGTCCACAATGACCCAAACTGCGTCAAAGTTTCTCTGAGTCCGTGGGAGCCCAACAACAAAATCCATAGTGATACGCTCCCACTTTTACTCAGAAATTTCTAACTTCTGAAGCAAACCACCAGGTCTCTGATGCTCGTACTTAACTTGCTGACAATTCAGACACCGAGCTACATGTGTAACTATATCTTTTTTCATTCTCCTCCACCAATAATGTTGCCGCAAATCTTGATATATTTTGGCGGTACCTGGATGAATAGAATACCTGGAACTGTGTGCTTCTTCAAGAATTAATTCATGAAGCCCATCCACATTAGGCACACAAATACGACCCTGCATTCGCAAAACCCCATCTTCCCCCACAGCAACCTGTTTTGCATCACCGTGCCACACCGTGTCCTTAAGGACAAGTAAGTGAGGATCATCATACTGCCTGTTTCTGATGCGCTCATATAAAGAAGACTGAGCGACTGTGCAAGCTAGAATCTGACTGGGTTCTAAAACATCTAACCTCACAAACTGATTAGCCAAAGTCTGAACATCTACAGCTAATGGCCTCTCACCAACCGGAATATATGCAAGACTGCCCATACTCACAGCTTTTCTACTCAAGGCATCGGCCACCACATTGGCCTTTCCGTGGTGATACAAAATGGTGATATCATAGTCTTTCAACAACTCCATCCATCTTCTTTGCCTCAAATTAAGATCCTTTTGTTTGAACAGATACTGGAGGCTACGATGATCAGTAAATACCTCACACGAGACACCGTAGAGGTAATGGATAATTCTTCTCGTGAACTTTCAACTGCCACGACGCATATGCAATTACCTTGCCATCTTGCATTAATACTGCACCAAGCCCAATGTGAGATGCGTCACAATATACCGTATACGATCCTGAACCTGTGGGTAATACCAACACTGACGCCGTAGTCAAAGCGGTCTTGAGCTTCTGAAAGCTCAACTCACATTCGTCTAACCATCTGAATGGGATACCCTTCTGGGTTAGTCTGGTCAATGTGCTTGCTATAGATGAAAACCCTTCCACGAACCGACGATAATAACCCTGCCAAACCCAGAAAACTCCAGATTTCTGTAACCGAAGTAGGTCTAGGCCAATTCTGAACAGCCTCAATCTTCTTAGGATCCACCTTTATGCCTTCTGCTGATACAACATGTCCCAAAAGGCAACTAAGTCTAACCAAAACTCACATTTTGAAAATTTGGCATATAAGTGATTATTCTTCAAGGTGTGAAGCACACTTCGAAGATACTGCTCATGCTCCTCTCGACTGCTGGAGTAAATCAAGATATTATCAATGAATACAACCACAAAAGATTCCAAATAAGGCTTGAACACCCGATTCATCAAATCCATAAATGCTGCTGGAGCATTTGTCAAACCCAAATGACATCACTAGGAACTCCTAATGCCCATACAGAGTCCGAAAAGTTGTCTTAGGGACATCAGATGCGCTAATCTTCAACTGATGGTAACCAGATCTCAAATCAATCTTCGAAAATACCTTAGCATCCTGAAGCTGATCAAATAAGTCATCAATTCTTGGCAATAGATATTTGTTTTTGATAGTGGCCTTGTTCAACTGCCGATAGTCTATACACATTCGCATCGAGCCATCTTTCTTCTTTACAAATAATACTAGTGCACCCCAGGGCGAGATACTGGGTCTAATGAATCCCTGATCAAGCAAGTCTTGTAACTGCTCTTTCAATTATTTCAACTCCGGCGGGGCCATATGGTATGGTGGAATAGAAATGGGCTGAGTGCCCGGAGCCAAATCAATACAGAAGTCAATATCTCTGTCGGGCGGCATCCCCGGCAGATCTGCAGGAAATACTTCTGAAAATTCACGAACAACTGGTACTGAGTCCATAAAAGGGACATCCGCACTGGGATCGCGAATATAAGCCAAATAGGCTAGACACCCTTTCTCTACCATACGTCGAGCTTTCATATAAGAAATAACCCTGCTGGCAGAATGGCCAGGAGTTCCTTTCCACTCTAACCGAGGTAACCCCGGCATAGCTAGGGTCACAGTCTTGGCATGACATTCCAATATAGCATGATAAGGAGACAGCCAATCCATACCCAAGATGACATCAAAATCTACCATATCAAGAAGTAGAAGATCCACACTAGTCTCAAGATTACCAATAGTGACCACACACGAATGATAGACATGATATACTACAACAGAGTCTCCCACCGGTGTAGATACACACACAGAAGAACTCAGATAATCACAAGGCACAACCAAATATGAAGCAAAATAGGAGGACACGTAGGAATAAGTAGATCCTGGATAAAATAGAACTGAAGCATCTCTATGGAAAACTGGAATAATACCTGTGATCACAGCATCAGATGACTCAGCCTCAGGCCTAGCTGGAAAAGCATAAAATTGGGGCTGGGCCACACCACTCTGAACTGCATCTCTAGGACTACTTCTAACTGGCTGGCCTCTACCTCTAACAGTCTGACCTTCACCTCTAATGGCCTGACCTCCACCTCTAATGGCCTGACCTCCACCTCTAGCTAGCTGAGCAGGTGGTGAACCAACCGGTGCCGGTATGATGGCACGAGAATCCTGTCGAGATCTGTTACTCGCCAATCTAGGACAATACCTCCTAATGTGACCAATGTTCCCACACTCATAACACCCATCCTGATGCTGTGGCTGCTGAAGCTGAAGCTGACCCAAATGGGTCGGATAACCACTGTAGTAACTCTGGAGTGGTGGTGCACTGATAGGAGCTGAATGTGCACTGAATACTGGCTGCCCAGAGTAAGGCATAATAGGACTGTGACTCCCTGAAGCACCGGGAGATGCATGAAGTGCTGAATAAAACGGTCTAGGATGATGACCCCTACCGAAATTACCCCTGCCTCCAGAAGAGGCACCACTGAAACCACCGAACTGACGAGGCCTCTTATCAGATCTCTGCTCTCTCTCCTATGCAAGAACCATCTTGATCCTCCTGGCGACATTAGCAGCCGTCTGAAAAGAAATCTCACTTCTGGTTTCCTTGTCCATCTGAAGACTGATAGGGTGAGTGAGTCCCTCAATAAACCTCCTCACTCTCTCTCCCTCCGTAGGTAGTAAAAGGAGAGCATGATGGGCCAAATCCACAAAACGGGACTCATACTGAGTAACAGTCATACTGCCCTGCTGTAGACGCTCAAATTGCTTGCGAAATTCCTCTCTCATTGTGATAGGGAGGAACTTCTCCAGAAATAGCTGAGAGAACTGCTCCCAGGTAAGTGCAGGTGATCCGACTGGTCGGGTCAATGTATAATCTCTCCACCACCTCTTGGCGGAACCCGTCATCTGGAATACAGCAAAATTAACTCTACTGGTCTCAACTATACCCATGTTCCGCAGCACCTCATGGCAGCGTTTAAGATAATCTTGTGGGTCCTCAAAAGGTGTACCACTTAAGTGAACTGGAAAGAGCTTAGTGAACTTATCCAGTCTCAATAAGGCCTCAAAAGACATGGCGGGCCTATCACCGGTCTTTACCGCAACAACCGGCTTAACTATCCCAACTGGCAGGGCTGCTGGAGCCTGATTCTGGGGAGCCATCTGCTCCGGAGTGAGAGTAGTGGGAGTTTGTGCTCCTCCCCCAGTCTGTGAGACGACTGGTGCTACTGAAAATGTACCATTCTGGGCCATGCCCTCTATAAGACTTACCAAACGGACTAGAGCGTCCTGAAGTACTGGAGTGGATATAAATCCTTCCGGGACCTGAACTGGTCCAACTGGTACATCCTGAACTGGAACCTCCTCCTGAAGGTCCACCTGAGATTCTACAACAGGTGCATCTGCTCGAGCTCTGGACTGAGCTCTACCCCGGCCTCTGCCTCGGCCTCTAGCACGACCGACTTCTACCCCTGGCCATAGTTGCCACCGGGGGTTCTGGTCCTTGTCCATCGGTAGAGGTATTATGTGTTCTCACCATCTGCGAGAGAATAAGAGTAAAATGGTTTAATCATCGATGATAGAATAAAATCGCACGACAGAATAAGAAAGAAGTGATATTGTTCCTAAACTTCATAGCCTCTGAGAGATAAGTACAGACGTCTCCGTACCGATCCTTCATACTCTACTAAGCTTGCTCGTGACTCGTAAGACCTATATAACCTAGTGCTATGATACCAACTGTCACGACCCGAAATTTCCACTTTCGGACCGTAATGGCGCCTAACATTTCACTTGCTAGGCAAGCCAACGTTAGAATAATATTAACCAATTTTTAAACAATCTTTAAATTATTAATAATCAAGAAATAAATGCAGAAGCAAAGTTTGAAAATATGGTGAAATAATCCATAAAAACGATGGTGTCTAAATACCATCCCAGAATTGGTGTCACAAGTGCACGAGCCTCTAGAATAAATACAAATAAAAGTCTGAATAAAATATAACTGTCTGGAAATAAACACACAGCTAAAGTACAATAGATGAGGACTTTAGAACTGTGGACGCCATGCAGTTATACCTCAAGGCTCCTCTGGTAGCTGAAATCCGAGCAAGTCTATGGTACGCAGCTGGGACCAACTCCAAAATCTGCACAAAAAGTGTAGAGTGTAGTATCAGTACAACCGACCCCATGTACTGGTAAGTGCTGAGCCTAACCTCGACGAAGTAGTGACGAGGCTAAGGCGGTTCACTCACATTAACCTGTATGCAATATTAATAACAACAACAAATAATAGAAATAAATTCGGTAACTCATTTATAATAATTGAAGCCAACTCAGCAGTCATAACCAATTATCATTTCCATCAACTCTGTTGCAGCATGCAACCCTCTCTCACAATATATTCACATTCAATTCTGTTACAGCGTGCAACCCGCTCTCACAATATATTCACATTTGGTTTCGTTGCTGCGCGCAACCCGCTCCTCCAATATATTCATTTTAATCAAGTCTGTCATATATTTATTTCAATCAAGTATATATATAGACTTTTAAATAAGTCTGATGCGGCGTGCAATCCGATCCCCCAATATTGACTTTTAATAAGTCTATTACGGCATGCAATCCGATCCCCTAATATTGACTTTTCAATAAGTCTGTTGCGGCGTGCAACCCGATCCCCCAATATTAACTTTTAATAAGTCTGTTGCGGCGTGCAACCCGATCCTCCAATATTAACTTTTAATAAGTCTGTTGCGGCGTGCAACCCGATCCTCCAATATTGACTTTTTAATAAGTCTATTGCGGCGTGCAATCCGATCCCCCAATATTGACTTTTTAATAAGTCTGTTGTGGCGTGAAACCCGATCCTCCAATATTAACTTTTAATAAGTCTGTTGCGGTGTGCAACCCGATCCTCCAATATATCCATTTCAATCAATTCTTATAGAAGAAATTTCCCCAATAAATACAATAATTAATATAAAATTATAAGACAACAAGTATACAATAATTATGATTTAATTATGAAACAAACAATGACAAATAGCAAATAATTATAGAAATCAGGGAGAAAATAGGTAGTTTAATATTTAATATGCTAAATGTCAAATAACAATTAAATCACATAATTCAAATAACATGTAATAATTAATGCAGGAATTCAAGAATTAATATTTGACAAAGAATAAGAGATAAATAATTATTATAATAATTAATTTATGATTAAAAATAATTTATGATTTTTCAAGTAAGCAGGCAAATAATTAATTTGACAACGTATAGACACTCGTCACCTCGCCTATACGTTGTTCACATGCATTTCACATAATAAATAATTTAAGGGTTCTACTCCCTCAAGTCAAGGTTAACCCCGACACTTACCTCGCTTTGCGAATTCCAATCAATTATTCAACCACAATTTTTCCTTTTAAATTTGCCTCTGAAATCTTCAAATCTATTCATAAACAATTCGATATATTCAATACGAATCATCGGAATTAATTCCATATGAATTTATAAATTTTCCGAATAAAAATCCGAAATTTATTAAAATATTCGGCAGTGGGACCCACATCTCAAATGCCGGAAAAACTCGCGAAATCCTAACACCCGTTCCGATACGAGTTCAACCATATAAAATTTGTCCAATTCCGATATCAAATGGACCTTCAAATCTTAATTTTTCGTTTTTGGAAGATTTTATAAAAATCTGATTTTTCTTTTAAAATTTCACGGATTCATGATAAAAATGAGTATGAAATCATGAAATATAATCAATATAGGATAAGGAACACTTACCCCAATGTTTTTCCGTGAAAATCGCCCAAAAATCGCCTTACCTGAACTCAAAAATGGGAAAGAATTGAAAATGGGTCGAAACCCCATTTTCAGAATTTAAGTTGTGTTTCTAGGATTTTTACCCTTCGCGAACGCGGTTAGTGCCTCGCGTTCGCGAAGCAAAATTATGTGCTGTCAAATTTTACTCTTCGCGAACGCGAGGGCTACCTCGCGAACGCGATGCATGCCTGGCTTGGCCTTCGCGAACGCGAGGCTTCTATCGCGAAGGCGAAGCTTTGAACCTCAAGCCTACGTGCCAGCCCAATTTTCTCTTCGCGTTCGCGAGAGTTCCTTCGCGAACTCGAAGAAGAACACACCAGAAGCCTGAAGTCTGCAGAAAATCGGATTTCTTAAGTCCGAAATCATCCCATAGCCTATCTGAAACTCACCCGAGCCCTCGGGGCTCCAAACCAAATATGCACACAAGTTCTAAAACATCATACAAACTTGCTCGCGCGATCAAATCGCCAAAATAACACCTAAAACTACGAATCGGACACCCAATCAAAGAAAAATTTTAAGAAAACTTTAAAACTTATATTTTTACAACCGGACGTCTGAATCACGTCAAATCAACTCCGATTCTCACCAAATTCGACAGACAAGTCATAAATATTATAGTGGACCTATACCGGGCTCCGAAACCAAAATACGGACCCGAGATTAATAAATCCAACATCAGTAATTTCTTAAAAATTATTAAGCTTTCAAGCTTTTAATTTTTTATCAAAATTCCATAACTTGGGTTAGGGACCTCAGAATTCGATTCCGGGAAGACGCCCAAGTCCCAAATCACGATACGGACCAAAGTCAACTTAGTTGAGTTTTAAAGCTCTATTTCCCATTTTAATCCATTTTTCACATAAAAACTTTCCGAAAAATTGTACGGACTGTGCACGCAAGTCGAGAAATGACAAATGGTACTTTTTGAGATCTTAGAATATAAAATTACTTATTAAATTTAAAGATGACATTTTGGGTCATCACATTGTCTTAGCTTAACATTTCCATTTGAATTTTTATTATTTATAAGTATTTGGTTCTTTAGCGGTTGAAGGTGAGAGAATCTGATTTTGATCGAAGGGGTCATTTTCTTTTACTAAAAGAGGCAAATATTGAGGTACTTGATGTGTATAATATTTGGATAAAAAATGGAATTAGTCTTGACGGGAGGAAGGGAGGAAGAAGATAGGCGAAGGGAGGAAGAAGATAGGCGAAGGGAGGAAGAAATGAGGCGAAAGGACAATATATTAAGACTTGTCACGAGTAATGTTAAAAGTCTCAAGTCTCAAATAAACTCCCTTTTAGCATCTGGTGCATTTCTTATGCCCCGTTTTCCAACATCTGATGATAACTAAGGAGTAGTTTCTTTTATTAATTTGTCTTGGATGGTATTTGGATGTTGAATACTGAATGCTGAATTTTTTGAATTTTTGTTCTACTCTCTGTTTAGTTGGATATTGTTTATGAAATGGATTGAATTAGATGTTTATAAAATGAATTGGATTGAATGTTGAATTTGGTATTTGAATGCTTAATTATATTTAGTCTTTGTATTGTTGGTTGTACTTTCTGTTGGCAGGTGGTGTAATTCTAAAAACAGATTTGGCCATGAAAATATTTTTCAGATTTCCCACGGATTTCCCACCGACTCAGTGGGAATTTAGTCCATATTTTTTCAAGAATTTCAATATTTTTCACTGATTTTTGTGGGAATGTTCATATATTTATTTTCAGATTATGCATATTTCCCATTGCTTCCATGGGTAAAATAAAAAAAAAATCTAAATTATTTTTAATACTTCCCACAGATTCGGTGGGAAACTTAACAAAATTAAATTATTATATTTTCTTACTTTTTCCATGACGGTCAGAGAAAATACTCTATGTGACCCCACCAAATTCTCGTAAAATATTCCATGGGTAACTTCCTGGGAATTACCCACGAATGTCCTGGGAAATTATTTTTCCACCAGTCATTTTTTCACTGAGCGTCTCCCCTGGGAATGTTGTGGGAATATTTAAATTTCACACAAATTTCCCACCGATTCTTCTGTGGGAAAAGATTGTATTTCTAGTAGTGTGATTACGGATTTTTAACTATTATTCCGCTTTCATCGACGTGAGTTCTATTGGTATTTTCTACACCTATTGTTGCTCATGTTTATATATACATGTGGGTTCCTTCTTATAATTCTTCCATGAAATGATAATGTAGGACTACATGATTGTTCCTTGATGAGCTAAGCTTTTGTTAAAAGAAACTTCTAGGGCAAAAGATTGAATTGTATTCTGAAATATTTGGATCTTTACTATCTGTTTTAAGATTATTGAAAGTTTCATTATCTTATAAAATTGGTCATATAAGCATATTAAGGAGATATTAGTAAAGCTAGTATATATATATATATATATATATATATATATATATATATATATATATATATATATATATATATATAAAATCTATAATGTTTTTCTAAAAAAATGATCATTCTAAATCTATTAATAATATATATATATATATATATATATATATATATATATATATATATATATATATATATATATATATATATATATATATATATGATCAATTATTTTTTGTTTTCTAATATTAATTTAATTTATCAAAACTGACAGGCAAATTGTGGAATCATTAGAATAGCAATATCAAGCTAAGACCGATATTGATCGGATTGTGCGGCTTTTGGTCTCAAGCAAAATATTGCTAGAACGATCCGATTCATAGAGAATTATGTATTGTAAATGTTTTGAAATTTTGAATATACAATTATGTGTAACTTGGAACCTATTTTGGAATCTAAAAGATTTGGATTCTTAGCTTAAAAATTCTTGGCCTAACAATGCTTATGGCAAATTCTTCAATTTCTGGCAATAGAATTATTGATGCGTAGCTAAATATATATAATTGCCACGTAACAAGAATATGGATATATATATTTTTACTTTTTGTAGCAAATGCAAAAAAAAATTAGCTATAAATCTATACATTTCATGGCAACAGAATGGATTCACAGCTATAATTTTTTTAACTCGTAACTAAATTATAAGTGCTATTGCCACGAGATTAAACTATGAAAATAGCCACAAAAGTTAAGTTTTCGTGGCAAATAAATTAAACTTTTTGCCACGGTAGAACATCTTGTGGCTACAATATAAAGATTGCTACATACTTTATTTGGCGTGGAAAAAGAAAAAAATTATTTGCGATAAGTATATATTTCGTGACAAAAAAGTTTACCAATATAGCTACAATACAAAATAATTCGTAGCAATATGTATTAGTCCTTAGCCACACATCATCTAAAGTTTGTAGCTAACTTTTAGTTACGCTATTTCTTGCTATGAATGCTATGGAATTTTTTTTGTAGCTAAAGTGTTTAGCCACGAAAATTTTCATATTTACCTACGATGTATTTCGTAGCTATAGATGCATAATGTTGTAGTTGAATATAGAAAATCTAAAATTTGACCGAGGAATTTCTCACGTTAGCGGGACGGGTGTGGTGCGGGGCAGGTGGATGTGGGTTAAAAGAGCTATGCGGGACGGGTGGATGCGGGTTAAAAGAGCTACGCGGGGCGGGGCGGGTTAAGATAAAATTTACCCCACACCCACACCGTCCTGCACCGCTTGCCATGCCTTATACAACTTTACAATTATTAGGTACAGAAGTCCAACTGCAGTTTAATAAAAACACAACCATTACCCAAAGACAGAATGCAGTACTCCTTCTGTACTAATTTGCGTGAAAATATTAGATTTGATACAAAATTTAAGAAAGAATAAAGACTTTTTAAATTTGTAGTCTTGTAATAAGCTATAGATATTTATATGATTTTTAATCATGGATAATATCATAAGTTAAAAGTTAAATTATTTCTAAATAAGGAGATATGACATTTTTACTAGAACAGAATAAAATGAAAAGTATGCCACATAAATTAAGAAGAAAATAGTAGCTTTGATTAATGGAAAGAGAAGAGAATTAATTCATTCATGCTAGAGAGAAAGAGAGAGGAGAAACGTGTTCAAATCTGCTCTTCAACACCGGACATATTCCTCAGATCTTGGAGGAAACTTAAGGCTGAGAAATTTGATAGTATGTTGGTAACTGCGGTTCCAAAACTGCAACATTGCGTCTATAAACAGTAAAATTTATTTATAACAGTTTCATTTGTTTTGATATTTTTTGGCTGCTATAGAGAAGTGTTACGTTGTTATAGAAGACATAGACTTATCACATGACATAAAAATTAGTTCCGAGAATAATTTGATTTTTATAGTGAATAACTGTTATATAGGGTTGCTGTTATAGAGAGATCTGACTGTATTCATTTTCAGTTTACAGTGTGTAGAGTCGAATCTTAATTTTAAATTAAATTCTTACAAAATCGATTGCACATTTGAAATATTGGTTCAAAGTTTAACACTATCTGTAAAACATTTTGGGATATTTCATATATACAATTATGTTATATAAGAAAAAAAGATTACATTCAGTTGAATAAGGCTCTATGTGGTAGTGAAGTGTACTAGACAGCAAATATATACATCGAATAAGGCTCTATGTGGTAGTAAAGTGTACTAGACACCAAATATAAAACAATTAATAGATTATCATATAATTAAGCCAAAAGAAAAACGAAAATCTCAAAAATGTGTGTGTATATTATAAGAGTAATTAATACGCTAAATTAAAAAGACAGTAGTAAATACCAATTTTGAGACCTCAGTCACCAACAGACTACCATATTCTTCTTTTAATCTCTTTTCAAACTTTAACTTGTATTCATTTATCTCAAACTCTGATTCCTTTTATTGAATACAAAGTGTTAGAGGTACACTCTTTAATCTAAAACAGAAAGTACGTACTTACATGGTTTGATTATATTGTACTACTGGTACTAGCTATATGACCTCCTCATGAGAATTTGCACAGTCATCCGTCTTGGAATAGAGAATTTTCTCTCTTCAAAACAATGATTTAAACGAGAAATTACCTTTATATATAAATCCATGATTAAGACTCTTTGCGCCTATCAATGTACCTTATACTGTACAAGTTACTGTTATGTTACCACTATATATAGTTACTTTTTGTAAAATAATTTGAACCGAATGGTATATAAATTTAAAAAAGCAAAAGAATATTTTCTTGAACTTTTGTAAAACCACTATAGATATTTCTTGAATGTTTTACAAAAGTTAACATATTTAGTAATATGATAATATGAGTTGAGCTAATGAATAAAGCGAGGAGTCATATCACCATTTTAATTCGTTTGTGACTGAGACCTAGTTGTTATTGTTATATTGTTTAACAAAAGTTAGCACAAATTCCAAAATATTACAAAAAAAAAATTTAAAAATTATTTATTCTTAACTACATATCTCGAGTTTAAGTTATGAGAATGAAGTGACCGTTGATAGGAAAAACTTTAATGATAATTCTAAGTGAGATTTTTCGGTACAAATTTAAATTGGTGCGAGCCTTAAATAATGAATATGAAATATAAGATAGAAAAAAAAAAATCAAGCCTAAAGGCATTGTGAATTTCTTGTTGGTGACATTGACGTTATGACGTACTACTAATGCCATGATCTCCCCATTATATTAGATGATAAGATCAAATTTGTTGTCGGTAACTTTGTACTACTAACATTGTCATGTTCCTATTCCATGAAAACTAAAAAGGCCAAATTTCTTTTTGGTTACAATATCAGTGTACTACTTCAAATCTAGTACTACTATATATTAAATATCAGTAGTGTAGTACTCCAATTAGTAACATTGTCCATTTTCCCAGATTGATAGGGATGGATCAATATGGTTGGCAATGGGGAGAATGGGGAAACTAGTGGCCACAAGAGCAAAAACAATGTGGCTTTGCTCCGAATAGGCCCAGAAAAACATTTTTTTTCAAAGTTTTTTAACTTTTTTTGGAATAAATGTTTGGCCATATAATTTTAAATTTCACTTGAAGTTGATTTTGAAAATTTTCAGAGATTTGAAAAACTCGAAAAACTATTTTACAAAATTTTTCACTTCAAATCACTCACAAAATCCAACCGGTCATTTTGACTTTTAGAACCCCGATCCCCTAAATAAAACTCACTGTATGTGCTTTTATTAATTTATAACTTGCGGGGATGGTTGGTTTGGAAGTGTTCGGGTTGAAATTGGAACACTTGGTTCCTTAGTTTGGCTTTAAAAGGCCAAGTTTGACTTCGGTCAACATTTTAAGAAAACGACCCCGGAATCAGGATTTGACGGTTCTAATAGGTTCGTATGATGATTTCGGACTTGGGCGTATGTTCGAATCGGGTTTTGGATAACCTGAGAGCGTTTTAGCACTTAATAGTGAAAAATCAACTATTTAAAGGTTTAAAGTTTTTGAAATTTGGTTTGGAGTAGGTTTTGGAGTAATCGAGGTCCGTTTGAAATTTCGAGTTTGGGAATAGCTCTGTATGGTGATTTAAGATTTGCACACAAAATTGGGTGCCATTCCGAGTAGTATAAGTATATTTCGGCGCATTCGGAGTAAGTTTGAAGAATTTGAATTTTCTAAATTGAATCAATTTGGTTTGAGGTATGATTCTTAGTTTTGATGTCGTTTTACACGTTTCGAGAGTTCGAGCGAGTCCGTTTTATGATATTAAACTTGTCGGTATGTTCGGGCAGGGCCCCGGAGGCCCCGAGTGTTAATCAGACGAGGCTCGAACCAAATTTTAGAATTTGGAGGAAGAACTGAAGCTTTCTGCTTCTGGTACGATCGCACCTGCGCTTGGACAGCCGCAGGCGCGACCCTCGCAAATGCGAGCTTTATCCGCAGAAGCGGAAAGGGAAGGGGAGGCTTGCCATCGCAGGTGCGGAACTTTGGGCGCACCTGTGAACGCGCAGATGCGAGGCTTGGCAGGTGAGGGAAAAGTCGCACGTGCGAGGTTTTTCCGCAAGTGATGTACACCTTCCGCATGTGCGAAAAACCTGCCTGGACAGAACCTTAAAAACGGACGAGGCTCAGTTCATTTTAGTTCGTTTTTCTTCCATGTTTGGGCGATTTCAGAACTTTTTGAGAGGGGATTTAAACTAGAAAATTGGAAGGTAAGTTAATTCTACACACCTTGAGTTAAATATATAGATTATGGGTAGATTATAATTGGTAAATCTTGAAAATCAAGGGTTTAGATGAAAAACCTAGATTTTTATAAAAATGAGATTTTAACCACGAAAATGGTTATGGAATTGGATAGAAATTATATATTTGAGTTCTTGAGATTATGGGTAGCGTTTTTCTCCAAAACTTTTCGGAATCCGGGCACGTGGGCCCGGGGTAAATTTTGGAATTTTTACCATTTTGGATAGGCTAATTTATTTTATAGTCTAATTTCGAATTTTTGAACATGTACTAATTATTTTATATAACTTTTGGATAGTTTCGGATTTTTCGGTATCGAATTGAGGTTTTTACGCGACATTTTGATCGGAAAGTGGACTTTGAGACAATGTAAGTCTCTTGTCTAATCTTGTGAGGGGGAAATCACCACATATATGATTAAATTAATAATTATTGCTAAGTGTGGGAGCTACGTACGCACGAGGTGACGAGAGTCCGTACGTAGCTACTATTTATGTTAAAGTCCGGGTAGTTTAGGACTCAAATCATGAATTACATGTGTAAATTATATTCTTTATTTAATTAAATTATTTGTAATATATATTATGAATTGTTAGGGAAAAATATTAAAAGATGGGAATCCTATATACTTAATTTCTGTTTAAATTAATTAATTATTAAAAGAAACTGTCCATCCTCTCGAATTAGTCTTATAATAAATATACTCTCATTCCGGAGGTACATAAGAAAATGTCCTCCTTTCTTGTGGAGCGGGCCGAACGCCTCGACAGTATAGATGTATCTATGGATTACGCCGCACGTCCCTCGGCAGTGTACACGACACTCTGAATCTGGCTGTACGACCTCGGCAGAAATTGTGCCTAATAATAATAATTACACGATACCTTGATATTTTAATTCTAGCTTGTGAATTTAATTAATAGATTAAAAATTATTGCATTTGAAGAAATTTAATTATTTATGTTGGTTAAATAAAATTATTGTTAACTAAGTGAATTATGTTGATTTAAAATATTTTTATTTTTATTTTATTTATTATTATTGACCCTTAGTGAGTGTCAAAGTCGACCATCTCGTCTCTACCTCTTCGAGATTAGGCTTGGTACTTACCGGGTACACGTTGTTTACGTACTCATGTTATACTTGCTGCAGTTTTTTGTGCAGGACCTGATACAAGTGCTATAGTTGGACCTATCAGCGCGCACCCACGATATCCAGAGTCTTAGTGATGAGCTGCCCTTCTGAGCCATTATGCAGCTACCAGTGTCTCTTACTGAATTTTTATTTTGTCTATTCTATTTCAGACAGTATTTATTTTTTTGTATAATCTACTAGATGTTCATACACTTGTGACACCAGGTCTTGGCACACACATTAGTAGAATTTTTTTGATTTAATTATTTTCTTGGTTATTTTAATTTACTAGATCCTTTCACATTTGTTTTGATCATTGCAAGTAAGAAGAGTTTAATTACTCGGTTAGTTTTAAAAATAATTGAATATGTGTTTAAATTACTTGTTGACTTGCCTAGCTGTAGTGTTGGGCGCCATCACGACCTTTAGGTGAAACTGGGTCGTAACACAAAAATTCAAAAATAACTCCAATTGCATTCAGGTCCAAAAACAACTCTAATTTTTAAAATATCATTTTCACTTGAATTTATTTTTCCGGAATTTCACAATTCTTATGTCGAAACGCCACTTAATCTGAATAGTTGTCCATTTAGCCATTGAATGTGTAATATATATTATAACTAATATACGTACACTGCCTAAAAAATATATAGTGAAACTGACTGGGTATTTATATAACCGTGTGAGACACAATAAACCAAATTTGCGTGAGGCTTTGCACACTATTTTTTTTTTTACTTTTTTTCTTTTTTTTCTTTACACACGTTCATCCTAAGGTCTCTACTGTTTGCAGTAACTCAAATGTGAGAAAATGATTAAATATACTTTTGAGCAGCTTTAATTATTTAAGTATGATAACAGTGAGCAGTTTTGATCTCTATCAACTATTTAACAAATTTACAAACTTTTTGAAGAAATAGAGAACCTTGCAAAAATAATAGTCAAAGGAGAAAAAGCTCATTCGCCAAAGATTTATTCTTCTTTAAAGATGATCTATTTCATACAAATATTCTAGACTAAGTTATGCTTCTTACTTACCCAAACTTGCCAAAAATGTTCCTTAATTCAGTACGCAGTAGTCTTAATTTAAGTGTTTAAATGATTTTTTTTTTGACAAATTTAAAGGCTGCTTGTGTATTTAGCAAATACAAAAACTTACAAAGTACTCATATAAAGAGAAAGTAGTACAGAGTTCCTAAAATTTTGGTGTCTGTTGTGGATATTTCGTGCCATGTACATTGAAGATTGACTAGTCTTGACATGGTGAAAAGGCATACCAATGGACTAATGCCTAAGTTATATCTAGCGTTTGGTCGTTGATTTGATTGATACTTGAAATAGAGTTTTTAAAATTGTGTTTGAACGTACATTTTATTTGGAAAAAAGTTAAAATTTTATGAACGGAAAAAAAAATTCACCCAAAAGCTGTCCTAAACCAGTTTTTAGGAACTTGAATTTTTTTTTTCAAAATATGATCATATTTCATAAACAAACAATATTTTCAAAAAAAAATTTAAAAAATGAAGCCAAAATATATGTCCAAATGGGAGCATAAAATGACAAGCTTGTTTGGACAAGATTAGTTACCATAAATTGGGATTTTTACCTTCCTATACTATATATTTATTACCCTCTCTAATCAAGTTTTAACTTAATTGTATAGGAATATACAATTTACCAATTATATACAAAATAAGTTTAAATAAGTATTCCTTTATATTAGAAATTGAATAAAGAATCTCCATCCCTACGCGTTCTCTCTCTCTTTCTCCGTCTCTCTCTCTCTCTCTCTCTCTCTCTCTCTCTCTCTCTCTCTCTCTCTCTCCTTCTATGTTCCTTCCCCAAATTTCTTCCTTCGTTTTTCTCTACTTTTCATCCTTTTTTTCCTCAGAAAATTCATCAATGAATTTTAATTGTTACAATATAGAGTTTTCTTTTTCATGTTACACAATTGATGTTCGAATTGAAATTGCCAATCAATAAATTTTGAAGATATTTGATTCTCCATCATTGACATACATTAAAAAGCTCCGAAGCTTTGAATTCGAATTTGAATTTTCAAAAACTATTATTTGTTTGGATTGGGTGTTGTTGCAAACAATTAAAAATATTTTTTGGAGTTTATATCTCAATTTTGAGGGTGTTTGGTGAAGATTAGACTTGATTTTGCCTGAATTTCAGATTGAAACTCGAAGAAGAAGAAGAAGAAGAAGAAGAAGAAGAAGAAGAAGAAGAAGAAGAAGAAGAAGAAGACATGACATACACTATACTTACGAAATTGTATTAAAGTTGTATGTAAATTGTATTTAATTGTATTCTGTTGTAGTTATATATTTTTTATTTGAATATTGTATGAAAGTTGAAAAATAGTTGTATAATGTAAGAATCTTTGTATTTAGGTTATAAATACTATCTTTTTACATAAAGTTGTTGATATGTATCAAAATTGTATTAAGAAAGGAATTTTTGATTGAAATTTCTGAGAGGAAGAACACTCCACATACAAAATATATACAAATCATATACAAAAGACATTGAATAAAATTTGTATAAAAATTATATTTAAGTTGTATGATGTTGTAGTTGTATTTAACTGGGTAAAAATGATATATGAAAGTTGTAGATAAGTTATAAAAAAAAATTGTATACTATATAATTAGTCGTATAAATCATACAAAAACATAGACGATAATCGCAATGATTACTGTGGGTGAAATCCATTACGACCATGAGTTATGATCGCATCCTTGCATTAATTAGTGGGAATAGTTTAGGATAAAAGAATATTTTTGAGCATTTAAAATAAATTGTTTCAACTTTTCTCTGTTTCAAAAAAGCCAAACCTTAATTGTGATTCGTTCCTTTCATTATCATCTATATATAGAGGAAGTGATTCTTAAATAATACTTTTTTCCTTTTTATTTTACATAAATACTACAATTAAGGCACTATGGGAAAGAGGAGAAGGAGAAAAAAAAAGAAGAAAAATGGTGTAACTGAATTCCCTAATATTTTAATTTCATGACCCACAGTGTACATGGAGCTTCTATGACAATAGATACCTAAATACATAAAATGAACTAGACCCAAACACCCACTAGACCTGTAGCGGGCTCACCATAAGCTGAGTATTGAAGAAGATCCCTATAAAAATTCATATCATCCTGTAGAAGTATACCTGCATTCATTAAAAGATGCAGCGCTCCCGGAAAAAGGGATATGAGTACATGTAGAATAGTACTCGTATGTAAGGCAGTCAAAACAACATATAAAAATACGGTAACTCAAATAAGAGGCAAATAAAATACATCAAGAAACTACAAAATATCCCATAAGGTACTAATAATGGATTATATTTGGAGAGAGGCGATAGAGAATAGATAAAGAAGAGAGGAGAGAATAGGTAAAAGATGTAACTAAATCTCCTAATTTAAGGCACTAATAATGAATTGTATATAATTTGTAAGTAATCATTGTTTAGGGCGGGTAATATACAAAATTAGGACAATTTTGGTAAATAAGTTTCAAATATTGTATAGGAAGGAAAAAATCTCCCATAAATTCGTGAGCCCAAGTGTCTTCACCAAGCCAAATTAATAACACTACATAGTCGCTCTCAAAATAATAGCCGAAAATGTATATTTTTATATATATATATTCTGTATGTTATATATAAAAAAATATACAAATTTTATACACTCTTTCGGCTACCAAACGTAAATAGTCTCTTTTTCCGCCTCCTTAGCCATGGCGAAATTTACAAGTTCCATAATAGGACATATCATTCCTTTATTTAACGGTTCAAAGTCCAATAGATGCTTCTTTTACAGGGAAGGGAAAAAGTTGAAAGATTTAAATGGCAGCACTCCTATCCATAAGCTCTGAGACAGGGAAAGTTGAAAGAAGCAAATAAATAAGGCATTGGCTTTCCAAATTGAGTTTCCCCAACAGCAATGTGCATACTTTATAGTGTTGCCCTGCCTTCAACGTTCAAAAACCCCTCTTGTCCTACCATAGATGATGCACTTAAATAATACAGGGTCACCACTATTAATTCAAATCTTTAAATTCTGTCCTACTTCCACTGCCTACTAACTGGCCATAAGACTTTTTTTGTTGATTCTTTTTCTTTTCAAGTAGGTGTTTCTTTATAGTATTAACAAAAGGAATAAACAGAAAAAGTGGCATTTGAGGAGGAGAATTTGGAAATTCACTGAGAATCTAAGTGTTAAGCATCCCAGGTAAGTTAGCCATGTTTCCATTTTCTTGATTAATTTGTCATTTCCTGATGAATTTAGTGTCAATAGCCAAAAGTCGAATTTTTTCTTTCTTTCTCACGAATCGTAATTGTGATAATAAACAAAGAAAACTTAAGAGAAACACGGTTATGAACAAGTAATAGAGCAAAGTTTCTCTCCTGATGTTCACATTTTCATCTTAGCTTTCACAAATCAATCATTAGACTGAACTAGAACATTCTAGCATGTTGTTTTGTCAAGCATCTTTTTAGTGAGGATTTGAGCATATTTGGCCACACAACCATAACTAGTAATCTCCCCCTTTCCTTTATATATAGAGTATTTGACTGGACTTGAAATCTAAGAAGAAATGATGATTTTTGGCTCGTACTTGTGGTCCTGAATATGTTACGTTTGATATTTGTTACTATAAAAGTATTTTACTAAGGATAAAAACTTTAAAGTTAAAGAGTTTGCCAATGTAGAAAAGTGTTACTCTTTTTGAAATAAACTAAAAAGAAAACTGGGTTACATAAAATAGAATATAGGAAGTAATAATTGCAGGAAAATGTTACAACCTACTTATATTGTCTTCATAATATTGAAAGATAGTGAAAATATGCACATCTTTTAATGATATCGACCCATGCATTGGGGAAAAACTGGACTGGAAGTTTTGCCTTTGCTCTCTGTTCTAGAAGCATGCTTCACCAGTATCTCAATGGGTGGAATTATGTGTGTTGTTAATTCTTCATCATTAATAAACAGACAACTCCACCTTTTTTATTTTTTTACAGAGATCAAGACTAAAGTTGTTGGAATCTTTGTTCATAAACTCTTTTAGTAAGAAGCTAAAATGCCAAGATCAAGGTGAGTTCTTGAAACCATTTGAATCTCACTCACTCAGTAATACTACAGTAGTATTTGTCCAACTCTTTTTCTTTATTAGAGCAGTTTTCTGTTTCAACTTTCATGTTAAATAGGGTATCAGATATGGCTCAAAGGCAATCTCCTAGAGGTCCTTTACAACTCAGAACATCAAGCTCTGATTCTGATCAGAGAACTCCTAAATTGGGAAATCATCGGTCGCCCCGAGGCGCTCAATCTGATCCACTAAATCAAAGGAAACTTGGTACCAGAATTGCAGATTTGGATTCCCAACTTGGGAAAGCACAAGAAGAGCTCAAAAATCTCAAGCAGCAGTTAACTTCAGTGGAAGCAGCAAAGCAAGCAACTCAAGAACAGCTTGAGATAAAAACCAAGAAACCTACTGTCCCACAACCTGAGGAAATCCAAGAACCAAGAGAAACTGATGTTTTTGAAGTTTCACTTGAGAATGTGAAAGTGGAACCACAAAATGTTGATATTTGCAATCCCACTAATGAAGATGAGCTAAAGATCACAGCTTTATCATATGAGGAGCTGGATTTGAAGAATGAAGAAATAAGCTTGTTGAAAGCCAAGTTGGAGGAGAAAGAAAAAGAGCTTCAAGTTTTTTGTCAAGAAAATGAGAACCTGAAGAAGGAAGTGAATGAAAAGACACTGGAAATTTCATCCAATAAAGCCAAAGCAGAGGAAATGAATCTCAAGTTCAACCAAGTAATTCAAGAACTTGAAACAAGTAAGAGTAATGCTTTTGAGATAAATGAGAAGCTTGAAGCAAGCGAAAAGGCGAAGGAGGAATTAGAGAGTGAGATGAAGAAACTGAGAGTACAAACAGAACAATGGAGGAAAGCTGCAGATGCTGCAGCAGCTGTGCTGGCTGGAGAAGTGGAGATGAATGGGAGAAGGCTTTCTGAGAGGTGTGGATCAATGGATTATAAGCGCTATGGTAATGTATTCGAACCAGAAGTTGGAGGATATGGTAGTTACATGGGTTACCCAGAGGTAAATGATGACTCTGATGATGGTTTTGGACATGTGAAGAGAAAAGGTTCTGGTATTAAGATGTTTGGCGATTTGTGGAGGAAGAAGAGCCAGAAATAAGCTATTTTTAACACTCAGAAAACTTCTTTGTCAAATGTCTTTGTTAGAAAAATGGTTGCTTACCATTTTTGAATCTTCTTCATGACATCCAACCAACACAAATATGTTGTATTTAAATTTCTAGGATAGTTTTCTTGTTTCTTTCTAGCCTAGGAGGTTTGAAACCATAATATGATATTTCTATGGCTTGATAAGAAATGAATCTTCGGCCTAACTCAACCATAAAAGCTAGCTCAAGTTCTGAGTTCCTAAGACCATAAAAGGAAACAACACCCAACTCTTTCACCAATATGGAACATTTAACATCTACAATCATATTAGTGGTCAGAAGAATCTTCTTGGATCTATGATCTATGTTTTCACTATAGAGCATACAGAAGTTATATGGCAGAGAACCTTTTCATCTAAGAACAAAAAACATATTGGAGTTTAGATGAAATAAAGGTGTTCTTTTTCAGAATAAATTAGCAGCTAGAGTCATAGAAACTGACCATCTAGGTATCATCATTTTTTTTGGATAACCGTGTTGTCCGGGTCAGTTTGCACGCACCTCGACTAGTTCCATGGGATACTTGCTACCTTCCACGAGCAACAGGTACATGTAACTCTATCCATCAAAGCTGGGAGAAATAACCTAATGTTTTTCTACCATCTGGGATCTGAACCTGAGACCTCATGATTCTCAACCCGCTTTAATACTAGAACAAAAAGAACATAACCGTTATTTCTTTCATCTAATCAGTTTGAATGAGCTAACGCATGAGAATAGGTGATCCTATGGAATTGAAAACTGTCCAATGGTGTCTATCCCCTCACAAAACAGTCAAGGAAATAGTTGAAACAGAATATGGTATGATATATGGGAGTTCCACACCTTTAACCTGAGGTGGAAATACATCACATACTACAGAACAAGATAACCATCCTCCAGAAAGTACTTCCATTTCTTCTCATTAAATCAAAGCCTTGAGGTTCCAATCCTGAATTTACTCCATTGAAATGAACAAGCAGAAGTATTTCTTTTCAGCCATAGCAAAGCTTCGTGGATTGTTGATCTTGTTTCGTAGCACTCATACATGAGTATATTACCAATCTTCACTGCACTGCAATGGTCATAATAGAATCTACTATAATAGAAAGCTTTAATAGACCAACAGGCAGAAGCTATTGTAGCACCTTCTTTTTTCCTCTAGCTGTACCATTTGCACTACTGTCCTGTAATTTTAATCAGCTAAAATTTTTCATGAGTTGAAGCGAAATTTTGCACTAAAGTTAGTAGCAAACGGCAACCTATGTCAACTACTACACAAATGAATAACTTTGTAATGCATATAGCACTGCACAAATGATAAATCAAATTGAGTAAAATAAAAAAGAAAAGGTAAAATCAACATTGCTAGTCAAACTTAAAAACCCAATTTTCTTGCCACGGATACTTCAGCAATTAACCCAAAATAACCGGAAAAGCAGTTTAAATATTTGGGGTAGAAAAGAGTGTGCTAGAACTTTTGTCAACATTTTACAAAAGAGTTTTATACCTCATTCTCTCATATTCCCAATACAGTATATTGGATCCACCTGTATTGTTTCTTTTTCCTACCTTATTTTAATGCAGGGGAATGTCACACATCGTATTGGAGCGGGATGGATGAAATTAAGGCTCGCTTCCGGTGTCTTGTGTGATAAAAATGTGCCACCAAGACTTAAAAGGGAAGTTCTATAGAGCAGTGGTCAGACCGACTTTGTTGTATGGGGCAGAATATTGGCCAGTCAAGAACTCCCATGTCCAGAAGATGAAGGTGACTGAGATGAGGATGTTGAGATGGATGTGCGGGCATACCAGGTTAGACAGAATTAGAAATGAAGTTATCCGGGACAAAGTGGGCGTGACCTCTGTGGAGGACAAGATCCGGGAGGCAAGACTAAGATGGTTCGGGCATGTGAAGAGGAGAGGCACAAATGCTCCGGTGAGGAGGTGTGAGAGGTTGGCCTTGGAGGGCCAACGGAGAGGTGAGGACAAGCCGAAAAAGTATTGGAGAGAGATGATTAGGCAAGATATGACGTTGCTCCGACTTACTGAGGACATGATCAGGAATAGGAAGGTGTGGAGGTTGAGAATTAGGGTAGAGAGTTAGGTAGTCGAGTTTTGTCTTTGTTTGTTACAGTAGCTTTAGTACACCACTTAGTGTCTTTCGTGTATTTTCGTCTTTCTAGACTTCTGTAATTACTTGTTGCCTTCGCTTTGGTTTTCTAATTGCACTACCTAGTGTTAGTTTTGTGTTTTCGCTTGGTTTTCTGATTGGCTTGCATGTCATTGCCCCTTCCCTTTTATCTTTCCTGAGCCGAGGGTCTACTAGAAATAACCTCTACCTTTTTTAAAGGTAGGGGGTAAAGTCTACGTACACATTATCCTCCCATACCTCACTTGAAAGAATACACTCGGTTTGTTGTTGTTGTTGTATTTTAATGCAGGGAAAAAAGAAAGAAGCACATCCAAAAGAGAAGCCATTTCCAATCCCATTAACTCAAGGACAGATCCTGCTTCATCTAATTGATGTTCATAAAATCATGTATTACATATGTCATTCTTCTCTGAAAGTGAAGTTAGTTGACAAAGGAAGCACCGCCCAGTTGCGCCTTAGCCAAGAGTAGACTTCGGTCCAACAAAGCCGGTAAAAATATCACTATAAGCGAATAACTGAGACAATACTTTACTTCAGAAGCACAAATAGTAGTTACCAAATAAGTTATAGATACAATTTCGCCAAATCTTATGTGGTCCCACATTGAATTTGCAGCAGCACCTGGATCATTACAGACACTGTCTGAACACATCTATAAACCATGTGATTGGATGAGAAAGGGGATTAATGCACTAAGGATAACTGGAACAGTATCTTGATACTAAAGTTCCACATTCACAGCTCCACAAACAAATTCATTGAGAAAGTGATCTCATCCGATTCAGTTCCAAGGAAAACCACAATCCCCACAACAGACTCACTTTCTTAAATCTAACTACTATGTAGCCCACCTTTTCGGGAAAATAAGGCCACAGGCATTGTTATGAAATCACTCAAGTTTTAAGATATTAAATATGCTTCCCCTTGAAGAAGCGTCTCTTTTCTAATATTCAATGAAATTACCTAACCTTAATTGGAAAAGGAAGAACAGCTCTTTTCTAATACTACTTTGGTGAAACAATATTTGGCGGTTTTATTTGAAGCCAATAAAGGCTGTATTTGCTGGGAATGGGATCAAATAAAATCAGATTGTGGTGAGATTGGGAATAGGCAGGGGAAAGGTGGAGGGGTAAATGTAGAAGCGCAAGGAGACGGAAGGAAGAAGATGGACAAATTATGGCATAAACTTCTTGGTCGTTGACTGATCTGGGTTCTTAGAATTCGAGGATATAGTTATTGTGTGATCACACAAAGTATGGATTTATCCAGTAAAATGGGACGCCAAAGAACAAGGTAATTAATAGTGAATTACTGGTCACTATTAAGTCACCTATCAATCCTCACCTTTCATGGTCACTACTAAATGCACAAATGAAATAGATACAACACCTGATTCAAGTCCACACTTTAACTCTGAGTTTTCCAAAATCTAGATCAAGAAAGAGAATGGAATTTTAGTTACCCGTTTGTGCGACCAGAAATCATTCTAGCCCCTCGGAGAGTTTCTGTGCCATTCCAAAATTCAAATGGATTAGTTTCAGAGCTTATTTTCACGGTTTTTTGTTCAAAGACAAAAGAAAGTAAACTGGCATTCTTGCATTCACTGATATCATTCACAAATACCGCAAAGTGGAATTGACGACATTTGAAGTAACTATAGAAATAAAAATAACAATCAAACTCTTTAAGAGCTCTACATGGTTTGTTTTAATACATATAACTACTAGCAAACCATTAAGGAACATTTGGAACACAATCCCTGCGAGTATATGCTGGAATATATGTTAGGAAAGAAATTTGAGATGCTTTGAAGGCAGAAAGTTAGTGTACAGCAACTTAAACATAGTTGCTTATGGCTTTTGGCTTTATGGTGTTATCTTCAGGATGTAAAGGATGAAAATAGCATGTTAGATTTCATACTCTTTGCAAGATTAGGACCTTTTTTGTGTACAGATATCCTTCTTTTTGGTTTTTGTACAGAAGGATTACTGTCTCCTGTACAGTCTTAGCACCAACTTGGTGCTAAGTTGTTGCATTTTCAATGCATAATCTACTTACCTTCTCAAAAAAAAAAAAAAAAAACTACTAGGAAATGACATGACGCTTATTCCAAATCACCTAGTACATAACTGTGCAAGCTTAGCAACTTCAGGAAACACATGAGCACAGGAATGCCTCTTGATTGGAACTTCTGTTCTTGTATCTGGAATAAATTAAGAATTTATCGAGTCATCAAATACAAGACACAATAGCTACTATCCACACAACATGATTTAATAGATTGAAATTAAAGAATACCTCCTTCATTTCCTTTCTAATGGACAAACTACAAATCTACTAATCACATTTGCATTAAGATGCTAAAAACGAGGTTGATCTCGTTCAGGGTAACTGAGAAGGGAACACAGATCAAACTATTATGACTTATTTTAATACCTAAATGTTTTACCTAATAGGCAAAAACTACCATTGATCCAAAAAAAGGACTTATTACTGCCTCAAAACCAAGTAATAATTCTTTCTAATTTGGGATATCCCAAAATGTTTAGCGTTATTTCACTGATAATATACCCTTCCAACGATCACCTTATAAAAAAGACTAACAACTTTCAAGAATCCAAATTCATTTAACAAATTTTAAACTTAGATGTATTCTAAACCAAGTTAATTTTCAAACATTATTTTAAAATTTTCTTCCATTACCACTGGTATAATACATAAGTGAAATTAATGTCTTCAACCCCTTGTTCAGTCAAACATAGTCATATGAAATGGGATGGAAGAAGTAAAAGTTACTGGATGCCGCTTCATCAACTAAATAGTAGTAAAAGACAGGAACATCCATTAGAATACAAAATAGTAGGAGTAAGATATAACGAGCACTAAAGCTCTTGCCTGACATTTCTATTCTCTTACGTGTGGCTATATTTCTGAACCTAGGAAGCCATACAGTATGGTTGCAAGTTATTTCTCGTATCAGCAAATCTCTGTTTCTTGTTCAACTTCATTAATTTTTAGCAATTGGAGGGGTGACATGAGTCCTTTCCTTCTCTTTCTTATACTTCTTCCCTCAACTCAAGATTCAAAACCTCCTCCTGTCTTCTGCTTATAAATGTCATTAATTTTAGAGGGTATAATCCAAGACAGATAGTAAAATTCAGATTGTTGGATATAATTAACCTTATGATGCCCTGAATTCAGACAGAGCAACACAATCCAAATACAAAGAGCTGCTGACTTATTCATAAAATCCTATCTAAGCATAGTTTCTTACCATCTAATCAGACGAAATCAAACTATTAACGTAAAGGTTGCTTAACGAAAATGACACAAAAAGTAACTATTCTGATTGACTACGGAAGTTGGAAACTAAGGGAACACAAACCACATCACATTGATATCATTCAAATCATTAGCTATACATTCAATTCCTAAAATTTAAAATCAAATACGTGCAAAGTTCATAGAGCAATCTAAAGCATCATACCAACTATAACACTGGATTGGAACTTTCTTTTCCCTCTTCTATAACAGACTCTTGTTGATCTGGATGAGCCATATCATATGTTGCATGGACACCAACAAGTACGTAGTAAATGAACATTACAGCACTGCATAGGATGAACCGATAAAATGCCGCCTTACCCAGAGAACCTATCAAAAATATATTCATCCCAATTGACAATGATGGCAGCCATGGCACGAGAGGTACGCCCCAAACTTTAGGAAATCTTTGTTTTGGAAGCAGTGCCATTCCTAAAGTGCCCAACAACCAAAAAGAGCCAGTCACAGTATACCCAACCCAACTTTTTTCATCCATACTCCAGAGAACTGTTGCCCCAATCGATGAACCAATTACAATGGACAAGCACAGAAGAAATTTAGCCAAATCATACTTCGGAGTAACATCCGTAACGTAGTACCGCCTAACGAGCAATGCAACAGCCATAAGCATGAAAATAGAAAGCGTACTAAATGAGAACACGCTTGACAAGACATCCAAGCTCGTAAACAAAGCAAGAATGCAGCTAGTTATCGTTGTCAAGAGAGTAGCATAAATTGGTGTGCCAGTTTTTGGGTGAACCAGAGCAAACCACGGGGGAATCATATGTGCTCTCGCAATCTGAGTTGTGTATCGAGATTGTCCCATCGACCCAACAAGCATACTCGTAGTCATTCCCTTAAGTGCACAAATCCCCACCAAATACTTTGCCCAATTCATACCTATGCCCTCAAATGCAACTGAATAAGCTGCATTAACATCCACTTCAGTGTATTTAACCATCATAGTCAAAGCCAACGCCATCAAACAATAAACCACAGTGATCACAGACATTGAACTAACCAACCCCAGTGGTATATCCCTCGACGGCCTCTTAGTCTCCTCAGCCATATTTGCAACCATATCAAAACCCGTATACGACCAGTACACAACTGCTGCAGCTCTAAATACCCCACCAGCTCCAAAAGGGAAAAAAGGCACTAAATTTGAACTCTTCCCATGAACAAACCCAACAATTACAATAAACAAGATTACACCAGCACTAACTATAGAACTGACCGTATTCAATATCGATGTCCTCTTTGTCCCGGTCATAGCAATCCCATTTGCAATCACAAGAATCACAACAGCTAAAGGGTCCAATAAATTAAACCCGTCAGCAAAAGAATCAATCTTGATTCTTAAAAAATCAGCATCACTCTTAATAATACTAGAAAAATAAGATGTCCAAGATCTTCCTAATCCAGCAGCCCCCACAATAGCCTCTAATAAAATATTCCCAGCAGCTATATATGCAACAAAATCACCCAACTCAACTCTCAAGAATGAAAAAGAACCACCAGCTATTGGAATATCAACAGCAAATTCAGTGTAACAGAAAACCGAAAGCAAAGCAGAAAGGCCAGAAATAGCATAAGAAAGGATAATAGCAGGGCCAGCATTAAGTCTAGTTTCTTGACCAGTAATGCTGAAAATACCTGAACCAACTACTGAACCAAAACCAAGCCACAGTAGGTCCCACCAAGTGAGGCATTGTTTCATTTCATTTTCTGACTGTTTTTTTAACTCAACTAATTCTGTGGTCTCTGTTGAACGGCAAAAAAGGCGGTTCTTGAGGCGAGTTGGGGTTTGAGAGAGGGCAGTTTTGTAAGTTGAGAAATTTTGGAAAGAGGGTTCTGGGAAAAAATCTTGCTTGCTGAAACGCCAGTATCTTTTTTGGGGTTGTTGGGTTTTCGGTGAATAATCCATTGTTGTTGTTGTTGAGTTTGATTGGGTTTGAGTGGCTTTGTTGGGGGGATTTAGAATTAGAGGAGTTGTGAGATCTTGAGGATATTCTGAAATTGGCATGTTTTATGAATCAGAATATCAGATTATAGTTGAAAAGGGAGAAAATAGGAAGAGGAAATTTTGTGAAATCCCAAGATTTCAGGGGTAATCCAATCATTTGCAAGTGTAAAAATCAATTTATTTAGATGTATTTGGACGGACGGGTTGGCATAATAGGAACAACGATTTACACGAGAGCTTTTCTTTTCCATCTTTTTAATTGCCAACTTGTACTACCACGTTTTGCATAAGTAGAAAATTATTATAGGAATGAAAAAAAGATTACGCATAATTTTATATATCACCTCTTAGGTCTTGTTCCGTCGCACTAGCCTCCCTCGTAATTTATAACATTACGCTTACTTTTTTTTATAATTTTTTTGTAACTATTCTTTTAATGTATATATTATTATCGTAAAAATTTATTATTAAACTATTTTATCCTTTTCTAATCTCAAATTAATTGAGGAAGAAGATGTGGTGGAATATATTTTTTTTTTAAAATTATTTTTTGGAAGCGTGGGTTATAAGTATAGATCGGGTGAGTTTTAGTTAGAAGCTAGTGATATAGCCTGCGCTTCGCGCAGTTGTAAACAACATTAGTAACTTTATAGTAATTGATATTGTTGTAAATTTTTTGAGATAGAATAGATTATATTTTTCTTGTATATGCACATAGTAACTATATATATATATATATATATAATTTTATAATTATAGTCCATTTAAAATGGTTAAAAGAAGTGAAAAACGTAACAAAGGTTAGAGACATATAATATTCGGCAAGGCCGAAAAGCATGAGTCAAGTGACAACAATTAAACATGTCTCTTTCAGTACAATCTGACTATTATTTTTTTTAAATGAACTAAATATTCTTTTAAACACGCTTCATATATAACTCGAAAATCCAAACGCTGTTGTAGCTACTTCTGTTAGCATGAAGCGACGATCTAACGGATTAAATAATCTGAAGTTGTCACAAAATTCATGAACTATTATATTATAGCCAAAAACTCATAAGTAATTCCATAAGTTTGCTCTGATTGAAAATCCTTGAGGAAGACATTCCATGTTGAAGTCATATTCTTGGATTCAGATCTAATTTCATTGAGAGGAACTACGTGAAGCGCGCGCGCTATATATATATATATATAAAGGAGAAAAAAAATGCTGACTATCTCCTTTTTTTGACTCCTATACCCTTTTTGTTTTTTAATAGGTGGTCTTGAAAGAAGAAACTCTTCCAATTACTTTTGAGTAGTTATTTCGGAAACTCTTCCAATTCATTTTGAGTAGTTATTTCTCTTTTAACTTCTCATTAATTACGCTCTAATTTATTTTTCTCATTCAGTAATATATGTTTAAGAGAAATTACCTCAATCTCAATATTATTGTTCATAAAGTGAAGTTTCGTGATACTATTGTCCTGTTTCTTACATCACTTCAATATGAGTGGTTGTTGAATTTTTCATAATTCATAGAAAACTCTTTTATTCATTTCTCATTTTTATGTTGATCTAGGTCTTTTCTTTTTATTAGACTTATATAGGTTATATTATATCACGGGATACCAAAAATAATTGCCCTACTAAACCATGAGAAGAAGAAAACCTATGTACTCCAGAAAGATGGCATGGCATATGCTGGTATGGTATTATACCTTTTTTCTTTAATATTTTTGGGTCACTTTTGTTCAATCTTATTTTGTTACGTTTCTCAACTGTTTGCGGGAAACTGATGTGTTGGCACCTCTCTTTAGCCACTAATAGTATTACTTACATGCAAGTGCATCATATATTATGAAAGTTTTGTGGTTGATAATACACATTAAAATTCAAAAAAGAGGTTTAAATATTTGAGAAAGAACAAGTAACCTTGAGAAAATATTAATGCCTACTGATAGTGTTATGACCAATGAATATACAAAAAATAAAATTGGCCAAAGAGTGTCACCTCTGGCATCACCAACGGGAGGTTTTAGAGATATGCGATGATACAATTTTTTGTATATTTTACTTATTGTTGTATTATATATAAGGAATTTGCCCAAATACCAAGCAGCATGAAGAAAGAAACAAAAAAGAGAAAAGTTTTCAATCATGCTTGCTAGATTAATAGAGAGTTCAAAAATATTCATCATTAAAAGCAAAATAGAAGAATGCAATAGTTATATCACTATAAATTATAGTAAAAGATTGAGCTTCAAGGAAGGGACTAGAAAACATTGAGGAATGAAAGATTTCAATTGTGACGGCCCGACAGATAATTTTGAGTACTGACCCTTATTTACGTATTCCTAAACCTCTATTAGCTCTATTTTGATATTTTTCGATTTGCGTGAACAGTCCGTATCTTTTTTCCAAAAAAATTTTATGTAAAATTTTTGAAGAAAATGTGATCTTTGGCTTTAAAAGCAACTTGAGCTGACTACGATTAATATTTTGTATAAAAGACCCCGGATCAGTATTTTGACAATTTCGATAGGTCTGTATTGTAATTTTAAACTTGGACATATGCCCGCAATTGAATTTGGAGGTTATTAAATTGATTTGACTTGTTTTATCGAAAGTTAGCAATTTGAAAGTTTAAAAATTTTCTAGGTTGACTTTATGGCTATCGGGTACGAATTTTGATTTTCGAACTTGGAATAGATCCATTTTGCTATTTGAAACTTGTCTATAAATTTTGGTGCAAATCGAAGTTGGTTTGATAGGGTAAGAACTCTTAGTTGTGATTCTAGGTGTTCTTGAGTTTTCCTTTGAAATTTTATTTGTTTTGATGTTCGATTTGTAGTTTTAAATATTATTTTTGTGTTTTGATCACGCGAGCAAGTTCGTATGATGTTAATATACTTAAGTGCATGTTTGGTTTTGGAGCCTGAGGGGCTCAGGTGAGTCTCAGATGCGTTTCGGATGAGTTTGGTTGGTGCAAGGACTGTTGGTGTGTTTCAGTTCTGGTGCTAGGTTGCAAGCCTTGCAAATTGCGAAGACCTGTTCGCAAATGCGAACTCCGCTTTTGCAAAGTTGAGCTCGCAATTGCGATAGGGGACTGGGTAGGATAGTCTTTGTATTTGCAAAGAAATGTTCGCAAATGCGGACAACCCAGTGTTCGCTTTTGTAATGATTTGGTCGCATTTGCAACTGAGCACTAGGCTTAGGCAGGTTCGCAAATGTGAACCTTTGATCGCATTTGCGGTTGGTGGGAGATCGCATTTGCGATGATTTTGTCGCAATTGCGACTGTAGTAGGTTGGGGACACAACTAACATTTGCGACCTATTTCTCGCATTTGCGATGCTCGCAATTGCGAACAAGAGATCGCAATTGTGACATCCGCAGCTGGGTAAAAGAGGGAAAAAATGGGATTTAGCTTATTTTACACCATTTCTCAACCCTAAATACTGTAGAGGTGATTTTTCAATAGACTTTTCTTCCCAAAATTATTGGTAAGCAACTCTAATCCACTTTATTTCAATTCCCCATTACTTTTCATGAGATTTCAACTTCAAATTTAGGATTTTCATGGTAGAAATTAAAGATTTGGGTAGAAATTGAGAATTTTATAAAATTGAGATTTAGACCTCAAATTGAGGTTGAATTTCAAAAAATATCACATAACTGGGCTCGGGGGGTGAATGGATAATCGAATTTTGGTCCGAATCTTAGGTTTTGACGAAGCGAGCCCGGGGTTGACTTTTAAAAAAATGATCAATCTTGAATATTTTTCATTATGGGTAGTTTCCAAAGCTTATTTTGAATCGGTTGATCGATAATTTGCTAGATTTGGTTAGTTTGGAAGTTTGTTCAAAAGGCAAAGGCGTGGTTGAATGATTACTTTATTCGCGAAGTGTCACGACCCGAAATTTCCACCTTCGGGACCATGATAATGCCTAACATTTTACTTTCTAGGCAAGCCAATATTAGAATAATTTAAACTATTTTTTACAATTCATTTTAATTAATAATAAAGAAACCAAACAACTAGAATAAAGTCTGAATTAAAGTGAACAAACCAAAAAAATAACGATGTAGAAATACCGTCCCAGAACTAGTGTCACAAGTGCACGACCTTCTAGAATAATACAATTAAGGGTCTGAAAAAAATAAAGTTTTCTGAAAGAAAGTACACATCTAAGATAAAGTGGAAGGGGACTTGAGAGCTGCGAATGCTGTGCAACTATACCTCAAGTCTCCTCTGGTAGCTGAATCCGAGTAAGTCTATATTACGCCGATGGGACCAACTCTGGTATCTTCACAAGAAGTGTAGAGTATAACATGAGTACAACCGACCCCATGTACTCAGTAAGTGCCGAGCCTAACCTCGATGAAGTAGTGACGAGGCTAAGGCATGTCGCTTACATTAACCTGTATGCAATAATAATAATAATAATATTATTATTATTATTATTATTATTATTATTATTATTATTAATAATAATAATAATAATAATAATAATAATAATAATAATAATAATAATAATAATAATAATAATAATAATAATAATAATAATAATAATAATAATAATAATAATAATAATAATAATAATAATAATAATAATAATAATAATAATAATAATAATAATAATAATAATAATAATAATAATAATAATAATAATAATAATAATAATAATAATAATAATAATAATAATAATAATAATAATAATAATAATAATAATAATAATAATAATAATAATAATAATAATAATAATAATAATAATAATAATAATAATAATAATAATAATAATAATAATAATAATAATAATAATAATAATAATAATAATAATAATAATAATAATAATAGGAATAGAGGTAAGACAAGTAAGTCATATCAACAATCAATTATTTTTTTTATCATTCTGTTGCGGCGTGCAACCCATTCCAATAATATAATCCTTCAATTAAATTCCGTTGCGGCGTTCAACCCGATCCTTCAATATAAACTTTAAACAAATTTTGTTGCGGCGTGCAACCCGATCCCACAATGTAAACTTTCAATTAATTCCGTTGCGGCGTGCAACCCGATCCCACAATATAATCTTTCAAATAAATTCCGTTGCGGTGTGCAACCCGATCCCACAATGTAAATTAACAACACTTATACGTAAGACAACCTCAATAAATGCCATAATTAATATGAAACTATTAGGCAACAAGGTATACAACAATTATAATTTATGTAGGAAATAAATTGGGACAAGAAATAAATGATGTAAAATCAGGGAGGAGATAAACAATTTAATATATAAAATGATAAATGTCAAGTAGCAATTATGACACAAAAGTTAATTAAGCAGGTAGCAATTAAGGCATGAAATCAAGGCATAATAGTAGGCAATAAAAATAAGAGAATCATTTAATATAATAATTAATTCATGAAATAAGGCAATTAGTGAAATACGTAAAAATATGGAAACAAGCAAATTGGCGACGTATAGACACTCGTCACCTTGTCTATATGTCGCTACACATGAAATTCACATAACACATAGTTCAAGGGTTCTATTCCTTCAAGTCAAGGTTAACCACGACACTTACCTTGCTTCGCAATTCAACTGATCACTCGATCATGACCTTTCCTTTCGAAATAGTATCCAAATCAATCAAACCTAGCAATTTATTGGCCAACACTTCAATTGAAGCTATAAAAGTTATTCACAATTCGAAAGAGACTTAATTTAAGTCATTTTCAAAAACGTCAACCGAGAGTCAATGTGGGGCCCACTTTTTGGAACCCGACGAAAAAATTACGGAATTCAAACACTCATTCCGATACGAGTTCAATCATATAAAAATTATCAAATTCTGGCATTGGATTGCCTTTTAAATCTTTATATCTTAAAGAAACCAAACAACTGGAATAACGTCTGAATTAAAGTGAACAAACCAAAATAATAACGATGTCGAAATACCATCCCAGAACTGGTATCACAAGTGCACGATCTTCTAAAATAATACAAATAAGGGTCTGAATAAAAACAAAAATGTCTGAAAGAAAGTACACAACTAAGATAAAGTGGAAGGGGACTTTAGAGCTGCGAACGCTGTGCAACTATATCTCAAGTCTCCTCTGGTAGCTGAATCCGAGTAAGTCTACAGTACACACTAGGACCAACTCTGGTATCTGCACAAGAAGTACAGAGTGTAGCATGAGTACAACCGACCACATGTACTTTGTAAGTGCCGAGCCTAACCTAGGCGAAGTAGTGACGAGGCTAAGGCAGGTCACTTACATTAACATGTACGCAATAATAATAATAATAATAATAATAATAAAAGGAATAGAGGTAAGACAGGTATGTCATATCAATAATCAATTATTTCTTTTATCATTCTGTTGTGGTGTGCAACACGTTCCCATAATATAATCCTTCAATTAAATTCTGTTGCGGCGTGCAACCCGATCCTTCAATATAAACTTTAAATAAATTCTGTTGCGGCGTGCAACCTGATCCCATAATGTAAACTTTCAATAAATTTCATTGCAGCGTGCAACCCGATCCCACAATATAATCTTTTAAATAAATTCTGTTGCGGCGCGCAACCCGATCCCACAATATAAATTAACAACACTTATACGTAAGACAACTTCAATAAATGCCACAATTAATATGAAACTATTAGGCAACGAGGTATATAACAATTATAATTTATGTAGGGAACAAATTGGGACAGGTAATAAATGAGTGTAAAATCAGGGAGGAGATAGGCAATTTAATATAGAAAATGCTAAATGTCAAATAACAATTATGACACAAAAGTCAATTAAGCAGGTAGCAATTAAGGCATGAAATCAAGGCATTATAGTAGGCAATGAAAATAAGAGAATCATTTAATATAACAATTAATTCATGAAATAAGGTAATTAGTGTAATGCGTAAAAATATGAAAAAAAGCAATTTGACGACGTATAGACACTCGTCACCTTGTATATACGTCGCTACACATGAAATTCACATAACACATAGTTCAAGGGTTCTATTCCTTCAAGTCAAGGTTAACCACGACACTTATCTTGCTTCGCAATTCAACTGATCACTCGACCACGACCTCTCCTTTCGAATTAGTCTCCAAATCAATCAAACCTAGCAATTTATTGGCCAACAATTCAATTGGAGCCTTAGAAATTATTCACAATTCGAAAGAGACTTAATTTAAGTTTTTTAAAAAAAGTCAAAGTGGGGCCCACTTTTCACAACCGACGGAAATATCACGGAATCCAAACACCCATTCCAATATGAGTTCAACCATATAAAAATTATCGAATTCTGACGTCGGATTGCCTTTCAAATATTCATATATTATTTTGGAAAAATCTCTATTTTAATCCCCCAAATCACGAAATAGATGCTGGAAATAGTGTTAGATTCATGAATAACGGACCAAATCAAGTTAAGATTACTTACCTTAGTCTAATTTGTGAAGTTTGCCTCTGAAAATCGCTCAAACCGAGCTTCCCAACTCTGCTTAAGTCAAAAATGGCGAACCCCCCCCCCCCCCTCCCTATAGAGATTTAATGTTTGTAGCACCACAGGTGGCATGGGGCGTTGTTTCCAGAATCTCAAAAAAATTCCAGCGCCAAGGCTAGCGCCCCACGCTACGCTGGGCGCTAGTGACGGGACTTTTATATTTCGCCCGGGTCAAAATTATTTCGGTAACCACCACTTTCACACAAGATTTATTCAAGAACTTTTTCGAGGTACCAAACCTAAAAATCATGAATCACGCATCGATTCAAGCCTAAGAAACTTATGAACTTCCGAATTCCAAATTCTACATTCGATGCTGAAACCTACCGAATCAAATCCGATTGACCTCAAATTTTGCACACAAGTCACAAATGACATAACTGACCTATCAAAATTTCAGAACTAGATTCCGACCCCAATATCAATAAAGTCAACTCCCGGTCAAACTTCCAAACCTTTTATTTCCAATTTTTGCCATTTTAAGCCAAAATTAACTATGGATTTCCAAATAAATATCCGGACACACTCCTAACTCTAAAATCACCATAAGGAGCTATTGAAACCATCAAAACTCCATTCCGAAGTCGTTTGCACAAAAGTCAAACTCCGGTCAAACTTTAAAAATTCAAGCTTTATAAAATCAAACCTTTTCTTTTTCAAAAACTAACGGAAAACGTGCCTACGCACCTCAGAATAACTTCAAATTTTATACACAAGTCATAAATATTGTTACGAAGCTGATCCAACTCTCGAAATCCAAATCGGGGCCCAGTATCAATAAAAATCCATTTATGGTCAATTTAGGAATTTTTTAAACCTTTAAATTTCTAGTTTCTGTCAAATGGCGATAATTCGAGCTAGGGACTTCCGAATTCGATTCCGGGCATACGTCCAAGTCCCAAATCACGATACAGACCCACCGAGACCGTCAGAACACTGATCCAGTTTCATTTGCTTAAAACGTTGACAAGAGTTAACTTAATTGAGTTTTGAAGCACTATTTCACATTTTAATCAATTTTTCACATAAAATTTTTCCGAAAAAATATACAGACTGTGCACGTAAGTCGAGAAATGCTGAATGGTGCTATTTGAGGTTTTAGAGCACAAAATTGAATGTTAAATTTAAAGATGACCTATCGGGTCATCACATTCTCCACCTCTAAAACAAACGTTCGACCTCGAACGGAATTAGAAAAGTACCTGGGCTGGTGAAAAGGTGTGGATATCTACTTTGCATGTCTGACTCGGATTCCAGGTAGATGCTTCAACCGACTGATCTCTCCACTATACTCGAACTGATGGATAACTCTTAGACCTCAACTGTCAGACCTGTCGGGCTAGAATAGTTACCGGCTCCTCCTCATAAGCCAAATCTTTATCCAATTGGACTAAGCTAAAATCTAACACATGGGACGGATCACCATGATATTTTTGGACCATAGACACATGGAACACCGGATGAACTGCTGATGGAGTAGGTGGTAGTGCAATCCTATAGGCTACTTCACCCACCCTTTCAAGAATTTCAAAAGGTCCGATATACTTAGGGCTCAACTTGCCCTTCTTTTCGAACCCCATTACACCCTTCATAGGTGAAACCCGAAGCAATACTCTTTCTCCAACCATGCATGCAACATCACAAACTTTACGGTCGACATAACTCTTTTGCCTAGACTAGCTGTGCGAAGTCGATCCTGAATAATCTTGACCTTATCCAAGGCATCCTGTACCAAATCGGTACCCAACAACCGAGCCTCTCCCTTTTCAAACCAGCCAACTGGCGAACGATATCGCCTCCCATATAATGCTTCATATGGAGCCATCTGAATACTCGACTGGTAGCTGTTATTATAGGCAGACTCCGCAAGCGGCAAGAATCGATCCCAAGGACCTCCGAAATCCATAACATGAGCGCGAAGCATATCCTCCAATATTTAAATATTGCGCTCGGATTGTCCGTCTGTCTGAGGATGAAATGATGTACTCAACTCAACCCGCGTGCCTAACTCACGCTGTACAACCCTCCATAAGTGCGAGGTGAACTGCGTACCTTGATCAGAAATGATAGACACGGGCACACCGTGAAGGCGAACAATCTCGCTGATGTAAATCTCCGCTAACCGCTCTGAAGAATATATAATTGCTACTGGAATGAAATGTGCTGACTTGGTCAACCTGTCCACAATGACCCATACTGCGTCGAACTTTCTCTAAGTTCGTGGGAGCCCAACAACAAAATTCATAGTGATACGCTCCCACTTCCACTCAGGAATTTCTAACTTCGGAAGCAAAACACCAGGTCTCTGATGCTCGTACTTGACTTGCTGACAATTTAGACACCGAGCTACATATGCAACTATATCCTTCTTCATTCTCCTCCACTAATAATGTTGTGGAAAATCTTGATATATTTTGGCGGCACCTGGATGAATAGAATATCGGGAACTGTGGGCCTCTTCGAGAATTAATTCACGAAGCCCATCCACATTAGGCACACAAATACGACCCTGCATCCGCAGAACTCCATCATCCCCTGCAACAACCTTCTTGGAACCACCATGCCGCACCGTGTCCTTAAGGACAAGCAAATGTGGATCATCATACTGTCGCTCTTTGATGCGCTCATACAAGGAAGGCCGAGTGACTGTGCAAGCTTGAACTCGACTGAGCTATGAAACATCTAACCTCACGAATTGATTGGCCAAAGTATGAACATCTGTAGCTAGCAGCCTCTCACCAACCGGAATATACACTCACCCATACTCACAGCCTTTCTACTCAAAGCATCGGCCACCACATTGGTCTTTCCGGGGTAAAATAAAATGGTGATATCATAGTCTTTCAATAGCTCCAACCATCTTCTCTGCCTCAAATTGTGATCTTTTTGTTTGAACAGATACTGTAGACTACGATAATCAGTGAATACTTCACACGAGACACCGTAAAGTTAATGCCTCCAAATCTTCAACGCATTAACCATGACTACCAATTCTAAGTCATGAACATGGTAATTCTTCTAATGAACCTTCAACTACCGCGACGCATATGCGATCACCCTGCCATCTTGCATTAATACTGCACCAAGCCCAATGCAAGATGCATCACAATACACCGTAAGATCCTGAACCTGTAGGCAATACCAACACTGGTGTCGTAGTCAAAGAAGTCTTAAGCTTCTGAAAGCTCAACTCACACTCGTCCGACCATCTGAATGGGGAACCCTTCTGGGTCAATCTACTCAATGGGGCTGCTATGGATGAAAACCCCTCCACGAACCGGCGATAGTAACCTGCCAAACCCAAGAAACTCCGGATCTCTGTAGCTGAAGTAGGTCTAGGCCAATTCTGAACTGCCTCAATTTGAAAATTTGGCATATAACTGATTATTCCTCAAAGTCTGAAGCACAATCCGAAGATATCATCAATGAATACAACCACAAAAAAATCCAAATAGGGCTTGAACACTCGGTTTATCAAATCCATAAATAGTGCTGGGGCATTTGTCAACCCAAATGACATCACTAGGAATTCATAATGCCCATATCGAGTTTGAAAAGCTGTCTTAGGGACATCAGATGCACTAGTATTCAACTGATGGTAACCAGACCTCAAATCGATCTTTGAAAACACCTTGGTACCCTGAAGCTGGTTGAATAAGTCATCAATTCTTGGCAACAGATACTTGTTCTTGATAGTAGCCTTGTTCAACTACCGATAATCTATACACATCCGCATTGAACCATCTTTCTTCTTTACAAATAACACTGGTGCACCCCTAGGGCGAGACGCTAGGTCTAATGAATCCCTGATCAAGCAAGTCTTGTACCTGCTCCTTCAATTCCTTTAACTCCGGCGGGGCCATACGGTATGGTGGAATAGAAATGGGCTGGGTGCCCGGAGCCAAATCAATACAGAAATCAATATATCTGTCGGGTGGCATCCCCGACAAATCTGAAGGAAATACATCTGGAAACTCACGGACAACTGGGACTGAATCCATAGAAGGAACATCCGCACTGGGATCGTGAATATAAGCTAAATAAGCTAGACACCCCTTCTCGACCATACGTCGAGCTTTCACGTAAGATATAACCTTACTGGTGGAATGGCCAGACATCCCTTTCCACTCTATTCGAGGTAACCCCGGTATGGCTAAGGTCACTGTTTTGGCGTGACAATCCAATATAGCATGATAGGGTGACAGGCAATCAATACCCAGGATGACATCAAAACCTACCATATCAAGAAGTAGAAGATCTATGCTAGTCTCAAGACTCCCAATAGTAACCACACATAAACGATAGACATGATCTACAACGATAGAATCTCCCACCGGCGTGGACACGTGCACAGAAGCACTCAGAGAATCACGAGGCACAACCAAATATGAAGCAAAGTAGGAGGAAGCATAGGAATAAGTAAATCCTTGATCAAATAGAACTGAGGTATCTCTATGGAAAACTGGAACAATACATGTCATCACGGCATCGGATGACTCGGCCTCAGGCCTAGCTGGAAAAGCATAAAATTGGGGGCTGGGCCCCACCACTCTAAACTATATCTGTGGGACAGGCCCTAGATGGCTGGCCTCCACCTCTAACAGTCTGACCTCTACCTTTAACAGTCTCACCTCCACCTCTAGCTACCTGACCCCTTCCCCTAGGTGACTGGGCGGGCGGTGGAGCAACCGGTGCCGGTATGATGGCACGAGAATCTTGCTGAGATCTATTGCTTGACAACCTAGGGCAATGCCTCCTAATGTGACCAATGTTCCCACATTCATAGCACCTATCCTACTGCCGTGGCTGCTGAAGATGAACCGAACGGGCCGGATAACCGCTGTAGTGACTCTGGAGTGGTGGTGCACTGATAGGAGCTGAATGTGCACTAAATACTGGCTACCGGGAGTAAGGCATATAAGGACCATGACTCCCCGAAGCACCGTGAGACGCCTGAAGTGCTGAATAAAATGGCCTGGGAGGATGACCCCTACCATAAGTACCCCTGCCTCCAGATGAGGCGCCTATGAAATTACCTGAATGACGGGGCCCCTTATTTGACACTGGCCCTCTCTCCTGAGCACGAACTAACTCAATCCGCCTAGTAATATTCACGACTGTCTGGAAGGAAATATCACTCCCTGTCTCCTTGGCCATCTAAAGCTTGATAGTATAAGTGAGTCCATCAATGAATCTCCTCACTCTCTCTTTTTTAGTAGGAAGCAAGACGATGGCATGACGTGCTAAGTCCACAAATCGGGTCTCATACTGGGTAACAGTCATACTACCCTGCTGGAGACATTCAAACTGCCTACGGTAATCCTCTCTCACTGTAATAGGAACAAACTTCTCTAGAAATAGCTGTGAGAACTGCTCCCAGGTAAGTGCAGGTGAATCAGCTGATCTAGTAAATACATAATCTCTCCACCACCTCTTGGCAGAGCCAGTCATTTAAAACACAACAAAATCGACCCTGTTGCTTTCAATTATTCCCATGTTCCGCAACACCTCATGGCAGCAGTCAAGATAATTCTTTGGGTCCTCAGAAGATATACCACTGAAGTGAACTGGAAAGAACTTAGTAAACTTGTCCAATCTTAATAAAGCCTCAGAAGACATGGCGGGCCTATCACCGACCTGTGCTGCAATAATCGGCTAAACTATCCCAACTGGCAGGGTTGCTGGAGCCTGATACTGGGGAGCTATTTGCTCCAGAGTGGGAGTTTGTGCTCCTCCCATAGCCTGTGAGACAACTGGTACCACTGGAAACGTACCATTCTGGGCCACACCCTCCATAAGGCTCACCAAACGGACTAGAGCGTCCTAAAGCACTAGAGTAGCTATGAATCCTTCAGGTACCAGAACTGGTCTAACAGGTAGAGTCTGAGTTGGAACCTCCTCTTTGAAATCCACTTGAGGCTCCATAACAGGTGCTGCTACTCGAGCTCAAGGCTGAGCTCTGCCTCAGCCTCTGGCGCGACCTCGACCTCGACCTCTGCCCCCAGTCAAACAGTCACTAGGGGCTCGGGCTCCTGTCCGGCTGTAGACGCAGTGTGTGTTCTCGCCATTTGTGAGAGAACAAGAATAGAAGAGTTCGATCATCAATGATAGAATAAAATCGCACGACGGAGAAGAATAGACGTGAAATTGTTCCTAAACTCCATAGCCTCTGAAAGATAAGTAAAAACGTCTCCGTACCGATCCTTCAGACTCTACTAAGCTTGCTTGTGACTCGTGAGACCTAGGTATTCTATTGCTCTAATACCAACTTGTCACGACCTGAAATTCTCATCTTCGGGATCGTGATGGAACCTATTATTTTACTTGCTAGGCAAGCTAACGTTAGAATCATTTTAACCATTTTTAACAATTTATTTTAATTAATAATAAAGAAACCAAACAACTAGAATAAAGTCTGAATTAAAGTGAACAAACCAAAATAATAACGATGTTGAAATACCATCCCAGAACAGGTGTCACAAGTGCACGAGCTTCTAAAATAATACAAATAAGGGTCTGGATAAAAATAAAGTTGTCTGAAAGAAAGTACACAGCTAAGATAAAGTGGCAGGGGACTTTAGAACTGCGAACGCTGTGCAACTATACCTCAAGTCTCCTCTGGTAGATGAATCCGAGCAAGTCTACAGTACGCTGAGACCAACTCTGGTATCTGCACAAGAAGTGCAGAGTGTAATATGAGTACAACCGACCACATGTACCTTGTAAGTGCCGAGCCTAACCTCGGCGAAGTAGTGACGAGGCTAAGACAGGTCGCTTACATTAACCTGTACGCAATAATAATAACAGGAATAGAGGTAAGACAAATAAGTCATATCAACAATCAATTATTTATTTTATCATTCTGTTGCGGCGTGCAATACGTTCCCATAATATAATCCTTCAATTAAATTCCGTTGCGGCGTGCAACCCGATCCTTCAATATAAACTTTAAATAAATTCTGTTACAGCGTGCAACCTAATCCCACAATGTAAACTTTCAATTAATTCCATTGCGGCGTGCAACCCGATCCCACAATATAATCTTTCAAATAAATTCTGTTGTGTCGTGCAACCCGATCCCACAATGTAAATTAACAACACTTATACGTAAGACAACTTCAATAAATGCCACAATTAATATGAAACTATTAGGCAACAAGGTATACAACAATTATAATTTATGTAGGAAACAAATAGGGACAAGTAATAAATGAGTGTAGAATCAGGGAGGAGATATGCAATTTAAAATATAAAATGTTAAATGTCAAGTAGCAATTATAACACAAAAGTGAATTAATCAGATAGCATTTAAGGCATGAAATCAAGGCATAATAGTAGGCAATGAAAATAAGAGAATCATTTAATATAACAATTAATTCATGAAATAAGGCAATTAGTAAAAGAGGTAAAAACATAGAAACAAGCAATTAGATGACGTATAGACACTCATCACCTTGTCTATACGTCGCTACACATGAAATTCACATAACACATAGTTCAAGGGTCTATTCCCTCAAGTCAAAGTTAACCACGATACTTACCTTGCTTCACAATTCAAGTGATCACTCGACCATGACCTTTCCTTTCGAATTAGTCTCCAAATCAATCAAACCTAGCAATTTATTGACCAACAATTCAATTGAAGCTATAAAAGTTATTCACAATTTGAAAGGGACTTAATTTAAGTCATTTTCAAAAAAGTCAACAGAAAGTCAACATGGGGCCCACTTTTCGGAACCCGATGGAAAAATTACGGAATCCAAACACCCATTCCGATACGAGTTCAACCATATAAAAATTATCGAATTCCGGCATCGGATTGCCTTTCAAATCTTTATATCTTATTTTGGAAAAATCTCTATTCTAATCCCCAAATCACGAAATTGATGCTGAAAATAGTGTTAGATTCATGAATAACGGACCAAATCAAGTTAAGATTACTTACCCTAGTCCAATTTGTGAAGTTTGCCTTTGAAAATCGCCCAAACCGAGCTCCCCAACTCTGTTTAAGTCAAAAATGGCGAAACCCCCCGTTTATAGAGAGTTAATGTTGGTAGCACCACAGGTGGCGTGGGGCGCTGCCTGTGGCGCTATTTCCAGAATCTCAAAAAAATCTCAGCGCCAGGGCTAGCGCACCACGCTACCATGGCGCTGGTGACGAGACTTTTCTATTTCGCTCTGATCAAGGTTATTTCGGTAACCACCACTTTCACACAAGATTTATTCAAGAATTTTTCCGAGGTACCAAACCTAAAAATCATGAATCAAGCATCGATTCGAGCCTAAGAAACTTATGAACTTTCGAATTCCAAATTCTACATTAGATGCCAAAACCTATCAAATCAAGTCCGATTGACCTCAAATTTTGCACACAAATCATAAACGATATAACAGACTTATCAAAATTTCTAGAACTGAATTTCGACTCCGATATCAATAAAGTAAACTCCCGGTCAAACTTCCAAACCTTCAATTTCCAACTTTCGCCATTTCAAGCCAAAATTAACTACGGACCTTCAAATAAATATTCGGACACACTCCTAAGTCCAAAATTACCATACAGAGCTATTGGAACCATCAAAACTCCATTCCGGAGTCGTTTGCATAAAAGCCAAACTCTGGTCAAACTTTAAAAATTCAAGCTTTATAAAATCAAACCTTTTATCTTTTTCAAAAACTAACGGAAAACGTGCCTACGCACCTCAGAATAACTTCAAATTTTGTACACAAGTCATAAATATTGTTACGAAGCTGATCCAACTCTCAAAATCCAAATCGGGACCCGGTATCAACAAAAATCTAATTATGGCCAATTTAGAAATTCTTTAAGCCTTTAAATTTTTAGTTTCTGTCAAATGGCGATAATTCGAGTTAGGGACTTCCGAATTCGATTTCGGACATACACCCAAGTCCCAAATTATGATACGGGCCCATTGAGACTGTCAGAACACTAATCCGGATCTGTTTGCTCAAAACGTTTACCGAAGTAACTTAAATATGTTTTGAAGCACTATTTCACATTTTTATCAATTTTTCACATAAAAGTTTTTCGAAAAAATATACGGACTGCGCATGCAAGTCGAGGAATGCTGAATGGTGCTATTCGAGGTTCAGAGCACAGAATTGAATGTTAAATTTAAAGATGACCTATCGGATCATCACACGAAGTGAGGTAAGTATGGTGTCTAACCTTGACCTGAGGGAATTAGGATTTGTTGAATTATTTTTTATGTGAATTATGTAGGAAAAAGGAGTATATGTGAGGTGACAAGTGTATATGCGCCATTATGAACTTATATATGTGTGTGTGTGTGTGTGTGTTAGCACGGGGGATTAGAGTAATTACTTCCATGTTATTTTACTTACTATATATACTAGTGTAAAAAGTCAATTTATTTAGATGTATTTGAACGGACGGTTGCCATAATAGGAATAACGATTTACACGAGACCTTTATTTCCCCTCCTTTTTAGTTGCCAACTTGTACTACCACGTTTTGAATGAGTAGAAAATTATTATAGAAATGAAAAAACGATTATGGAAAATTTTAGGAAGAATTACATAATAATACACTCCACAAGCTAACTTTACGGATGACCCAAATATAAGTTTACAAATCTGTAGTCCAATATTAGTTGGCTCAGATCCGAAAATAATCTTATGCCCTTTTTTATTTTAGCGCAAATTTTCCATAGTTTTTCATTCTCCTTCTTACTCAAATTTATATATTCCTACTCTAGCTATAAAAACGCAAAAAACAGACCTAAAATCTCTTATTCTCCACGTTCTAAATAGAAGAATTTGCTCCAAAGTTTCTGATTTGGCAAAAAAATCTGGAAGTTTATGATTCAGCCGAGAAATCATCCAAAAAATTGACTTTATATTGTTTGAGAAAAGGCAAGAAAAATACAAAAAAAAATATTTTCAGTTTTAACTGCATCTATACAGTATAGGTATAATGATGTATAACTTTGTATAAACTTTTATATAAATTATTGTATACCAGTATTTTGCTAGTACAGAAAAGCAAAATCAATGTTAATAAAAAAAATTGAGAATACGAAGTAAAAGCAAAAAGGAAAATCTAAACAAAAAGTACCCAAAACAAAAGCAAAAGGGAATTGTGGCACAACAAAAATAAAAAAAACATGCAACAAAACTAAAATTACTATAGTGAAAGAGGAACTTATTTCAAAAGAAAGATCAATATAAAATATTTTACAACATTATACCCTTATTATAATTTTGTATAATATTATATAATATTGTATAATGATATATAACGTTGTATACAATTAGATTTCAAATTCAACTTCCTTCTTCAGCTGGTATGGTTCTCAAAACCAACGTTAATTAAACACAATCAACCAAGCACTCAAGATTTGTATTACTACAAGCTTTTACAATAATTTTTAACTTAACCCAATTACTTTAGAGTTAGATTTTTTAAATCTGAATTGAATTTAGAGCTTCAAAGCTCCTTCAATGGAGTTTTGAATATGGCTGCAACAAACCTTTAATTTTAAATTTGGACATACATCAATCGAGATTCAAATATTTGAGATCCATAAATCTTTAGGAAAATTAAGCAACTTAGTAGAGAAAATACTTTAAATCAAGTTTGAAATCTATAAATATTCAGATCTATGTGAGTTAGAGAAGATAAAGAAAGGAGAATGCAGAGAGAGGCGGTGGAGAGTATAGAGTGTGCTGAGAATGAAGAAAAAAGAAAATAAAGAAACTCTAAAAGTGTGCCTTTAATAATAGGCTAAAGACTGAAAATTTTCTTTCAAATTATGTACAACCCGGGTCAAACCAGGTAAGGACTTCAAATATCGGTCATTTTTGGTTGGGTTGTTAGACCAAGTGACAAGGGCTATAATTCTTCCAAAATTTTATAGACCCCCCTCAGGTTTCGTTCTGTCGCACTAAAGTTGCTTGTGATTTATAATATTACGCTTACCTTCTTTATTTTAATTTTCTCGTAACCATTCTTTTAATATATTTATTATTAACGCAAAAAATTCTGATCAGACTACTTTGTCCTTTTCTAATCTCAAATTAAGTGAGGATGGAGATGTGGCGGAATTGTCACGACACAATTTCACCTATAGGTCGTGATGGCGCCCAACACTACAGCTAGGCAAGTCAATTAATAAGTCAAACGTACATTGGTTAAACTTTTATTCAAAATAAAAATAAAAAATAAAATACCAATTTCTACCAATGTGTGTGCCAAGACCCGGTGTCACAAGTGCATGACCATCTAGTAGATTATACAAAACTCCAAATACTGTCTGAAATGAAATAGACAGAATATAAATATCAGAAGAGACACTGGTAGCTGCAGAACGGCTCAGAAAGGTAGCTCACCACTATGCCTCGGGGTGACGTGGGCATGTGATGATAGGTCCTCCACTAGTACCTGTCTCAGATCCTGCACAAAAAGTGCAGCAAGTGTAGTATGAGTACGTAAATAACGTGTACCCAGTAAGTATCAAGCCTAATCTCGAAGTGGTAGAGACGAGATGGCCGATTTTGACACTCACTATGAGTCAATAATAATTGAAATAAAATTAGAATATTCAAATCAGCACGATTTACAGAATTTACAAATAATTTATTTAATCAGCGAAAATAATCAAATTCCTTCAAATGTAACAATTCTCAATATATTAATTAAATTCCTTTAATTCAAATAAATTCTAATTTATCAATTAAATCTCATTTACAGGAGTAACAATTAATTCCTAAACAAGCAATAATAATAATTCATTAAATTCCAAGGATTTTCTAATTTATTACTTAGCTTCACAAGCTGAAATAAATTATTAAAGTATCGTGTAATTATTATTATTAAGCACGATTTCTGCCGAGGACGTATGGCCCGATCCAGAGTGTCGTGTACACTGCCGAGGGACGTGCGACGCGATTCATAGATGCATCTATCCTGCCGAGGCGTTCGGTCCGCTCCACAAGAAAGGAGGACATTTTCATATGTGCCTCCAGAAGGAGAGTATATTCATTATAAGATGAATTTGGGAGGAGAACAATTTCTTTTAACAATTAATTGATTTAAACAAACAATCAAGCCTATGAGATTTCATCCTTTAATATCTTTATCTAACAATTCACAATATATTCATATAGATATCAATTAATATAAATAAATTAAAGAATACAATTTACACAAGTAAGGCATACTTTGAGTCCTAAACTACCCGGACTTTAGTATTAATAGTAGCTACGCACGGACTCTCGTCACCACGTGCGTACGTAGCCCCCACAATTAGCAACAATTATTTAATTTTAATCACCTATGAGGTAATTTCCCCCTCACAAGATTAGACAAGAGACTTACCTCGTCTTGCTCCAATTTAATCCACAATTTTGCCTTTTCCATGATTATCCAACTCTGTCTGGCTCGAATCTAGCCAAAATAATTCGATACAATCACTAAAAATTATAAAAAATAAATTCTATAAGGAAATACTATATTTTTAATAAAAATCCCGAAATTAATTAAAACTTCGCCTGCGGGGCCCACATCTCGGAATCCGACAAAAGTTATGAAATCCGATAACCCATTCAATTGCGAGTCCAACCATACCAGTTTCACTCAATTCCGACTCCGAATCGATACCGAAATCTCAAAATTTCATTTCTATGAGATTTCTAAACTTTTCCAAATCTCAAATTTCAAAACACTAATTAAATTGTGAAAAACAATGATACACTTGTATATGTAGACCAAATCCAAGTTAGAATCACTTACCCCAATATTTTTCCCTTGAAAATCTGCCAAAAGTCGTCTCTGCTCAAGCTCAAGTTCGTCAAAAATGGCAAATGAGACGAATGCCCTCTTTTTATAAAACTGCCCAGTAGCCTTCGAAACTGGTCCTCGAACTGGGCCTCGATCACGGTATCGAACATGTGCCCTCGATCAGGGCATCGAGGTTGTACCTTCGATCAGGGCATCGAGCTTGGGTCTCGATCCTAGCCCTCGAGCCATACCTTCGATCATGCCCTCGAGCCTTGCCTTCGATCGCGGCTTCGATCACAGGCTCGAGCCTGGACCTCGGTTATGGCCTCGATCAGGGTATCGAGGTTGGGCCTTCGATCATAGCCTCAATCATGGCATCGAGCTTGAGCCTTCGATTGTGACCCTCGATCTGGGTCTCGATCCTGGCCCTCGAGCCTTGCCTTCGATCATGGCTCTCGAGCTGGACCTTCAATCATGGCCCTCGAGTTGGACCTTCGATCATGGCTTCGATACACTAGCTCGAGCCTGTACCTCGTCAACCCTGGGCTCGATACCTGGCTCGATATCTGGGCTCGATCACAGCCCAGAATGTCCAACAGAAGAGGAAAAATTGCAGCAGCTTTTTAACTCAAATTTTTGATCCGTTAACCATCCGAAACTTACCCGAGGCCCTCGGGACCTCAACCAAATATACCAACAAGTCCTAAAATATCATACGAACTTAGTCGAACCTCTAAATCACATCAAACAACGCTAAAACCATGAATCATACCCCAATTCAAGCTTAATAAAACTAAGAGTTTTCAACTTCTACATTCAATGCCGGAACCTATCAAATCAACTCCGATTGACCTCAAATTTTACACACAAGTCATAGATTACATATCGGAGCTATAAAAATTTTCGGAACTGGATTCCGACTCCGATATCAAAAAGTCAACTCATCGGTCAAACTTCCAAACTTAAGTTCTTGTTTTTAGCCATTTCATGCCTAATTTAACTACAGACTTCCAAATAAAATTTTGAACACGCTCCTAAGTCCAAAATTACCATACGGAGCTGTTGGAATCATCAAAATTCTATTCCGGGGTCGTTTTCACAAAAAGTTGACCGAAGTCAAACTTAGCACTTTAAGGCCAACTTAAGGAACCAAGTGTTCCGGTTTCACCTCAAACACTTCCAAATCCCGAACCAACCATCCCCGCAAGTCATAAATCATTACAAGCACCTACGAAAAGTTTTATTTTAGGGAACGGGGTTCTAAAAGTTAAAAATGACCGGCTAAGTCATTACAGGAATGATTTGAAATTTTTTTTGCCTTTTGTTTTTGGGAATGAGTGGGTTATAAGTATAGATCGGGTGAGTGTTAGTTAGACATAAAGTGGGTCTTTTTATCCAATCAGGGTCAGGCGCATATCCTTTTAGATGGGGCCAAGGTATTTAATGGGTGGGAACAAATTTGATCCAAAAATATGACAATAGTTACGCTTAAAAACTGAAAGAAGGGTAAATATAGGTTATTTTCGATAGTAGAAGGCAAATATGACTGAGATATCAACATTTTTTGGTTAAAATAACTTAAATGCATTTAAAGTCATTAACGCGAAAATGTGCTTATTGTCAACATTTTTAAGTTTAAATAATATAAATTAATTTGTATCTCAATTCATTTTATAATTATAAACAATAAATTGATAAGAAAAAGTTTATTTTTAGTAAAAATAAATCATTTATACAATTAACATATAACAATTAATAATTTGAGTACCATATTATAAGATAAAAGTAGTATACTTTAGTGCAAAAATTTAATACTCCATATAAAAATCACAACCATTTTAATTTACAAGGTGGTCCTAAATTTTGTAGTTCAACGGGAAATAGTAACGATGAAAACTTATTGTGAAAAGATTATTATTTTGAGATGTTGAAAAGGAATGAACAATGAAGGTTCTGCAAACTTTTAATATAGCAAAATCATTGTAAATATCACATCGCTTTAGAGGCTAACCTATAGAATATTATTTTTCACATTGGAAAATTTCTATCATCTGATAAAAAATCGAGAGAGTCATCCAAGAAATAACAAAGAGAGATGGAAGAACTAAGAAGGAAAGGAAAGAAACTAGGGTTAGGGCTTTTAGTGAAAGAACGGTACTTTGGAAAGTACAAAAGAATCCTCTAATTCACGCCAAAATAAAATCTTTTTGACGATCAACATGTAGCTTCAAAATTTAACGAATTCACAACAATTTGCTAATTGGAAATCAGCTTAATCTAAATGTTTATCTTCAATGACGACAATGGAAATTAGTTTTATCTCCCTCTCCTGTACTCTTTTGGTATGAAATGCAACACCATACCGCAAGTTTTAAAAAAATAAAATCAGCTTCATCTTCAAAGCTTTAAACTTGAATGCATGAATATTCAAAAACAACAATTAATTTAATGCAAACATTGAAAAGGAAATCAGATATATTTTCGAAACACAACAACACAAAATAAATTTAAAAGCAATAGTCAAAATTGAATCTTGGAAGAAAAAGGATACAACTTTCATACTTCTTTCATATAATATTCATATAAATTTAATACGTCCTCCAATATCAGCTCACTACCAAATACAGTTTGCATGTCTTTATACTATATTGTACAACTTTTATATAATTTTTATAAGTATATATATTTTTCATACAACTTTGATACAAATTTTGATACATCTTCAAACGTATAATCAAGTACAGTTTGCATGCCACTCCATCAATATCATACACTTTTCATACATTTGCATATAACTTACATATAATATGTAAGTTGTATGTGTTTTGTATGTCATGTATTTTTATTTCTCTTCGAGTTTTAATCTAAAAATTCAGTCAAAATCAACTTTAATCATCACCAAACACCTTCAAAACTGAGATATAAACTCCAAAGGATATTTCTTAATCGTTTGCAAATAAAACTTAATTCAAACAAGTAATACTTTTAAAAAACTCGAATTTGAATTTAAAGTTTCGAAACTTTCTAATGATTGTCACTGCTTTAGAATAGATGAACATATCGAAACTTATCTAGAAATTATGTTGAATTTAAAGAGAGAGGTTGTTTACCCGCAAAGCGGTACCGTTAAATTTGTTATGTTGTTTATAAATAAGCAAATCGATTTGATCCAAAAATAATAAAGAGATAAAATTAAAATTGAGATTTAATTGAAGGAGATGACAAGCCTGCCTCTGAACCCAGCATTTCCGAGGGAACAAATAGAAATAACAACAAACTGAAAGAAAGTTGTTAATTTTAGAGGAAATTAATAGAATATAGCCTTTTTCGTATAGAATGTTTCTCTCCCTTACAATGGCTACTGAGCCCGTTATTTATCGTTTTTCCTAGGAAAACAAGATCCTAGAATCAAACTCCTTTTAAATGATAATAAAAGAGTTATTGATGGACGTGTAACGGCAGACTATGAATGCAAATATTCTTTGCAATGGTTGCTATTTTAATACTAGTGAATATTCCCTCATTGAATGCTATCTAATAGAAAATATTTGAACTTCAATCACCGACTGTATTCCCTTCGGTACCAATCACATATGTCGCATTCTGCATTAGTTATTTCCTGGCTCGCCCTCAGTCTATCTTCGGTTCCACGTGTCATCAGATAGTCCTCCTACCTTCCAGTGATGCAACTTAGTGTTACCGAAAAGTAGGTGAAGATTCTTTACTTGGAGAAAAAGTTCCTGAATAATCTCTAATATTTGAAAGGATACACGTCTTCTCATATTTAATAACCCGAACACGTGTTGCCCCACGATTCAGCAAATATTTTTGCCGATTTTTGAGGTAATCATGATCACGTTTTTTGTCGTCTATAACTTCTCTTCTACTCATAAGTTTTACTTCTCCACTTTCATAATTTTTGTTAGTCTTTCTTCTTCACTGCATTTGCTTAAAAAACTTTTCACAACCTTCACTTCTCTTAGAAAAATTTTTACTAACCTTTTATTACCACGACTTCTAACACTACTTTCTTCGAAAATACTGGTCTTCTCTTCGGTGGAGGCCCAAAGAAAAACAAAGATAAAGAGGTTGATGTCAATTCACATCCTCCCTCTGTTAGCACCATCATACCACATCATTTCAGCACCGCGAATGACTTTCAAGAGAAACATCCATCTGCATCTTCACGAACTTGGGTAGTTGGCATGTATCCCTCCTCCATTTGCCCTTCTAGTATCCCAACTATGAAGGAGGACTGCAACTGCCCCAATCTTAAAATCCTCGCCCCGAATATGATAGAGCGGGTTACCTTCTCCAAAGAGGGTATATATATATATATTCCTCTACCTTGAGTCTATTGGGTCGAGTGAAGGGCTCGATCCTATAATTTTAGAGTTTTTCCATTGATATCAGGTCTACTTAGCACAAGTAAGCCCATCTATATGGCGAATGGTGGCCTGCCTTCACCAACTGTGCACTGAGACCGAAAAAACCCTAATCTTTGCACACATAATGAACCTTTACTCCCCCAAAATCTTTTGTGGGGGAGTAATAAACTTTAGCAAGCATGGCCACCATGCTCTCCTCACCAGTGTAGACAATGACAACGATTGCGGATGGATGGAATAATTCGTCGTCTTTTCTACTAGGGATATTATCCCGGCCACGACTCTAACTTTTAACGAGTCGTGGAATCGCTTTCGTAAGTTCTCGATCACTCACTTCCTTCCTTCTTGAAAATATTATTTTCCATTGTTGCTGAGTTTCTTGTTTCTTTTATTTCAACTATTCGATGGGAACCACCATGGGTTCAAGGCTTCGATCAGTAGGTTCAAATTTTTTTGGAAATCACCACTCCAGAATCCCGCAGGTAGAAGGAAATGCCCCTCAAATACGGGTGAAAAGCCAAAACCCATGGTAAGCATAGTCCTTTTTCTTTATTCTTGTACGGGCACAAGTAATTTCGTGAATAAAGTGTACTCTATTTTCGCTTTTGTAGGGCTTCCTAGGGGCTCAATTGTATGTCCCGAGGTTGACTCCTTAGTTGACCTCGAGGAGTCCAGGAGGGTGTGGAAAATGCCCTTTCCCGGAACAGAGCTCGTGGATCTGCCCCGAGCTACCGGTGAGGGCACCTCCTCTCAGAGTCTCCAGTCTGAGAGCAAGAAAATAAAACGAAGATGCTCTTCCTCAGCTGGGACTCAGGAGAAGAGAATAAAGAAAAAAATGATCGAGCCTCCCACAGTCACAGTGGTCCTCGATGATGAAGGAGAAGCCAGTGATGGAGAGGTTTCCCTTCTAAGGAGAAAAAGATCTTCATCATCTCAATTGGATGCTCAACCGGAGGAGCTTCAAAATCCAACACTGGAGGAAACCCATGCACTTTTGGGTGAGATGGACGTGGTAGAGATTGCTCATTCTCTCTTCCCAGCCCCCATTGATGTTTCTAGTCCAAGGAGTTCGGACCCTGGGCCTCTTATGCCTCCGACCACTGAGGAAATAACCATCAGCACTTCTTCTTCCACTAATACCTCTTCACCTTCCACACCGATGGGTTCATGCCTATCGATACCAGTTGCTCCTTCGCTACCAGCAACACCTACATCTCCTCCACCGATACCATGTGAACCAGAAAGTGACACCTCTCCTCCTCGGTCTCCCGACCATGGGAATTTGAGGCATGATTATTCAACCCCTTCCCCAGATCCTCGAGGGAGAAGAAGTGCCACTCTTTTGATTTCGAAAGAATACCATATTTTGTCTAAGCCGGTGGAGCTTCCGAATTAACTAAAGCTATTGGCTTCGAAGAAAGATTGGAAGAAAATGCGTTCCCTTTCTGGAGAGTTCTTGATAAATAATGCCATGCATAGCGCGACGCAGGTACCGTACTTGCTTCCTCATATCTTCTTTTTTTGCTTACATGTTGCAGCGAAAATCCTAACTTTAATATTCTTTTTTACGGGCCAACTTTGTTGCTTCTGAAGGCCTACAAAAGTTGATCCTTGATAAGTAAGGACTTGCTTCCAAAGGGGATCAACTTTTGGTCGAAAGGAGCCAACTTGCTACGCGCCTCCCGGTGTTGGAGGCAAAAACTGCTGAGATGGTCTAGCTCAAGGCTCAGTTGCAGCAAAGCGAACATGATAAAATGGCCCACAACCAATAAGCTGCTCAATTACACGAAAAGTTTCAAGAGGCTAAGGCTAAGTGGCCGAGCTTCATGACATTGTACTTGCCGCTGCCCAGCGTGAGTCTACCTTCGAGGATCAAATCAACAATTTGAAGGCAGACTTACACTCAAAGATCAAAGAGGCCAGTGCTGTTGAAGAGAAAAGGGCCAAAATGGAAGAGAGGTATAAGAGGGTCATGGAGAAAAACCGGATCCACTTATCTACAACTATTGAGCTTGACTCTTGCCTCAGTGCCATGAGATCTGAAAAAGACGGTCTTCAGGCCGAAATGGATAAACTCCAAACTCAACCCCAATATCAAGAAGATTCACTTGTATTCGAGAAAGCCTATATTATATATCATATGCAGAGGAAGACTTTGGAGGAGGCCAAAGTGGGCATCTCCATCATAGACGATTGTATTGCCCAGGCCCGAGAACTGGAATTGTCTAATCGTGAAAATCTTCCTACCTGGACCTCTGCATCGGACTCCATGAGCATTGGTTCTGAGTATTCGAGAATCGAAGTGGAGATTGAAGAAGATAAATGCCTCATAACTAACAGTAGATCCGCCTTCTTCTACCTGGGGAAACATAGATCCATCTCTCCCTTCGGGTCCTGCTGGCAATGATGCATAAGTTCTTTTATTTTCTTACATTGTAAATATGCCAAACCTTTCATCAAGTTTTGCACTTGATAAATAAATAATTTTTTGCTTAAGTGTTATGCAAAAATATTCCTTTTATATTTAATCAATTAAAGCTTCAGGTATATTTTCATTCGATAGCTTTTAATTGCGGGCATAAACTCTTCCGGAATCTACCTTTTACTATGAGGGTTTCATAAAAGATGGGCCTTATGTTTATGGTGCTCTTGAAGAGGACGTCTCCTGTTTATGACGCCACAAGCATTTGAAGTTTTAGTTAACTTTAAAACGATAAAATTAACTCATTATTTGGACAAAAAATAAGATAAAAATAAAAGAAACTTTATTTTATTCCTTCTATCTTTATAAGTACATAAGCATTCATTTGCTAAAGTAAATAAAACTACCAATACATGTGGCTAACCTGTATAACTTATTTCTACAGGGCTGATCATGCAGTCCCCGGTCCTGATGAAACATTGATTCCGGTTCTCGTAGTCCCGATTTTGTGGCATTTCTACTGCCGTATCAGATATTATTTCCCTCTCCCTAGTGTTTGAATGCGAAGAATGGAATTAGAGCACTGGAAGTCTTGTGCCCAGATTCATACTTCACTGGTGGAAACAACTTGTGAATTATTAAATAATCCTTTTTAAATAATAGAAAACAAGGTTTGCCACTGAGTCAAAGATTTTTAACAATCCACATAGCTGTTTACCATTGATGTGAAAGTTTTAGTGCCTTGATATTTTAAGGTCTTTTTTTGCCGATGGCGTTCTCTTCATAGTATGCTTTCCGTCGCTGCCTTGTCAAAAACCTTGCCAGAAAAATTCGATTGGGAAAAAACTGGTCGAAAGAAAAAAGAGTGCATCACATATTTTCAATATTGGTAGGCTTCATATGCAATAATACCTTATGAAGTGAGTCACGTTCCAATTGCTAGGTAATTTGACTCTGTCTTGGTTATCCAACTCGTACGACCCTTTACTGGTGATAGCTGAAACCTAATAAGGGCCTTAATGAGCATATCAAAAGAGTTAATTGAATGTTGGGGTAAGAGAGAATACCATGACAACCCCCTTTGTGTCACGACCCAATTTTCACTATAGGTTGTGATGGCGCCCAATTTCCAACGTCACCGCTAGGAAAACCAACGCGTGAACTACCCATTTAATTGCTTATTTTTAATATTTTCAAAGTCTTTGATTTTTTATTTAGTAAGGAAACAAATAGTAAGTGAGCGTAGTAATGTAAGCATAAACTTAACGTGAAAGTAAGATAGTAAATTAAATAATCAAAACCCATAAGTGTATACTAGAACTCCCTAAAACCCGGTGTCACAAGTGCACAAATATCTATTAGAATATACAAAACTTTCTAAGAACTGTTGTCTGAAACAGAATAGATAGGAATGATAAAACATAACAAGAGAAGGCTCTGGGTGCTGCAGAACGGAGCATGAGAAGCAGCTCACCACTATGCCACCGGGTAATACGGATGCATGCTCGGACGAACTCCAGATGCACCTGCCTCAAAATCTGCAGGCCATGTGCAGAAGTGTAGCATGAGTACGTAAATAAGGTGTACTCAGCAAGTATCCAGTCTAGCCTAGAAGAAGTAGTGACGAGGGTTCGACATCGACGCTAACTAGTGGGAACTATACATAATGTATAAGAATATGTAAAAGCCATGAAATGCAACATCAATAATGGAATAAGAGGCAATAATTAAATGACCCCTTAACGAAATAAAAATTAGAAGTCCTCAAATATCACATGCTAATCTCAACAAGTAAGGGGCCAACATGTATTTATAAATTCTCAAGTCATGAAATACATATAAAGTATAATCGGACTCCGAGTGACAACACACATGAGTTATGCTGAGGTCGTACGACCCGATCCATAATAATCGTATACATACACTACGGAGGTCGTACGGCCCGATCCATGGATGCATCCCATAATTTATATAAATATTGTCGAGGCGTTCGGCCCATTCCACGTGAATAGGGAAACGTTTTGGATTACGAATTAAGTATTTATAGCTTCAAGGTAAGCCCATAAAAGAATATAAATTTCCATCAATGACTAAACATTCCGCCAAATCTCTAAGTAATGAAGCTTGATTTAACACAATCTTTAACCAACTTTTACTTATTAATTCAAGCAATTAAACTAGCGAATTGAGTTCAAAGAGTGCAAGTAATAGCATAATAAAGGCCTATGTCTACCCGTATATAATATGAATTTTAGCTACGCACGGACTCTCGTCATTTCGTGCATATGTAGCACCCACAATTAGTAGCAAATAATAATTTAAATACCTATGAGGTTAATTCCCTCTTACAAGGTTAGGCAAGAGACTTACTTCGCTCCCAGTCCACTTTCCGGTCCACAAATCATTCTAAAAGCCTCAAGTCGGTGCCGAACAATCCGAAACTAGCCAAAGGTTGTACAAACTAATCAATAATTGCTCAAAAGTTTATAATTTAACTATTAGAGTGATTACCAATCCAATTTGGAAAAATCCTAAAATTCACCCCAGGCTCACATGCCCGGATTCCAAAAATATTTGTAAATAGTTGTTACTCACTGCCTCACGAACACAAATATAAAATTTCTACTTAATTCCATAACTATTTTCATGGTCTAATCCCTTTTTTTATTTATCAAAACCTAAGTTTTTCAATAAAATACTTAACTTTCTACAATTTCAATGTTAAGATCTACCCATAATCTAGATATTAAACTCACATTGTGTAAAATACACTTACCTCAAGATGTTAGGTGAATATCCCTCTCTAAAAAGCTCCAAAATCGGCCAAGAAATGAACAAAATGGCCAAAATCCCAATTTTTATTAAGTCACTGCCTAGATCTGCCTTCTTCGCGATCACGGACAAGCCCTCGCGATCGCGAAGGCAAAACTGCCCAAGCCTCTGAAAATCTCCTTCTCGAATGCGACAGGGTCCTCGCGATCACGAAGTCTTGACCAACCCAAGCATCGCGAACGCGACCCACCCTTCGCGAACGTGAAGAGCAGTGACCCACACACCCCTGACCCTATAATCCCTTTTACGCGAACGCGACCAGGACATCGTGAACACGAAGGCCACAAGTCCTGAAGCTTCGCGAATGTGAAGAGAAAAATCACCTAGCCCCCAAATCCTTCATCACGAACGTGAGGGTTCTTCCGCGTTCGTGTGGAAGGAAACGAGAACCAGTACACCAGCAGTTTTGGACTTAGCTCCGAGCATTCTGAAATGCACTTGAGCCTCCCGGGACCCTGTCCAAATGCACCAACAAGTCCATAACCATAATACTGACCCGCTCGAACCCTCAGAACACATAAAACAACATCTAATCTAAGAATTGCAACCCAAAACCAAATTGAATCAACTTATGAACTTCAAACTTTTCAACCAGTTCCGAACGTGCTGAATCATACTTAGACTACTCGGTATCACTCCAATTCTTTTTGTACAAGTCATAAATCACCATACAGAACTATTACCGAGCTTGGAATACCAAATGGACCTCGATAACACCAAAGTCTACTCCAAACTATATTTAAAGAACTAGAAAACCTTCAATGAACCACCTTCCAACATTAAGCGCTGAAATGTTCTAGGATCACCTGAAACCTGATCCGAACACACGCCCAAGTCTAAAATCATCAGAAAAATCTATTGGAACCATCAAATCCCAGTTCCAAGGTCATTTATTCAAAATATTTACTCAAGTCAAACTTAGCCATCAAAGGCCACTATCAAGGAACTAAGTGTTCTGATTTCAACCCGAACCCTTCCAAACCTAAACCAACCATCCTCGTAAATCATAAAATAGTACATGCACATATGGGGAGTCTTAACTAAGGTAACAGTGATCTAGAAAGTAAAACGACCGGTCGGATCATTACACTTTGTGAGGGTTTCATCAAACTTCTTCAGAAAAATCGACTTGATCTCATGTTGAGCTAAATCATTCCCTTTCACAGTCGTGGTGTAGGTTGAGATGTGCTCATGTGGATCCTAAGTCCCATCATATTTTGGTATGTTTTGCATCCTAAACCTCTTTGGAATTAACTCTGGTGTTTGCGCTTGACTTAAATGGCAATTGTGTGTATTTTCTTGAATATAGGCCTTTATTACTAGCGGTGCACCTAGAATCTGATCCATCCGAGCGTGAAACTCCTTCGCATTTTGATCCATTCGTTCATTCATTTAACTCATAAACCTCATGATCTTCGTTTTGAATGGATATTCATGTTGTTATTCCCAGATCCACTACTAGTCCCTCTGGCTTTGTCGAAACCGACTTTGCCTCTTGGTGTATTGTTATCGACCCTATGAGCTGTTTGGTTTGCAGGGACACTTGGAGGAACTGGGCCCCTTCCGTTCGTGTTATTGAAGGCACCTGACAATGCTTGTTTTAACTCCTTCATCACTCGATCCTTCCTTAAGAGGTGTTTCATGATTGCTTTCTACTGTTCTCTCATGATTTTAATAGTTTCCACGACATGTTCCTCCTTCGCATCATCGAGAGTCGATTCCCGCACGTGCCGAGGATATTGGCCACCTTGAACCGGGTTTGTCTCATCCCCTTTGTTATCACTGATTGAATCATGTCCGTGCCTCTCAATGTTGTGTATGATATTGACATCATTGGCTGCCATTGTCACGCCCCGACCTTATGAAGCAGGACATGTGCTCGACTGAGTTGCCCCAGTCAAGCAAGCCTACTTAGTGCCTACCATTCCACCTTACCCATGAGTAATTTGAGGATAAACATAAATAGTTAAACCAATCAAGAGAATAGTATACACAACACCAACTTTCATTCTTACAAGAACTCCATGATGTTTAGATTAAAGTATATATATTTATATGTATATCGTCTCATGTTTTACTTATGTTTCGTGGATTTCAGATGTAAAATGTGTTGATGTATATTAATTTGGGGTGTTTTTATGTATAGGAATCATCCGGAAGTAATTGGGGGCTAAAGATGCAAGATTTGAGCCCAAACGGAGGAAAACGGAAAAAATGGATTTTCAGCGCCATAGGAAGCGCTCCACGCCACCTGTGGCTTGAGTGACAGAAACTTTAATAAGCCAGGTCCAGGGCCAGTGTGGGGCGCTGGGCTGGACGCTGGTGATGGGAAAGTTATCCAAGTTTTCCCGGGGCAAGATTATTTCGGCCCTAGACCTACCCAATGCGTATAAAATCAAGACTAAGCTTATTTTTAGAGAGGGGGATGCCGCTTTGTAAATGGAATACCCACGAGGAACATCCGAGAGCGAGGAGATCTCAGTTTTCTTCATATTTTCTTCGTATTTTCAATTATCCAACACTTAGGAAATTGTTTGATATTATCATGAGTGGCTAAAATCCATAGTTCTAGGGTTGTGATTTAGCCATGAATATTATTTTTTAACGTTGACTTAACCTTGATTACAATTCATCAATATATGGTTGTTTCTTCAATTCTGTGATTAATTGCTTAATTGTCTGGCCAATAGTTACGTTCTATTTACTATATATGCTATGCTTGGGAAAGCCGTGTTTAGATTAGAGAAGAATTGAAGAGAGCACGATCTTAACTCTGATGGGGAGGGGGAGGATTTGTGGTTAGGATAGGAATATACCTAGTCACCATGCTTAATTAAATATCATAATCTTAATGCGTTCTTAATCGATTGATTTCATAGGAATATAAGCGTTAATCTGTTTTGAATAGGCGAGTAGTACTTTGGGAGAAGGCTACGAGAGCAATTATTCGATTAATTAGCAACCATGAGTGAATTGTATGAAAGGGAGAGTTAACTAAAACATAATAAGATTGGTGAATCGATCACAACCCTGGAATATTTGTCTCTACTAAATACACAACCACTATTTTGCTGCTTGATAATTTAGTTACTAGTTATAATTATTGTTTAGTATAATCACACATTTGAACTCGAATTGACTCAACTGAATAACAATCTTGGTGAATTTAGTGGGTAGTTAATACAAGTCTTTGTGGGTTCGACACTCAACTTATCATTTTATTACTTGTACGACCACATATACTTGCGTGTGTGTTAGGGAGAAACAAGTTTTTGGTGCCGTTGCCGAGGACTTGAATATTGAATACTTTCTAGTTTTTGCTTTAATTGTTTATTTCATCAAGTCTAACATTACTTAATTGTTTCTCTACTCTTAGGAACCTTGATTGAATGCAAAGGGTCAGAATCAAGGATAGACTTCAAGGCTTTGACCTCGAACTTGAGAGAACATTTCATAGGAGGTTGAGGGAAGCAAGGGACACAAATAATCTTCAGGCACTTGTTCAATTTCCTGTGAACATGGTAGAGGAGAAACATATGGCTGTTCATGAGGTGGCGATGCCCAACATTGCTAATTTCACCTCCAGCATTGTGAAGCCTAGAATCACTGGGCATTTTGAGCTGAAACAAAGCATGATCTAGCTACTTCATACGAATGAGCAGTTTATGGGTCTTCCACACGAGGATCCACAACAGCATATCCTGAATTTATTAGAGATTAGTGATACTTACATCACTAACAAGGTCACTCCAGACTATGTGAGGCTTATACTTTTTCCGTTCTCTTTGTTGGGTAAAGCAAAGCGATGGTTGAAGGCAGAACCGACTAATTCTATTACATCATGGAATGATCGAGCAAGGAAATATTTGGCAAGGTTCTTCCCTTCAGGCAAAACTGCAAAGATTAGAAGTGAGATAGTCGCCTTCAAACAGAAAGTTGGGGAGTCTTTATACTGAAAGGTTCAAGGGGCTGCTCAGAGACTGTCGTTATCACAATCAGACAAACGAAGTGTTAGCTCACACTTTCATAGAAGGGCTACATCATAAGAAAAAAATTATGGTAGATACTGCAGCTAGAGGTCAAGTGTTGGAGAAAAGCTTTGATGAGATATATGCGTTATTGAACAAATTCTCCAAAATCAATCCTGATTGGCAAGGAGAGATGGGCAGACACGTTGTGCAAAATCTGTAGGGGTTCTCGAGCTAGATGTCATTTCTGCATTATCAACACAGATTTCCACATTGACCAACCAAGTCAATCAGATGACCTTGGTTATTATCAAGCAACAAGCTCAGCCAGTGCAACATGTGTAATTATTTTATGAAGTATGTGGAGAGGGTCATACGGGTGACTTATGCCCAGTTAATCCTGAGTCTGTCTATTTTATGGGTAATACAAATAGAGGCTAGGCAAACCAGTATGGGAACACTTACAATCACAGTTGGAGGAACCACCCAAATTTCTCTTGGGTGGAAACCAAGGTGCTCAGAATCAATACCGGCCACAAGTACCTCAACAACAATATAGACCACCTCAGGCTGAACAATATACAAACTCGACAAGTCACCTTGAGGAAATGATGAAGGAAGTTATGGCTGACCAGCAGGCCCAAACAACAGAGATGATGAAAAGAGTGATGGCTGACCAGCAGGCCCAAGTAGCAGCAATGAGAAATTTGGAGCGACAATTGGGACAACTTGCCAGTGCCCAAAATACTCGACTAGTTGGAGCTCTTCCAAGAGACACTGAGGCTAATCCTAAATCATCTATTAATGATGTGTCATTGAGGAATGGGAGACAATTAGAAGAAGTCCAGTCGAAAAGGAGAAAATATGTGATTTTTAATGAGAAGCCGGACACTATAGAGTCACAATCAGAAAAATTAAAGGAGTTAGAGAAGCCAGCTGAAGAGGCAGTGGCTAAGGAACCCCCACCATTAGCTGCGAGGCCACCACCCCCATTCCCTCAAAGATTGCGGAAAGTGAAGGATAATGCCGCCTATAAAAAGTTTCTTGATATTTTGAAGCAAGTGCAAATCAATATTCCACTGGTAGACATTCTGCAATAAGTGCCCAAATATGCAAAATACATCAAGGACATACTGGCAAATAAAAGGAGGTTGATCGAATTCGAGACTGTGGCACTCACCGAGGAATGTAGCTTAAGAATCCAAAGCAAGCTACCTCAGAAATTGAAGGATCCTGGTAGTTTCACTATCCAAATCTCCATTGGTAAGCATGCAGTCAGGAGAGTTTTGTGTGATCTTGGGTTGATGCCGCTATCTGTGTTCAGACAGTTGGGCTTCGGTGAGCCGCCCCCAACAACAGTAATCTTACAATTGGTTGATCGCTCCCTTGCTCATCCTGAAGGAGTGATTGAAGATGTGTTAGTTCAAGTGGGGTCTTTCATATTCCCTGTTGATTTCATTATCTTGGACTACGAACTTGATCAGGAAGTCCCATTTATTTTGGGGCATCTATTTTAGCCACGGGGCGAGCTATTATTGATGTATGCGAAGGAAAGATGACGATGAGAGTAGGTGATCGAGTGTAGGTATTCAATGTGTATAAAGCATTTAGATTGCCAGCCCACTATGAAGAGCTATCCATGATTTCTGTGGTGGAAAGCGATGCCACATCATTGGTGCCTTATATGAGCCCCATATATCCTCTTGAACGAGCTTTGATTGGGGATGAAGAAGATAGTGAAGATGAGATGATGGGCGAAATTGAGCAAGTACTTGACATGTCGTACAATTATATCCATGGGTTTGGGAGATTTGAGGAGTTGGACAGGCTTGTCACTCTGACCCCTCCTAAGCCATCTATTGAAGAAGCTCCAAAGCTAGAACTTAAGCCCCTTCCAGCGCATCTACGCTATGCTTATTTGGGGAACTCTGAAATATTGCTAGTAATTATCTCATCCAGCTTGACTAATATACAAGAAGAAAAATTGTTCAGAGTATTTCGCGAGCATAAAAAGGCAATAGGGTGGACAATTGCGTACATCAAGGGAATACGTCCATCGTTTTGCATGCATAAAATCTTTTTGGAAGATGGACACCGCCCCAGTGTTGAGCAGCAAAGGACACTAAATCCCACCATGAAAGAAGTCATGAAGAAGGAAGTAATTAAGTGACTCGATGCAGGTATCATCTTTTCTATCTCTGACAGCAACTGGGTAAGCCCAGTGCAATGTGTGCCTAAAAAGGTAGGGATGACTGTGGTTGAGAATGAGAAAAATGAGCTAATCAAATTATTTCATGTTAGTTCCATGTTAGTTTGCACAAATCAAATTATTTCAATCTAGTTAGTTTGAGTATTAGTTCCATTTGAAAGTCTTATTTATTGTTTTGACAATTCTTAGTTGTTTGAAATTGATTTGGTTCAAAATCAAGGGGTTCGGTACTGTTTTAGTTCATAACTGAAGTTTAGTTAGTGTAGTCATGAAATAGGATATGCTAGTAGCTTACTTTTTAGTACTAGAGTGGTTGAAAATATATTTTCCTCCATGTTTTTGCCATTTTAGCTGGTTTGGACTGTCCTTTCCCTTTTGGACAACCTTTGGACATACTTTTAGCACACACAAGTGAGTCTTTTGGGTAGGTATTTGGTAGAAAAAGTTAGTCTTTTTAGGCAGACGTTTGGTAAACCAAAATCTGTCCAAAAGATGTTTTTTGTTTCCTACCTAAGAGTTCATTTCTCACACATTTGGAGATCATCCTTTACACTCTAAGAAAGACACAACTAAAAAAAGTAAAAAGGCCTCTGCTAAACATCAAAGTAAGTTGAAGAAATGAAATCTTTGTGAGTGATCTTCTGAGTGCATAATCTTTGAGAAAACAAAAGATCTTATTTTTTAACTTCTGAAATTACATAGTTTCTAGCCTCCGGTGCTTCTTGCTAGATTTTCTGGGGTATTCTTGAGTTCTGCTACTACTGATTTGCTGCTGCTTTTCACTGCTGGTTCTGCTTGTTGGTCCCAAGTAGCTTTGATATCAAAAGATTTTCTTGTTGTTTCTTTCTCGAAATTCTACAACAAGGTATTCTGTTAACCTCCATATGACTGCTGTGATAAAAATGAATGAGAATCATGATGTTTTGAATGTTTACTTCCACCGTGTGAGATATTCCTTAGCTTAATGTATACAAATATGGATGTTCGTATGTTTGAAATCTAAGTTGTGGAGGTTTTAAATAACTGTTATTGTTTCAAATCTTAGAGACGTACATGCTATATCTTTTTCAGTCATGAATATTGGTGCTTATCAAATCTGACCATCCTCGGCCGGCTTAATAATTTCGATCCATAGACAAAAGTGGTTATGCTTGTCGTATATAGCTGTTCAAATAATAAAAATGGAACTATTTTCAGCAACGCTTTAAACTAAATTGGCTTTTGTGTTCTGTCCAAATGTGTGAAAGTTTTAAGCATATTTTGTTTCATTTAAGTTCACTCTTCTTTACTGCCATCTCGCTTCAATAGTGTTCGAAGCCGCGTTTCAATTTTTCATGTTCTGTTTTTTTAATTTGGATTATTTTATTTGTGCTCATGGAGGTTAGTTTTTGGTTTAAGCATAGTGTGAGGTTAAAATGATGCCTTCAATGATTAGGCGTTCTCATTTTATTGTTTCTTGGTAGGTTATAGGTTAATTAACAAATTGATAGGACGTAATTTCAATTCATTTAAATGTCAAGTAGTTGAAAGAAGATCCATATTTGCCTTGTTAGTTAGGACTTAAATGTAGGAATTAAATAGGACTTGTTAATTAAGAGTTGAATGTGGAAACTAAATGTCAAGTGTGCTTTGTTGGGAAGAATTTCAAAGGTTGTGGGCCCATATGATTCTTAATTGACTTTTGTCTTTAGTTTGTGTCATTCCAATATTATTAATTAATTTAATTTTAGTACCAATAGTTGATTGTTTGTTTGTGCCTTCGGCCTTATCTTTCATGTGACTTACAATGGGGAGCAAATACTAGGAAAAACAAAATACTAGGCCCAAAGAGAATAACCAGCAATTGGCCCAATGGCCATTTAAATTCAAAAGATGCCAATAGCTTAGTACCAAATAATTTGGCCCAATGGCCATGTGATAACCAAAATAGGCCAGCTTGTCCAATACAAGTGAACTGACCCATCATTGATTCTCCATATCTTTTCAACAATAAAAATCCAAAAAGTCAGTTTATTTGTTTAACTAATTTAACTAATTTAAATGCTAGGCAATTAGTAGGCGCGTTTTAACCTTTTTTAAACGACCCGACCGGTTATTTCGAGCTCTAGCGCATCGTTAGGCGGTTTGAGGCCTTGAGTAGACTTACTTTATGTATTATGACTTGTACGTATGGTCGAAATTGAATTCTGGGAAGTTCAGAGTTGATTCAGAAGGAAATTCTCAATTTGGAAGCTTTAAGTTGGAAGAGTTGACGAGGGTTTGACTTTTGAGTAAATGATCTCAGAATCGGAATTTGAAGGTTCAAATAGGTTCGTATAATGATTTTGGACTTGGGCGTATGTTCGGGCTGAGTATCGGGTCGCCCGGGAGCATTTCGGCGCTTATTGTGGAAAGTTGGCATTTTGAAAAATTTAAAAATTCCTAAGTTGGACTTGAAGTGGACTTTGGTGTTATCGATGTACGTTAGGGATTCCTAGCCTTGGAATTACATATTGTGATTTATGACTTGCACGTAAAGTTTGGCATCATTCTAGGATATTTAAGTATAATTCGGATGCGTTCGATAAAGTTTGAAAGTTGAAATAAAGGTTTTGGCCGTCGAGTCATAAATTGTGATATTGTTTGACGTGATTGGAGGCTTTGACTAAGTTCATATCATGTTTTAGGATGCATTGTTATGGCTGGATGGGGGTCCCTGGGGCCTCGGTTGTGAATTAGATTGGAATCAAATCATAATTGCTGAAGCTTAAGGTTTCTGGTATAATCGCACCTACGAGGTTTTGGCCGAAGGTGCGAGACCGCAGATGCGGCCCAGGGGTCGTAGAAGCGGATGTGATTGAGGCTGGCTGGATTTTCAGGTGCAAGGAATCCACCACACCTGTGAGCTCGCAGATGCGGGCAGTGGAATGCAGAAGCCAAAGGCGAAGAGGCATGGCCTTCCGCAGATGCGGAGGCTCAACCACAGGCGCGCTTCCGCATGCGCGATTAAATCCTCCGCAGAAGTGGAGTTGGGAAGGGCTAGTGTAGGCTTGCAAAAGCGAGAAATTTTTCACAGAAGGAGGTTTGGCTGGCCTTAGAAGGAACCGCACCTGCAATGGATGTTTTTCGCAAGTGCGGAGTCGCAAGTCCGATTATTTGGCCGCATGTGCGATGATCGCTGGGCAGAATGCTTTGTTGAGTACGGGATTTGGCTCACTCTTTTTTCATTTTCTCTTGGTTGGGCGATCCTTAGAGCTCTTGAAGAGGAGATTTTCATCATCTATTGCAGGGTAAGTAATTCCCACATATTGTAAGTTAATTTCATGGATTTAATAAGGATTTAACATGGAAATTTGTGGGAATTTTAAAGAAAAAGCTAAAAATTATATTTTGCATTTTGACCACGAAATTAGACATGGAATTGGAATAAATTATATATTTGAGTTTGTGATGTTATGGGTAGTATTTATCTTCGAAAATGTTCGAAATTCGGGCATGTGGGCCCGAGGGTTGACTTAGTTGACTTTTCGAGCGGAGTTGGGAAGTGTTATAAATTAATTAATTATGATGTTGGAGTATATTTTTATTGGTTTTCATGATTGTTTGACTAGTTTCTGATCGATGGGCATTGGTGTGAGGTGCTAGAGAGGCGTTGGAGCCGGTTATGGAACTTCAGAGCGAGATAAGTATCCTGTCTAACCTTGTGAGGGGGAATTTACCCCGTAGGTGATATATTCTTATGTTCTACATGTTGTGAGAGATACACACATATGAGGTGACGAGTGTCCGTGCATATGCTAGGATTTCTAATTATGTCCGGGTAGACTTAGACTCACGCCATGTTTAAATTATACTATTTGAGTCTTTCTTGCATGTTTAAATGCTTTTATTTACATTTATCATGAGACTAGACTCGCGTAAAGTATCGTACTCGCTTTTTAAATATTCGACGAGCTACTTGATTAGCGGCGGAAAATTATTCTTCCTTTACGAATTTCTCCCTTGTTGTGCGTATTCATCAAAAAGTTTCCTTAAATTTCATAACTCACATATATATTCGTTAGTGGGGGTCAAGGACCCGTTAAAGCTTCTTATTCTAGTAGGATCGGATTGTTCGCCTTGGTAGGATTATATATCACACTCATAACGGGTCGTTCATCTCGGCAGGATTATGTACCACACTCTTATTGGATCAAGTCGTTCGCCTTGGCAGGATTATGTACCACACTCTTATGGGATCGGATCGTTCGCCTCGACAGTATTATGTACCACACTCTTATGGGATTGGGCCGTTCGCCTCAGCAGAACCATGTGTAATATTTGACAAGAAGCCTTGTATCCGTGAGTTTTCCTGACTTGAGTTGTGATGACCTATCTGGTAGGGACCATATTATATACTCCATTTGAGGAAGTGATCGATATTTGAGGACTTGTGTTTACTGTTCAGATGACTATTGTATCATGTACATATATTTGTTTTAACTTTTTAATTACCATGCTTCATACTTGTTTACTTTCTACTGTACTTGATATATTGGACCACTAGTAAGTGTTGATGTCGACCCCTCATCACTACTTGTCCGGGGTTAGGCCAGATACTTACTGGGTATGCATTGATTTACGTACTCATGCCACACTTTTGGACTTATTGTGAATGTACATATTTCTGGTGGTGTTTTGGGCACAAAGGCGCAACTATTGCGGGGACTTCACGGTAAAGGTGTTAACCGGATGGACTAGTCCGGGCTGGACACGAAAAAAAATAGCCCGTCCGGTTATTGTTCCGGGCTAGTTAGTGGGCTGGGGTTCCAGGATGGTAGTGGGCTTAACGGGTCCGGACCGGGCTGGGTTAATTTTTTTTTTCTTAAAGTATATTTTATTTTTCTTATTCAATGTTATTGATACTTAAGTGTTTGCAAACTTTTAAGGCTTAGAATTAAACTTTAAAGTTTAAAGTTTTAAATTTTAAATTTGAATTTTAAAATTTTAAATTTGACATTTGAAAGTAAGTGGCTACAAAAAATTATTTAATAAGACCAATAGGCAATATGTAAGGATCAAACTCCGAAGACTTTCGTTTTATATTTTCATTGAATAATAAATAATACTTCAAATTAATTTGCAAGTTCTATTTTAATTTTTTTTATTTTTGAACTTGGAAATTAAAAGTTTACAATAATTATAAAAAATAAAGAGTACATCACATGCTTTGCATCATATTTGTAAGTTCATCCATGTCAACATGAGGTTCTTGATTTCCGACATTGCTTGAATCGGAACCATAAACCATTATATCTCCAATTTATTTGTCCTCCGCTTCATCTACTTCTTCATGCCCTTGATTTTGTTGTTATGATCTTATTTAATCTCTGAAGTACGCTAGAATTTTCAAAGCGTTACTGCCCAATGAATGACGGGTATCTCCTAGTTGTTGCCTTGCTTGGCTAAATGCGCTCTCTGATGCGACTGTTGAAATTAACACATTTAGCACGTCTCCAGCCATGGACGAAAGAACGAGAATTGATTTGAGAGAATTGAGAGAGAATTAGAGTAGTAAGAGAGAAAATTATGAGAAAAAATGAAGAAGGGGGCTATTTATAGTTTTTAAAAGTTTAAAATTGTAATTTATCAAATATTAGGGGAGGGGGGCTATTTTCTTAAGGGGTAGATCGAAATGGCTAATTTTGCAAAAAATGGTTGTTGCCCAACAGTCATTCTTGAATTTGACTGTTGGCAACGGTCCAGAAATAAAAGAAAAAAGCAAATTACAACGGTAACCGGGCTGGACTAGGTTGTAGTCTGGTAAATATCCTGTAACGGGTAACCGGGCTAATCGGTTTTCGGGGCACCATTTACCAAAATGTGTATGTTCCTGCCCGGCTCTCCGCCCAATCCTCCCCAACATGTCCCCAACTCCTATCGTACCGGGCTGACCCGGGTTGAACCAGGTCAAATCGGGCCGTGATTGGGTTGGCCCGGCTTGTTTAACAGGCTAACTTCACAGTGAGCTGCATCCCATGTTACGATCCGCAACATACGGAGTCCATCATAACTATTTACATTATCCTATCTATCTTGTATTCCAGACAGATGTTGTATTATTATTGCACTTCCTAGTAGATGCTTATGCACTTGTGACACCGAGTTTTAGGGTGATCTAGAATTTGTTAATCATTTTGCTTACCATTAAGACACTTTTACTTTGTATTTTACTTAAATCATATGTATCTACGATCTTAGATGCATCGATCTCTCCGTCTAATAAGATTCACGATTTCAAAAATAATAAAAATGAACATTTAAGTTGGTAGTTCACCGTTGGCTTGCCTAACGACGACGTTGGGCTCCATCACGACCTATAGCTTTAATTAATTTCTATTTTAATTATTCCTTTGATAAAATCGCGGATTCGCTTGTGTAGCGCGATAGTTGATATTTAATTAGTTTCTTCGAATGTAGTAATTTTTCCTAAAGTAATAACCTACTAATAGTCCTTGTCATGACTGCGGATTCGCTTGCGTAGTGATATTATGATAAAATAATAACTTTAGTCTCGATTACGCATTCACTTGCGTAGTGTGGTTACGACATCTTATTATTTAAAATATTCTTTATTTTTTTTTCTAATAATCAAAAAATAAAAGCGGATAGGTAAAACATGAAAATCAATAAAACACAATTTGTCCAAAATTAATTCAAGCCAAATTTAAGTCAATAAAGTGATTGTGCTAGAACCACGGGACTCGGGGAATGCCTTACACCTTCTCCCCGGTGAACAGAATTCCTTACCCAGACTTTGTTTTTGCAGACCATAATAATAGAGTCAAACATTCCTTTGACTAGGGATTCAAATAAAAGGTGACTTGAAATACCCAAAAATCAATTCCAATCGGTGACTCTGTAAATAAAATAATCCTTACTCAAGTTTGTCACTTTAATTGGAAATACTCTCTAATCCACACACAATCCATAATATACAATATATCTTTTTGGAGTAAAAGGGGGTGTGACACCAACCACAACCTCATAAGCATCATATTACCCAAAGGAGAATCTTAGTAAAACTGCACAAGCTTGAACATAATTCATAGAAAGTAAACTCCTAATATGTTTTTTAAAACACAACAATATGGTTATACAACAAGTGATGGTCTTTCTCCTTCATCTCTTCCTCGGCTTCCCAGGTTGCCCCTTCCACTTGTTGGTTTCGTTATAGCACTTTCACGGAGGCAATCTCTTTATTCCTTAACTTTCAGACTTGTCTATCAAGAATGGCAACCGGGATCTCCTCTTAAATAAATTCTTCATTAAATATAATAGTTTCTACCGGAACAATGAGTGACGAATTCCCAAATCACTTGCTTCAACTGGGACATGAAACACAGGATGCATGAAGGACAACGATGGAGGAAATAAAACTCATAGGCTACTTGGCATATTTCCTTCAAGATTCTATAAGGCCCAATGTGTACTGCACTTACTTTACCCTTATTAACAATTCACATAATGTCTTCATGGAGAAAATCTTGAGAAGAACCCATTAACTTTCTTCAAACTCCCAAGTCTCTATGTCGAACATCCGAATTGGACTTTTGGCGATCCTCAACCTCCTCTAACTTATTCTACGATGTATTTGAATGAATATTACCAAAGAGTCGCATGCCCAATGTTATTGATCATGGAATGATTCTTCTTCTTTTACATATTTGAACCTACAACCCCAGCAAGTTTTAATGCAAATAGGAACAACGTGGTTCCAGATTGAGCTGGAATTATTCAAGAATTCACCAATGTGCTGAGCAGATGCATTTCAGGAAGTTATATCCTAAGAGGTACGAAGGTTACTACCAATAGCGCTGGCATAGTTAATCATGGTGATGACTTTGTTGAACTGTATGTTATAAACTATCTTCTCACGCACTCCCTCTGAGTCTTCTTGAAATTAAAATTGGAAATTTGCTTGAAATAGCCCGCTTTCTTTGAGATAGACGAGGTTCTTGCCACCCGATAAAGGATTTTAGTCACACATGTTTTAGGCGGGGAGCGCCACCAGCTAAGTCGGAAAGTAATACTACCAGTATGTTGACCCTCATCGGCTCGAGTTGTCCGCTTGAGTAAGCCAGTCTAGATACCTTTTCCACCCGAAATTAAACTTTAAAACAAAACCTTATGCCGGATATCTGTTGTAGGTTAGCTTTATTTGCATAACGTGCATTTGACTTAGCAGTGCTTGACACAGGGGTCGGATTCTATTTAAGGACATGTAAGTGTCGAGACCATTATGTTCTTATTATGTGCTACCAGTTACATTATTTGGGAGACTTGCATGTTGACCGACTTTAGGGTGGATCAATTGAATGAATAGAGAGAAATAAAGAACATGCTCTTGATTTTTGTACAAATGTCCGTTTTAAAAATAAAAAGAAATAAACAACAATATGGTCTAGTGCTTATGGTAGTAAAGATTAATTTCATAAAATTCAAAAAGAGAAAACATGGTCATTTTATCGAACTACGTAGGTCTGATTCTCACTACCCGGTGAGATATGTAGGCAACCTCCATCGGGTTCGACCCACAGTTTTCAAAAAACAAAAAGAAGCATAAAAATTACGCATGTGCATAAAATTTTCGAAAAAACAAATTTCTATTTTTGGTCACCTTTTATTGTTTTGCCCTCTTATCCGGCTGATTTTGCCAAGACAGCCTTATCCTTGGAAGTGCTAAAAGGCCATTTTTGTAAAAAATAGCTACTTTGTCCAACTTTTTTCACCTTTTACCATTTTGCCCTTATGTCTGGCCATTTTTGCGAGACAACTTTAAACCTTCTACGGAAGTACCGAAAGGTTATTTTTGCAAAAATAACCATCTTATCTAGTTTTGTCCGGTCGTTTTGCCGAGACAGCCTAAAATCTTCCATATAATTACTGAAGGGCAGGGGCTGTTTTCATAAAAATGGCCATTTTATCTAGTTTTGTCCGGTCATATTTGTCGAGACAACCTTTAAACCTCTCTCGGGTGTACCGAAGGGTCGTTTTTGTAAAAATAACCATTTTGTCTACTTTTTATTATTTTGTCCTTATGTTTGGCCGTTTTTGCCGAGACATCCTTTAAGCCTTCCGTGAAAGTATCAAAGGGACATTTTTGTAATGATAGCCATTTTGTCTACTTTTTATTATTTTTGTCCTTATGTTTGGTCCTTTTTGCCGAGACATCCTTTAAGCCTTCCGTGGAAGTATCGAAGGACTATTTTTGTAATGATAGCCATTTTCCTACTTTTATCATTTCACCTTTTGTGTACGGTAATTTCAAAAATAATAATGAAAAATAGATTAAGTCCTAAAATGGAATTTAAAAGAAAATTGGAATTTGCTTGTAGTTTAGGTAATTCGTGACCTTTTTTTTAAATCTTATTCATAGGTTCACCATAAATTCTCCCCAAAGAAGCAGTCAGAAAAGGGTAAGGGACGAGACACCTCCTATGTTCTTGATTAAAGATAAGACCCCGAGTAGTCTCTGTAATTGGTGGGTTAGTTTTGCTACATGAGAACAAAATCAAGTATTTAAGCACCTCAAGTTCATCACAAACATCATGGGAATTTAGCCTAACGGAGATTTAATCGAGGCCCTAGTGGGTTTTTGGGACCCCGTGAATAATGTCTTCAGGTTTAAAGATTGTGAAATGATGCCTACATTGGAAGAATTAGGTGGGTTTACCGAATTGGGGAGAGATCTTCGTGGGAAAAAGCTCGCGGCTCCGAGAAAAGTTGGTGTGAACAACGTTTTGAAGAAGTTATGACTCTGTCGAATGCCAATGGATTGCTTGAACGAAGGTTGGATTCCGTTGGAATATTTCAATGATATATTTGAGGATGAGAAAGGGTTTGAGAACTTCTCGGGCATAGAATTCGTCAATCAATTGAGTTACGATACTTGGAGGAAGTTGAGAATCTTTGCGTTTATGATATCGTCTCTGGGAATCATGGTCTTTCCAAAGCGTGGTGAGCACATCAAAATTCAATTACTTGCGGTTGTCTCGTTTTTGCAAAGTAGTGAAGATCATACTATTCTTCCTATGATTCTGGGAGATATTTTTCGAGCTTTGACCCGCTGCTAAGAGGGTGAAAATTACTTCGAGGGATGCAACATTCTATTGTAGATGTGGTTCATAGATTTATCATCATCTAATAGTTGTAAATTTCAGTGATAGTTGGCTGAATTACATTGGATGTCACCCAGACATGGTCGCGAGTTGTAATCTTCTAGAGGGGGTGAGGGCATGTCGGACATTACTTGGTTCATTGACTGCTGACAGAATCACTTGGAACTATTATTGGTTCCCTTCTTCTTGGGTCATGCATATGTCGACGTATCGCCCATTCTTTATACTCATGGACTTCAGAGGTTTCCACCCTACGCGCACCTACGTGTCATGCGCCAGTTAGGGAGAGAGCAAAGGAGGCCCCAGGATGAGGACATGCGTTCGTTTGTGTGGGAGTTCAAGGGAGAGGAACTTCCAAGGGAGTCATATGCACAAAATATTTGGTTTGGTAGTTGATTTTCTGACTTGGACGAGATGTTGGCCGATCGGTAACGTGAAGAGGTGAGCCTTGCGTATCTTGTGTGGTTTCACAATCAGTCGATCTCAAAGTAAAGGCTAGAAATATCTTTAAAAAATACATTTAATTGGGAGGAGGAGATTGAGGCCAGAGTTAGAGAAACCGGAAGGGAAGTGGCACATGAGTACCAATCCCGTATTAACATTTTACAAGAAGATAAAGGCATTTCGGAGACAGCCATAGACATACAACATGCTGATTTCGAGCGGGAAAAGGCTTACTGGCATAAGAGAGGTGAGCACTCAAAACTCAAATTAGACAGAAAAAAGTGATCACTACCGCCCAACAACAAGATGAAAGAGAAGCCCAATTCAAGATGGTCCATGATCATAAACGCAGAGGATTTTCTCCATTAATCCAATGTCTGAAGGTTCAAATAGGGGAGTTGAGTCAAGCAAGGAGCGCCAAATCGTAGAGTTTGAAATAGAAAGGCATCACTACCAAAGTATGATCAATCGGTTAGAGGGGGAGTCACTAGAAGTTCAGCGCCAGAGAGATATGGCCATGGAGTGCGAACATGATGCGCTGGATCTAGCTGAGACTAGTGGTCAGCGAAATCAAGAGTTGCATTCTTCTCAGGAACACATTAAGGAAAATATCCTCGAGGTAGCCACTTATATCTCCCGAGCATGAAGGAGTTTCCAAGGAATGACACTTGAGCTGTTCGCAGAAGTACCATTGAACATCGTCCGTCACATATCTACAGACTTATAGAGGATATACCGCAATGTTGGGGGTCAGCCGCATAAATAACTGTCTTGACTATAGTGATGTCGATGGATTCTACTGTAGAGATCAGAGTCTTCTTTACTTGGCAGTCTACTTTGATTGTTCTTTTGTTGTCTTTGAGTCTTGTTGTTTTGCCTTTTTTCCTTAAAAAATCTGTTTGAGTCGAGTCTGGTCTTGTTTAAATGTTTGTCTTTATGTATTTTTCGCTTTTTAATCTTGTATAAAAAAAATTAAAAAATATGAAAATCAATGAAAAAGTTTTTGTTTTAGTAAAATTCAAAAATTAACCAAAAAGAGTTTTGTTTTTGTAAATATTTGAAAAATGGTCATGTCTCTGAACTACGTAATGATCTGATTCATGTGGCGACATGATATGTAGGCAACCTCCAAAAGGTTCGATCGAAGTATTTTTCAACGACTCTAAAATGAGGGATCAAAATGAGGTGAGTGAAAAGAAAGCGGAAAGAGAGAGAGAGAGAGAGAGAGAGAGAGAGAGAGAGAGAGAGAGAGAGAGAGAGGAAAAATAAGAGCGTCAATAAGTAACAACCTTATAAGCCGGAACGAAACATGAAGCCTTCCAAAAGCATGTTAGAGACGGTGATAATTTTAGGAGCATAGAATATTTACGTGTAAAATGCTTAACCCTAACACGTTTGTTGCCTTTTATATAGTAAGCTTAAGGTGGTTAGTTTGTGGTGAGACTGACAATACATCATTACTTCACCAGATCTAAGGGAAAGGTAGAAATGGCTAACAATGATGAAATCGAGTTGGTCAGTGATAAACCCCAGGGTCAGCTAGTTGATCAAGAGTCGGAGGAAGTAAGAAGATGGAAACAACAACTGTCTGATGTGTATCAGGCTTGGGTCTCCGGTCAGCCTCCGCCTTAGGGTCCCTTAGAAGGAACTTCCACCGTACCCCTGACTGCTCAACCACCGCTTCATGCAATGTGCGATCAAATTATACTACCATGGTATGTGCCAAACTACAGCTTCCATGCCTCCCCCGGTACCTCTAATGTGTGACCTCTAGCTGCACTGATCAAGAACACCCCTCCCATCGTGTCTGGCGCGCAGGTATCTACAATCCCGCCAGCACCTCTTGTGATGAGGCCAGACAATGAGACACCATTTCATGCTTATGATGTCTAATACTACTCTCCAAATATGGCTTTCAGGGTCTCGGCTTCATACAATCAGACTCCTCAGTACGAGTCACCAGTGGAAAACGAAAAGCATGCAAAGACGGGCGGTGAACTAGATGAGATGTCCAGGAAAATGAAAAGTCTTGAATAGAACATAAAGAACATACAACGACTAGGTGGTCACAAAAGTGATTCATTCAATGATCTATATATGTTCCCTCACATCCATTTGCCACCAGGGTTCAAGACCCCAAAATTTGAGAAATATGATAGACACAATGACCTTATCGCCCACTTGAAAAGGTACTACAACCAGTTGAGAGGTGCAGGAGGAAAAGAAGAGTCGCTGATGGCTTATTTTATGGAACTCTTGGTGGGAGTAGCCTCTGAATGGTTAATTGACCAAGATATCTCCCACTGGCATGTTTGGGACGACATGGCACATGCCTTCATCAAACAATTTCAATACAACATTGATATTGCGATGAATCGCAATTCCCTGTCCAATATGAAGAAAAAGTCGACTGAAAGCTTTAGGGAGCATGCAATCAAGTGGAGGGAGAAAACGACTAGAGTTAAGCCACCCATGGATAACCACGAGTTGATCATTATAATTCTGGAGGCTCAAGAGCCTGATTACTTTCAAAACATGATGTCCGCGATGGGTAGACGTTTTGTAGAAGCGATCAAAATAGGAGAGATGGTTGAAAATGGCCTCAAGAAAGGCTGAATTATAAGTCAAGTTGCTCTCAAAGACACCACCCAAGCAATCCAAAATGGGTCGAGAAGTTTGGAAAATAGAAAAAATAGAGATGAAGGGTCCATAATGACTTCGGGATCGAGGGAAGTTCAAAGAGAGGCATTACACCCTTATGTGCAAGTTCAGCAGGGGCAATCCAGCTACCCTCAATACTATTATCCCCCATCAATTCCGCAATACTCTGTGGGCCCACCAAAGTATACAGGTACGGGCACCAGCTCCAAGGATCCCCTGACCTCAGTAATAAAATTTTCAGGCACCCTACAATGCTCGTCCCAAGTAGGATTATGGCAGAGAGCAGAGGCCGATGGAAAAATTTACTCCATTAGCTGAATCATATTGTAGTCTGTTCCAGCAATTGAAACAAATTGGCATGATTGGACCCATCGCTCCCCGACATATAAATCCTGATTAACATGGATTACAAGCAAATGCTAGATGTGAATATTATTCAGGTGCCCAGGGGCATATCACTGATGACTGTTCGACTCTGAAAAGAGCTATAGAAAGACTCATCGCTGAAATATTGATTGTGGTGACAAATGGAGAGGACGCTCCTAATGTGAATAACAAACCGTTGCCAGCACACAATGATGTTCATTTAGTAGGAATGATTGGCCGAGATTAAGAATACAAACCGATTGGTCGAGCAGAAATGTAATGACCTGACCGGTCATTTTGCTTTCTAGAACCATGTTCCCCTAAATAAGACTCCTCGTATGTGCTTTTACTATTTTATGACTTGCAGGGATGGTTAGTTCGGGATTTGAAAGGGTTCGGGTTGAAATGGGAATACTTGGTTCCATGGATTGGCTTTAAAATGCTAAGTTTGACCTCGGTCAATGTTTTGAGTAAACAACCTCGAAATCGGGATTTGACGGTTCCAATAGGTTTGTATGATGATTTCGGTCTTGGGCGTATGTTTAGATCGAGTTTTGGATGACCCAGGAGCGTTTCAGCGCCTAATAGTATAAGTTGGCTCTTTGAATGTTTTAAAGCTCTTTAAGTTTGGGTTGGAGTAGGTTTTTGTGTTATCGAGGTCCAACTAGAATTCCAAGACTGGGAATAGTCTCATATGGTGATTTAAGTCTTGCACGCAAAATTTGATGTCGTTCCGAGTAGTCTAAGTATGTTTATATGTATTTGAAGTTAGTTGGAAGAACTTGAAGTTCATATTTTAATTCAATTCAGTTTGGGGTGTGATTCTTAGTTTTGATGTTGTTTTACGCATTCCGAGCGAGTCCGTCTTATGATTTCAAACTTGTTGGTATGTTTGAGCGAGTCCATTCGGATGATATGCGAATTGAGTTAAAACTGAAGAGTGTTGTTGGTGCACCAGTTCTGGTGTGTTCCCACCTGCGAGCTTTGGTGCGAGCCTGGAGATGCGGGATTTTGGCCGCTAAAGTGGCTTGGATAATTTGGCCATGGCCGCAGAAGCAAAGGGGTTTGCGCAGAAGCGACCTCGCTTTGCGATGAGAATCCGCAGAAGCGAGATCGCAAAAGCGGAAGCACATCCGCAGATGTGGCTAGCGCTAGTCCTGTGGAGTTTCACAGAAGCAGGTTTGGTGCCGCAGAAGCGGGACCACAGATGCAGCCCCCTGATCGCAGATGCGAAAATCGCAGAAGGTAGAACACTTGTTTTAATTCGGGACTTAGGCATTTTGAGCTCATTTATTGCATTCCATGGGCGATATTTGGAGCTCTTAGAGAGGGTTTTTCACCTAACACTTTGAGGTAAGTAATTTCTACACAATGTGAGTTAAATACATAGATTATGGGTAGATTTAACATGTAAAATTAGTGAAATCATGGGTTTAGATGAAAAACCTATGTTTTTGATGGATTTAACCACGAAAATGGTTATGGAATTTAGTGAAAACCATATATTTGAGTTCATGAGGTTATGGGTAACAGCTTTCTTCAAATATTTCTGGAATCCGGGCATGTGGGCCTGAGGGTGAATTTAGGAATTCTTCAATTAGGGTTGGTAAATCACTTTAATAGTTAGGATATGAACTTTTGAACATGTATTGACTATTTTATATAGCATTTGACTAGTTTCGAGACGTTTGGCACCGAGTTGAGGGTTTAAAGCACAAATGTGGACCGAAAAGTAAACTTTGAGACGAGGTAAGTCTCTTTTCTAACCTTATAAGATGGAATAAACCCCATAGGTGAATTGCATTAATATGTACTTCTATTTGTGGGGGCTACATACACACGAGGTGACGAGAGTCCGTACGTAGCTACTAATTATGCTTATGTACGGGTAGTTTAGGACCCAAATCATGTTATACTTGCAATGTTTGCACCCTACTTATAAATTTAAGTGCCTAAACCATATTGGAACTTGATAAAGTAATTGTAAAAGGTCGAATTTCATTTTCTTGAGTTTTGGACGGGTTACTTGACCGTTAATGAGAATTGGTGTTTTCTTTGAATATTAGCCTCTTAATAATCTTTGAATCAGTTGTTTATAAAGTACTTTTCTCTTCTTTTGGAGCGGGCCGAACGCCTCGGTAATAGAATAGATGAATCTATGGTTCGTGCCGTTCGAGCCCCGGCAGTACACAGTTTATATATTTGTATGTTGGATCGGGTTGTATGTCGTACGACCTCGGCATAATTCGTTCTTAAAGATTCTTGGAGCCCAAATGTAATTGATATTGTTTCATTGGCTTGAGAGCTTAATTTGTTAAATGACGAAAATTAATTTGGAATTTACTATTAGTGACAGAATTGTTTATTTATTTCATGTTATTGAGTTTTCAGCTGTATTTCTATAATCCATGCTTAATTATAATTTCGGTATTTATTGTTTGCCCATAGTAAGTGTCGAAGTCGACCCCTCATCACTACTTCTTTGAGGTTAGACTAGATATTTACTTGTTACATGTTGTTTATGTACTCATGCTACACTTCTGCACTAATCATGCAGGATCTGAGGTTGGTACATCTGGCTATCAATCCGGTGCGCATCCTTGATTTCTTCGAGACTTAGCGGTGAGATTCCTTTCGAGCCCATTCTGCAGCACCCGAAGTCTTCCTTTTATTTTTACTTTCTGTCTATTTCACTTCAGACAGTAGTGTAGTATTTTTGTATATTCTACTAATATCTCATACACTTGTGACACCAGGTCTTGGAAGTTATGCCAGTAGACACATGGTGATATTTGTTTTTTAATATTTACTTATCTCATTTGTTCTTAAAATTAATAATCTATCATCTTATTAAATTCTTACTTCCTATTTATGCGCTAATTAAAAATTAGCTAGTTTTGAAATGTTAAAAGAAACAATCATAAGGTTAGTTCACTGTTGGCTTGCCTAGCGGTAACGTTGGGCACCATCACGGCCTATAGGAGAAATTGGGCTGTGACAAGAAACGACAGTGGGAATGATTCAAGAAGGAACAAGACTAGAAGTAAGTCGAAATCGAGATGTGCCATTGATTGTGAAAGGTGCCTAGAGCTCAGAGAAGGCAACTTTATTTGTTCCAAAAATCTCTAGGTTGGAAGTTCGCTCCAGTGTTCCAAGCCCAAGGTTGTATGTCCTGGGAGGCCACTCCGTCATGAGTCAGAATCAGGGTGGTACAAAAGGTATAATAGAGCCGATCATAAGCAAACCCTCTGTGCTACCCCATGTGACAAACACAAAAACCATTCCTTTGAACTTTAACAAAACTGTGGTGACCTACAAAGGCAGGGAAATCATAGATGAAGTGGGCGAAGCTAGAGGACTCGATCGGGGAGGTTTTATTCTCCAGTAGTGTTGAGGAAGGCCAAGCAAATCAGAGAAGGTCAAATGCCAATAAAGAAACCGGTCACTGAAGAAGAGGCGGAAGAGTTTTTAAAAAAGATGAAAGTTAAGGATTACTTAATTATTGATCAGTTGGGAAAGACTCCTGATCAAATTTCTCTGCTATCTCTGCTCATACATTCAGAAGAGCATGTCTGTGTACTAATCAAGATCCTGAACGAGGAACATATCTTAGAGAATACCACAGTGAATCAGTTAGAGAAGATAACCAAGAGAGTTTTTAAGGGGAACAAAATCTCATTTACTGAAGATGAATTCCCCGAGGAGGGAGCCGGTCACACTAAGGCTTTGCACCTGACTATCAAATATGAGGGTTACTATGTAAAGCGAGTCATGGTTGATGGAGGCTCGAGTGTAGATGTATGCCATCTCTCTACCTTGCAAAGCATGAAAATCAATACAGATAAAATCCGACTAAGCAATGTCCGCATCCGGGCTTTTGATGGCTCAACAAGATATACCATTGGGGAGATCCATCTCACCATGATAATTGGGTCGGTCAATTTTGAAATTGTCTTCCAAGTAATTGAAATGGAAACTTATTATAACTTTCTTCTTGGAGGGCCATGGATCCATATGGTTCGAGATGTGCCATCCACCTTACATTAGATGCTCAAGTTAGAACATGACATGCAAGAAATTATTGTTCATAAAGAAGACGATTCATCCATAAAGACCTATTAATCTAGTGTATTGATGCCAAGGAAGGGTGTGAGTCTATTATCTATCAGGCTTTCGAAGTGGTTGATGTGGACCATGTTGAGGAAGGAAAGCTCATTCTGTATCCTCATCTTTCCGCTACATCTGTAATGGTGGCTGCACTTATACTGAGGCAAGGTTATGAGCCAGGAAAATGCTTAGGGTCATCATTGCAAGGAATTTTCGAACCCATTTCTTCGTTCAGTAACAAGGGTACTTTTGGCTTAGGTTTCAGGCAAGATAAGCAGATGAAGACAAAGCCAAGAACCATAAAAATATGGGTGGGTCTTGTAGTAACCGACCCCTCACAATTTCTACACTTTTGTCAAGCCATGACTCCAAGAGGGTCAAAATCCCTCGACACAGGAAAACATTGATGAAATTTGCCATGGCCTCAGCAAGTTATTTTCTAAAGTAATATGATCCAGGCTGGTGAAGGCACAAGTCATGCTGATATTCAACTAATTGGCCCTAACACCATGCTCAACAACTGGGAAGCAATTCCTCTCCCCACAAAGAAGGAGTCTTGGTAGTTTGCTATTGCAACTTCTTTTTTGTATTTTGGGTTACTTTCAGGGTTTTAATCCAAACATCTCAGTATGATTGTTTTGTTTTGATGTTAACCCTTGTGTCCTATCAAATTTAATGAAATGCAGTTCAGTTTTGTATTAAGTTTTGAATCTTTTTCTTTTCCTAATTCCTATCATTTTATTTTCATTTCAGGTTTGTTAATGAAAGCTTTAATAACATGACAAGCATGCAGAATTCACGCCTAGATCTTAAAAAGCTGTCTAATTTCAAAATGATGCATCAAGAGGTTGAACATGATGAATATGAGGTTGTTGAGGAAATAAAAAGAGAGTTGGAACAATTTGAAAACAAACCTAAGTCCAACCTCAATGAAACTGATCCAATTAATATTGGAAGTCATGAAGAAGTTAGAGAAACAAAGATAAGAATTCACAAAGATACCACAAGACTGCTTGTACATTTGTTGGTGCATTATCTGTTGGTATATGGAACGGAAGCCGTAATACAAGTTGAAGTTGAAATTCCCTCTCTCCGGATCATTGTGAAATCGGAGATTAAAGATACATAATGGGTAAATACCCGTTTGGAACATCTGATGCTGATTCATGAAAAAGGCTAGCAACAGTATGTTTTGGCAAATTATACCAGCAAAGAATGGTGCGCGCTTACAATAAGAAAGTGTATCTGTAATGACCTAACCGGTCATTTTAACTTTTAAAACCTCATTCCCTAAAATAAAATATTACGTAGATTCTTGTAATGATTTATGACTTGCGAGGATGGTTGGTTCGAGATTTGGAAGTGTTTGAGGTGAAACCGAAACACTTGGTTCCTTAAGTTGGCCTTAAAATGCTAAGTTTGACTTCGGTCAACATTTTGAGAAAACGATACCTGAATAGAATTTTGATGATTCCAACAGCTCCGTATGGTAATTTTGGACTTAGGAGCGTGATCGGAATTTTATTTGGAAGTCCGTAGTTAAATTAGACTTGAAATGGCTAAAAACAAGAATTTAAGTTTGGAAGTTTGACCGATGAGTTGAATTTTTGATATCGGAGTCGGAATCCAGTTCCAAAAATTTTCATAGCTCCTTTATGTCATTTATGACTTGTGTGTAAAATTTGAGGTCAATCGGAGTTGATTTGATAGGTTCCGACATCGAATGTAGAAGTTGAAACCTCTTAGTTTCATTAAGCTTGAATTGGGGGTATGATTCATGATTTTAGCGTTGTTTGATGTGATTTAGAGGTTTGACTAAGTTCGTATGATGTTTTAGGACTTGTTGGTATATTTGGTTGAGGTCCCAAGGGCCTCGGGTGAGTTTTGGATGGTTAACGGATCAAAGGTTGAACTTAAAAAGCTGCTGAAATTTTCTCTTTTGCTGCATATTTTGGGCTGTGATCGAGCTCCAGATCGAGCCCCAGATCGAAGACCAGATATCGAGCCCACGATCGAGTCCTGAGTCGAAGCCAGGGACAAGGCTCAGTATCAAAGCCTCGATCGAAGGCAAGGCTCGAGGGCTAGGATCGAGACCCATACTCGATGCCCTGATCGAGGGCTCAAGCTCGATGCCATGATTGAGGCTATGATTGAAGGCCTAACCTCGATGCACTGATCGAGGCCATGACCGAGGTCCAGGCTTGAGCCTGTGATCGAAGCCCTGATCGAGGCCCAGTTCGAGGACCAGTTCCGAAGGCTGTTGGGCAGTTTTATAAAAAGAGGGCATTCGTCCCATTTGCCTTTTTGACGAACTTGAGCTTGAGAAGAGACGACTTTTGGCAGATTTTCAAGAGAAAAATATTGGGATAAGTGATTCTAACTTGGATTTGGTCTATGAACATAAATATATCATTGTTTTCACAATTTAATTAGTGTTTTGAGATTTAAATTTGGAAAAGTTTAGAAATCTCATAGAAACGAAATTTTGAGATTTCGGTATTGAATCAGAGTCGGATTTGAGTGAAACTGGTATGGTTGGACTCGTAATTGAATGGGTTGTCGAATTTCATAACTTTCGCCGGATTCCGAGATGTGGGTCCCGCGGGTGAATTTTTAATTAATTTCGGGATTTTTATTAAAATGTAGTATTTCCTTATAGAATTTATTTCCTATAAGTTTTAGTGATTGTATCAAATTATTTTGGCTAGATTCGAACCAGACAGAGTTGGATAATCGTGGAAAAGGCAAAAAGTTTGGATTAAATTGGAGCAAGATGAGGTCAGTCTCTTGTCTAATCTTGTGAGGGAAAAATTACCTCATAGGTGATTGAGATTAAATAATTATTGCTAATTGTGTGGGCTACGTACGCACGAGGTGACGAGAGTCCGTGCGTAGCTACTATTAATGCTAAAGTTCGGGTAGTTTAGGACTCAAAGCATGTATTACTTGTGTAAATTGTATTCTTTGATTAATTAATATTAATTGATATATATGAATATATTGTGAATTGTTTGATAAAGATATTAAAGGATGAAAATCTTATAGGTGAATTGTTTGATAAAGATATTAAAAGATGGAAATCTTATAGGCTTGATTTTCTATTTAAAATCAATTAATTGTTAAAAGAAACTGTTCTCCTCCCAAATTTATCTTATAATAAACATACTGTCCTTCCGGAGGCACATAAGAAAATGTCCTCCTTTCTTGTGGAGCGGGCCGAACGCCTCGGAAGGATAGATGCATCTATGGATCGCATCGCACGTCCCTCGGCAGTGTACACAACACTCTGGATCGGGGTGTACGTCCTCGGCAGAAATCGTGCTTAATAATAATAATTACATGATACTTTAATAATTTATTTCAGCTTGAGAAGCTAATTAATAAATTGGAAAATCATTGGAATTTAATAAATTATTATTCGTGCTTGTTTATGAAATTAATTGTTACATTTGAAGGAATTTGATTATCTCTGCTGATTAAATAAATTATGGTAAATTCTGTAAATCATGCTGATTTAAATATTCTAGTTATATTTCAGTTATTATTATTGACTCATAGTGAGTGTCAAAGTCGGCAATCTCGTCTCTACCACTTCGAGATTAGGCTTGATACTTACTGGGTACACGTTGTTTATGTACTCATGCTACACTTGCTGCACTTTTTGTGCAGGATCTGAGATAGGTACTAGTGGAAGACCTATCATCACATATCCACGTCATCCCGAGGTATAGTGGTGAGCTGCCTTTCTGAGCCGTTCTGCAGCTACCAGTGTCTCTTCTTATATTTATATTCTGTCTATTTCATTTCAGACAGTATTTGGAGTTTTGTATAATCTACTAGATGCTCATGCACTTGTGACACCGGGTCTTGGCACACACACATTTGTAGAAGTTGGTATTTTATTATTTTCTTGGAATAAAAGTTTAATCAATGTACGTATGACTTATTAAGTTGGATTGCCTAGCTGTAGTGTTGGGCGCCATCACGACCTATAGGTGAAATTGGGTCGTGACAGTATCCAAGGAACTTTGAGGTAGGCTAGAGCGTTTTGAAACGCATCCTTCCACGCCAGTTAGAAGCTCAAGGAAAGGTCGCCCGGAACTTGCAAGGACCCTACATCATCAAGAGAGTATTACCAAAAGAGGCCTTGCACTTGGTAGATGATGAAGGATAGGTAACAGACATGAATATTAACGCAGATGCAGTCGAAAGATATTATGTTTGATATATACCCACTACGGAACTTTCAAACATGATTTTCTCATATCGAGATGATGAAGGCTATCATTGCTCACAATCCCAAATAAGTGTCACCCTTTTGAGCTGTATTGTCTTCTTTGTTTTTCCTCTTTTTGGAATCTATGTACTTGTAAAAAAGTAAAAGAAAAAGAAAAAAAAGAAAAAAGAAAGAAAGAAAGAAAAAAAAACAAATCTTCTGAGTCAATAAACTACGTTCGACCTAATTTCAAAAGGATACGTAGGCAGCCTCCCCCTGGGTTCTGTTCCATCACAACAAAAAATCCATATCCCCAATACTCCAAAACTAGGGCACAATTTTGTTCTATTTTTTACAATCTTTCTATAAAAATGGTTCCAAAAGTTGTAATTTATTTCAAGGTTCGTTTTTCCTTTTCTCGTTAAGACCTTCTAATCGGTCTCTGGGAATGTTGAAGTCACCATGCCAAGGGTATTGGACAACCTCCCGCATGCAGTATCTTAGTCAAAGGCGGAAAAAAAGAAAAAAAAGAAAAAGAAAAAAAGAAATGAGAGAGTCTTATCGGTGAAAACTCATATGGGCACCGTAAGGTGATGATGAGCAAAGAAATGAGAGGTCAGTTAGCGAAAACCCGCAAAGGGTGCTACTAGCTGAATTAGGGTCTTCGATGCTCCGGCATGGGCACAACCAAGACAGTTTCAAGATAAACATTTGCGATGGATTTTGAGAATTAGACAGTTCAGACGGATTGGGTGTCCAGTCCAAAATGCATGTAATGATTTATTGAAGCTGGCACATACCTCCAAATAAGGCTCCCTATTCCTCTCCCCGAAAGGGACACATTTTTTTTAGACACAATTCTTTCTCACTTTCAATTGCTCTTATATTTTTACCCATAATTTTCTTTGAGTCCCTTTCGGTCTAATCTTGCATCAAAAGCGAAGCAAAGAAATGGCTTCAAAATTGGCTACAATTTACTCGTAATACCGAGCACAATTTGGGGGATATACAACATTGACGAAGGCACAAATCCATTTGATATCTCTTTTGATAAGCCGAACAAAGTGTCACAAAGAAATTGAAAAGGTCGCCTAAGCAAGACTTGCTTTATGGGAAAAGTTGATAATCACTACGGACATAAACTGGTACCTGGTGCAAGGCAATTGAGTTTGATTTTAAAGTAAAAATTGCCTTGCCTCAGGGACAAAGGTTAACAGTACCATGGATATTCGAGTATGAAACAGTCAGGGGCAGCGTCGGTAAGCCAAGGTCTCCAGAAAGCGATATAGAGTATATGAGCACCTCGGTACCACACTGACAAAATCAGTTCTTTAACAACGGAGTGGCCTTCAATTCAAACTACTCAGGGCATCAAGGCCACAAACCGACCACCACTTTGAAAACTCACAAATGTTTCATTGTTTGAAGCAGGAACAAAGCAGTGCATAATGACGATTCTTAAAGAACGAATGCCACAAAAGGTAAGTTCTTCAAAATCTCTATTTTCTTTTATTTTCAGCATGCATCACTACTATTCATACCTCCCATTTGCGTAGCTTAACTCAGGTAGAACCTTTTCGCCTAGAGGGATCCAACTCATATTTCGGGTAAAAGTACTCTTCGCTTAGGTTGTTTTACGTAGCTTAACTCAGGTAGAACCTTTTTGCCTAGGGGGATCTAGCTCACACTTCTGGGTAGAAGTATTTTTCGCCCAGGCTCGCTTTTCATAGCTTAACGCAGGTAGAATATTCTTGCCTAGGGAGATCTAGATCATAGTTCCGGGTAGAAGTACTCTTCGCTCAGGCTATTTTACGTAGCGTAACTCAGGTAGAACCTTTTCGCTTAGGGGGATCCAGCTCATATTTTCCGGTAGAAGTACTCTTTTCCCAGACTTGCTTTTCGTAGCTTAACTCGAGTAGAACCTTTTTGCCTGGGGGGATCCAGCTCATATTTTCGAGTAGAAGTACTCTTCACCTATGCTTGCTTTGCATAGCTTAACTCAGGTAGAACCTTTTCGCCTAAGGGGATCTAGCTCATATTTCTGGGTAGAAATACTCTTTGCCCAGGCTCGCTTTTCGTAGATTAACTGGGGTAAAACCTTTTCACCTAGGGGGATCCAGCTCATATTTTCAGGTAAAAGTACTCATCGCTCAGGTTGATTTACGTAGCTTAACTCAGGTAGAACCTTTTCATCTAGAGGGATTCAGTACTTTATCAATAATATAAGGCACCAACCCTAGGTTACATTCCTCCTTAGTAATATAGGGTACTAACCCCTGGTTACATTCCGTTCAGTAATATAGGGTACTAATCCCTGGTTACATTTTCTTTTAGTAATATATGGTACCAACCCCTGATTACATTCATTCTCAGTAATTCAGGGTACCAACCACTAGTTACACTCATTCCTACTGATATAGGGTGCCAACCCTTGGTTACATTTCCTTTCAGTAATACAGGGTGCCAACCCCTGGTTATATTCCTTCCTAGTGATATAGGGGGACAACCCTTGGTTACATTCATTTTTAGTAATACAGGGTTCCAACCCCTGATTACGTTTCTTTTCAGTAATATAGGGTTCCATCCTCTAATTTTATTTCCTTTGTTAACATAGGGTACTACCCCGTGGTTGCATATCTTCACATAGCTAGTTTATACTACTGTATTTGTCTTTCTTTCGATAATTTAGATAGTTTATAGCTTTCTCTAATTCAGTCACAAAACTTTCCTAGTGCTAGACTGGGGAAAAATAATTTTGTTCGTTGTGTTCATTTCTGATGGCTTTGCAGGCTCTGCCGTATAGCACAAGTGATGATTAAAGCTTGCAGTTTCAGCTTCTCATCAGAAGAAAGAATTTTTTCGATCACAAGATAGTTGGACTTAGCTTTGATAATTTGTCAGCAACCCAGCTTCTTAAGTTTTATTTTTCTCAATTTCGAATCAGTAAAGTAAGCAAATGAGATTGAATCATATTCTTTTCTTCAAAGAGCATCAAGATCCAATCTAAGATCAACACAAGCGAGCAAGTCAAGAATCAAGATTTGACTCCAGAAGTCACATAGATAGGAATTTTATAACTCTTAGTTTGTAGACATATGTAGTTCTCTTCTCTTTTCCTTTTGATATAAGCGGCAAGTAACAGTAACAACAACAACAACAATAACAGTTTTAACTCCAGTGTCTGCTAGTCCCAGCTACCAAATTTCTCAGAACTACACTGACCTGATTCCTTTATAGCCAAAGATATGTAGGCAACCTCGGAGGTAAGGTGCGATCACCTTTTTAAAAAATGCTTCCATCGGAGTGATATGTGAGCAAAAGTTAATCATGGTATTCACTTTTCTTTGCATGAAAATTCTTCATGTTCTCGAGCAAAGAGGGGCATCTGTGAATACCTAATTTTTGCACCACTTTGACATCTCCTAAATTCATTAGTGTTTTGTTGTCTTATTTAGTGGGCGTTTGGACATAAGAATTGTAAAATTCCAAAAAGTGAAAAGAATTTTCAAATGAAAATGTTATTTGAAAATTAGAGTTGTGTTTGGACATGAATATAATTTTGGGTTGTTTTTGAAGTTTTGTGAGTGATCTGAGTGCAAATTTTGAAAAACAGTTTTTTGGAGTTTTTCAATTTTTTCAAAAAATTTCAAAATGCATTTTCAAGTGAAAATTGAAAAATTTATGACCAAACGCTGATTTCGAAAAAAAGTGAAACTTTTTCGAAAAAAAGTAAAAAATTTCTTATGTCCAAACAGGCTCTTAGTTTCTCAAAATTTTGCTTTTTTTCTTCATATTTGCGTGCATTATTGTTCGTATTTTATTTCATAAAAATTCAAAAATACTTTTTATTTGTGCGCTTTAGTTTGTATATTTAAATTATACCAAAAATAGTTTTTCTATATATTTGTGAATTTTAGGATTTAAATAGATTAAAATGTAATTAAAGGTTGATGGATTAGGCTAGTAATATTTTTAATTAAAATTGGGCCAAGCTTGAACAGAATCAGCTGGCCCAGTGCTCATAGACCCGGTCCAAACTAAACTGAAGTTTAGTTAGTGTAGTCATGAAATAGGGTATGCTAGTAGCTTACTTTTTAGTACTAGAGTGGATGAAAGTACATTTTCCTCCATGCTTTTGCCACTTTAGCTGGTTTGGATTGTCCTTTCCCTTTTGGGCAGACTTTTAGCATACAAAAGTGACTCTTTTGGGCAGGTATTTGGTAGCAAAGGTTAGTCCGTTTGGACAGATTTTTGGTAAACCAAAATCTATCTAAAAGGTACTTTTTGTTTCCTACTTAAGAGTTCATTTCTCACACACTTGGAGATCATCCTTTACGCTCTAAGAAAGTCACAACTCTGGTGAACATCAAAGTAAGTTGAAGAACTGAAAGCTTTGTGAGTGATTTTCTAAGTTCATAATCTTTGAGAAAACAAAAGAGCTTTTTTTAACTTCTGAAATTACATAGTTACTAGCTTCCAATGCTTCTTGCTAGGTTTTCTTGGGTGTTCTTGGGTTCCGCTACTACTGATTTACTGCTGCTTTCCACTGCTGTTTCTGCTTGTTGGTCCCAAGTAGTTTTGATATCAAAAGATTTTCTTGCTGTTTCGTTCTCAAAATTCTGCAACAAGGTATTCTGTTAACCTCCATATGACCACAGCGATAAAAATGAATGAGAATCATGTTGTTTTGAATGTTTACTTCCACCGTGTGATATGTTCTTTAGCTTAATGTATGCAAATATGGATGTTCGTATGTTTGAAATATAAGTTATGAAAGTTTTAAATAATTGTGATTGTTTCATAGCTTAGAGACGTACATGTTATATCTCTTTCGGTCATGAATATTGATGCTTATCAAATCTGACCATTCTCGGCCGACTTAATAATTTCGATCCATAGATAAAAGTGGTTATGCTTGTCGCATATAGCTGTTCAAATAATAAAAATAAAACTATTTTCAGCTATGCTTTAAACTAAATTGGCTTTTATGTTCTGTCCAAGTGTGTGAAGGTTTTAAGCAGATTTTGTTTCATTTAAGTTTATTCTTCTTTACTGCCATCTCGCTTCGATAGTGTTCGAAGCCGGTTATCATTTTTTCATGTTCTGTTGTTTCCTTTTGGATTATTTCATTTGTGCTCATGAAGGTTAGTTTTTGGTTTAGGCTTTTGTGAGGTTGAAATGATGCCTTCAATGATTATGTGTTCTCATTTGATTGTTTCTTGCTAGGTTATAGGTTATTTAACAAATTGATAAGATGTAATTTCAATTTACTTAAATGTCAAGTAGTTGAAATAAGATCTATGTTTGCCTTGTTAATTAGGACTTAAATGGAGGAATTAAATAGGGCTTGTTAATTAAGAGTTGAATATGGAAACTAAATGTCAAGTGTGCTTTGTTGGGAAGAATTTCAAAGGTTGTGGGCCCATATGATTCTTAATTGACTTTTGTCTTTAGTTTGTGTCATTCCAATATTATTAATTAATTTAATTTTAGTACCAATATTTGATTGTTTGTTTGTGATTTTGGCCTCATCTTTCGTGTGACTTACAATGGGGATCCAATACTGGGCAAAACAAAATGTTAGGCCCAAAGACAATAACCAGCAATTGGCCCAATGGCCATTTAATTTCAAAAGGGGCCAACAAACTAGTGCCAAATAATTTGGCCCAATGGCCATATGATAACCAAAATGGGCAGCTTGTCCAATACAAGTGAGCTGCCCATCATTGATTCTCCATATCTTTTCATCAATAAAAATCCAAAAGGTCAGTTTATTTGTTTAACTAATTTAATAATTTAATTAATTTAAATGCTAGGCAATTAGTAGGCGCGTTTTAACTTTTTTACTTACGGATTCGCTTGCGCAGCGTGATGTTTAACATTCAATAAATGAATTCAATAATCATATACCATATCTAATAGCTTTAATTAATTTCTATTTTAATTAGTCCTTTGCTAAATTCGCGGATTCGCTTGCGTAGCGCGATAATTGATATTTAATTAGTTTCCTCGAATGTAGTAATTTTTTCAAAAGTAATAACGTACTAATAGTCCTTTTCATGACTGCGAATTTGCTTGCATGACGCTGTTATGATAAAATTAATAAATCGTCTTGATCACGCATTCACTTGTGTAGTGTAGTTATGACATCTTATTATTCAAAATATTCTATAATTTTTCCTAATAATCAAAAAATAAAAGCGGATAGGTAAAACATGAAAATCAATAAAACATAATTTGTTCAAAATTAATTCAAGCCAAGTTTAAGTCAATAGAGCGACCGTGCTAGAACCACGGTACTTGGGGAATTCCTTACACCTTCTCCCCGGTCAACAGAATTCCTTACCTGGACTTTGTTTTTGCAGACCAATAATAATATAGTCAAAACTTTCTTTGACTAGGGATTCAAATAAAATGTGACTTGGAACATCCAAAACTCAATTTCAAGTGGCGACTCTGTAAATAAAATAATCCATACTCAAGTTTGTCAATTTAATTAGAAAAACTCTTTAACCCACACACAATTCATAACATACAATATAACTTTTGGAGGGTAAAAAGGGGCGTGACACCAACCACAACCTCATAAGCATCATATTACCCAAAGGAGTTGTAACGATCTGACCGATCGTTTTGCTTTCTAGATCCATATTCCCTAAATAAGACTCTTCGTATGTGCTTTTACTGTTTTATGACTTGCGGGGATGGCTAAGTTCGGGTTTGGAGGTGTTTGGGTTGAAATCGGGACACTTAGTTCCTTAATGTTGGCTTAAAAGGGTTAAGTTTGACATGGGTCAATATTTTTAGTAAATGATCTCGAAATCGGTATTTGACGGTCCCAATAGGTTCGTATGATGATTTTGGACTTGGGCATGTATTCGGATCAGGTTTTAGATGACTCGGGACCGTTTCGGCACCTAAAGTTGAAAGTTGGCGCATTGAAGGTTTTAGAGTTTTTAAAATTTGTTTTGAAGTAAGTTTTGGTGTTATCGAGGTTTGTTTGGGATTTCGAGCCCAAGAATAGTTCTGTATAGTGATTTGAGACCTGCATGCAAAATTTGGTATCATTCTGAGTAGTTTAAGTATGATTCAGCGCGTTCAGAGTAAGTTGGGAGAACTTGAAGTTCATAAGTCGATTCGATTTGGTTTGGAGTGTGATTCTTAGTTTTGGTATTATTTTCCGTGTTTTGAGTGGTCGATCAGGTCCGTTTTATGATTTTGAACTTGATGGTATATTTGGGCGAGGCCTCGGGGGCCCCAGATGTCATTCAGACAATGCACTGAAGTCGTTTGGACTTGGAGAAAATGGCTGAAACAGTAGAGCTTCTGGTGCAATCGCACCTACGAGGAGCTAGCAACAGGTACGAGCCAACGACCGCAGAAGCGCCCTGGCGTGGTCTGCCCAGGGATCACAGTAGCGGAGCAAGGACCGCACCTGCGAAAATGCAGGTGCGGAGAAGGCAAGCGTAGAAACGGGCAAGGCCGTAGGTGCGGCTCGCAGAAGTGGGCCATTGTCCGCAGATGTAAAAGTAGGCCAGCTCGGGGAGAGCCGCATCTGTGATGCCTTTTTTGCAGATGCGGAGCCGCAAAAGTGGATTCTCCGCAGAAACAGAAATTGCTGGATGCAGAAAGGTCCATTTAATACGGGACTTAGGCCATTTTGGCTCATTAATTTCAGTACTTGGGCGATTTTTGGAGCTTCTTAGAGAGGGGTTTTCACCTAGCTATTGAAGGTAAGTGATTTCTATCCAATGTAAGTTAAATATATAGATTATGGGTAAATTTTGACATGAAAAATTATGAAAAATATGGGTTTAGTTGAAAAACCTATGTTTTGATTAAAATATTAGATTTAATCACGAAAATGATTATGAAATTGAGTGAAAATAATATATTTGAGTTAGTGAGGTTATGGGTAACAATAATCTTTGAAAAGTTTCGGAATCCGTGCACGTGGGCCCGGGAGTAAATTTTAGGAATCTTCCAATTTGGGTTGGGTAATTACTCTAATAGTTAAATTATGAACTTTTGAACATGTATTGATTAATTTATATAATATTTAACTAGTGTCGGGTTGTTTGGCACTGAGTTATGGATTTAAAGCATATTTGTGGATCGGAAGTGAGTTTGAGAACGAGGTAAGTCTCTTGCGTAACCTTGTAAAAGGGAACTCATCCCCTTAGGTGTATTCTTGTTGTAAATTACTTGTGTGGGGAGCTACGTATGCATTAGGTGATGAGAGTCCGTGCGTAGCTATATTCCATGAGATGTCCGGGTAGTCTTAGATTTACATCATGCCTTGATTGTACTGTTATGTTTATTATGCATATTAATTGTCTTAAATAAGGCTGAGATTAGGGATTGTAAGGTTGAAACTCTCCAATTTAGATTTCTTATTTTGGGAAGAATTGAGGAACATATAATAACTCTGAGAAATCCATGTCCACTCGCGTCACAAGTACTTCCGCGAGCGAGGTAAACTTCTCTACTCTCATTGGAGTGGGTCGTTCGCCTCGGCAGGTTAATAGACGCATCTATGGTTCGTGTTGTTCGACCCTCGATAGAGCACACCGTATATTTTTGGATCGGGACGTACGACCTCGGCATAAATCGTGCGTGATAATACTCGGAACCTGATTACACTTGATATTATTTCATGGCTTGTGAGGTTATAATTTACTTAATGACATAAATTGAATTGGGATTAGTAGATGTTGGCTAGAGAAATTCATAGAATTTATCATGAGTTAAGGAACCATTTATTCACTGCTTGTTATTGTGTTATTATTATTATTATTATTATTATTATTATTATTATTATTATTATTATTATTATTATTATTATTATTATTATTATTATTATTATTATTATTATTATTATTATTATTATTATTATTATTATTATTATTATTATTATTATTATTATTATTATTATTATTATTATTATTATTATTATTATTATTATTATTATTATTATTATTATTATTATTATTATTATTATTATTATTATTATTATTATTATTATTATTATTATTATTATTATTATTATTATTATTATTATTATTATTATTATTATTATTATTATTATTATTATTATTATTATTATTATTATTATTATTATTATTATTATTATTATTATTATTATTATTATTATTATTATTATTATTATTATTATTATTATTATTATTATTATTATTATTATTATTATTATTATTATTATTATTATTATTATTATTATTATTATTATTATTATTATTATTATTATTATTATTATTATTATTATTATTATTATTATTATTATTATTATTATTATTATTATTATTATTATTATTATTATTATTATTATTATTATTATTATTATTATTATTATTATTATTATTATTATTATTATTATTATTATTATTATTATTATTATTATTATTATTATTATTATTATTATTATTATTATTATTATTATTATTATTATTATTATTATTATTATTATTATTATTATTATTATTATTATTATTATTATTATTATTATTATTATTATTATTATTATTATTATTATTATTATTATTATTATTATTATTATTATTATTATTATTATTATTATTATTATTATTATTATTATTATTATTATTATTATTATTATTATTATTATTATTATTATATATATATTATTATTATTATTATTATTATTATTATTATTATTATTATTATTATTATTATTATTATTATTATTATTATTATTATTATTATTATTATTATTATTATTATTATTATTATTATTATTATTATTATTATTATTATTATTATTATTATTATTATTATTATTATTATTATTATTATTATTATTATTATTATTATTTTTATTTCCATGTTCCATACATGTTTATAATTCCTGTATTTTATTATTGGCTCATAGTAAGTGTCGAAGTTGACCCCTCGTCACTACTTCTTCGAGGTTAGACAGGATACTTACTGCGTACATGTTGTTTATGTACTCACGCTACACTTATGCACTAACGTGCAGGATCTGAGGCAGGTACATCTGGTTGTCATCCCGGCGCGCACCCCCGATACTTCGAGACTTAGTGGTGAGCTGCCTCCGAGTCCGTTCTGTAGCACCTGAAGCTCATTCACTTATGACACCAGGTCTTGGAGTTATGCTAGTAGACATTTGATGATTGTTTTTGGGGTATTTATTTCACCACACTTGTCCTTATAATTTCTCACACTTTATTTTTATTAAATTTCTCACCTCTCCTTTATTTAAAAATTAAAAATCAACCATTTCTAAAATGTTAAAGAGAATAAATATATGGTTAGTTCACCGTTGGCTTGCCTAGCGGCGATGTTGGGCGCCATCACGACCTATAGGGAAAATTGGGTGTGACAACATGGTATCAGAGCACTAGGTTCAAGTAGGTCTCACAAGTTAGGAGCATGCCTAATAGAGTCTTGCAGATCGGTGCAGAGACGTCTGTACTTATCTTCGAGAGGCTATAGGGTGTTAGGAAACTACTCTTTCTACATCTCCTATCGTGCAATTGATGTTGTGCTGAGTATCTTTATCTTATTCTCTCACAGATGGTGAGAACGCATGCGGCATATGTACCCGATCTTGGTTGAGCTGCTCCTCCTATTGCTAGAGGCCGAGGCAGAGTCCGAGGAAGGGCTCCTATTCGTGGTAGAGGATGAGGACGTCATAGAGTTATTCTAGTTGCTCCACTAGTGGATCCAGTGGAGGACCCTATTATTGAAGAGCAGGACAAGATTCCTGTAGTAGAGCCGGTCCCAATGGATTTCATATCTGTACCGGGATTCCAGGAGGTCATGGGTCGTATGCTGTGGTTCATGGATTCTGTGACTTAAGCTGGTTTATTTCTAGCAGACCCAGCCATATCTCAGGTGGGAGGGGGAGCATAGACCCTTACCGCTCAAGGCTCCTAGGCATGAAGCTGCCGTATATCAGACATCGGGCGCACTAACCATGGGCGGAGCCCAGCTAATTATAGTAGCTATACCTGAGCTTAGACCAGCTGCGGCTGACGAGCCGCAGAAGCTATTGGACAGATGGACCAAGATACACCCTCTTATCTTCGGAGGTGAGCGACATGAGGACCCCAGGACATTATTGATCGGTGCAGGGACAGACTGCACAACATGAGGATATTGGAGTCCCACGGGGGTGGACTTTACCACTTTCCAGCTGGAGGGTAAGGCCCGTAGATGGTGGCAGTCCTATCTTCTCGGCAGACCAACATGTTCTCCTCTCTTGACTTGGGACCAGTTCATACATATCTTTCTAGATAGTTATATTCCTCCCTGTCAGAGGGAAGAGTTGCGCTTTAGTTTGAGCAGCTCTAGCAGGGTCAAATGTCAGTGACCAACTATGAGGCGAGATTCTCTGAATTTTCTCGCCATGCACTTATGATACTTCCCACAAATGTAGAGAGAGTGCGGAGGTTCGTTGCAGGGTTGCACTCTGGTAAATAGGCCACTATGGTCCGATAGGTTGAGATGGGGACTTTTTACGAGCTAGATGTGGAGATAGCTCGGAGGATCAAGGGTGTTCGACAGCGGAGCCGAGAGCAGATGCCGCGGGACAAACAGTTCCGTTATTCTGGAGGGTTCAGTGGTGCTCCGTCTGGGGGCAGAGGTCAGTTTGGGAGAGGTCAGCCTAACAGGCCCACATATACCGCACCGCCTACTTCTCGGGGTGCTCCAATGCGGCCCTATTTCAACGCCATGCTAGAGAGTCCCTACCGCCCACCAGCTATTCAGGGTTCTTCCGGTGGGTATTGAGGCCATCAGGGTCAGACTTCAGGTCAGCAGTCCACCATTCCGAGGGGTTGTTACGAGTGCGGGGATCCTGGCCACATGAATAGGTTTTATCCCAGACTTCGGGGCAAAGCAGTACATTAGGGTCATCAACCTATGATTAGTGCACCAGTCGTCCAGCCGCCCAGAAGCGGAGGGAAGGTGGGTAGGGGCCGTCCTAGAGGTGGAGGTCAGATATGTGGAGTCCAGTCAGGTGGCTCTCTATCTAGATTCTATGCTTTTCTGGCCAGACAGATGTAGTGGCCTCAGATGTCATGATCACAAGTATTATCTCTATCTGCAGTAAGGATGCTTCGGTACTATTTGATCCAGGGTCTATATATTCATATGTTTCATCTCTGTTTGCTCATTTCTTTGGTGTTCCTCGTGAGTCCTTGGGTACTCATGTCTCTGTGTCCACTCTAGTGGGCAATTCTGTTGTTGTAGATCAGATCTATCGGTCCTGCATTGTTACCTTCTACGGTTATGAGACTAGAGCAGATCTTCTATTGCTCGATATGACTGACTTTGATATCATCCTGGGCATGGACTGGTTATCTCCATATCATGCCATTCTTGATTGCCATGCTAAGACTGTTACCTTGGCGATGCCAGAGTTGCCTAGAATAGAGTGGAAGGGTTTGTATGTCAGTGCATCTAGTCGGGTTATCCCTTTTCTAAAGGCTCGACACATGGTCGAGAGAGGTTATTTGGCTTATCTAGCCTATGTTCGGGATAGTACCATAGAGACTCCGGCGATTGATTTAGTGCACGTGGTCCGGGAGTTCTCCGATGTGTTTCCTTCTGATCTTCCAGGCATGACACCAGATCGTGATATCAATTTCTGCATTGATTTGGCTCCAGGTACTTAGCCTATCTCTGTTCCTCCATATCACATAGCTCCAAAAGAGTTGAAGGAGTTGAAGGAACAGCTTGAGGAGTGCTAGCAAAGGGGTTCGTCAGACCAAGTGTATCGCCTTGGGGTGCATCGATGTTATTCGTGAAGAAGAAAGATGGGACTATGCGGATGTGCATTGATTACCGCCAGTTGAACCAAGTTGCCATTAAGAACAAGCATACGTTGCCGCGTATTGATGATTTATTTGACCAGTTGTAGGGTACCAGGGTATTCTCTAAGATTGACCTGAGATCGGGGTACCATCAGTTGAAGATTCATGATTTCGATGTTTCGAAGACAACTTTCCAGACTAGATATGACCACTATGAGTTTCTAGTGATGTCCTTTGGGTTGACTAACGCCCCGGCAACGTTTATAGATTTCATGAACTGAGTGTTCAGGCCGTATATTGACTCGTTTTTCATTGTCTTCATTAATGACATTTTGATCTACTCACATAGCATGGAGGAGCACGAGCAGCATTTGAGAGTGGTGCTTCAGACCTTGCGGGAACATAAGCTATATGCTAAATTTTCCAAGTATGAGTTTTGGTTAGATTATGTAGCATTCTTGGGGCATGTTGTATCGGGCGGGGGTATTAAGGTAGATCCTAAGAAGATCGAGGAAGTTCAGAGTTGTCCTCGTCCTCTCGTCCTACCATAGCAATCGAGATCAGGAGCTTCTAGGGGCTAGCAAGTTATTATCGTCGGTTTATGGAGGGCTTCTCATCTATTGCAGCACCTTTGACTAGATTGACCTAGAAGGGTGCTCCGTTCTGATGATCCGATGATTGTGAGGCGAGCTTTTAGAAGCTCAAGACCTCCTTGACTTCAGCACATGTGTTAGTGTTGCCTTCTGGTTCAGGGATGTATACTGTGTATAGAGACACGTGTATTGATGCAGAAGGGACGAGTTATTGCAAATGCTTCATGTCAGCTGAAGTCCCACGAGAAGAATTACCACGTACATGATTTGGAGTTGGCCGTGATTGTTCATGCTCTTAAGATCTGGAGGAATTATATTTATGGGGTGTCCTATGAGGTCTACACCGATCATCGCAGCTTGCAGCATTTGTTCAAGCAAAGGGATCTCAATTTGAGGTAGTGCATGTGGCTTGAGTTACTAAAATATTATGATATTACCATCCTTTATCATCCGGGCAAGGCGAATGTGGTTGCAGATGACTTTAGCTGAAAGGTGGAGAGTATGGGTAGTTTGGAATTCATTTCAGCAGAGAAGAGGCCACTAGCTTTGGACATTCAGTCCTTGGCTAACAGACTTGTGAGGTTGGATATCTTAGAGCCCAGCCGAGTTCTTGCATGCGTCGTTGCCCAGTCTTCACTATTTGAGCAGATCAAGGCTCGCCAATGCGACGATCCGCACTTATTGGTTCTCAGAGAGACAGTACTACAGGGTGGTGCCAAGGAGGTTACTATCAGTGAGGATGGTGTTCTGTGACTCTAGAGCTGTCTATGCATTCCTAATATAGATGGATTGAGGAAAAATATTCTATAGGAGGCACACAGGTCTCGGTATTCTATTCATCCAGGTTCTATGAAGATGTATCGCGACCTGAGGTAGCATTATTGGTGGTGGCAGATGAAGAAGGACATAGTTGAGTATGTAGCGAGGTGCCTAAATTGCTAGCAGGTTAAGTATGAGCATCAGAGGCCAGGTGGCCTACTCCAGCAGATGGTTATACCTGAGTGGGAATAGGAGCGCATTACTATGGACTTCGTAGTTGGGTTGCCGCAGACCTTGAGGAAGTTTGATACAGTTTGGGTCATTATCGACAGTTCGACCAAGTCAACACACTTCATTCTGGTTGTGACCACGTATTCTTCAGAGAGATTGGCCCAGATTTACATTTAGGAGATTGTTCGGTTGCATGGTGTGCCTGTTTCCATCATATCAGATAAAGGCCGTCAGTTTACTTCACATTTCTGGAGGTCAGTACATAGTTAGTTGGGGACTCGGGTAGAGCGCATCACAACCTTTCACCCGCAAACCAACGGGCAGTCGGAGCAGATTGTTCAGATCTTAGAGGATATGCTCAGAGTATGTGTGATTGACTTCGGAGGGTAGTGGGATCGATTCTTTCCTTTGACTGAGTTTGCTTACAATAACAGTTAACAGTCCAACGTCGAGATGGCTCCATTTGAGGCTTTATATGGTCGACGATGTCGTTTACCCATCAGATGGTTTGAGCCTAGCTAGGCTAAGTTGTATGGTACTGATTTGGTGAAGGATGCCTTGGAAAAGGTAAAGTTCATTTAGGAGCAATTTCTCACAGCACAGTCCAGACAGAAGAGTTAGCAGATCAGAAGGCACGTGATTTATCATTTATGTTGGGTGAGAAGGTTCTCTTGAAAGTCTTGCCGATGAAGGGAATCATGAGGTTCGGGAAGAAGAGCAAGTTGAGCCCAAGGTTTATGAGTCCATTTGAGGTCTTGAGACGAGTTGGGGAGTTTTCTTATGAGCTTGCTTTGCCTCCCAGTCTATCGGGAGTTCATCCGATCTTCCACATGTCTAATGCTCCGGAAGTATCATACCGACGGGTCGCATATGTTAGACGACAACACGGTTCAGTTAGATGAGAGCCTGGGTTATGAGGAGGAGCCAGTTGCCATTGTTGACAGGCAGGTTTGCCAATTGAGGTCCAAGAAGATTTCTACGGTAAATGTTCACTGGAGGGGTCAACCAGTCGAGGAAGCGACTTGGGAGACCGAGGAGGGAATGCGGAGCAGATATCCACACTTATTCTGCACTCCAGGTACGATTCTAGACCCATTCGAGGACGAATGTTTGTTTAATAGATAGAGAATGTAATGACCCAATCGATCTTTTTTCTTTCTAGATCCCCGTTCCCCTAAATAAGACTTCCCGTATATGCTTTTAGTGTTTTATGACTTGCAGGGATGGCTAAGGTCGGACTTGGAAGGGTTCGGGTTGAAATTGGAACATTAAATTCTTTAATTTTGGCTTTTGGTTTGAAATAGGTTTTGGTGTTATCGAGGTCTGTTTGGGATTTCGAGCCCAAGAATAGTTTTGTATAGTGATTTAAAACTTGCACGCAAAATTCGGTGTCATTCCGAGTAGTTTAAGTATGATTCGGCGCGATCGGAGTAAGTTGGGAGAACTTGAAGTTCATAAGTCGATTCGATTTGATTTGGAGTGTGATTCTTAGTTTTGGTGTTGTTTTCGGTGCTTCGAGAGGTCGAGTAGGTCCATTTCATGATTTCAAACTTGTTGGTATGTTTAGGTCAGGCCTCGGGGGCCCCGGATGCCATTCGGACGATGCACGGAAGTCGTTTGGACTTGGAGAAAATGGCTGAAACAGTAGAGCTTCTGGTGCAATCGCACCTGTGAGGAGCTAGCAGTAGGTGTGACCTCGCAGAAGCAAGCCAACGACCATAGAAGCGACCTGGCATGGGCTGCCCAGGGATCACAGAAGCGGAGCAAGGACCGCACCTGCGAAAGCGCATGTGCGAATAAGGCAAGCACATAAGCGGGCAAGGCCGTAGGTGCGTCACATTCACCGCAGGCGCGAGCTCGCAGAAGCGGGCCACTATCCGCAGATGCGGAAGTAGGCCAGTTGGGGGAGAGCTGCATCTGCGATGCTTTTTTTGCAGATGCGGAGCCCCAAAAGTAGCCGATTCTCTGCAGAAACGTAAATCGCTGGAGGTAGAAGGCTCCATTTAATACGGGACTTAGGCCATTTTGGCTCATTTATTTCACTTCTTGGGAGATTTTTGGAGCTTCTTAGATAGGGGTTTTCACCTAGCTATTGAAGGTAAGTGATTTCTATCCAATGTAAGTTAAATACATAGATTATGGGTAGGTTTTGACATGAAATATTTTGAAAATTATGGGTTTAGTTGAAAACCCTAGGTTTTGAAAAACAAAATGAGATTTAACCACAAAAATGATTATGAAATTGGTTGAAAATGATATATGTGAATTAGGGAAGTTATGGGTAACAATTATCTTCAAAGATTTTCGGAATCCGGGCACGTGGGCCCGGGGGTAAATTTTAGGAATCTTCCAATTTGGGTTGGGCAATTACTCTAATAGTTAAATTATGAACTTTTGAACATGTATTGATTAATTTATATAACATTTGACTAGTTTCGAGTTGTTTGGCACCGAGTTGTGGATTTAAAGCATATTTGTGGATCAGAAGTGAGCTTGAGAATGAGGTAAGTCTCTTGCCTAACCTTGTAAGAGGGAACACATCTCCTTAGGTGTATTCTTGTTGCGAATTACTTGTGTGGGGAGCTACGTACGCACTAGATGATGAGAGTCCGTGCGTAGCTATATTCCATGAGATGTTCGGGTAGTCTTAGATTTATATCATGCCTTGATTGTACTTTTATGTTTATTATGCATATTAATTATCTTAAATAAGGCTGAGATTAGGGATTGTAAGGTTGAAACTCTCCAATTTATATTTCTTATTTTGGGAGGAATTGAGGAATATATAATAACTCTCAAAAATCCATGTTCCACTCGCGTCGCAAGTACTTTCACGAGCGAGGTAAACTTCTTTACTCTCATGGGAACGGCCCGTTCGCCTCGGCAGGTTAATTGATGCATCTATTATTCGTGTCGTTCCACCCTCGGCAGTACACACAGTATACTTTTGGAGCGGGCAATACGACCTCGTTATAAATCGTGCATGATAATACTCAGAACCTGATTACACTTGATATTATTTCATGGCTTGTGAGGTTATAATTTACTTAATGACAAAAATTGAATTGGGATTAGTAGATGTTGGCTAGTGAAATTCTTGGAATTTATCATGAGTTAAGTAACCATTTATTCACTGCTTGTTATTTTGTTGTTATTATTATTATTATTATTTCCATGTTCCATACCTGTTTATAATTCTCGTATTTTATTATTGGCCCATAGTAAGTGTCGGAGTCGACCCCTCGTCACTACTTCTTCGAGGTTAGACTGGATATTTACTGGGTACATGTTATTTATGTACTCACACTACACTTTTGCACTAATCGTGCAGGATCTGAGGCAGGTGAATCTGGTAGTCACCCCAGCACGCACCCCTGTTACTCCGAGACTTAGTGGTGAGCTGCTTCCGAGTCCGTTCTGAAGCACCTGAAGTCTCTCTTTTGCATTTACATTCTGTCTACTCTACTTCAGAAATTAGTTAGTGTTTTGTGTATTCTACTAGTAGCTCATACACTTGTAACATCAGGTCTTGGAATTATGCTAGTAGACATTTGATGGTTTTTTTTGGGTATTTATTTCACCAAATTTGTCTTTATAATTGCTCACACTTTATTTTTATTGAATTTCTCACCTATCACTTATTTAATAATTAAAAATCAACCATTTCTAAAATTTTGAAAAGAATAAATACATGGCTAGTTCACCGTTGGCTTGCCCAGCAGCGACGTTGGGTGTCATCACGACCTATAGGGGAAATTGGGTCGTGACAAGAGCATCTTAGCATAAACTGCACAAGCTTGAACATAATTCATAGAAAGTAAACTCCTAACATGTGTTTTAAAACACAACAATATGGTTATACAACAAGTGATGATATTTCTCTTTCATTTCTTCTTCGGCCTCCCAGGTGGCCCCTTCCTGTTGGTTTCGTCATAGCACTTTCACGGAGGCAATCTCTTTATTCCTCAACTTTTGGACTTGTCTATCAAGAATGGCAACCAGGATCTCCTCATAAGTCAATTCTTCATTAAACTCAATAGCCTCTACCGGCACAATGAGTGGTGAATTCCCAAATCACTTACTTCAACTGGGACACATGAAACACGGGATGCATGGAGGACAACGATGGAGGAAATAAAACTCATAGGCTACTTGGCATATTTCCTTCAAAATTCTATAAGGCCTAATGTGTATTGCACCTACTTTACCTTTATTAACAATTCACATAATGTCTTCATGGAGAAAATCTTGAGAAGAACCCATTCACTTTCTTCAAACTCCCAATCTCTATGTCGAACATCCGAATTGGACTTTTGGCGATCCTTAACCTTCTCCACCTTATTCTACGATGTATTTGAATCAAATATTACTGTCAAGACCCAAAATCCCACCACAGGCGTCGTGATGGCACTTAGTCTCTAAGACTAGATAATTCGATTACAATTACATTTCGAGCCTTTTTTTTTTTATACAAGTGTCGAAACCAAAAGCGAAAACAAATATAAAAACCTCCCAAAACTGGTAATACTGAGTCACAAACTCTAATTGAATATATGCAATGATCTCAAGGATCGAGTATACAACACTGTTCGGATAAGAGTTGATAGTACAATAAAAATGAAAAGACTCTAAAGGACTGCGACCGCCAAGCAGCTCTACCTTGAATCCTTGCGATCATTACACTAACTGTGTCCGGGTCCGATATCTACAATACTTGGTTCTGCAAGAAAATGTGCAGAAGTGTAGTATGAGTACACCACAGTCGATACCCAGTAAGTATCAAGACTAACCTCGGTGGAGTAGTGACGAGGTACAGTCAAGACACTCACTAGTCAAATAACCTGTGCATTTTAGCATACAGAAATAGATGAAAGACAAACAACGGTGATAGCAACAATAATCAAACAAGTGATATAAACAGCAAGGCAACAAGAACACCACAAATATTACTCAAACAAATAATGAACACTAGCACAACCAATAACTAAAGTCCTTCAAAGATACATCTTTTATCTACAAGTTTTTCGAATAGAAATGTTTAGAATATAATCCTTTCAATAAATATCTTACGAATATAATTCCTTCAAATAAATAACTCTCGAATATGGTTTTTCAAATAAAATCTTTCAAATATAACTCTTGCAATTAAATAACTTTCAAATATAATTCTTCAAATAAAACCTTTCGAATATAAATCTTTCAAATAAATAACTTTCGAATAAAATTCTTCAAATAAAACTTTTCGAACATAATTCTTTCAAATAAATAACTATCAAATATAATTCTTCAAATAAAACCTTTCGAATATAATTCTTTCAAATAAATAACTTTCGAATAAAATTCTTTCAAATAAATAACTTTCAAATAAAATTCTTCAAATAAAACCTTTCGAATATAATTCTTTCAAATAAATAACTTTCGAATAAAATTCTACAAATAAAACCTTTCGAATATAATTCTTTCAAATAAATAATCTTCGAATAAAATTCTTTAAATAAAATCTTTCGAATATAATTCTTTCAAATAAATAACTTTCGAATATAACTCTTCAAATAAAACCTTTCGAATATAATTCTTTTCAAGTAAAAGTTACCATCTGACACCTCATTTCATAATCATAAAATTTACGGGTCTCAGCCCACTTTCATATGTCCACGGCACCTCCTGCCCATATCTCTATCATAACGCACGGACAATTCACTAGGCAAAAGACATACCAATATAATGAAATGACTGAGAAGTGGACAATGAGAAATTTCAGAAAGGTAACAGCACAACAAATAGAGGTAGACAATAGGGGCGCTCCCGAGGTACCGCCTCGTAGTGCCAAAAGTAATTATGCATGACAGGGGAATCTCCGGAGGTATCGACTCGTAGTCCCAAAAGTATATATGCAAGCAGGTGGGTCTACTGAGGTATAGCCTCGTAGTCCCAAAGTAAATATGCAAACATGGGGATCTCCCGAGGTATCGCCTCGTAGTCCCAAAGTAAATATGCAAACTGGGGGATCTCCCGAGGTATCACCTAGTAAATATGCAAATAGGGGGATCTCCCAAGGTATCTCCTCGTAGTCCTAAAGTAAATATGCAACAGCAAAGACGGAAGAATAACTCAGCAAGAACAACCCATTCTTAAATCATAATTTCTGATAAATATATAAACGTCTCCATTTAAACTTATTTAATCAATTATTTGCAGATGGAAAGTCCAAAATATAATTATTTCCAGAAAATATCAACTCAACCAGTACACGGAATTCACCTAAAATTAAAGTAGCAATCACACCAAATTATCATATAAAACAAATTCGACAAACAAGGAACGAGACATGACAAATAAGGACTTAATAAGTGACAAAAAAATTCAATTTAATGCTTAACAATTCCTATGACTTTAAGCCAATACAATTTGTACATATAAGCCCGAGTACGTACTCGTCACCTCGCGTACACAACTTTCATATAAGCCCGAGTACGTACTCGTCACCTCGCGTACACGGCTTTCACATTACACAAATGGCACATACGACTCAATGCGTAAGGGAAAATTTTCTCCACACAAGTTTAGGCAAGATACTTACCTTTTTGAAGTTAGGCCGATATTCTAAAATAGTCGTCTTTCTTGAATTGACCTCCGGGTAGCTCAAATCTATCCAAATTAATTGTATAACTTCATTAAAATTTATCGAAAATTATTTCGGATAATAAAATGCCGACTTAAAATTTCACATTAAAAAGTCAACCAAAAGTTAACGCGGGGCCCACCTCTCGGAACCTGACAGAATTTTCACTAATTCTGACCATTCATTCCGATACGAGTTCAACCATACTAATTTTATCGAATTCCAATAACAAATCATCTTCCAAATCTTAAATTTTTGTTTTTGAAAAGTTTTACAAAAAATCCCAATTTCCTCCATTAAAACTCGAATTAAACGATGACTATAACCATGGATTTATGAAATACAATTTCTTTCGTATGTAGAACACTTAACCCACTCGAAATCATGAAGAAACCCTCAAAATCGCCCAAGAATCGAGCTCCAAAAATCCCTATTGAAAATGAAGAAATGACCATTTTTGGTCCTTATGATTCTGTCCAGTTCCGCTTCTGCAGAACAATTGGTCGCATCTGCGGCCTCGCTTTTGTGAGACCAATCTCGCTTCTGCGAAAAACCACAGCGAGCCGAAACCATGCACTTGCGGACAAGGCTCCGCTTCTGCGCAATAGCAGGTGCGGCTGGAGTTACGCTTTTGCGCTATTGTCCACTTCTACATTCCCTTCACCCGCTTCTGCGATCACGCGGGTGCGGGAAATTCTTCACACCTGCGACCTCTGTCAAGTCCAGCCTTCCTTCCCAATTTCGCTTCTACGAGTTTCATCTCGTTTCTCCGAGGTCGCTTCTGCAATGAAGCTTCCGCAGAAGCAAAAACACCAGCAGTAGATTTCCAGTAGTTCCTTCAAGTTCAAAAATCAATCCGTTAACCATCTGGAATTCACCCGAGTCCCTCGGGACCTTAACCAAGTATACCAACACGTCCCAAAATACAATACGAACTTAGTCAACTCTTTTCATTTAAGCTTCAAAAATAAGAATTGTTCTTTCAATTTAATTTCGAATCTTCTGAAAACCAAACTCGGCCACACACGCGGGTCATAATACATATTACGAAGATGTTCGGGACCTTAAGTCGCTGAACGGAACGTAAATTATCAAAACGACAAGTGGGGTCATTACATTCTCCCCCTCTTAAAACATACGTTCGTCCTCGAACGTGCCAAGAATTATTTTGAGGAATTACTGAGTGTACTATTACACACCTACTCGAGATGAGTCCACGTCACCGAGATGTTAATATGGTCCGACAACACCATCTCCATTTAGATTATTTCTTTTATCCACATTTATAAACTTTAAAACCAAATTTCTTACACTCCAAATATTTTCAAAAGGCCTGATTTTTTACATCAACACACGGTATTATTCTCAACCGGTTGTGGCAATTTTGTGCCTACGCACACATCATACGTATGCCCATAACCACATCTCTAGTCATAATAGATGTTCATATTAATTCCAGCATCGTCAATTAACCTCACATTATCCAAAACCTCGTTTCAAATTTTTCACCACACTGACAGCAACACGCGAGGCATGAAGACCTCATAATTATTTACCCGCATTAACGAGTCACATTTAACGCCACCTGGGCACTCGCCTTGTGGGCTAAAACTCAATAATTACAGCACAAAATGGCTAAATATGCACAGAAAAACACCTACAAGAATTATCAAATAAGCCTAAGAGGCATGACTCCCTATTAGTACTATAGTACACATTTAATTTCACAAGGGAGAATTTAAACATATAAATTTTCATCACAAGGATCTCGCCCTTGTATAACTTCCACTGCGGCTTGTAGCCCGGTTTAAACATTTCACACCATATTAAAATACGAGGATCCCGTCCTCAGCTCGGAGTCACGAGTAATATGCACATCGTGCCAATCAAAATCCTTCCTTTTTTTCTTTTAATAAATTTCTGATAAACAATTTTACAACAGGTAATAAACCCCCATACCGGTAGGGCATATAATTCATAAAATTAAAATCAATTATCCCGAAATTACATCAAAACCCACTATAGTGAGTAATAGAAAGTCTGTTTTTTTTTTGGTCTCATAGCCCACAATAGTGTACAACACAAAATGATAGACACGACTATCCCAATAAAATCTCCCATCGGGGGTAAACGCATAAGTAGGTTACAGAATTACGAAGCTCACCCATAAGTGGAGCATAATAGGAGAACTTGCCTCGATACTTAGAACTGAATCAAACTAAGGCAAATATTCCCTTATAACAAATTAGGATTGTACCTGTAATGACACCATCTGGTGTAGCGGCCCCGGCCATACTATAGCAATTATATCAATGGGCTGGGCCTCCCCCTCTAGGGCTCCCTCTACCCGCCTGTCCTCTACCCCTAATTGGCTGTGCACGTGGAGTATTAACTAGAATAAAGCTTGTAGCCTGAATGTTTTGATGAAATTCGCCTCTCCCAAGTCTGGGACAATCTCTCAGGATGTGCCTAGTATCACCACACTCATAACAACCCCTCTGAGGTCGCAAATGTTTGTGCTGAGTCTGTGCCGGATAACTGAAATAACCACTGTAAGAACCTCGTGTCGGTGGTGCACTAAAAGTATTAACTGAAGCACTACGAGTACTCTGAATTGCGGATTGGGCTGACAGACTACCCGAGCCTCCGCCATGATGAGTCATAGCTGTAGAGTAGAATCCACTGGATCCTCTAGAGTTACGAGACCTTTTGGCCTCCTTAGACTCCTTTTCCTCACTTCGAACACGTTCTAACATTCTGGCAATCTCTACTACTTGCTAAAATGGAATGTCAGTCTGCAACTCTCGATCCATACATATTTTAAAATCATAATTGAGCCCTTCGATGAATCTGCGGACTTGCTCTCTAACTGTAGGAATCAAGATAGGTGCATGACGGGCTTACTCACTAAACCTGATGGCATATTCTGACACCGTCATGGTGCCCTGACGCAACCGTTCAAACTTTGTAGGCCACGCATCCTGGAGAGTCTAGGGAACAAACTCTTTCAAAAATATCTTTGAAAAGTGAGCCCGAGTTGGTGGTGTTGCATCGGCTGGTCTACCATCTTCATAAACTTTCCACCATTGATACGCTGCTCCTGACAGCTGAAATGTGGTAAAGGCAAATCCGCTCACTTCCACAGTACCCATGGTGCGGAGAATACGGTGACACTTTTCTAGAAACCACTGGGCATCCTCGGTAGTAGTGCCACCGAAGGTAGGTTGACTATCTCTTAAATCTCTCAAGTCTCTATTGTTCTTCTTCTGATGCCTCTAGCCTGACCTCAGGCTGAACTGGAATAACATGTTGTACCGGCACCACACCCGGAACCTGACTAATGTGAACCTATTGCTATGGAGTACGGGCGGTAGGAGTCTGAGCTCCTCCTCCAATCTTTGAAATTTTTGGTGCAACGGAGATCAATCCTGCCCGAGTTAATGTACCAAACATATTCAGGAACTGTGCTAAAGTCTCCAAAAGTCCGGGGGTAACAACAGATGTCTTTGGTGCCTGTCCCCCAACTGGAGCTACTGGCAGCTCCTCAACTGCTACTCTGACAGGTACTCTAGTTGCGGCACGTGCCCTTCCTCGGCCTCTACCTCGGCCTCTACTTCGGCCCCGGCCTCTCGCGTCCCTAGCAGAATGCACGGATGTCAGCTCAGCTGACCCGGTAGCACGTGTCCTCACCATCTGTGAGAGAATAGAGATACAAAGGCTCAAATTCCAAAATCAACAAATTCGCACAATAGGAATAATGAACACTAGCACAACCAATAACTCAAGTTCTTCAAATAAAACCTTTCGAATATAATTCTTTCAAATAAATAACTTCCGAATAAAATTCTTCAAATAAAACCTTTCGAACATAATTCTTTCAAATAAATAACTATCAAATATAATTCTTCAAATAAAACCTTTCGAATATAATTCTTTCAAATAAATAACTTTCGAATAAAATTCTTCAAATAAAACCTTTCGAATATAATTCTTTTCAAGTAAAAGTCACCATGTGACACCTCATTTCATAATCATAAAATTTACGGGTCTTAGCCCACTTTCATATGTCTACGTCACCTCCTACCCATATCTCTATCATAACGCACGGACAATTTACAAGGCAGAAGACATACAAATATAATGAAATGACTGAAAAGTGGACAATGAGAAATTTCATAAAGGTAACAGCACAACAAATAGAGGTAGACAACAGGGGCGCTCCCGAGGTACCGTCTGGTAGTCCTAAAAGTAATTATGCATGACAGGGGGATCTCCGAAGGTATCGACTCGTAGTCCCAAAAGTATATATACAAGCAGGGGGTCTCCCGAGGTATCGCCTCGTAATCCCAAAGTAAATATGCAAACTAGGGGATCTCTCAAGGTATCGCCTCGTAGTCCCAAAGTAAATATGCAAACAGGGGGATCTCCCGAGGTATCGCCTCCTAGTCCTAAAGTAAATATGCAAATAGGGGGATCTCCCGAGGTATCGCCTCGTAGTCCCAACGTAAATATGCAACAGCAAAGACGGAAGAATAACTCAGCAAGAACAACCCATTCTTAAATCCTAATTTCTGATAAATATATAAACGTCTCCATTTAAACTTATTTAATCAATTATTTGCAGATGGAAAGTCCAAAATATAATTATTTCCAGAAAATATCAACTCAACTAGTACACGAAATTCACCTAAAAATCAAAGTAGCAATCACACCAAATTATCATATAAAATAAATTCGACAAACAAGGAATGAGGCATGACAAATAAGGATTTAATAAGTGCCAAAAAAATTCAATTTAATACTTAACAATTCCTATGACTTTAAACCAATACAATTTGCACATATAAGCCCGAGTACGTACTCGTCACCTCGCGTACACGGCTTTCACATTACACAAATGGCACATACGACTCAATGCCTAAGGGAAAATCCCCTCTCCCCTCCCCCAAGGTTAGGCAAGATACTTACCTTTTTGAAGTTAGGCCGATATTCCAAAATAGTCGTCTTTCTTGAATTGACCTCCACATAGCTCAAATCTATCCAAATTAATTGTATAACTTCATTAAAATTCATCGAAAATAATTTCGGATAATAAAACGCCGACTTATAATTTCACATTAAAAAGTCAACCAAAAGTCAACGCGGGGCCCGCCTCGTGAACCAGACAGAATTTTTACGAAATCCGAACACCCAATCCGATACGAGTTCAAGCATACTAATTTTATTGAATTCCAATAACAAATCGTCTTCCAAATCTTAAATATCCGTCATTAAAAAGTTTTACAAAAATCCCAATTTCCTCCACTAAAACTCGAATTAAACGATGAATATAACCATGGATTTATGAAATACAATTGCTTTCGGATATAGAACACTTATCCCAGTCGAAGTCATGAAGAAACCCTCAAAATCGCCCAAGAACCGAGCTCCACAAATCCCAATCGAAAATGAAGAAATGACTATTTTTGGTCCTTATGATTCTGTCCAGTTCCACTTCTGCAGAACAATTGGTCGCATCTGCAGCCTCGCTTTTGCGAGACCAAACTCGCTTCTGTGAAAAACCACTGCCCGCCGAAACCACGCACCTGCGGACAAGGCTCCTCTTCTGCGCAACCGCAGGTGCGACTGGAGTTGCGCTTCTGTGCTATTGTCCGCTTTTGCATTCCCTTCGCCCGCTTCTGCGATCACGCGGGTGCGGGAAAATCTTCACACCTGCGACCTCAGTCCATTCCAGCCCTCCTTCCCAATTTATTCTACGAGCTTCATCTTGCTTCTATGAGGTCTCTTCTACGATGAAGCTTCCGCATAAGCAAAAATACCAGCAGCAGATTTCCAGTAGTACCTTCAAGTCCAAAAATCAATCTGTTAACCATCCGGATTTCACCTGAGGCCTTCGGGACCTTAACCAAGTATACCAACACGTCCCAAAATATAATACGAACTTAGTCGAGGCCTCAAACCACATCAAACATCGCCGAATTTATGAATCGCGCCTCCCATTGAATTATAAGTTTTCAAATCTTCCAATTTCTATAATTTGCGCCGAAACGTATCAAATTAATTCGGAATGACTTCAAATTTTGCACACGAGTCTTAAATGACATAATGAAGCTATTTAAATTTCCGGAATCAAAATCCGGCTCAGTTATCAACAAATCAACCTTCGGCCAAACTTATAAATATTTCAAGAACTTTATTTTCCAACTTTTCGCCGAAATGTGCCGAATTGTCCTACGGACTTCCAAATCCAAATCAGAACATACGCCTAAGTCCAAAGTCACCATACAAAGCTATTGACATCGGCAAAATTTCATTCCGGAGTCGTTTGATCCAAATTCAAACTCATCGCGTCGTGTCGCTAAAAGAAAAGAAAGAACAAGTGAGGCTTGCTCAGTTGGTAAAGCACATTCACCCACGACCATTAGGTCTTGGGTTCGAGTCACGCTGGAGGGGAAGTGTGGAAACACTATAGATCCTCCTAATTTGGGAGGGATTTTAAAAGTAAAAAAAAATTAAGCTTCAAAAATAAGAATTATTCTTTCAATTTAATTCTGAATCTTCCGAAAATCAAACTCGACCATACACGCGGGTCATAATACATATTACGAAGTTATTTGGGACCTTAAGTCGTTGAATGGAATGTAAATTCTTTCAACATCATGCAACCGCCAACCTGTTCACAGGAGATAACCCATATCGATATCTTCCAACGACTTTGCATTGGGTACAACTACCACGAATGCAGTAAACCCTCCTGAACCTATGCTCGTCCACCAGCTGTAGAAGTCTGTTCACTCCCCATCGACATCAACTGAAAATCTTACAATACATTCCAAACTTGGAGTCACGTTGCATCCAAAAACGATAATCAAGTCTTCACACCCCTCTTCATTTCAAGCAAACTCCTTTTTGCCATATTCCATCTTCCTTGGTACAGTAGCCACCATCCCAAACAAAATCCATAGACCAAATCACCTTCCATAACTATTCCCCGAGTCGCCCTAAACTTTCTCAAGGCACGTGGCTATCCTATCACAGAATCTATATGCTACTCTGCCACTCCCACTTCAGTTAACCTATCTCCTTAAGAAACTTCTCGACCTCTACTGTGCGTACTTGACCTGTTAGCAATTCAATCACCGCGAGACACCTCCCACCATGTCCTTACTTGTCTTTCACTACCCCAATACTACCTCAGAGCAAAATCCATATTTGTATCACCCGAACTAATAAATTGCTACCAACTCTAGGCATCCTCACAGATCATCTTTCTCGAGCCATCAGCATTAGAAACACCGATTCGATTCTGAAATCACTACACACCACCATCTTTGACATTCTCAGGCACCATTTCATAATACCCTGCCCCGAAGGCAAATCAAGAAGACCATAACACCGACGAACCTTAATTCTTTCAACAAGGACGATGACACCATGTCACAAATGAGAATTCCACCACGCTCGAAAATATCAAGTCTTGTTACTCCATCAACCAAAGCCCGAACATCTATAGTCTGATTGCCTTTCCTCATCTATAATTAAATGCCGAACCTTTAAATCATGCAATGAGAAATCCTACTTTCAAGTCATTCACTGCCTTGACACATAAACAAGCACCCTACTATAACACCAACATTGTGCGATAACAACGCATGAACATCATAGCAATCTGTGCATAGCCTCAAAACCATAGGAAAATACAGATATTGAGTTGAATGACAGAATATTATTTCACAAGCCGACAATGATAGCCTGCCCAAATTCGCAGGAAAAGACATCCTGCACCATGTTTGCAGTACCACTACAACTCCTCGATGCCCAATTGATAACAAGTGTTTCACGTCGCATAAGATTGAGTAGGAAGGAATAAAAGCATAATCCTCAAAGGAATCAAATCGCACGATGAGGAGTCAATAAGGGAAGTGCTCCAAACAGCCATGTATCCTCTCGAAGATAGGTATAGACGTCTCTGTACTGACCCACAAGACTCTACTAGACTTGCTCATGACTCGTGAGACCCAAGTGAACCTAACACTCTAATACCAAGTTGTCACGACCAAAAGCTCACTATAGGCCGTAATGGCGCCCAACGTCACCGTTAGGCAAGCCAACGATGAACTATCAACTTGATTATGCATTTTTTTATTTTTGAAATCGTGCATTTTATTAGATGAATAAATCAACGCATTAAATTCATGGAAACTTAAAATTTTTTATAGAATAGATAATAAAAGTGTGTAAATGCTAAGTAAAATCACCACAATATCTAGAACATCCCAAAACCCGGTGTCACAAGTGCATGAGGATTTACTAAGGAGTACAATAACAATACAACACATGTCTGGAATGTAAATAAGACAGGATACAGTAAATGGTATGATGAAGACTCTGTGGGCTGCGATATGTAGCATGGAATACAGCTCACCATAAAGTCTCCCCAACAGTTGCGCCTACATACCAAGATATTCGCCAATTGAACCTGTCAGATCCTGCACATTTAGTGCAGAAATGCAGCATGAGTATGTAAATCAACGTGTACCCAATAAGTATCTAGCCTATCCCCAGAGAAGTGGTGACGAGGGGTCGATATCGACACTTACTAGAGGTCCAAAAAAGCAATATAATAAATTATAAGCAGATATGAAGCACACAATAATAATGGGATAAATCTGTAAGTTACATAATCTTCCAAATATTTCTTTTAAAGTATGAATTTCTCAATCTTGTATTCTACCTTAATAGCTCAGAAAATGTCAAGTGCCAATATCAAATGAATAAGGATACCATATAAAATGTCGGACATTAGTGGAAAGATAATCTCGTGAATGTTCGGGCTACCAGCGATATAATGCACGATTATGCCGAGGTCGTTTAGCCCAATCCAAAATAATGTGTATACTGCCGAGGGTTGAGCGGCACGAACAATATATGCATCTATTATACTGTCGAGGTGTTCGGCCCGCTACAAAAGGTGCACCACTGAAGTGAACTGGAAAGAGCTTAGTAAACTTGTCCAATCTCAATAAGCCCTCAGAAGACATGGCAGGCCTATCACAGACCTGTGCCGCAACAACCGGTTGAACTATCCCAACTGGCGGGGCTACTGGAGTCTGATACTGGGGAGCCATATGCTTCGGAATGTGAGTAGTGGGAGTCTTTGCTCCTCCCCCAGCCTGAGAGACGGTTGGTGCCACCGGAAATGTAATGGCCTGGGCCACACTCTCCATAAGGCCCACCAAATGGACTAGAGCGTTCTGTAGCACTAGAGTGGCGATGAACCCCTCCGGGACCTGAGCTGGTCCAACAGGTACAGTTTGAGCTGGAACCTCCTCATCAAAATCCACCTGAGGCTCCACTGCTGGTGCTGTTGCTCGAGCTCTAGGCTGAGTTCTGCCTCTGCCTCGGCCTCTGGCGCAACCTCAGCCTCGGCCTCTGCCCCTCGTAGGAGCTTCCACTGGGGGATCCGGTTGCTGCCCAGCTGAAGATGCAGTACGTGTCCTCGCCATCTGGGAGAGAGCAAGAATAGAAGAGTTCAATCATTAATGATAGCATAAAATCACACGATAAAGAAGAATGGAAGTAAAATTGTTCCTAAACTCCATAGCCTCTGGAAGATAAATACAGTCGTCTTCTTACCGATCCTCCAGACTCTACTAAGTCTGCTCGTGACTTGTGAGACCTAGAAAACCTAGTGCCCTAATACCAACTTATCATGACCCTGAATTCCCACCTTCGGAAACATGATGGCGCCTAACATTTCACTTGCTAGGCAAGCCAACGTTAGAGTAATTCTTTGCCAATTTTAAACATTTCGAACATTTTAACCAATTAAACATAAATTGAGCCAAAATAAAGTAAAAAATAGCATAGTAATCCAATATCTAGTATAACCCGGATCTGGAGTCACATGTACACGAGCTTCTAGAGGTTCTACAAATAGAGTCTGAAATAAATACAACTGTCTCGAATGAGATGAACAGTAAATAAGGAGAGAGGAAGGGGACTTCAAAGTCTGCGGACACCGGCAGATCTACCTCGAGTCTCCAAATAAGCTAATCCGAGTTGATGCGTCTCACGGACAGCTGGGACCAGTACCAAAATCTGCACAAGAAGTGCAGAGTATAGTATGAGTAAAACCGACCCAATGTACTCCGTAAGTGTCGAGCCTAACCTCGACGAGGTAGTGACGACTCTATGATAGGACACCCACATAATTAAACATGTACAGACCTATATATATGTACAACATAACATTACAAGATACGGTAACTACAACAGGAAATGACAACATGAAACAGTCTATAAACCTTCAACCAATAAAACTAGAGAAACATAATGAAATAAGAGTGCAGGGCATCACCCATCGTGCTTTTACTCTCAACCTCACCATGAAACAATAACAATGGTATGGCATCAACCTTCGTGCTTTTACTCTTAATCTCCCCATAAAATGATAAATACGACACGGCATCACCCTTCATGCTTTTACTCTCAATTTTATCGTGAAGCGATAAATACGGCACGACATCACCCTTCGTGCTTTAACACTCACCCTTACCATGTAGCAATGAATATGTACAACATTTGGGAGATAGAATAAGCAAGAATAACCCTTACGTCAACAATGGTTCGCATCACCCTTCGTGCTTTAACTCTCAATTTCATCGTGAAGCTATAAATTCGGTATGACATCACCCTTCGTGCTTTAACTCTCTTCCTCACTATGAATTAATCAATAAATGAAACGTAAAAGGGCCATAAATACCCTTAACGTATTAGAAATGGCTAAAAAATTCCCTCCTTCCACCTATGGGTTCAAATTTGCCCTTAATATAATGTTAAGGGCCAGAAATGCCCTTAACGTATTAGAAATGGCTCAAAAATGCCCTCCTTCCACCTATGGGTTCAAATTTGCTCTTAATGTTATTTTTAGGCTTAAAAATATCCATCTCTTAACGAAAATATGACATGGTATTTATGGGCATTTTAATTGAACATGTGGAATTTATTTAGTGGTCCACATAGATTTTTTCTAACTCAACCCAAAAGATTCAACCCATCTTCTAATAACCCAATTTTCTTTAAATTAACTCAAGTTTCTGGAAACCCATTGGCATTATTTTCGTCTCTTTTGTTCCAAGTAGAGTTTTTTCTTCTTCTTCTCCCTTCCTTGTTTGTCCATATGCTTTCTGAGTTCAGTTTTTATATATTTTAGTTCTAATGTTTTGATACTAACTCTTTATCTTAGTTCTTTTAATTCTCTGATTTAAGTTAATTTTTTGATTTCAATTCTTATAATTTTCTTTTTTAGTTCTAATATTAATGTTGCTTAATTATGGAAGTTGTTGTATTGGTTAATTTGTGTTTAATGTATGGAAAATTGATAGACTAATTTGTGTTTAATTTGTGTTCTATTATGCTGATAGAAAATGAAGGAAGAAAGAAAAGCAAAGTAAGAACCTTATTTGAAACAAGAGATGCGGGGTTGGGATACCGAAGTTTTTGTTGGTGAAAACAAGATGAATGTTCTTCTACTCATTGTTGCGGTCAGAAAGGATATTTTTATTGTGCATGTGAAAACTTTCCATGGATTACTGCAAAAGGAGAAAGTAAAAATATGACATTGATCTGACCCATCGGGTTATTAGAAGATGAGTCGAATCTTTTGGGTTGGGTTAGAAAAAATCTATGTGGACCGCTAAATAAATGCCACATGTTCAATTAAAATGTCCATCAATGCCATGTCATCTTTCCGTTAAGAGAGAGATATTTTTAAGCCTAAAAATAACATTAAGGGCAAATTTGAACCCATAGGTGGAAGGAGGGCAGTTTTGAGCGATTTCTAATACGTTAAGGGCATTTCTGACCCTTAACATTACATTAAGGACAAATGTGAACCCATAGGTGGAAAGAGGGCATTTTTGAGCCATTTATAATACGTTAAGGGCATTTCTAGCCCTTTTCCGTAAATAAAATAATAATCGGCACAACATCACCCTTCGTGCGTTAACACTCACCCTTACCATGTAGCAATGAATATATACAACATTTGGGAAATATAATAAGCAAGAATAACCCTTACATCAACAACGGTTCCACAATACCTAACCTCAACTTCCCAAAAATACTCAATTATCACAAATAGCTTGTAAATGCGGAAAGAACGATCAATTAAGTAATAAACTTGTCTAAGCATGGATATTATAAACAAAGAAGGATATAAATTACAAGATACAAGTCCCACTAGCATGCTTTAACCCAACAACAACGCATAAGTACTCGTCACCTCACATATACATTGTACCCAAACATTTGAACGTGTAGAAAATAGGCAAACAAGTCCTAATCCCTCAAGTAAAGGTTAACCACAACACTTATCTTGCTCCAAAATCGATTCAAAGTGAAACCACGGCTTTGCCTTTCAAACAAGCCTCCGAACCATACAAATCTAGCAATTCATTAACCAAATGATTCAAAATAAGCCTTAGGAACTACCCACGAATGAAAGAGGTTCAATTTAGATCATTATGGAAGAAGTCAACAAAAGTCAACTCCCAGGCCCGCATGGTCCAAACCCAAAATTCGGACCAAAACCCAATTACCCATTCACCCCTGAGCCCAGTTATGTAATTTGTTTCGAAATCCGACCTCAATTCGAGGTCTAAATTTCAATTTCATAACAATTCCTAATTCTACCCAAATTCCCAATTTCTACCGTAAAAATCCTAGATTTAAGGTTGAAATCTTATGAAATGTAATGGGTAATTGAAAGGTAGTAGGTTAGAATCACTTACCAATGAATTGCGGAAGAATAGCTCTTGGAAAAATCGCCTCTAAGGTTTCTAGGGTTGAAAGTTTGAAAGTATGAACAAACATCCCGTCTAACTCAGCTTTTGACCAGGCGTAGATGTCGCAATTGCGACCCGGGGTTCGCAATTGCGAACCCCGCAAATGCTAGAAATCCTTCGCATTTGCGAAAGTCCCCCATCTCTGCTACCTTCGCAAATGCGAACAATATGTTCGCAAATGCAAACCTGAGTAGATCGCAAATGCGACCCCAGATCTCGCAAATGCGAAAACCAACCCCCAGTCTCTGCTCGAAAATGCAAACCTGAGTAGATTGCAAATGCGACCCCAGATCTCGCAAATGCGAAAACCAACCCCCAGCCTCTGCTCGAAAATGCGAGGCTCGCATTTGCGAGCCAGACCTCGTAAATGCGAGATCTGTAGACAATACCAGAATACACACTTGCACCAGCTATGATTCTAAGTCCAAATTCACTGTGTAGCCTATCCGAAACTCAACTGAGTACTCGGGGCTCCAAACCAAACATACACACAAGTCTAAAAACCTTATACGAACTCGCTTGAGCGATCAAAACATCAAAATAACACCTAAAACTATGAATCGAACACCAAGCCAAATGAAATTTTCAATGAAACTTAAGAATTTCTATTTTAACCACCGGACGTCCGAATCACGTCAAACTAACTCCGTTTTGCACCAAACTTTGCAAACAAGTCATAAATATAGTATGAACCTATACCAAGCTCCAGAACAAGAATTCGGACCCAGTAGCAACAAAGTCAAACTTTGGTCAAATCTTTAAATTCTTTAAACCTTTAAACTTTAAATTTTTGACAAAATGCGATAACTCGAGCTAGGGAACTCCGAATTCGATTCCGGGCATACGCCCAAGTCCCAAATCACGATATGGACCCAGTGGGACCGTCAAAATACGGATCCGGATCCGTTTTCTCAAAGAGTTGACCAAAGTCAACTCAAATGGATCTTTAAGGCACAATTTCACATTTTATTAATTTTTCACATAAAACCCCTCCAGAAAATTACACGGACTGTGCACACAAATTGAGAAAGGATAAAAGGAGATATTTGAGGTTTCAAAATACAGAATTAAGGTTTAAAACTCTAGATGACCTATCGGGTCATCACATTCTCCACCTCTAAAATAACCGTTCGTCCTCAAACGGACATAGAAAAGTATCTGGACTGGTGAAAATGTGTGGATATCTACTCTGCATGTCCGACTTGGACTCCCAAGTAGCTGCCTCGACCGGCTGACCTCTCCACTGCACTCGAACTGAAGAAAAACTCTTAGACCTCAACTGTCGGACCTACTGGGCTAGAATACCATTGGCTCCTCCTCATAAGTCAAATCTTTGTCCAACTGGACCAAACTGAAATCTAATACATGGGACGGATCACCGTGATACTTCCAGAGCATAGACACATGGAACACCAGATGGAATGCTGATAAACTAGGTGGCAATGCGAGCTTATAGGCCATCTCACCCACTCTCTGAAGAATCTCAAAAGGCCCGATGTACCTAGGGTTCAACTTGCCCTTCTTTACGAACCTCATCACACCCTTCATGGGTGAAACCCGGAGCAACACCCTCTCTCCGACCATGAATGAAACATCATGAACTCTACAGTCGACATAACTCTTCTGCCTGGACTGAGCTGTGCGAAGTCAATTCTGAATAATCTTGACCTTGTCAAAGGCCTCCTGTACCAAATCTGTACCCAACAACCGAGCCTCCCCCGGCTCGAACCATCCAACTGGCAAACGACACCGCCTCCCAGATAATGCCTTATAGGGAGCCATCTGAATGCTCGACTGGTAGCTATTGTTATAGGCAAACTCCGCAAGTGGAAAGAATTGATCCCAAGAACCCCTGAAATCCATATCACAAGCGCGAAACATGTCCTCAAATATCTGAATAGTGCGCTCGGACTGTCCGTCTGTCTAGGATGAAATTGTGCTCAACTCAACCTGCGTGCCCAACTCATGTTTTACTGCCCTCCATAAGTGCGAGGTAAAATGCATACCTCGATCAGAAATAATAGACACGGGCATACCGTGAAGGCGGACGATCTTGCGGATGTAAATCTCAGCCAACCGCTATGTAGAATAGGTAACTGCCACAGGAATGAAATGCGCTGAATTGGTCAACCTGTCCACAATGACCCATATCGCGTCGAACTTCCTCTGAGTCCGTGGGAGTCCAACAACAAAATCCATAGTGATACACTCCCACTTCCACTCGGGAATTTCTAACTTCTGAAGCAAACCACTAGGTCTCTGATGCTCGTACTTAACTTGTTGACAATTTAGACACCGAGCTACTATGCAACTATATCCTTCTTCATCCTTCTCAACCAATAATGCTGTCATTAGTCCTGATACATCTTGTCGGCACCCGGAAGAATAGAATATCGGGAACTGTAGGCCTCCTCAAGAATCAACTCATGAAGTCCATCTACATTTGGCACACAAATACGACTATGCATCCTCAAAACCCCATCATCTCCCACAGTAACCTGCTTGGCACCATCATGCCTTACCGTGTTCCTAAGGACAAGCAAGTGAGGGTCATCACACTGCCGGTCTCTGATACACTCTTACAAGTAAGACCGAGCGACTGTACAAGCTAGAACACGACTAGGCTCTGAAACGTCCAACCTCACGAACTGGTTGGCCAAAGCCTGAACATCTTCAGCAAGCGGCCTCTTACCAACTGGAATATTCGCAAGGCTACCCATACTCACTGCCTTTCTACTTAAGGCATCGGTCACCACATTGGCCTTCCCAGGATGATACAAAATAGTGATATCATAATCTTTCAAAAACTCTAACCACCTCCTTTGCCTCGAATTGAGATACTTTTGCTTGAACAAGTACTGTAAACTCTGATGATCCATGATACCTCGCATGACATGCCGTAAAGATAGTGCCTCCAAATCTTCAGCGCATGAACAATGACTACCAACTCTAATTCATGAACATGGTAATGCTTATCATGAACCTTCAACTGCCGCGACGCATATGCGATCACCCTACCATCCTACATCAATACTGCACCAAGCCTAACATGAGATACATCACAATACACTGTGTAAGATCCTGAACCCGTGGGCAACGCCAATACCGGCGACGTAGTTAAAGCAGTCTTGAGCTTCTGAAAGCTCAACTCAGACTCATCTGACCATATAAACGGGGCACCCTTTTGGGTCAATCTGGTCAATGGGGCTGCTATAGAGCAAAACCCCTTCACGAACAGGCGATAATAACCCGCCAAACCCAGGAAACTCCGGATCTCCGTAGCTGAAGTGGGTTTAGGCTAGTTCTGAACTGCCTTAATCTTCTTAGGATCCACCTGAATGCTCTCTGCCGATACGCCGTGCCCCAAGAAAGCGATCGAGTCCAACCAAAACTCGCACTTTGAAAACTCGGCATATAACTGGCTGTCTCTCAGAGTCTGAAGTACAATTCGAAGATGCTGCTCGTGCTCCTCTCGACTGCGAGAGTAGATCAAAACATCATCAATAAATACAATCACGAGGGAATCCAAGTAGGGCTTGAATACCCGGTTCATCAGATCCATAAATGTTGTCGGGGCATTAGTTAGCCCAAATGACATCACTAGAAACTCATAATGCCCAAACCAAGTCTGAAAAGCCATCTTAGGGACATCGAATTCCCTAATCTTCGACTGATGGTAGTCAGACCTCAAATAAATCTTTGAAAACACCTTGGCACTCTGAAGCAAATCAAATTAGTCATCAATCCTCGGCAATGGATACTTGCTCTTGATGGTGACTTTGTTCAATTGCCGATAGTTTATGCACATACTCATCGATCCATCTTTCTTCTTCACGAACAATGCAGGCGCACCCCAGGGCAAGACACTAGGTCCAATGAAGCCCTTATCAAGAAAATCTTGTAGCTGCTCCTTCAATTCTTTTAACTCTGGCGGGGCCATACGGTACAGCAGAATAGAAATGAGCCGAGTGCCCGGAGCCAAATCAATACAGAAATCAATATCCCTTTCGGGCGGCATCCCCGACATATCTGCAGGAAATACCTCTGGAAAGTCACGAACAATAGGCACTGAATCCATTGAAGAAACCTCTGCACTAGAATCACTGACATAGGCCAAATAAGTTAGACACCCATTCTCGATCATGCGTCGAGCCTTCATATAAGAGATAACCCTGCTGGTCGAATATCTAAGAGTCCCCCTCTACTCTAATCAAGGAAACCCCGGTAAGTCTAAGGTCATCGTCTTAGTGTGACAATCCAATATAGCATGATAATGTGACAGCCAATCCATACCCAAGATAACATCAAAATCTACCATATCAAGAAGTAAAAGATCCACTCTAGTCTCGAGACTTCCCATGGTAACCACAGACAAATGATAGACACGATCTACTACGATAGAAGCTCCCACAAGTGTAGACACATACACAAGAGCACTCAAAGAATCACGAGGCACAACTAGATATGAAGCAAAATAGGATGACACGTAGGAATAAGTAGAGCCCGTATCAAATAGAATTGAAGCATCTCTATGGAAAACTAGGACAATACATGTGATAACAGCGTCAGATGACTCAGCCTCAGGCCTCACTGGAAAAGCATAAAATCGGGGTTGGGCCCCACCACTCTGAACCACGTCTCTAGGATGGCCTCTAACTGGCTGGTCTCCACCTCTAACGGCCTGACCCCCACCCCTGGCGGCCTGACCTACACCTTTGGCTGCCTGACCCCTGCCTCTAGCTGGCTGAGCGGGCAGCGGAACAACCGGTGCCGGAACCATGGCACGAGAACCCTGCTATTGTGATTTGCCCGGTGCTCGAGGGCAAAATCTAGCAATGTGACTCGGATCACCACAAGTATAACAGGACCTCGGCTGTTGTGACTGCTGACCCTGAAACTGACCTTGTCGACCTGAGTAACAACTCTGAAAACTCTGGAGCGGAGGTGCACTAATAGGAGCTGATGGTGCACTGTAGGCTAGCTGGTCGGGATGAGACATATGAGGGTCGCGACCACCTGAAGCACTGTGCGATGCCTGGAGCGCTAAGTGAAATGTCCTGGGAGGATGGACTCTACCGAAAGTACCCCTGCCTCCAGACGAGGCACCACTGAACCCACCGAAATGATGAGGCCTCTTATCAGACCCATGCCCTCTCTCCTGTGCAAGAACCATCTCGATCTGCCTAGCAACATTAGCAGCCATCTGAAAGAAAATCTCACCCCGGTCTTCTTGGCCATCTGTAGCCTGATAGGGTGAGTGAGTCCATTAATAAACCTCCTCACCCTCTCTTTATCAGTAGGAAGTAAGAGAAGGGCATGACGAGCTAGATCCACAAAACGGATCTCGTACTGAGTAACAGTCATATTGCCCTACTAGAGATGCTCAAACTGCCTACGGTAATCCTCTCTCAATGTGATAAGAAGAAACTTCTCTAGAAATAGCTGCGAGAACTACTCCCAAGTAAGTGCAGGCGACCCAGCTAGTATGGCCAACATATAATCTCTCCACCACCTCTTGACGGAATTCGTCATCAGAAACATAACTAGCTGGTCTCAATATACCCATGTTCCGCAGCACCCCATGACAGTGGTAAAGATAATCATGTGGGTCCTCATAAGGTGCACCACTGAAGTGAACTGGAAAGATCTTAGTAAACTTGTCCAATCTCAATAAGCCCTCAGAAGACATGGCGGGCCTATCATCAACCTGTGCCGCAACAACCACCTGAACTACCCCAACTAGCGGGGCTGTTGGAGTCTGATACTGGGGAGCCATCTGCTCCGAAGTGTGAGTAGTGGGAGTCTGTGCTCCTCCTCCAGCCTGAGAGACAACTGGTGCCTCCGAAAATGTACCAGCCTGGGCCACACTCTCCATACGCCCCACCAAACGGACTAGAGCATCCTGTAACACTGGAGTGGCGATGAACCCCTCCAGGATCTAAGCCGGTCCAATAGGTACAGTCTGAGCCGGAACCTCCTCATCAAAATCCACTTGAGGCTCCACTGCTGGTGTTGCTGCTTGAGCTTTATGCGGAGCTCTGCCTCTACTTCGCCCTCTGGCACGACCTCTGCCCCTCGTAGGAGCTTCCACTAGGGGCTCTGGCTGCTGCCCAGCTAAAGATGCAAGAATAGAAGAGTTCAATCATTAATGATAGAATAAAATCGCATGATAGAGAAGAGTAGAAGTGAAATTGTTCCTAAACTCCAGAACCTCTGGAAGATAAATACATACGTCTCTGTACCGATCCTCCAGACTCTACTAAGCTTGCTCATGACTCGTGAGGTCTAGGAAACCTAGTGCTCTGATACCAACTTGTTACGACCCAGAATTCCCACCTTCAGGACCGTGATGGCACCTAACATTTCACTTGTTAGGCAAGCTAAAGTTAGAGTAATTCTTTGCTAATTTTAAACACTTCGAACAATTTAATCAATTAAATAGAAATGGATCAAAATAAAGTACGAAATAGCATAATAATCAAATATCTAGTACAACCCGGATCTGGAGTCACAAATACAAGAGCTTCTAGAGGTTCTACAAATAGAGTCTGAAATAAATACAACTGTCTCGAATGAGATGAATAGTAAATAAGGAGAGAGGAAGGGGACTTCAAGGTCTGCGGACGCCAGTAGATCTACCTCGAGTCTCCAAATAAGCTAATCCAAGCTGATGAGCCTCAAGAACAGCTGGGACCAGTAATAAAATCTGCACAAGAAGTGCATAGTGTAGTATGAGTACAACCGACCCAAGGTACTCCGTAAATGTCGAACCTAACCTCGACGAGGCTATGACAGGAAACCCATGTAATTAAACCTGTACAGACAAAAATATACGTACAACATAACAACAAATAAAGATTAAACATATACGATTAGGAGGGGACATGAAAAAGTGGTACAAGATAGAGTAACTACAACAGGAATTGAAAACATGAAACAGTCAATAAACCTTCAACCAATGAAAATAGAGAAATCTAATGAAATAAGACTGCAGGGCATCACCCATCGTGCTTTTACTCTCAACCTCACCACGAAACAATAACAATGGCACGACATCACCCTTCGTGCTTTTACTCTCAATCTCTCCATAAAATGATAAATACGGCACGACATCACCCTTCATGCTTTTACTCTCAATTTCATCGTGAAGCGATAAATACGGCATGATATCACCCTTCGTGCTTTAACTCTCTTCCTCACTATGAATTAATCAATAAATGAAATAATAATCGGTACGACATCACCCTTCATGCTTTAACACTCACTCTTTCCATGTAGCAATGAATATATACAATATTCGGGAGATAGAATAAGCAAGAATAACCCTTACGTCAACAACGGTTCGCATCACCCTTCATTCTTTAACTCTCAATTTCATCGTGAAGCAATAAATACGGCACGACATCACCCTTTGTGCTTTAACTCTCTTCCTCACTATGAATTAATCAATAAATGAAACAATAATCAGCACGGCATCACCCTTCGTACCTTAACACTCACCCTTACCATGTAGCAATGAATATATACAACATTTGGGAGATATAATAAGCAAGAAAAACCCTTACGTCAACAACAATTCCTCAATATCTAACCTCAACTTCCCAAAAATACTCAATTATCACAAATAGCTCGTAAATGCAGAAAGAACGAACAATTAAGTAATAAACTAGTCTAACCATGGATATCATAAACAAAGAAGGATATAAATTACAATATACATGTCCCACCCACATGCTCTAACCCAACAACAACGCATAAGTACGTGTCACCCCACATATACGTTGTACCCAAACATTTGAACGTGTAGCAAATAGGCAAACAAGTCCTAATCCCTCAAGTCAAGGTTAACCACGACACTTACCTCACTCCAAAATCGACTCAAAGAGCAACCATGACTTTGTCTTTCGAACAAGCCTCCGAACCAACCAAATCTAGCAATTCATTAACCAAAAGATTCAAAATAAGCCTCAAGAACTACCCACGAATGAAAGAGGTTCAATTTAGGCCATTATGGAAGAAGTCAACAAAAGTCAACTCTCGGGTCTGCATGGTCCAAACCCAAAATTTGGACCAAAACCCAATTACCCTTTCACCCCCGAGCCCGGTTATGTAATTTGTTTCGAAATCCGACCTCAATTTGAGGTCTAAATTCTAATTTCATAAAAATCTCTAATTCTATCCAAGTTTCCAAGTTCTACCATGAAAATCATAAATTTAAGGTTGAAATCTTATGAAATGTAATGCGTAATTGAAAGGAAGTAGGTTAGAATCACTTACCAACGAATTGGAGAAGACGAGCTCTTGGAAAAATCGCCTCTAAGGTTTTGCGGGTTGAAAGTTTGAAAGAATAAACAGAAATCCCGTCTAACTCAGCTTTTGACCAAGCGCAGATGTCGCAATTGCGACCTGGGGTTCGCAACTGCGAACCCCGCAAATGCGAGAAATCCTTCGCAATTGCGAAGGTCCCCCCTCTGCTGCCTTCGCAAATGCGAACAATATGTTCGCAAATATGAACCTGAGTAGATCGCAAAGGCGACCCCAAATCTCGCAAATGCGAAAACCAACCCCCAGCCCCTGCTCACAAATACGAAGTCTTCTTCGCAAATGCGAGGCTCGCATTTGCGAGCCAGACCTTGCAAATGTGTGATCTGCAGACAACACCAGAACACACACTTGCACCAACTATGATTCTAAGTCCAAATTTAATTCGTAGCCTATCCGAAACTCACCCGAATCCTCGGGGCTGCAAACCAAACATGCACACAAGTCCAAGAACTTCATACGAACTGCTCGCTTGTTCTAAACATCAAAATAATACCTAGAACTATGAATCAGATACCAAATCAAATGAAATTTTGAATGAAACTTAAGAATTTCTATTTTAACAACCGGATATCCGAATCACGTCAAACCAACTCCATTTTGTACCAAACTTTGCAGACAAGTCATAAATATAGGTGTGAACCTATACCAAGCTCCGGAATCAGAATTCAAACCCGATAGCAATAAAGTCAAACTTTGGTAAAATCTTTAAATTCTTTAAACCTCAATTTTTTGACAAAATACGATAACTCGAGGTAGGGACCTCTGAATTCGATTTCGGGCATATGTCCAAGTTCCAAATCACGATACGGACCCACCGGGACCGTCAAAATATAGATCTTGGTCTATTTGCTCAAAACGTTGACCAACGTCAACTCAAATGGATCTATAAGGAATAATTTCACATTTTATCAAATTTCACATAAAAACCCTTCGAAAAATTACACGGACTGCGTACGCAAATAGAGATAGGCTAAAAGGAGATATTTGAGGTTTCGAAACACAGAATTAAGGTATAAAACTCTAGATGACCTATTGGGTTATCACAAAAATTTTATTGTAGCAATGAATTTGTAGCTATTTAAGTAGTTTTTGCCATGAATGTTAGCAATTATAGCTAATATGTGGAATTAGCTATGCCAATTTAATATTCGTAACTAGGAAATTTTACGATTTTTGGAAATAGCCAAAGTATTTTAATTTCTGTGACTATTGCTAGGCATTAGCCACGATTTTTAAATTCATAGCTAAGATTTCGTAGCTATAAATACATAATGTTGTATTTCTAATACTTACTAATTTGTCTTAATTAAAGATACACATAAACTGAGAAACAGTGCTATCTAAAATCTGTGAGTAAACCTTTCTTTACTACTACAAGTTGGAATTTCTTTTCCTATTGGAGCTTATGATATATGACCATTTTCAAGACTAAGTTTTGAGAGATCATGGAGAATGAAAAAGGTAGCATGTCGAACTTGCAACATCCGTTTGTAAAACGTGTAGAATTAGGGGTCGTTTGGTAGGATGCATTAGATAAAATAATGCATGCATTAGCCTTGTATATTAATAATACGTTATTTGGTACACTTTTTGAACCTATATGCATTAGTTATGCACCATATTTGGTATTATCCTATGCATAACTAATGCATAGGAAACCATGGTATTAACAATGCAATGAGTTTTAATGCATGCATTATCATAGTAAAAGACAAAAATATCCTTCAAAATTTATGCTTGATTAAAACATACTATTATATTAATGCAAGTTTGAAATAATCTAAGAAAATAAAAAATAAAATTATATCCCTATAAAATAAATAAATACTTAGCATATTTTCTTTTTTTATAAATAAATATGCAGTTCTATATTATAATATAATAGACAAATTAAATAATTTTTTAAAATCTTTTTCATATAAAATATTCCTCAACATATGTTTCTTTTAAAAAGATAAAGTGATGGACTAGTTATAAGAGTATTTTTGTAAACAAGCAATTCTTTTAGAAATTGTATAATGCTTTAATACATCAAATCAAATAATGGATAAGAAATATGTCAGCATAACTAATACCAATATTACTAATACACCCTGTTCAGTATTATTCTTATGCACCCTATCAAACAACCCCTTAAAGTTTAACGTTGCATGTGGTGGTGTATGCTCATTTAGGTTACCAACTAATATTAGTGATTTCTGTCACGACCCAATTTCTCCTAAAGGTCGTGATGGCGCCCAACATCGCCACCAGGCAAGCCAACGGTGAATTAGCCATGTATCTATTCTTTTTAATAATTTTAAAGTAGTTAATTTTTATTTTAATAAGTAAATAAGAAGTGGAAAAATTTAATAGATTAAAGCAAAAACTAATGAAAGAGCAAATGTAGTAAAATAAATGCTAAAAAGCCATAAAATATCTACTAGCATGTTTCCAAGACCTGGTATCACAAGTGTATGAGCAACTAGTTGAATATACAAAACGCTAAGCTACTGTCTGAAATAGAGTAGACAGAACGTAAATACAAAAGGGAGACTTCGGATGCTGCAGAACGGACTCAGAAAGCAGCTCACCACTAAGCCTCGGGGTAACGGGGGTGCGCGCCTGGCTGACTGCTAGATGCATCTGCCTCAGATCCTGCACGGTTAGTGCAGAAGTGTAACGTGAGTACGTAAAAAATATGTAACCGGTAAGTATCCAGTCTAACCTCGAAGAAGTAGTGATGAGGAATCGACATCGACACTTACTATGGGCCAACAATAAAATACATGAATTTTAAATAGGCATGAGATATGTGAATAATAGTAATAATACATTAGCAAGCAGTGAATAAATAATTCTTTAACTGATAGTAAATCCCAAAAATCTTCAACTAACACATACTAACTCCAGATAAAATTCGGGCCAATAAATAAGTTATAACCACTCAATTCATAAAAATAATATCAAGTTTATTCGGGCTCCAAGAATTAAACACGCACCATTTATGTCGAGGTCATACGGCCCGATCCAGAATAATGTGTATACTGCCGAGGGTCGAGCGGCACGAACCATAGATACATCTATTATACTGTCGAGGCGTTCGGCCCGCTCTACCAGAAGAGAGAATACTCTATGAACATCCGATTTAAAAGCTATTACAAGACTAATACACACGGAAGCACAATTTCTACTAAAAGTCAAGTAACCCTTCAGAACTCTAAGTAAGTGAAATTCGGTCTTTACAAATGCTTTATCAAGTTTTAATATAATTTAGGCACTTAAATTAATAAGTAGAGTGCAAACAATACAAATATTTTATCATTTGGGTCCTAAAACTACCCAGACTTAAGCTTAATTAGTAGCTACGCACGGACTCTCGTCACCTCGTGCATGCGTAGCTCCCACAATTAGAAGCAAATAGTAATTTAAAACACATATGGGGTAAATTCCCTCTTACAAGGTTAGGCAAGAGACTTACCTCATCTCCAAACTCACTTTCCGGCCCACAAATTCACTCTAAGGCCTCAACTTGGTGCCGAACAATCCGAAGCTAGCCAAATATTATATAAATTAATCAATATACACTCAAAAGTTAATAATTTAGCTATTAGAGTAATTACTAACCCAAATTGGAAGATTTCTAAAATTCACCCTCGGACCTATGTGCCCGGATGTCACGACCCAAAATCCTAACATGTCGTGATGGCGCGTATCTCAATACTAGGCAAGCCGACAATACCAATAACCCACAAATATTGGAAATAAACACGCTCTCAAAACCCGCTGTCACTGAGTACATGAGCATCTATACATTACAAGTCTGGAAAACCCAGTTTATAATAATCTTAGACCAAATACAATAAACAAAAGGATAGGGAAGGAGAGACAAGGTCGGCGAAACATAGCAGCTACCTCTAAATCTCTGAAAAATCAACTGTGGGAAAGAATCAACACTCACTGTGTCCGGGGTCACCTGGATCTGCACACGAAGTGCAGGGTATAGTATGAGTACAACCAACTCAGTAAGTAACAATAATAAATAAGGAACTGAAAGTAGTGACGAGCTTCTCAGCTAAGTCCAAATACAGTACTTTCCAACATAAAAGGGTAGGCATGCTCTCAAGTTCAACATTTAAAATTTTACAGTAATTTCATATCAATTTTGACTGAAACAGAAAATAATATTTTTTCAAAATTTCCAAAATAGTGATATATGACAGCTGAAATGCAGCAAATAATGAAATTAATGCATCCTCTCAGAGTAACAGTCACTCAGTCCTCCCGTTCACTCCAACCTCACAGTCACTCTTTCCTCACAGTCACTCATTCCTCATAGTCACTCGGCACTCGGCACTCGACACTCGGCACTCGCACTCAGTAGGTACCTTCACTCACCGGGGTTGTGTACAGACTACGGAGGGGCACCTTCAGCCCAAGCGCTATATCAAGCCAATCATCGCATAAATCAATGAAGCATGTTGCGGCATGCAGCCCGATCCCATAAATATCCTCAAAATTAGGCCCTCAGGCTCACTCAATCATCAACCTCTCCAGTCTCTCGGGCTCTCAAAAATTATGATAATCAGCCCAAAAATGATAATATGATGTATTAATAAATAGCAACAGAGACTAAGATATGATATGAAGTGAATAAACATGACTGAGTGTGAAATTACAATTTGAACATATAATCCAACCACACAAATAACCTCAGTGGATACCAATACTAACAGCATATGTCTAAGCATGATTTTTAATACGAGTCTCAACTCAATTTTCTCTAACACATAAAGAATGTACTGGTACCAACAGATTATTCAACTACACAATTCCATGGAATTTGACCAAGTCACAATTCCTACAGTGCACTCCCACACGCCCGTCACCTAGCATGTGCGTCACCTCATAACTAATCACACAACACACAATCCGGTGTTTCATATCCTTAGGACCAAATTTAGAACTGTTACTTACCTCGAACAGTGTAATTCTCACTCCGTTATTCCCTTGCTTCAAGAATTGGTCTCCGAAAGCCTCGTATCTAGTCACAATTAATTCGTTTCAGTCAATACAATTTATTGAAATTAATTCCATAAGAAAATACTAATTTTTTAATAAAATCTGAAATTTAACTCAAAAATTATCTGTGGGACCCACATCTCGGAACCCGATAAAAGTTATAAAATTCGAAAACACATTCAACCACGAGTCTAACCATACCAATTTTACCAAAATCCGACCTCAACTCGACCCTCAAATCTTCAAATTAAATCAAGAGGTTTTTTTTTAAATTTTCCAACTTAATTCACCCATTAAATGTTAAAAACAACCATGGATTCGGGTAATTTAACCAATATTGAGTTAAGAACACTTACCCCATTATTTTCTCTAAAAATCTCCCAAAAATCGCCTCTATCCGAGCTCCAAATCGGTAATTGCGACAAAAATTTCGCATTTGCGAATGAACAGTACCTCCTATGAACAGTGTTCGCAATTGCGACAAATTGTTCGCAATTGCGAGTGAACAGTGTTTTCGCAATTGCGATAAATGGTTCGCAATTGTGAATGAACAGTGTTTCGCAATTGCGATAAATGGTTCACAATTGCGAATGAACAGTACCTCACAAGAAACCAACAAACTCAAACTTCTCCGAAATAATCTGAAACCACCCTGAAACTCATCCGAAACCTCCCGAAATCCTTCCGAACCCGAATCAACTAACTCGGTAAGTCATAAAATAATTGTAAAGTATAACTTGAGCAGTAAATGGGAGAACGGGGTTATAATACTCAAAACAACTAGCCAAATCATTACACCGAATTCCGAAAATTTTTGAAGATAAATGTCACCCATAACCTCATGAACTCAAATATATAATTTTCACCCAATTCCATAATCATTTTCGTGGTTAAATCTTATTTTTATCAAAACCTAGGTTTTTCAACTAAGCCCACAATTCCTACACTTTATGTATTAAGAATCTACCTAAAATGCATGTATTAAACTCATCCTATATAGAAATTACTTACCTCAAAGTTCTAGGTGAAAACCCCTCTTCAAAGAGCTCCAAAATTGCCCATGAGATGAAAGAAATGAGCCAAAATAGCCTAAGTCCCGATATAAATGCACTTCACTACCTCCTAGCGATTTTTGCACCTGCGGAAGAATCTCCGCTTCTGCGGGACCGCTCCTGCGGTTGATTGTCCGCATATGTGGAACACGTACGAGCCACGACCAGCCGCACCTGCGGCCAAGTCTCGCATCTGCGAGCCCGCTTCTGCGGCTCACCTCGCGCACCTGCGACCATGGGCAGGCTGCCTCTCTCCGCATATGCGGACCCCTTCATCGTAGAAGCGAGTTCGCTTCTGCAGAAATCCTTCGCTTCTGTGGACCTCGCTAACTCTCCTCCATTCCGCTTCTGCGAACGAGATGCCGCACCTGCGATGCCGCTCCTGTGGCCATTCCCACTGCAGGTGCGAACGCACCAGATGCCATCCACCTCCAGCTCTTCTCCAACAAGTTCGTAAACATAAAACGGACTCGCTCTAACCCTCGGAATGCGTAAAACCACATCAAAACTAATAATCACACTCCAAAACCAAATCGAATCAACTTATGAACTTCAAGTTCTTCCAACTTGCTCCGAACGCGCCGAATCATACTTAAACTACTCGGAATGACACTAAATTTTGTGTGCAAGTGACAAATCACCATACGAAACTATTCCAAGGCTCAGAATCCCAATCGGACCTCGATAATACCAAATCCTATCTCAAACCAAATTTAAAGAACTTGAAAGCCTTCAATGCGCTAACTTCCAATATTAAGCGCCGAAATGCTCCCGGGTCATCTGAAACCCGATCCAAATATACGCCCAAGTTTAAAATCATCATACAAACTTATTGGGACCGTCAAATCCCGGTTCTGAGGTCGTTTACTATAAAATATTGACCCATGTCAAACTTAACCCTTTTAAGCCAATATTAAGGAACTAAGTGTTCAGATTTCAATCCGACCCCTTCCAAACCCGAACTAACCATCTCCACAAGTCATAAAATAGTAAAAGCACATGCAGGGAGTCTTATTTAGGGGAACAGGGATCTAGAAAGTAAAACAATCGGTCGGGTCGTTACAGTTTCGTTCTTAGTTAAAGATAAAAAAAAATAAACTAAGGGGGCGTGGATTACTAATTAGCAAAGTTCACGGGCAAAATTGACTTTTTTCCTATATGTTTTTCACGCGTCACACTTACGTGGAAATTTAAACTAATCAACATAAATAAAATTTGGCAGGTAGAGCTCTGTTAGTAATAAATAGCATAAATGATACTTTTAGGTAACATCATGATCCTTTCTAAAGCAAATTCACTACTAGAAAATATTAGAAAACCGTCCAGGAATATCAACTAAAATCGGTCGGAAAACTGAAAAAATCGATCGATTTTTGACCGACTTTAATTCGTCGAAATAAGACTGGTCGGTAATAAATAGCAATCGTAGTCGGTCGCAATTACCGACCGATTTTGGTCGGTCAATTAAATTTCACAAACGATCAAAAAAGAAAAAATCTGCCGAGAAAAACGATCGAAGTTGGTCGGTATTTTTCGACCGAATTCAGTCGGTATTTTTAATTATGTAATTAAAAAAAGCACCGTCTGGAATCAAACCAGGGCCTGTACTATAGCAGGATACTATTCTACCACTAAACCATAAGTACATTTTGGTTTAAGACTTTATTTTATTATATTTGTACTCTTTAATTATATTTTTGCGTAAAAATAACTGACAGATTTTGGTCGGTTTATTAAAAATATAAAATTACCAATCGAAATAGGTTAATTTTTTTAAATGACCGACCGAAATTACCGACCGACTTCCGTCATTTTTTTAATATTAATATTAATTTATTTTACATGAAAAACTGATTAAAATTGATCGGTTTCTTAAAAAATAAATTTCGCGGGATGGCAAAATATTCGACCGAAGCTGATTGGTTTTGTAAAAAAAAAATTTAAAATAAAATATTTTAAAAAATTGACTGACTTCGATCGATTTTTAGGTCTATTATTTGACCGACCGAAGTCGTTCAGTCGGTTACGATCGATTTTGGCCGAATTTCTAGACTTTGGTCGGTCGCCGTCCATTTTGATCGAATTTTTAGTAGTGATTTTTAAGCGAGGACATGAATATATTAATTTCACAAAGTTGAGGACTAAATTTGAACTTTCTCCCCATCGCTATGGACTCATTCTATCATACATGCAATCATTCATAATTTCATTTACACACCTTTTGGAAGTCCATTCCCAATTCGAAACAACATACAAATAAAAAAATTTAAAACAACAAAAAGGATAAGAAGAAACGAAAAAGGAAAGAAAACAACAAGAAGAGGAAAATTAAAAGCCATGCTAACTAGATGGGTGGCTAGTGTCCAAATCAACACTAACCTCCACATCCACCACAACCGCCGCCGCAACCACCGCCGTTGACACCACCGCCACCACAACAACAACCGTGGTTCGCACCAGAATTATCCGTACCACCACCTCCAACTGCCGCTCCACAACCACCACTAATATTGCTATTACCCTTCCGTTTATCTTCAGTCCTGCTACTTGCCACAGCTGCAGCAGCCGCAGTGCCGGCTACTGCAGCACCAGCCCCGGCCAAAACAACCATATTCCCGTCTTTTGTGCCGCCGTAATAGCTAGTGGCGCTCTTCTTCTTTGTACCTATTTTTACGTCAGATCCTTTTGGCTTCTTAATCCTACCTCGGCCGGCGCATAAGCAGCAGTATAAATTACAAGCCGTGAAAGCCATAGAAGCGAAGACTATGAAGACTATAACGTATACTTTCATATTCTATCCTCCTTTGAATTGATAAACGAAGAGGACAATTGCCTCTTTATATTCAACTCCTTGTATTGACTTTCTATTTAAAAACCTAGCGATAAAGTTAAGTTACGATTCAGGTTTTCTTTATCTATCTAAGTAATTTACGATGAAGTTCATAGTGCATATTCTTTTTGAATTTAACTTACATATGCTGACTAAGTTTAAATTTTTTTTTTACATGCACTATCATAATTCATATGTATTACTAACATGTTACTCCTATAACAAGTAATTTATTTTATTACTTTTAGGCTACTAAATTAAGTTGATTATCATTAAAGACAAAAATTAATGGCGGACAAATTTTACTGCTAATAGCAAAAATCCATTGCTAATCACATTTAAGGACTAATTATCAGAAGTCTTATTTAGTGACGAGTTATTTAGCAATAAATAGATTAATTAGCAACATATTACCAAAAGATTTGTCTCTTATTTTTTTAATGTATAAACAATTGTATATGTTATTATAGATCTTACATTAACCATAATAAAATAATTATATAATATCAGTGTCTTAGTTCTCTTTTATGCATATGGTAACTTTGACAATTATTCTTAATCGTTAAATCAAATCACTTGGGATTACTGATCAGAACCTAATACGTTCTTTTCTTTTTCCTTAATTTCTCCTTTAGGTAAAATTATTAAGTCAAAGTCAACCATGACAGATCCCGAGCAACTTCTTCCAATTTAAGAAATGCTAATGGAGGTGGTACTCTCATTTTATTGTACTCTTAATTTTTGGTTGGCTTCACGTGAACTGGTTAAGAATATATATCTTTCATTTTTAATTTATTTGATGTAATTTGATTTGACACGAAATTTAAGAAGAATTTTATTTTTGAAAATTTTGACCTTAAAAATTTAAAAGATAAAAATTTTGCGAATCCATTATATTTATGTTACTATAAAAGTTTATCACTAAAGGTAAAATAAATAAATTAAAAAGTTTAAAGTTAAATTATTTTCAAGTATAAAAATATATCATTCTTTTTGAAAAGGACTGATAAGAAAAATATGTCACATAAATTGAAACGAGGGAAGTAATGTATATTGTATTATTTCAAATCGGCTCCTGGAATTTGTGTAATTCTTGACAATATGAGTGTAAAATATGCATTCCATTGACCGATTTTTTTGTTTTAGAATTTCATTTCAATTTGGTGAAATTAATCATGTATATATCTCTGCTCTTTAATTTAAATATTAAACTCCTCCATATCTATCTATATATAATAGGAGAGGCAAAACAATGATAGGATGACAAGTGTCATCACCAGAAAAATCCTAATCTAAAAAGAAAAATAAGGATAGACTGACAAGTGTCATCACAAAAAAAAATTATAATTTTAAAAAGAAAAATAAATAAATAAATAAAATACGCAGCAAAATTAATAAATAAAAATTTGCAAGGGTAAAATAAATACAATGTGATGACCCATCTTATGTTTTAGAACTCGAATCAGCGCTCTTAAGCCTTAAAAATCTCATTTTTATCCTCCTCGATTTGCGTGCGCAGTCTGGACGGGTTTCAGGAGAGCTTTTATGTTGAAAACTAATGAAAATAAGATTTTTTGCCTTAAAAGTTAATTTTAGTTGACTTCAATCAACACTTTTGGTAAACGGGCCCGGATCCGTTCTTTGACGGTCCCGGTGGGTCCGTATCGAATTATGGGACCTGGGCGTATGCCCGAAATCGAATTTGGAGGTCCCTAACATGAGTTATGAATTTTTTATGAAAATTAAAAGTTTGTAAATTATTTTTTTAAAGAATTGATTGATATTTGGCATTGTTAGTATCGGGTCCTTATTTTGGTCCCGGAGCCCGGTACAGGTTCATTACGATATTTAAGATATGTCTGTGAAATTTGGTGAGGAACGGTGTTGATGTGACGTGATTCAGACGTCCAGTTGAGAAGTTATGGATTTTAAAGTATTCTTGAGAATTTCATTTGAATTGGTGCTAAATTTAGAGTTCTAAGTGTTATTTTGGCGATTTGATTGCGTGAGCAAATTCGTATGATATTTTTAGACTTGTGTGCATGTTTGGTTTGGAGCCCCGAGGACTCGGGTGAGTTTCGGATAGGCCACGAGATGTTTTAGACTTTGGAAATCTAGTTTTTCTGCAGAGTCTATGTTCTGGCATGTCCTTCTTCGCGTTCGCGAAGGTACTCTCGCGGACGCGAAGAGTAAACTGGTGAGGCTGAGACTTCTTCTTCGCGAACGCGAAGGCTTGGTCGCGAACGCGAAGTGATGGGGGGTTTACCCTTCGCGAACGCGACCTGACCATCGTGAGCGCGAAGCACTTGGGGACCTGGGGGAGGGTTGGTCATGTTCTTCTACGCGAACGCGTCCACTGGGTCGCGAACGCGAAGGCTAAGGGGGAGTTGCCTTACGCGAACGCGTAGGAAGACTCGCGAACGCGAATGCCTTGGGCGGTTGTGCATCGCGATCGCGACAGGCCTCTCGCGAACGCGATGAAGGCCTGTCTAGTGGCTTAAAACAGACTCCAAACACGGGTTTGAGCCATTTCTTCAATATTTTCAAGAACCAAACGGGTAGAGGCAATTTTCAAGAGTCATTTTCTTTCCCAAAGTGTTGGTAAGTGATTCTAAACCATTTTCTTTCAATTACCCATTACATTTCTTGAATTTTTAACCAAAAAATCTAGAGTTTTTATGGTAGAATATTTTCAAGAACCAAACGGGTAGAGGCAATTTTCAAGAGTCATTTTCTTTCCCAAAGTGTTGGTAAGTGATTCTAAACCATTTTCTTTCAATTACCCATTACATTTCTTGAATTTTTAACCAAAAAATCTAGAGTTTTTATGGTAGAATTAGGGGTTAGGGTAGAAACTAGGAATTTCGAAAATTTGGGAATTTAAACCTCGATTTGAGGTCGGATTCCACAACCAATTATATATTCGGGCTCGAGGGTGAATGGGTAAAATGATTTTGGTCCGAACCTCGAGTTTTGACCAAGCGGGCCCATGGTCGATTTTTTGGACTTTTTGGAGAAAAATTTTAAAAATTTAATTTATGAAATATAATTGATTTCTTTAGCAATATTTGATATTAATGAGTCATTTTTTAATAGATACGAGTGGTTTAGAGGTGAATTCCAAAGGAATAGCTGTGATTAAGAATTAAGTAGCCTTCAGAGAGAGGTAAGTGTTATGTCTAACTTTGGCTTGAGGGAATAGGTATTGTGTGAATATTTGCTACGTGTTTTGTTGTTGAATATGACGTATAGTTGAGGTGACGAGCATCTATACATTGTGGTCGAGTCATAGCATGCGAGTGAAATTTTATTTCTTGAAAATTTGTAGTCTTAAATCTGGCTATCCATGCTTATTGTTGTTGTTGAAATGTTGGAAGGATTGTATCCGGTTCCACAAGGTCGATAAAATTATGAATATTGATTCGAGGTTGAGATGTTAAATTGTGAAAGTAATCATTTATGAAATATTGATTTCTTGTGATACTTTTCTTTATCCGTTGTTATTGATTCTGTGAATTGTGAGGAAGAGTGTAAAGCACGAAGGGTGATGCCGTGCATAATTTAATTATATTGTGAGGAAGAGTGTAAAGCACGAAGGGTGATGCCGTACATAATTTAATTATATTGTGAGGAAGAGTGTAAAGCACGAAGGGTGATGCCGTGCATGAATTATTTATATTGTGAGAAAGAGAGTAAAAGCATGAAGGGTGATACCGTGCAGTCTTATTTGTTACTTGGTGAAGTTGAGAGTAAAAGCACGAAGGGTGATGCCGTGCAATTTTTCTTTGCTATTTTAATTGCTCAATTCGTTTAAGGATTTTCTGTTTAATTCTGTCTTTTCATTATTCTCACTCTTTATGTTGTATTCTCCACTGTATGTCCCCTTCCTATTATTTCTGCATTATTTCTTTATTTACTTTTGTTGCCACTAACATGATTATATTGTTCAGGTTATATGTGGGTGTCTTGTCCTAGCCTCGTCACTACTTCGCCGAGGTTAGACTCGACACTTACCAGTACATGGGGTCGGTTGTACTGATGCTGCACTCTGCACTTTCTGTGTAGATTTTGATACCGGCTCAGGTTGATCGATCGAGATTTGCTACTGGTCTGCTGTCCGGAGACTCAAGGTAGATCTGTCGGCGTTCACAGACCTTGAAGTCCCCATCTATCTTTTATGTCCTACTGTTTTCTTTCATTCAGACAGTTGTATTTCTTTCAGACTATTACTTGTCGTAAATTCTAGAATGCTCATGAATGGTGACACCAGATCCGGGTGGTAGTGGTTAATAAAATTTTATGATATTCCGCACTTATTATATTCCATCTTAGTTAATTATTTTTTTTACTGAATGAAAATAAAAAATTGGTTAATGATTCTCTAACGTTGGCTTGCCTAGCAAGTGAAATATTAGGCGTCATTACGGTCCCGTCGGTGGAAAATTTCAGATCGTGACATACAATGAGCATATAAAAAAGCTATATTACATGAGAAGTAATACAAAACTATATTCATTATAATATATTAAATTGGTAAGTTACTAAAAATTCATATGACAATTTAATAATACTAACTAATCTATCTACATATAATAGGAGAGGCAAAATAATGAAAGGATGACAAGTGTCATATCCAGAAAAATCCTAATCTAAAAAGAATAACAAGGATAGGCTGACAAGTGTCATAACAAAAAAAACAATTAATTTTAAAAATCAAAATAAATAAATAAATAAAATACGCAGCAAAATTAAAAAATTAAAAACTACAAGGGTAAAATAAATGCAATGAGCGTATAATAAAGCTATATTACATGAGAAGTAATACAAAAACTATATTCATTATATTATATTAAACTAGTAAGTTACTAAATACTCATATGAAAATTTAATAATACTAAGTAATTTATAATATAAAAAAATATGCAAGGAACATAAAGAGGAACAAAGTATAACTTTCAGGGAATTAAAAGTATAAATATAATTAGTAGTATAATTTTTGCATTCTGCCATTCTCAAAGAAGAAAAGAAAGAAGGTGGAATTCTAGAGATATGCTATTAAGAAATGGGCTATATTTGAATTATTACTATAAGAACTTTACGTATTGATAGTAGAGATTTGTATTGAAACAATTTAACTTTAAGGTAAGATATGAACATATAGTACTAAGTACTTGACATAATATAAGTAAAAATATAAGACTTATAATTAGAATTATGATAATAAAAGTAGTACATATACACATAATTAAAATCATAATAAGCAAATAATCATAAAGAAAGAATACTAAAAAAATAATTTCAAGCGGTAGCTTAAAATTATATGTATTAATTAAATTTCTCATATAGAAAATTTTATTTAACAAATAGAACTCACAATTTCATATTCAAAAATATAAAGATAATTTATCATATTTATATATAAGATAAGGATATTATATATATAGCATAAAATAATAATTATAAAATATTGATAGATCATTTACAAAAATAATAAAAGGCTTATCTTTATATACTTTTGATGAATTCAAAATTATAATTTAGTAAAATAAATATTATATTATTTAAATTTTAAGTAAAATATAAAGAGAAAAAACTAATTAAATATTACAGTAGAAAAGAATGTACAAAAAAGGGATAAAGATAATATTAGGATATTTATACTTTAAATTAACACTCAAAACGTTTTTGATAAATTTAAAAAATAGAATTTTTTTGAACAGTATAACATAAGTTTAAAAATAAATATTTTCAGAGTAAGAAAATATATATCTATGTTATATTAAACAAAAAGTAGTGATAAAATATTAAGCTAATTGATAAGTTAATAAAAAATCACAATAGTAAATGAATAGTATTAAGTATTTGATAACTTAATACAACAACAACAACAAGAACAACAACAATAACAAGAACAACAACAAACTCAATATATACTTGATAACTTAATAAAGAATAAAATAAGGAACAAGCAATTTATTTGTTTACATATGATATGTATCCTTTAATTTTATATAAATTTTGTTATATTTTTGTACACTGCATTAAAAAAATAAAAAATAACTAAAATTTATTTAAACAATATAATATATCACATCATAATTTTATAATATTAATATTTTTTAAAAATTATCCGTACATTTCACGGGGTTCTAAATAATTCAAATAATACTCTCTTCTCTCTTCATTACTTGCCATCTTCGTCAAGGAATAAAGTTCAAACAACTATTTCTTGCCTCTTTTCCTAATTCCTATGCACTTTACAGACACTAATAAAAGATATTCTACGATAAGTATATAAAAATCATTTCACGACTTTTTAATAATTTTAAATTTTTTATCTACTATTCATTTGAATGAAATTTTTAATGACTTTAAAGATGTTAACAAGAAATGAAATTTATGAAAATAATAATAATAATGAAGATGATGATAATAATAATAATAATAATAATAATAATAATAATAATAATTAAATGCATTAATAATGCCATAGATTATTCACGAGCTCAAGAAGAAGAGTTCGAGAGCCGAATGTAGGGTCAAAAGCTAAGCTCGAGATGCAATCAGCTAAAAATAAAAGAGTGGAAAAATAATAGAGGGAAAATAGAAGTTTTTATTATATCGGATCTGATTAAGGTGTAAATCATGAAAGCACGCATAAGTTAGGGGCACAAATTGCAAATTACACAATAAATATTTTTCGAAACTCATCTAATTAATTCACAATAACATTTATTAATCCGTAAAATCAGGCAGTAATTACTGCTAACAAGTCAAGTCCCTTCCTGATGCATAAGGCTATCTTCTTCCTTACCGCTTCAACACATTACTGATCTAGCAAATTACATGAAAATAAATGTACAGTGTTTTAAGGTTTTATATGAAATAAAAAATATATAAAAAATTGTTTTTCCATAACTATGTATAGACATTGTAGGACAATCTCAAAATTTAGATGCAAAAGTATTTTCAGGAATCTTACTACTAACAGAAAATGTGTTTGAGAAATTGGTCGCGCGATGGATGAGAAGAAAAAATGATCATAAGCTGCGTTACGACTTATGAGAGTTTGCAGAAAAAATGAGAGAATTAGAAAAATGAGAGAATTAAACGTCGCAGAAACTTGGTACAATGAAAGTTGATGAACATGAAATACATTACCATTGCCGAACAAGGTACATATGCCAAAAAATAATTGCTATTATCCCTTTCATAACTCATCTCCTTCCAAGAATAACTGATACTAACGTCTTTATCCTCCCGGTCATGCCTCTCATATATCACATACCTACGCAACTCGCTTCTATTACATCTTAGGATCATGTACATGATTCCAACATTATCAATATGTACTAGTTAACTCTAGGTCTCATTTAGTTGAATCAATGATGTCATCACCATGATTAACTATGCCAGTGCTATTGGTAGTGTGATGACCCAAAATATCATCTTTAAATTTAATAAGTAATTCTGTATTCTAAGACCTTGAAAAGCAAAATGTATCATTCCTCGACTTGCGTGCGCAGTCCGTACAATTATCCGGAAAGTTTTTATGTGAAAAATGGATTAAAATGTGAAATAGAGCTTTAAAACTCAACTGAGTTGACTTTAGTCAATATTTTTAGCAAACGGACCCGGATCAGTATTTTGACAGTACCGGTAGCTCCGTATCGTGACTTGGGACTTGGGCGTATGCCCGAAATTTAATTTGGAGGTTCCTAACTCAAGTTATGACCATTTAACGGAAGTAGCAATTTAAAGGCTAAAGATTTTCAAGTTTCACCATGGGGTTGACATTTTGATATCGGAGCCAGAATCCGATTCTGAAAATTTGAACAGCTCCGTTATGTCATTTATGACTTGTGTGCCAAATTTGAAGTCATTACGGATTCATTTAATATGTTTTGGCATGAGATTCGCAAATTGAAAAGTTTAAAACTCAAAGCTTGAATCGGGGTGTGAATTGTAATTTCAGCGTTGTTTGACGTGATACGAGACCCCGAGTAAGTTCGTATTATATTATTGGACTTGTTGGTATATTCGTACGGGGTCCCGAGTACCCCGAGAGTGATACGGATTGAAATCTGATCAAGAACTCGATTTAAGTAAAATCTGTATTTTTCCTTCTACTGTAATCGCACCTGTGATTTTTCTCGCAGGTACGAGCTCGCAGAAGCGAGCCTTCGATCGCAGATGCGCCCGAGCGTGGCTGGGCAAAAGTCCACAGGTGCGGAAACCTGCACGCACCCGCGCGTCCGCAGAAGCGGACCAAATGATCGCAGAAGTGAAGGCAGCGCAGGTGCGAAAATGCCTGGGCAGTGTATATATCGAAGAGTCCGATATTTTTACTCATTTTGGTCATTTTAAGCTCGGTTAAGGTAACATTTTGGGCGATTTTCACGAAAAATATTGGGGTAAGTGTTCCTTATCCTATATTGATTATATTTTATGATTCCATACTCATTTATATCATGAATCCGTGAATTTATGGAAGAAAAATCAGATTTTTCTAAAATCTTCCAAAAACGAGAAATTTAGATTTGAAGGTCCATTTGATATCGGAATTGGACAATTTTTGTATGGTTGAACTCGTATCGGAACGAGTGTTCGGATTTCATATGTTTTTTCGGGATTTGAGACGTGGGTCCCACTGTTGAATATTTAAATAAATTTTGAATTTTTATCCGGAAAATTTATAAATTCATATAGAATTAATTCCTATGATTAGTATTGAATATATCGAATTATTTGTGAATAGATTTGAAGATTTCAGAGTCAAATTTAAAAGGAAAAGTTGTGGTTGAATAATTAATTGGAATTTGCAAAGCGAGATAAGTGTCGTGGTTAACCTTAACTTGAGGGAATAGAACCCTTAAATTATTTGTTATGTGAATTGCATGTGAACGACGTATAGGCAAGGTGACGAGTGTCTATACGTCGTCAAATTAATTGTTTGCATGCTTACTTCAAAAATCATAAATTATTTTAAATCATAAATTAATTATTATAATAATTATTTATATCCTATTCTTTGTCAAATATTAATTCTTGAATTCCTGCATTAATTGTTACATGTTATTTGAATTATGTGGTTTAATTGTTATTTGACATTTAATATATTAAATATTAAATTACCTAATTTCTCTATGGTTTTCATAATAAATTATTATTTGTCATTCTTTGGTTCATAAATAAATTATAATTATTGTGTGCCTTGATGCTTAATAATTTTTCATTGGACGTGGTATTTATTGGAGTAAGTTTTATTATATTTATGAGTTGTTTAAAATTATATTGGGGAACGGATTGCACGCCGCAACGGAAATGAAAGTATATATATATATATTGAGGGATCAGATTGCACGCCGCAATAGACTTATTTAAAAGTCAATATTGGGGGATCGGATTGCACGACGCAACAGACTTATTTAAAAGTCTATATATATACTTGATTGAAATAAATATATAACAGACTTATTTAAAAGTCTATATATATACTTGATTGAAATAAATATATGACAGACTTGATTAAAAGGAATATATTGGGAGAGCGGGTTACACGCTGTAACAGAATTGGGTGAAATAATAATGGATTATGACTGCTGAGTTGGCTTCAATTATTATAAATGAGTTACCTGATTTATTTCTATTATTTGTTGTTGTAATTAACATTGCGTACAAGTTAATATAAATGAACCGTCTTAGCCTCGTCACTACTTCGTCGAGGTTAGGCTCAGCACTTACCAGTACATGGGGTCGGTTGTACTGATACTACACTCTGCACTTCTTGTGCAGATTTCGGAGTTGGTCCTAGCGGCGTGCCATAGACTTGCTCGGATTTCAGCTATTCAGAGGAGACTTGAGGTATAACTGCATGGCGTCTGCAGTTCTGAAGTCCCCGTCTATTTTACTTTAGTTGTGTCTTTATTTCCAGATAGCTTAATTTATTCAGACCTTTATTTGTATTATTCTAGAAGCTCGTGCACTTGTGACACCAATTCTGGGATGGTATTTAGACACCGTTATTTTTATAGATTATTCACTATATTTCAGACGTTACTTCCGCAATTGTTGTCTGTTATTAATAAATTTAAAAATTATTTTATAAATGGATAATATTACTCTAACGTTGGCTTGCTTAGCAAGTGAAATGTTAGGCACCATCACGGTCCGAAGGTGGGAATTTCGGGTCGTGACAATTGGTATTAGAGAACTAGGTTACATAGGTCTCACGAGTCACGAGCAAGCTTAGTAGAGTCTGAAGGATCGGTACGGAGACGTCTGTACTTATCTCTCAGAGGCTATGAAGTTTAGGAACAATATCACTTCTTTCTTATTCTCTCGTGCGATTTTATTCTATCATCTATGATTGAACCATTCTACTCTTATTCTCTCACAGATGGTGAGAACATGTAATACCTCTACCGATGGACAGGGACCAGAACCCCCGGTGGTAACTATAGCCAAGGGTAGAGGTCGAGGCCGAAGTCGTGCTAGAGGCCGAAGCAGGGGCCTAGGTAGAGCTCGGTCCAGAGCTCGAGCAGCTGCACCTGTTGAAGAACCTCAAGTGGACCTTCAGGAGGAGGTTCCAGTTCAGAATGTACCAGTTGGACCAGTTCAGGTCCCGGAAGGTTTCATAGCCACTCCAGTACTTCAGGACGCTCTAGTCCATTTGGTAAGTCTTATGGAGGGCGTGTCCTAGAATGGTGCATTTCTAGTGGCACCAGCCGTCTCATAGGCTGGGGGAGGAGCACAAACTCTCACTACTCGCGCTACGGAGCAGATGGCTCCCCAGAATCAGGCTCCAGTAGCCCCGCCAGTTGGGGTAGTTCAGCCAGTTGTTGCAGCACAGACCGATGATAGGCCCGCCATGTCTTTTGAGGCCTTATTGAGACTGGATAAGTTTACTAAGCTCTTTCCAGTTCACTTCAGTGGTACACCTTCTGAGGACCCACAGGATTATCTTGAACGCTTCCATGAGGTGTTGCGGAACATGGGTATAGTTGAGACCAATGGGGTTGATTTTGCTGTATTTCAGATGACGGGTTCCGCCAAGAGGTGGTGGAGAGATTATACATTGACCCGACCAGTCGGATCGCCTGCACTTACCTGGGAGCAGTTCTCTCAGCTATTCCTGGAGAAGTTCTTTCCTATCACATTGAGAGAGGAATTCTGCAAGCAATTTGAGCGTCTACAGCAGGGCAGTATGACTGTTACTCAGTATGAGTCCCATTTTGTGGATTTGGCCCGTCATGCTCTCCTTTTACTACCTACTGAGGGAGAGAGAGTGAGGAGGTTTATTGAGAGACTCATTCACCCTATCAGGCTTCAGATGGCCAAGGAGACCGAAAGTGAAATTTCTTTTCAGGCAGCTGCTAATGTCGTGAGGAGAATCGAGATGGTTCTTGCACAGGAGAGAGGGCAGAGGTCTGATAAGAGGCCTCGTCAGTTTGGTGGTTTCAGTGGTGCCTCGTCTGGAGGCAGAGGTAATTTTTGTAGGGGTCACCCTCCCAGACCGTTTCATTTAGCACTTCATATATCTCCCGGTGCTTCAGGAAGTCACGGTTCTATTATGCTTTACTATAGACAGCTAACATTTAGTGCACATTCAGCTCATATCAGTGCAGCACCACTCTAGAGTTACTACAGCGGTTATCCGGCCCATCTGGGTCAGCTTCAGCTTCAGCAGCCACGACATCAGGATGGGTGTTATGAGTATGGGAACATTGGTCACATCAGGAGGTATTTCCCTAGATTGGTGAGTAACAGATCTCGGCAAGATTCTCGTGCCATCATACCGGCACCGGTTGCTTCACCGCCTGCTCATCCAGCTAGAGGTAGGGGTCAGGCAGCTAGAGGTGGAGGTCAGGCCATTAGAGGTGGAGGTCAGACCATTAGAGGTGGAGGCCAGCCAGTTAGAGGTCGTCCCAGGGACGCAGTTCAGAGTGGTGGGGCCTAACCCCGATTTTATGCTTTTCCAGCTAGGCCTGAGGCCGAGTCATCTGATGCTGTGATCACAGGTATTATTCCAGTTTTCCATAGAGATGCTTCAATTCTATTTGATCCAGGATCTACTTATTCCTATGTGTTCTCATATTTTGCTTCATATTTGGTTGTGCCTTGTGATTCTCTGAGTGCTTTTGTCTGTGTATCTACACCGATGGGAGACTCTGTTATAGTAGATCATGTCTATCTTTTGTGTGTGGTTACTATTGGTAATTTTGAGACTAGTGTGAATCTTTTACTTCTTGATATGGTAGATTTTGATGTCATCTTGGGTATGGATTGGATGTCCCCTTGTCATGCTATATTGGATTGTCATGCCAAGACAGTGACCCTAGATATGCCGGGGTTACCTCGGTTAGAGTGGAAAGGAACTCCTGGCCATTCTGCCAGCAGGGTTATTTCTTATATGAAAGCTCGACATATAGTAGAGAAAGGGTGTCTAGCCTATTTGGCTTATATTTGCGATCCCAGTGTGGATGTTCCTTCTATGGACTCAGTACCAGTTGTTCGTGAATTTCCAGAAGTATTTCCTGCAGATTTGCCAGGGATGCCACCCGATAGAGATATTGACTTCTGTATTGATTTGGCTCCGGGCACTCAGCCTATTTCTATTCCACCAAACCGTATCGCCCCGCCAGAGTTGAAAGAATTGAAAGAGCAGTTACAAGACTTGCTTGATCAGGGATTCATTAGACCTAGTGTCTCGCCCTGGGGTACACTAGTATTATTTGTAAAGAAGAAAGATGGCTCTATGCGGATGTGTATAGATTATCGGCAGTTGAACAAGGCCACTATCAAAAATAAATATCCGCTGCCAAGAATTGATGACTTATTTGATCAGCTTCAGGGGTGCCAAGGTATTTTCAAATATCGATTTGAGGTCTGGTTACCATCAGTTGAAGATTAGGGCATCTGATGTCCCTAAAATAGCTTTTTGAACTCGGTATGGGCATTACAAATTCCTAGTGATGTCATTTGGGTTGACCAATGCCCCAGCAACATTTATAGATTTGATAAATCGAGTGTTTAAGCCTTATTTGGATTCTTTTGTGGTTGTATTCATTGATGATATCTTGATTTACTCCAGCAGTCGAGAGGAACATGAGCAGCATCTTCGAAGCGTGCTTCACACCTTGAAGAATAATCAGTTATATGCCAACTTTTCAAAATGTGAGTTTTGGTTAGACTCAGTTGCCGTTTTGGGGCATGTTGTATCGGCAGAAGGCATAAAGGTGGATCCTAAGAAGATTGAGGCTGTTCAGAATTGGCCTACACCTACTTCAGTTACATAGATCCAGAGTTTCCTGGGTTTAGCAGGTTATTATTGTCAGTTCGTGGAAGGGTTTTCATCTATAGCAAGCCCATTGACCAGATTGACCCAGAAAGGTGTCCCATTCAGATGGTCAGACGAGTGTGAATTGAGCTTTCAGAAACTCAAGACCGTTTTGACTACGGCACTAGTGTTGGTATTACCCACAGAATCAGGATCGTATACGGTGTATTGTGACACATCTCACATTGGGCTTAGTGCAGTATTAATGCAAGATGGCAAGGTAATTGCATATGTGTCGCGGTAGTTGAAAGTTCACGAGAAGAATTATCCTGCTCATGACTTAGAATTGGCAGCCATTGTTCATGAGCTAAAGATTTGGAGGCATTACCTCTACGGTGTCTCGTGTGAGGTATTTACTGATCATCGCAACCTTCAGTATCTATTTAAATAAAAGGATCTTAATTTGAGGCAGAGAAGATGGTTGGAGTTGTTGAAAGACTATGATATTACCATTTTGTATCACCCCGGAAAGGCCAATGTGGTGGCCGATGCTTTGAGTAGAAAGGCTGTGAGTATGGGCAGTCTTGCGTATATTCCGGTTGGTGAGAGGCCATTAGCTGCAGATGTTCATACTTTGGCTAATCAGTTCGTGAGGTTAGATGTTTCAGTCGGGTTCTAGCTTGCACAGTCGCTCGGTCTTCTTTATATGAGTGCATCAGAGAGAGGCAATATGATGATCCTCATTTACTTGTCCTTAAGGACACGGTGCGGCATGGTGATGCCAAACAGGTTGCTGTGGGGGAAGATGGGATTTTGCGAATGCAGGGTCATATTTGTGTGCCTAATGTGGATGGGCTTCGCGAATTAATTCTTGAAGAGGCACACAGTTCCAGGTATTCTATTCATCCAGGTGCCGCTAAAATGTATCAAGATTTGCGGCAACATTATTGGTGTAGGAGAATGAAAAAGGATATAGTTGCATATGTAGCTCGGTGTTTGAATTGTCAGCAAGTTAAGTACGAGCATCAGAGACCTGGTGGTTTGCTTCAGAAGTTAGAAATTCCTGAATGGAAATGGGAGCGTATCACTATGGATTTTGTTATTGGACTCCCATGGACTCAGAGAAAATTTGACGCAGTTTGGGTCATTGTGGACAGGTTAACCAAATCAGCACATTTCATTCCAGTGGCAGTTACCTATTCTTCAGAAAGGTTAGCTGAAATTTACATTTGTGAGATTGTCCGCCTTCACGGTGTGCCCGTGTCTATTATTTCAGATCGAGGTACGCAATTTACCTCACATTTTTGGAGGGATGTACAACATGAGTTAGGCACGCGGGTGGAGTTGAGTACATCATTTCATTCACAGACAGACGGACAGTCAGAGCGCACTATTCAGATATTGGAAGATATGCTTCGCGCTTGTGTTATAGACTTTGGAGGTTCTTGGGATCATTTCTTGCCACTTGCGGAGTTTGCTTATAATAATAGCTACCAGTCGAGCATTCAGATGGCTCCATATGAGGCATTATACGGAAGGCAATATTGCTCACCAGTTGGCTGGTTTGAACCTGGAGAGGCTCAGTTATTGGGTACCGATTTGGTACAAGATGCCTTGGATAAGGTCAAGATTATTCAAGATCGACTTCGCATAGCTCAGTCTAGGCAAAAGAGTTATGCCAACCATAAAGTTCATGATATTGCATTCATGGTTGGAGAAAGAATATTGCTCTGAGTTTCACCTGTGAAAGGTGTAATGAGGTTCAGAAAGAAGGGCAAGTTGAGCCCTAGGTATATCGGACCCTTTGAAATTCTTGAAAGGGTGGGTGAAGTAGCCTACAGGCTTGCATTACCACCTAGTTTATCAGCGGTTCATCCGGTGTTCCATGTGTCTATGCTCCAAAAATATTATGGTGATCCGTCCCATATGTTAGATTTCAGCTCAGTCCAATTGGACAAAGATTTGACTTACGAGGAGGAGCCGATGGCTATTCTAGCCCGGCAGGTCCGACAATTGAGGTCTAAGAGTTATCCTTCAGTTCGGGTGCAATGGAGAGGTCATCCGGCAGAGGCATTTACCTGGGAGTCCGAGTCAGACATGCGGAGTAAATATCCACACCTTTTCTCCAGCTCAGGTACTTTTTCTAACTCCATTCGAGAATGAACGTTTGTTTTAGAGGTGGAGAATGTGATGACCCAAAATGTCATCTTTAAATTTAATAAGTAATTATGTGTTCGAAGAACTCGAAAAGCACCATGTATCATTCCTCAACTTGCGTGCGCAGTCCGTACAATTGTCCGGAAAGTTTTTATGTGAAAATGGATTAAAATATGAAATAGAGCTTTAAAACTCAATTAAGTTGACTTTGGTCAACATTTTTAGCAAACAGACCCGAATCAGTGTTTTGACAGTTCCGGTAGCTCCGTATCGTGACTTGGGACTTGGGCGTATGCCCAAAATTTAATTTGGAGGTCCCTAGCTCAAGTTATAACCATTTAACGGAAGTAGCAATTTAAAGGCTAAAGATTTCCAAGTTTGACCACGGGGTTAACTTTTTGATATCGGAGCCGGAATCTGATTCTAGAAATTTGAACAGCTCCATTATGTCATTTATGACTTGTGTGTAAAATTTGAAGTCATTCCAGATTCATTTAACATGTTTTGGCACGAGATTTGCAAATTGAAAAGTTTAAAACTCAAAGTTTGAATCGGGGTGTGAATTGTAATTTCAGCGTTGTTTGACGTGATACGAGACCCCGAGTAAGTTTGTATTATGTTATTAGACTTGTTGATATATTCGTACGGGGTCCCGAGTACCCCGAAAGTGATATGGAGTGAAATCGGATCAAGAACTGGACTTAAGCAAAATCTGTATTTTTCCTTCTGCTGTAATCGCACTTGCGGATGTTTCTCGCATGTGCGAGCTCGCAGAAGCAAGCCTTCGATCGCAAATGTGCCCGGGCGTGGCTGGAAAAATGTCCGCAGGTGCGGAAACATGCACGCACCCGCGCGTTCGCAAAAGCGGACCAAATGATCACAGAAGCGAAGGCAGCGCAGATGCGCATTTTTCCTCCGCAGGTGCAAGGCCTCGCCTGGCAGCCCCATTTCGCAGATGCGAGATTTTTCTCGCAGATGCGAGCTCGCATGTGCGAGCCCAGGCACCGCAGGTGTGGAAATGTGTGGGCAGTGTATATATCGAAGAGTCCGACATTTTTACTCATTTTGGTCATTTTGAGCTCGGTTAAGGCGAAAATTTGGGCGATTTTCATGGGAAACATTGGGGTAAGTGTTCCTTATCCTATATTGATTATATTTCATGATTCCATACTCATTTATATCACGAATCCATAAATTTATGGAAGAAAAATCAAATTTTTCTAAAATCTTTCAAAAATGAGAAATTTAGATTTGAAGGTCCATTTGATATCGGAATTGGACAATTTTTGTATGGTTGAACTCGTATCAGAATGGGTGTTAGGATTTTGTGAGTTTTTTCGGGATTTGAGATGTGGGTCCCACTGTTGAATATTTAAATAAATTTCAGATTTTTATCCAAAAAAATTTGTAAATTTATATGGAATTAATTCGTATGATTAGTATTGAATATATCGAATTGTTTGTGAATAGATTTGAAGCTTTCGGAGTCAAATTTAAAAGGAAAAGTTGTGGTTGAATAATTGATTGGAATTTGCAAAGCGAGGTAAGTGTCGTAGTTAGCCTTGACTTGAGGGAATAAAACCCTTAAATTATTTGTTATGTGAATTGCATGTGAATGACGTATAGGCGAGGTGACGAGTGTCTATACGTCGTCAAATTAATTGTTTGCCTGCTTACTTGAAAAATCATAAATTAATTATTATAATAATTATTTCTCTCATATTCTTTGTCAAATATTAATTTTTGAATTCCTGCATTAATTGTTACATGCTATTTGAATTACGTGTTTTAATTGTTATTTGACATTTAGCATATTAAATATTAAACTATCTAATTTCTCTATGATTTTCATAATAAATTGTTATTTTTCATTGTTTGGTTCATAAATAAATTATAATTATTGTGTGCCTTGATACTTAATAATTTCTCATTGGACGTGGTATTTATTGGAGTAAGTTTTATTATATCTATGAGTTATTTAAAATTATATTGGGGGAACGGGTTGCACGCTGCAATAGAAATGAAAGTGTATATATATATATATATATATATATATATATATATATATATATATATATATATATATATATTGGGGGATCGGATTGCATGCCGCAATAGACTTATTTAAAAGTCAATATCGGGGGATCAGATTGCACGTCGCAACAAACTTATTTAAAAGTCTATATATATATATACTTGATTGAAATAAATATATAACAGACTTATTTAAAAGTCTATATATATACTTGATTGAAATAAATATATGACAAACTTGATTAAAAGGAATATATTGGGAGAGTGTGTTGCACGCTGCAACAGAATTGAATGTGAATATATTATGAGAGCGGGTTACAAGGTGCAACAGAATTGGGTGAAATAATAATGGATTATGACTACTAAGTTGGCTTCAATTATTATAAATGAGTTACCAGATTTATTTCTATTATTGGTTTTTGTTATTAATAGTGCATACAGGTTAATGTAAGTGAACCGCCTTAGCCTCGTCACTACTTCGTCGAAGTTGGGCTCAGCACTTACCAGTACATGGGGTCGGTTGTACTGATACTACACTCTGCACTTCTTGTGCAGATTCCGGAGTTGGTCCCAGCAGCGTGCCATAAACTTGCTCGGATTTCAGCTATTCAGAGGAGACTTGAGGTATAACCGCATAGCATCCGTAGTTCTGAAGTCCTCGTCTATTTTACTTTAGTTGTGTGTTTATTTCTAGACAGCTTTATTTTATTCAGACCTTTATTTATATTATTCTAGAAGCTCGTGCACTTGTGATACCAATTATGGGATGGTATTTAGACACCGTTATTTTTATGGATTATTCACTATATTTCAGACGTTACTTCCACAATTGTTCTCTGTTATTAATAAATTTAAAAATTGTTTTAAAAATGGATAATATTACTCTAACGTTGGCTTGCCTAGCAAGTGAAATGTTAGGCGTCATCACAGTCCGAAGGTGGGAATATCAGGTCGTGACAGGTAGTAACCTTCATACCTCTTAGGATATAACTTCCTAAAATGCATTTGCTCAGTACATTGGTGTATTCTTGAATAATTCCAGCTCAATCTCGAACCCCTCTGTTCCTATTTGCATTAAAACTTGCTGGGGTTGTAGGTTCAAACATGTCAAAGAAGAAGTATCATTCCATGATCAAGAACATTGGGCAGGAGCACGGTTCAGTTAGTGAGAGCCCGGGTTACGAGAAGGAGCCAATTGCCATTGTTGATAGGTAGGTTCACCAGTTGAGGTCAAACAAGATTTATGCGGTAAAGGTTCAGTAGAGGGGCCAACCAGTTGAGGAGGCGACTTAGGAGGATGAGGAAGATATGCAGAGCAGATATCCACACCTATTCAGCACCTCAGGTATGATTCTAGACCCGTTCTAGGACGAACGTTTGTTTAAGAGGTGGAGAATGTAATGCCCCAACCGGTCATTTTGCTTTTTAGATCCCCGATCCCCTAAATAAGACTCCCCGTATGTTCTTTTACTGTCTTATGACTTGAGGGGATGGTTAGTTCGGGATTTAGAAGGGTTTGGGTTGAAATCAAAACACTTGGTTCCTTGGTTTGGCCTTAAAAGTCCAAGTTTGACTTTGGCCAACATTTTTAGTAAACGACCTCGGAACTAGGATTTGATGGTTCCAATAGATTCGTATGATGATTTTATACTTAGGCGTATGTTCGGATCGGGTTTTAGGGAGACCCGGGAGCGTTTCAGCGCTTAAAGTTGAAAGTTGGTTAATTGAAGGTTTTAAAGTTCTTTAAATTTGGTTTGGAGTAGGTTTTGGTGTTATCGAGGTCCGTTTGGGATTCCGAGCCTGGGAATAGTTTCGTATAGTAATTTAATACTTGCACGCAAAATTTGGTGTCATTTCGAGTAGTTTAGGTATATTTCGGCGCGTTCGGAGCAGGTTGGAAGAATTAGAAATTCATAATTTGAATCTATTTGGTTTTGGGTTGTGATCTATAGTGTTGATGTTGTTTACTGCGTTTCGATAGTGCGAGTGAGTCTGTTTTATATTTATGAACTTGTGGGTATGTTTGGTCGAAGCCTCGGGGCCCCCGTACAGGATTCGGAGGGTCGACGGGGCTGGTTAGCTCTTTGGGGAGGAGCTGCTGGTGCCAGTCATCTGGTGCGTTCGCACCTGCGCTGGACTGGCCACAGAAGCTGCACCGCAGATGCGTCTCCTTGCTCACAGAAGCAGAAGGAGGAGGGGTCAGTGATCTCCGCAGAAGCGAACTCGCTTCTGCGGTGGAGGGATCCGCAGATGCGGAGGGAGACAGCCTGGCCATGGTCGGAGATGCACAAGTCGAGCCGTAGAAGCGGGCTCGCAGGTGCGGGACTTGGCCGCAGATGCGATGGGCTAGTGGTCGAGCGTGTTCCACAGAAGCGAAAGTTGACCGCAGAAGCGGAGGTCCTCCCGCAGGTGCGGAAATATCGATGGGCAGAAGGGTTCATTTAAGTCGGGAGTTAAACTATTTTTGACTCATTTTTGTCATTCTACTTACTACCCGGTAGGAGGTCGAGTACGCGATTGTGGCTGATAATTCAAGATGCTTTATAAAGAGTCTAACAAGAGATTTCGAAAGGTTTGGCGAGTTAATGATGCGAGATCATAGTAGTAGAAAAAGAGGAATCCTTGTGGGTTCTACATTATGTGATGTTAGTTTAAAGCTAAGTGGGGGAGCCCACCGCCTACGATTGGATCCCGTGGATGTCTGCTTATGCAGTTTCTGGTTATCGGTGCATTGGTGGATTATTTATAACTAAGAAAAGAAAACATCAGAGTTAATTCGAGCAAAGAACTTGATTAATGTGTGCTATATTTAGCCTTATCGATTCATGTGCAGGTTTTGGGAAGACTCAGAGTTTATGCTTCTTGTGGATGTGATGTACAAGGAAAATAATTCATCCGGTTGCTTCTTTGGGAGTGTTCATGTGCTAATAGAGCATAGGAGTTTGATTATATTCTGGACCATTTTAGAGTGGGTGACTCTTAACAATGATTCTAGTGGGTTCAAGAATTAAAGTGCAGTGCCTAAGGATTTCAGGTCTGTTGTGTGGTTAAGGATCGAGTTTTTGCAGTGGATTATGAAAGGGACTTGGAGTGTTCTATGTTATCGTCGGGTCTATGGTGCAGTATTAGAGAAATTGGAGAAAAAGACTTCGGATTCGTAGAGGATCTTTCAGAATGGGTGTACCAGTTGGAAATGTTATTGTGCGCATAAAGAGGTTATGAGATGGTTCAAGGGTATTGAGACGATGTGGTCTCGTGGATTGGGTCACTCAAGATGAGTGTTGTTTAGTTTTGTTATGTTTTGAATGGAGCTATTATTATTTCTAAGGCAAGTCCACAGTAAATTGGAAGAAGTGTGGTCGGTTGGTAATGGTTTGAATTAGCATGATTATGGCAATGATTAGTTCCTTCGGCATATTAAGTTATACATGTGGTTTGTAGTTGTACGTACGGGCTTGATGACAACCGTAATTTGCTTGATATGGGAGGTATTCGATTCCTATGGCCTTGTTGGGTAAATGGATCCCGGAAGAGTTATGATGGATTAGACCACGACTTGAGGTTTGTATTTTCTGCGGTCGTGGGAATTCAGTTGCGTGTTGCAATGGTTCTTCTGAAAGGAGTTAAGTGAAAGGTTTCTAGCCAATAAAGTGTTTATTCTATTAGTAGTTCAGGGGTTATGAGTAATTCTTGTACTCTCGCGTAGTGGCATGATAGGTGCAGTGAGCAGCATGGGAATTGGAGGTTGAGGATTAAGGTTGCAGCTCCGTGTTGATAAGAATGTCATGAGCTCGGATGGTGATCTCGTCTAATTTCACTCCTCTCTTTGAGGTTATGAAAACGGTTGATGCAATAGTAATACCCAACAAGAGTCGGGGTCGAATTTCGCAGGGAGTTATATGAATGGGTGTTAGTAGTATATAACTTAGCGCGCGAGTTTGTATATCTATATTTACACTTCCGCAATATTTGGTTTTGTTTGAAAATCTAAATTAAACTACGATTGCGAATCAAAGAATGAAACTAGGAAATTGTTTTTGTTGTTTTTCAGATGATATAAAAGGCCTAGGGCTATAACTTTTACTAGGTGTTTGCCTAATGAGTTGTAAATTTTAAAGCTTGTTTTATTGGTCGGGGTGTATTATAGCTATCAACACTGAAGTACCCACTCAATACCTCTCGGTCAGATAGTGATTTTGCCCAATTTGGCTTTCTCAAGTCCAAGTGGTTATTGAACAAAATAGTTGATAAGAAGCTCACATTGGGTTTTACTATCTCTAGGTTCAATCCTTTAACTGGGCTTATCAATCTCTCGATTGACCCAATTTCGTGCTAGCCAAGTTTTCCTAGACTAAGTTTCTCTTTCTCAAGCAGAAACCAAGTCAAGTAGGCGTGAATTAATTTTTACAACCATTAATTCTTCAAATAAAAACAAGAATACGGCTAGATAATAAGCACCCAACCATAAACAAGCAATAAATCAAATACCCATTAAGTTAACCCTAGTGAAAATTTAGCTACCCATGCTTAAACTAGAAGAAATAGGAGAAGGAATGATAATTAAACCCATATTGATAATTAAAATGATGAAATTAATATTCAAAAAGCTCAAAATAGCAAAAACTACTACAAAGAGTAAACGAAATCGTCTACTACAGCAGCTGATCTCAAAAGTTGACCTAAAAAAGTGAAACTCTTCTATATATACAAAGCTAGAATTTTTGGACAAAAATGCCCTTTTGGGGGTTATGCGGCCGCACAATTCCATGTGCGGTCCGCACTTTTCTTCATCTTGATAGGAGTGGGAATCTGCGGTCGCACTGCTTTATTTCTGCGGTCCGCACAATTCTGAGTGTGGCCGCACCTTGCTCTTCTGCGGTCCGCACAAATGTGAGTCCGGCTGCGTGGCTCTTCTTCTGCGGCCGCACAATAATTGTGTTATCTGCACTTTGAGATGCAGGTTCTCTAAACTTTTTCTCTAACCTAGCTTCTGCGGCCGCACAATTTATGTGCGGACCGCACTTTTCACATTTCTCTTATGGGAATTTCTTCACGACCTGCGGCTGCAGATGATATTCTGCAGCCCGCACTTCTGAGCTTTTGTCCCTGTTTTTGTCCTTGAGTTCAGATTACTCATTTTTTAGTTGGATTTCATCTTGGGAGCTCATCTTCCAATAATCCTTCAATTAAGCATATTTCATCAATTTTCAAGAACACAATTAAGCACTTTTAGACTAAAACGAAAGCTAAAAAGCGCTAATAAGTAGTCAAAATCCCCACTTATCAACTCCCCCAAACTTAAGATTTTGCTTGTCCTCAAGAAAATAAAGTAATTCCCACCTCAACAAGTTAAGAGCCAGTCTAAGCTAATCAAAGGTGAATCAATCACACATCATTTGGGACTAACAATTACCCACACCACTTATGAATTATCAACAAGGCAACAAGTTAAACTTTTAAACACAAATAGTTCTAGTGTGACACTTAAGCATCAAGAATTGACTTTATTCATCAAGGAAGCTCGCTCTTTCATGTAGGTCATTGTGGATCCCAAACTCCTCCTCCTCTACTCTCCGTTTGCCTATCTCACTTAAGAATATAGCACTCAATCCAAAGATTTGCGAAAGATTCATTCATCTCTCTCAAATGAATGTCGCAAGTACGACTTTAATTACCATAGGCTTGCCCCTCATGTAAATCACCACTAATGTAAGCTTACTCGGCTTGAAATCACGTAGGGACTTTTTCTTCGGAATGCAATGAAGACTTTTGGACTAAGGTTGGATATGCTATGATAGAATGGGTTCATCTTTCCTTAAGCACTCCATTTTCTTTTATCGGCTCATGTTTTGCCAACTCTTTGAGGCATTTTATTTTCCTTAGGGGAACTAGAGAGACTTAACACCACTCTTTCTTGGTCATGATATTCATTTTCTCCTTCTTTGCTTTTTCCATGCTTTGCATTATTACTTTTCTTTGAATCCCTTCAACTTTTCAACTTATTCACTTTCGTTTTGCATTTTTCTTTTTCTTGCTATTTCTTTTTCTTGCCTTTCCTTCTCTTTATTTCTTTTCTCTTTTGTGCCTTGATACCTTTTTCAAACTCCTCTTCTCTCCCCCAAACTTACGTTTTTAGCCAATTATTTTACAAGAGTGCTAAGGAAATCTCGGGTGCCAAGAGAGGGTCACGGCAAAACAGGTAAAGACTTGTAACATAGTTATTAAATGAGAAAGGTTTTAGGCTCAAATGGGTTGACTAGGGATAACAACATTGGTGGGAAATGGAAGATTTCAAGCAGGTCAATGAGAGCCTATAATCACTTCTCAAGCGAAGCAAAACTTAAAATTTTGCCTAGAAACACATTCGGGGCAAGTTCTAGACCATTCGCACGGGTACTTGGACTTGCAAAAATAACATCTCACCTCTCATGCAGCTGGATTGTTAAAGAGGATAGAGTCGAGGGCCCATAACGACCATATTCAAGATTGAAAATCACTATGGTTCGACTAAACGAATCGATGATTGCCTAAGTCAACACAAGAGTCAAAAGGTCACTAACTAGAGCTATATCTTTCCAAAAACCTTATTGCATGTAGTTAAGTGTGTTGGTACCAAGTGAAGCATGTTTGACTCTTCGGGCATGACTCAATTAGGTATTTTTATTTATTATTACTACTATTCTTACCTAAACACCAAAAATGGACTCAATCTCTTAAGAAGGTTGTCACGACATCCATTGCTGGGAAGAGTCACCCGGTTCACACAAAACACCTTTGGAAAGAACTGTGGCATTAAGAAAACCAAAGGCTTATTATCCACTAAATCATAAAAAAGCTATTAAAGCAAAAAGAAGCTACTAAGTCAAAAGGAAGACAAACAAAAAGATAAAGAAGCTATAAAATAAAAACTATTGAAAGCTAAATGAATATACATAATGAGGGAATAGAGAGAATATATACATAATGATAAAGAAGAAGAAAATAGTAATAAGTTAATTACATGCCAAATGTGTCATAGTTATCAAAATACATAATCAGAATCATCAAAATGTCAAAGAAATTCCACCCCCTGAATAAAAATAAGCATTGTCCCCAATGCTTAACAAAATAAGAGTATAAGAAAGGTGAGAGTGAATAAAACTCCCTATGGCTCTATGGCCATCTCCGTGTCCCCAGCAGTGGAACCAACCTCAGTCTCCAATTGGATCTCATCATCCTCATGTCTAGGAGTAGCTGGGTTGGTGAACATCTGATGGACTGCCTCAGCAGTGTCAGCAACAAGGTCTGGCTCCTCAGACATGCCAGCTGCTGTGGTGGGCTCTATGGGAACTGGGCTTGGGTGGTGCGGGTCTATCAACATGTCGAATGGAATGTCTCCGGCTGCTGCAAGCTTGGTGACCTATCACTGAAGCTTATCCACCAATTTATTCGAAGCCTATGACTTCCACATCTTCTTTACTTTTTTGCCAATTATTCAATCACGGACCCATGTTGTACCAGAGTAGCCATGATAGTGTTCTGGTTGTCCAGGATCTTCTTCAATATTTCTTCGACTGTGGGAGGAATCTATGGTGCCGGAGAGGATGACTGTGCTGCAACCTGACTGGATATGTCAGTCAGCTTTGTAGTAGCTGTCTGCATCCAGTTGTTGAGGCTCGCCAGTGTCTGGGAGACTTGCAGCGTAGAGAGTGGAGCAGATGGCATCCGTACTGGCTTCAAAGCCGAGGTGGGAGGTACTGAGGCTGAAGGTGGAGGCATGGCAGCTACACTGGTAGAAGGCTCTGCTGAAATGGATGGCATATCAGCTATCTCTGTACCCACCACCAATGGCTCATCAGACTGGCCTACGGTGGTAGTCGGCTGACCCTTTCTCTTGGGGTTGTGTGCATCTATCAAAGAATACCAAGAGAAGGTCTTCTTTGCCCGAACCTTCGTGTCATAGTCTATGGGCTCTACCTGGGCATCCGTAAGGTACACAGTGATGGTGTTGGGATACAGGTAACAAGTATCGGCCTGCCTGGTGACCACTGACATGTTGGCTGACATCACGGCACCCACATTGATCGGGTTCCTGGCCATAATAGAGGCGACTAGAACTACCCGTGGAATAGGTAAGTTTGTCTCGTTCTGGCACGGGTCTAGTCTGTTGCATACGAAGGTCTTCCATCCCTTTGCCTCAAAATTTAGGGAGTTCCGCTGAATAGGAACCCCTGCAGTGATCCATGGTGGTGGTGGCCCCGGGGCTGCAAGAAGCTCAGCTAGCCAAGGGCGAGCTGCATTACCCATTGCCAGCTTCTCCAGGTATTGCACTGGCTCCACATCCTCAAACCCCAGGTAGGAGTTCAGTGTGAGCTGGTGGAACCGCACTTTCAGATTTCTCACTTTTGTAACTTTGGTCCCTTTCTTGATATGCGCCACATTGGCATAGAACTCCCAGACCAAATATTCTGTGGTGTCCACAACTGACTGGGTGAACTACATCCACCCTTTTCTCTCTCGGAACTGCCTCAACACTTCTGGATTGTACTTGTCAAGATCCTTGAGTTGGAATTGTCGCTCTAGAGTGAGCGATCTCACCGACCACCACTCATGAAAGCTGGTGAAGGCAGCTAGGCTCACAAAACGGTCCTCCCAAACCTCTTTCTTCTTCGACCTCTCAAGGCCGACAACTGTAGTATCACCCCCTCGATCATCATCTAGAATCTCAACAACAACAACAACTGGTGGTGTCTCAGGGACAGGTGTAGCAGAGGGCTCTGACGCCTGACTTGCACTCTCCGAAACCTCGAAAGTGCTATGTGAGGAGGAAGGTTCATCTCTAAGTTGGTACCTTCCCTATGGTTGATGTGGCTATGATTGAACAACAGGCTGATCTTGCACTGAGTCGCCCTCCGATGGGGAATATGAACTAGATTTGGAGGGCTCAGGTTGTCGTCCTCGGCCTATTGTAGCTTTCTTGCTGATTATCCTTTGGAGGGCGAGGGGTAAATTTATTTTGCCTCTGTCTCTGGAAGGCTCACCCCTCCCCTTTGAAGTGTCACCACGACCTCGAGATCTGACCATTTTCTGTAACAAGCAACAGTAGAAGTCAGTTGTAATTCAGTTGAACATAGACAATATATCACATTGTAGAACATGAGTGCAGGGTGGGGAAGTGCGGGCCGCAAAATTGCAAGTGCGGCCGCAGACTGGGTTGTGCGGACCGCATAATTTGGAAGTGCGGTCGCAGAGATGGAACTGTGGTCCGCACTATTTGGAGTGCGACCGCAGAATTAAAGTGCGGTCCGCACATTTCTCATTTCGGCCGCACATTAGAATTCCCAAAAATGCCAACTCTCTGATGACAAAGATTGTCCTGATTTGCGGCCACGATGGAATTTTTGCGGTCCGTACAATTTCAAGTGTGGCCGTAGATTTCAGAAATCAAAACGATAAGACTTCTAGGGTTTTCAAGTTTTTTGCACACATTCAACATGGTATTAACAATTAAGCATGCAAATCAATTTACCTAGTCCCCATAAAGCAATTAGTAGTTGACCCATTACAGATTAACCCCCACATGGTAATAAAATTGAAATATATTGACAAATGGTCTAAATTTATCTAATAAATTATAAATTTAACTAAAAAGTGAAAAATTCTATGAGAAATTATACATACCAGATATGAAGGAGTGCAACCAAGTGATCACAAATGTGCATGGAGTGTGGTAGATGATTGAACAGATGATTTCCAAGTTTTAGAATTTAGAGTGCTCAGAGAGGGAAAAACTTGTACAGTAGCCCAAGGTTACTATTTATACTCAGACACAGACTTGGGGAATCAAAGGAGAAGTGCGGCCGCAAAATTCCTTCTACGGTCCGCACTCTGTTACCTGAAGGCTAAATAGCCTTGTTGATTTGCGGTCAGCACAACTTGTGGTACGACCGCAGATTTTGGCTGCGGACCGCATAATTCGATGTGCAGCCACACAATGTCCAATTCTCTGATAGACCAAACTTCAGAGAGTTTGAAATTTTCCATCTCAATTTGTGCGGCCGCAGTTGCCTTCTGCTATAGCATTCAGAATTGTGCGGTCCGCACTTTCTCCACACTTAGCCAATTTTTCTGAGCATAATTCCTGTAAAGCACACTCATTTCTCCAACACATTTCAAATCCAGTTAGCACAAAATAATACCTATCTACAAAAGAAGAAAAGAAAAAGAAAACATGAGTTGCCTCCCAAGAAGTGCCTGATTTAACGTCGCGGCACGACGCAGACTACCATCACTTCAAATGAATAAGTGCCACCACGTGGACATCATCAGCTTGTCCCAAATAATGCTTCACCTGGTGACCATTGACTCGGAATACCTCATCATTTTTGTTCTTCAAGTCCAATGCACCAAAAGGTGTCACACCCACAATTTCAAAGGAACCACTCCATTTGAATTTCAGCTTTTCGGGAAACATCTTCAATCGTGAGTTGAACAACAAAACAAGATCGCCCACCTTAAACTCCTTGTTTTGGATGTATTTAAGGTACTTCATTCTCTCTTTGTAAAAGGACGAACATGCATATGCATGGTACCTGAACTCATCCAATTCATTCAAATGTGCAACCCGCATGTTAGTGGCTGCATCCCAATCAAGATTCAACTTCTTTAAATCCCACGGCCTTGTGCTCAAGTTCCACCATAAGAAGACAATCTTTGCCAAACACCAACCGGTATGGAGATATCCCGATATGAGTTTTGAAAGCAGTCTGATAAGCCCATAGTGCATCATCAAGCTTCTTTCACCAATCCGTCTGGTTAGCATTCACTGTTTTGGACAAGATACTCTTTATCTCCCAGTTGGAGACTTCCACTTGACTGCTAGCTTCAGGATGATAGGGAGTCGTAACTTTATGAGTGATACCATACTTGCTAAGCACGGTGTCAAAAGCCTTGTTACAAAAATGTGACCCCCCATCGCTTATGATAGCCCGCGGTGTACCAAATCTTGTGAAAATATTCTTCTTCAAAAATTCCACCACACTTCTCGCTTCATTGTTGGGTAGAGAAACGGCTACAACCCATTTAGACACATAATCAACCGCGACTAAGATGTATGTGTTTCCACAAGAACTCACAAAAGGACCCATGAAGTCAATACCCCACACGTCAAAGATATCAATCTCCAATATGGTAGTGAGAGGCATTTTATTCTTCTTCGAGATTCCACCGGCCCGTTGGCATTCATCGCATCTTTTCACCATATCACTTTCATCTTTGTAAAGGGTGGGCGAATAGAAACCACAACTTAGCACTTTATCCGCTATTCCCGCTCCGCCATGGTAATCACCATAAGGCGAAGAATGGCAAGCCTCAAGAATAATATTTTGCTCTTTATCCGATACACATCTTCTAATTACCCCATTTGTGCAAATCCGGAAGAGGTAAGGCTCGTCCCAATAATAGTCTTGACAATCCCATTTGAGTTTTTTCCTTTGATTTGAAGAGAACTCATCCGGGATGATTCCACAAACAAGGAAGTTTGCTAGATCAGCAAACAATGGCACCTCCTTCATTGAAATAGCCAAGAGTTGCTCATCGGGGAAGGAGTCATTGATTTCAAGGCCATCATGCGGCCTCCCCTCCTCCTCCAAACGAGACAAGTGGTCTGCCACTTGATTTCCACTCCCTTTTCGATCTTGGATGTCAATATCAAACTATTGCAACAATAGCACCCATCTCATCAACCAAGCTTTTGAATCTTTCTTGCTCATAAGATAGCTAGGTGCTGCATGATCCGTATGAACAATAACTTTTCACCCATCAAGTATGGGCGGAACTTTTCAATAGCAAATACAAAAGCAAGGAGCTCTTTTTTGGTAACAGTGTAATTGACTTAGGCATTATTCATGGTCTTACTATCATAGTATACCGAATGAAAAATATTGTTAATATGTTGCCCCAAAAATGCTCCAACTGCTACATCACTAGCATCGCACATGAGCTCAAAAGGAATACTCCAATTAAGAATGGTGATAATGAGAGTTGTTATCAACTTGAACTTGAGAAATTCAAAGTCTCTCATGCAATCATCATTGAAGTAAAATTTAGCATCTTTCTCCAAAAGCTTGCACAAGTGGTTCACCACTTTGGAAAAATCTTTTATGAAGCGTCGGTAGAATCCCGCGTGACCCAAGAAACTTCTCACTCCTTTTACGGATATTGGAGGTGGAAGTTTATAAATCACCTCTATTTTTGCCTTGTCGACCTCAATGCCCTTCTTTGAAATTTTGTGGCTAAGGACAATACCCTCTTCGACCATGAAATGGCATTTCTCTCAATTCAACACCAAATTCGTTTCTTCACACCTTGCCAATACTTTATCTAAATTTGCCAAGAAACCATCAAAGGAATCCCCGACTACCGAAAAGTCATCCATGAAAACTTCCAGGTAGTCCTCTACCATATCCGTAAAGATCGCCATCATACACTGTTGAAAAGTGGCCAGTGCATTGCACAAGCCAAATGGCATCTGCTTGCAAGCGAAAGTGCCATAGAGACAAGTGAGAGTTATTTTCTCTTGATCTTCCGGGGCAATAAGGATTTGGTTGTAGCCCGAATATTCATCTAGAAAGCAATAGTAAGTATGACCATCCAACCTATCAAGCATTTGGTCCAGAAAGGGAAGCTGAAAATGGTCTTTCCTTGTGACTTTGTTTAGCTTCCGATAGTTCATACACACTCTCCACCCGGCCACCGTTCTTGTGGGAATCAACTCATTCTTTTCATTGGTGATCACAGTTATGCCCCTCTTCTTTGTGACACATTGCACCGGAGAAGTCCACGAACTGTCAAAAATAGGGTAGACCACCCCGACATCCAACCATTTGATAATCTCCTTTTTGACAACGTCTTGCATGGCTTCATTGAGTCTCCTTTGATGTTCAATGGATGGTTTTGCATCGTCCTCCAAGTTAATCTTTGTGCATGCAAAATGCGGTGCTTATTCCCCGAATATCCACCAAAGTCCACCCAATAGCTTTCTTCCTCTTGTGGAGCACCTCTAATGTAGAGTCAACCTGCACGTTAGTCAAACAAGAGAAAATAATAACTGGTAAAGTAGAACAAGGGCCAAGGAATTCATACATGAGATGTGGAGGCAATGGCTTCAACTCCAAGATAGGAGGCTATTCAATTGAAGGCTTTGTAGGAGGAGTTTTCCTATTCTCAAGATCCAAGAAAAGTTTCCGGGGTGCATAGTTGTACGACCCCATTCCTTGCAAAGAATTAACACATTCCATGAAGCCATCCATCTCGTCATCATCAAAATTTAGCAAGACGGCCTCCAACATGTCACCCACATTAATCGTGGCACTTGTATTATCACTAATCACATCATTCACCAAGTCCACGAACTAACACACATCATTGCTATTCGGTTGCCTTATAGATTTACACACGTGGAACACTACCTTTTCATCACCCATCCAGAAAGTGAGGTCACCGGCTTCCACATCAACAAGAGCCTTTCTCGTAGCACAAAAATGTCTATTAAGAATAATCGGGACCTCATAGTCCACTTTACAATCAAGAATAACAAAATCCATCAGGAGAATGAACTTGTCAACTCGAACCAATACATCCTCAATCACCCCCAATGGTCTCTTTATTGTACGATCGGCCATTTGTATTCTCATAGATGTGGGTCTTGGTTGCCCAATTCCCAATATCTTTAAAATCAAATAGGAAAACAAATCAATACTCGCCCCAAGATCACAAAGAGCTTTTGCAAACTCGGCACTTGCAATAGTACAAGGGATTGTGAAGGCACCAGGATCTTCTAACTTAGGAGCCATCGAATGCACAATTGCACTCACTTGGTGATTGACTTTGATAGTTTCAAAATTCATCGATCGCTTCTTTGTCACAAAGTCCTTCCTAAACTTTGCATATACGGGCATTTACTCCAAGACTTCAACTAATGGCACATTTATCGAGAGACTCTTCATCATATCAATAAATGTTTTGAATTGATTCTCGCTATTTTTCTTGGCAAGCCTTTGAGGATAGGGAGGAGGTGGCTTAGGCAATGGTGCCTTAGCTTTTTGCACTACTTGTTCTGGTATTTCAATCACATGATCCCTAGACAGGTTCACATCCTCTTGAGTCTCTTCCACCATGTCATCAATATCAATCCGCACTTTCTCATTTGTGTGCACAATATTGTTTGGGATCTCCTCTTCCTCTACCAGTTGCTCATCATCCACAAGTTGCCTTTGACTTGAGGTAGGTGCATTCCCCCGTCTTCCACTTCTTATAGTAACGGCCATGGCATGCCCCGTATTGTTCCCACCCTTCGGGTTCACCACCGTATCACTTGGTAGTGCCTCATTGGGACGAGAATTTAAAGCTTAAGAGATTTGACCCATTTGCACTTCTAAGTTTTGGATTGATGTGTTGTGTGAAGCAAGTTGGGCATCAGAATCAGCATTCTTCTCCATCATTTGCTTGAACATGTTCTCAATATGACCCATTTCATTGTTGGAGGAACTAGGACCATGAGAAGGGTAAGGAGGTGGGTTGCTCGGTTGTTGATTCATCAGGGGGCTTTGAAAACCCGACCCTCGATTTCCTTGGTTGTTGTTCCACCCGCCTTGGTTGTTGACTCCCCAATTGCCTTGGTTGTTATTATTTTTCCAATTCCCTTGGTTATTGCTTCCACTCCAATTACCTTGATTGTTGTTATTCCAATTGCCCTGATTGTTTCCACTATTCCAATTACCTTGGTTGTTTGAAGGTATCCATTGTTGTTGACTAGGGCCTTGGAAGTTGTTTCTTTGCCCTTGAAAGTTGTTCACCTATTAGACCTCTTCTTCTTGATCATTGTAAGAATCACTTTGATCGAATCCACTATCATCTTGCACAAAATTATCCACTCTTTGTTGCACTTGTGGACTTCTTGTTCTTCTCTTGTTTACCATCATATTAACTCCCTCCATAGCATTGACTTGCCTCAGGTTTTGCACTTGTTGAAGTTGAGCCTTTGCCAATTGATTCATAGTGGTTGTCAACTCGGCTATGGCATGCACATGGTCATGTAACTCTTTATGAAGAAGAATCACATTTGGATCACCTTGAGGAACATTGGCTCTAGATTGCCACGCCAATGAAGTATCCGCTATCTTATCCAAAATATCACACGCCTCCGCATAGGGCGTAGTCATGAATTTCCCACCGGCAAGTTGGTTCACTACACATTGGTTGGTGGTATTGATCCCCCGATAGAAAGTTTGTTGAATCATGTTCTCCGTCATATCATTGTTGGGGCACTCTTTCACCATTGTTCTATACCTTTCCCATATCTCGTATAGTGGTTCATTGGGCTCTTGCTTGAATGATAGAATTTTATCCCGAAGAATATCCATGTTCCCGGGAGAGAAGTACATTGAAATAAATTTCTCCGCTAGTTCATCCCAAGTATGAATGGAATGATTTGGCAAACATTCAAACCAATCTAAAGCTTTTCCCTGTAGAGAGAAGGAAAAAAACCTTAGCCTCAAAGCATCCTCGGAGACATTTGTTTGTTTGCTCCCCCAACACGTATCTACGAACCCCTTCAAATGTTTATATGCATTTTGACCCGGTGCATCGATGAAGGATCCTCGTTGCTTGAGCAAAGTGAGCATCATGTTGGTTATTTGGAAGTTGTCCGCCCTAATACGGGGAAGGACTATAGCACTTGCATACCCTTCATTCGGCAACACCCGGTGCGGAGCCGCTCGTGGTGGAGGAGGGGGTGGAGAGGGTACATTGTCTTGAGGCGGTCGGCCTCGTCTATTGGCCTGAGGTTCAAGAGGGACCTCATCCATTTAATCATCATCAACATCCACATCCCCCACGACTACGTTTCCGAGATCGTTGTTTGCCATGATTGCACCTATAACACTCACATGTTAGTAACAAGGAAGGAAAAGAAGATATCCCAAAAACACACCTAACTATATAGCTAACACTATTTTTTAGCTCCCCAACAACGGCGCCAAAACTTGATCTCGTCCAATTTCACTCCTCTCTTTGAGGTTATGAAAATGGTCGATGCAATAGTAATACCTAACAAAAGTCGGGGTCGAATTTCATAGGGAGCTATATGAATGGGTGTTAGTAGTATATAACTTAGCGTGCGAGTTTGTATATCTAAATTTACACTTCCGCAATATTTGGTTTTGTTTGAAAATCTAAATTAAACTACGATTGCGATTCAAAGAGTGAAATTAGGAAATTGTTTTTGTTGTTTTTCAAATAATATAAAAGGCCTAGGGCTATGACTTTCACCTAGGTGTTTGCCTAATGGGTTGTAAACTTTAAAGCTTGTTTTATTGGTCGGGGTGTATTATAGCTATCAATACTCAAGTACCCACTCAATACCTCTCGGTCAGAGAGTGATTTTGTCCAATTTGGCTTTCTTAGGTCCAATTGGGTATTGAACAAAATAGTTGATAAGAAGCTCACGTCTGGTTTTACTATCTCTAGGTTAAACCCTTTAATTGGGCTTATCAACCTCTCGATTGACCTAATTTCGTGCTAGCCAAGTTTTTCTAGACTAAGTCTCTCTTTCTCAAGCAGAGACCAAGTCAAATAGGTATGAATTAATGTTTGCAACCATTAATTCTTCAAATAAGAACAAGAACACGGCTAGATAATAAGCACCCAACCATAAATAAGTAATAAATCAAATACCCATTAAGTTTACACACTAGGGTTGAGTCACAACCCTAGTAAACATTTAGCTACTCATGCTTAAACTAGAACAAATAGGAGAAGAAATGATAATTAAACCCATATTGATAATTAAAATGATGAAATCAATATTCAAAAAGCTCAAAATAGCAAAAACTACTAAAAAGAGTAAAAGAAATTGTCTACTGTAGCAGCTGATGTCAAAAGTTAACCTAAAAAAGTGAAACTCTTCTATTTATACAAAGCTAGAATTTTCGGATAAAAATGCCCTTTCGGAGGTTCTGTGGCCACACAATTCCATGTGTGATCCGCACCTTTCTTCAGCTTGACAGGAGTGGGAATTAGCGGCCGCATAATTCTGATCTGCGGCCGCACTGCTTTCTTTTTGCGGTTCGCACAATTCTGAGTGCGGTCACACCTTGCTCTTCTGCGGTTCACACATCTATGAGTGCAGCCACGTGGCTCTTCTTCTGCGGCCGCATAGTAATTGTACGGTCCGCACTTTGAGATGCAAGTTCTCTGAACTTTTGCTCTAGCTTCTGTGGCCGCACAATTTATGTGCGGGCCGCACTTTTCACATTTCTCTGATGGGAATTTCTTCACGACCTACGGTCGCAGATGATATTCTAGGGTCCATACTTCTGAGCTTTTGTGCCTGTTTTTGTCCTTGAGTTCAGATTACTCATTCTTGAGTTGGATTTCTTCTTGGGAGCTCATATTCCAATATTCCTGCAATTAAGCATATTTCATCAGTTTTCAGGAACATAATTAAGCGTCTTTGGACTAAAACGAAAGCTAAAAAGTGCTAATAAGTAGTCAAAATCCTCACTTATCAGATGGGCAGGGAAGAATTCATATGTTTAGAGTAAGCTGGCGTTAACTTAGTGTCGCCTGAGAATGGTGTCCTGTGGAAGAGGCATTGTGTTTTGATTTGCGGATTCGTGATTTGCTTTACAAAATTAATATAGTTGGTGATATGGAGGTGCAGACTTTGCTACTTGGTGCGGAAGGTCATGGGATATATCTCACAGTAGAATTGTGTAAGTGTGACATGTTAGTCACTTGATTGTTAAGGGTTGAAACCAAGTATGGAGATTCTGGTACTATCGCTAATGTGAGAGTTTATGCCGGAAAGGTGCTCTATTCCTTTGGTTGTGGACTGTGGGAGTTTGTTCCGGATTGGACGGTTGCTCGTGTGCATCATGAATAGGGATATTTGTGGATCCTTGAAAGGTTATTGCCCCAGTATGGTATGATCAGAATCGACTTAAGGTCCGTTGGTGGGTCTAATGTGAATGTGTTTTCTACGTCAGGTAGGATGTGTTCATTCGACATAGCATTTTTTACCGAGAAGTCTTCGGGCATTGGATGTTATTCCCGTTGTCAGCTATTCCATGTAATACTCTATTGTGCCAGGTGGGTTGTGAGATGGCTTGATTATTCGCACATGTGTTGAGATCTTGTGTAGCTTATGGTGTTATATGAGCAAGATGGCTCTCGAGATGCAGGTCATTTATTGCACCTTAGTCGTTCTTGGGTTTTTGTAGCTTATGGCACTATCCGTGTCCCCAGGGTTGTATTATGCACCTCGCATACTTGTGATCGGTATTCGGGCATTTCGTAAGTATAAGAATTTCGGCTTGATAGATGTTTCCTTATTGATTGTTATGAGTAGATCGGGTGGCACGCCGCTACGGGTATATTATTTGGATCGGGTGGCATGCCGCCACGGGTATGTTGTGTGGATCGGGTTGTGCGCCGCAAGATGTCATGCTTGGATCGGGTTGCGTACTGTAACAGGTCATATTTGGATCGGGTTGCACGCCGCAACAGTGAGATGTTAAGTACGGTTCCCTATACTTATTTTTGTGTGTCTTATTTCTTATCTCTGAGGAAGGTTCATAGCAGTTGTTGGCCATTTTATTCATTATGCGGACTTGATAGTTCTTTGCCAGAGTTCGTTCTTTCCTATGGGTCATATTCGAGTTGTAGCTTGTTAGCACTTTGGTGGCGTCACATGAGATTCTAGATGGTGTTTGAGGTGGCTTATTGTCCGAGTAGCTTGTACTAAGTGAGACAAGATTATTGGACCTGGGATTAGTGCGATCAGAGTTATGTAGGGTATTTTAAAGAGCAAATATCGCTATTCAGTTCAAAATGAGGTAATGGTTCTTGTCAAGAGAACAGACCCCATGATTTATTATTTTGGCAGGTGGTTATGAGTTTCTACACATCTCTTTCGTCGTGGCAGTATTGTGAGAGTTGGAACAGGGCTTACATGTGTTTTGAGGCGTATTGCGGGCATCAGATTCGTGAAATTGCAGCTGTTGTGGTTGGAGGATGTTATTATGGGCATGCAAATTATACGGTGGATGGTGTGATTTCAGCAAAAGTGCACGATCATGTTTTGGTACAGTGTGTAGTGATTGATGCGGTGTTCGTATGTTAGAATCGGGTCTCATGGAGAATTTCGGATGTTGGAATTTGGTTCTTAGGCTTGTTTGCCAAGTTTATATGGAGGATCTTCAGTTTGGCTCGAGCTAATATGCTCACATGGGTTGTGGTGGCACGGGTAGGTGCACGAGGTGTTAAACAATGATTTTGGACAACTCCGAAACAGTTCTTGGCACGTTCGAGGACGAACGTATGTTTAAGTGGAGGAGAATGTAATGACCCGACCGATCATTTTGCGCTCTAGCGCGTCGTTCGGCGGTTTGAGGCCTTGATTAGCTTCACTTCAGGTATTATGACTTGTATGTGTAGTCGGAATTGAATTTCAGGAAGTTCGGAGTTGATTCAGATGGAAAAATCTAAATTCAGAAGCTTTAAGTTGGAAGAGTTTACTAAGGTTTGACTTTTGAGTAAACGACCTCGGAATCGGGATTTGAAGGTTCCAATAGGTTCGTATGATGATTTCGGACTTCGGCGTATGTTCGGGTTGAGTATCGAGTCGCCTAGGAGCATTTCAGCGCTTATTATGGAAAGTTGGCATTTTGAATGTTTTAGAATTTCCTAAGTTTTGTTTGAGGTGGACTTTGGTATTATCGATGTCCGTTTGGGGTTCCGAGCCTTGGAATAGGTTCATATCATGATTTATGACTTGTGCATAACATTTGGCGTCATTCCGGAATATTTAAGTATGAATCAGACGCGTTCGTCAAAGTTTGAAAGTTTGAAAGCTTAAAGAACGATTTCGATCACCGATTCGTAGTTTTAATGTTGTTTGGTGTGATTTGAGACCTCGAGCAGGTTTGTGTTATGTATTGGGACTTGTTGGTGTGATTGGACGGGGTCCCGGGGGCCTCGGGTGTGTTTCGGAGGGTCTATAGGTCATTTCGCCATGTTGAGATACTGTTTTCAGAGGTCTGGTGCGCCCTTCTTCGCGTTCGCAAAGAAAGGGTCGCGTTCACGAAGAGAAAAATGGGAGAAAGGGGTCTGTGAATCGCGTTCGCGGAGGCAGATTCGCGTTCGCGAAGAAGAAATCTGTGCTGCACATGGCTAACTTTGGAAGCTTCTATCTTACAATCTATAAGGAATTTGGGGATGATCTAAAAATGAAAGTTGCAGCCCTTGGTATTTAGTTTTTAGAAAGTCAAACCGTTTATCATTTGGAAGTTTGTACAAAACGTTATGACTATTATACTAGAGTCTATCTGGAGTAATTGGAGAGCTTGCTCATCGCGATCGCAATTGGTTTTTCGCGATCGTGAAGGGAAATCTTGAGCTAATAAAAGTTGTGCTTTGTGATTGCAAGGCATTTTCTGTAATCGCGAAGGGTTAATACCTAGCCAAAAGCTATATTTCGGGGGTTTGGCTCATTTTCACCTCATTCCTTCCATGTGAGCCGACTTTGTGGCGTTTTTGGAGTGCCATTTTCATCATCAAACTTTAGGTAAGTGATTTCTACACCTTGTGAGTTAAATACATAGTTTATATATGGATTAAAACATGAATATTTATGGAAATTATAGGATTTTAAGAGAAAATCCTAGAATTTGGTATTTTTGGATTTTTACCACGAAATTGGATATGAAATTGGGAATAAATCATATATTGGAGTTCGTAGTATTATGGGTAAAGTTTATCTTCAAATAATTTTGAAATCCGGGCATGTGGGCCCGAGGGTTGACTTTATTGACTTTTCGAGCATAGTTGGGAATTGTTATGAATTGATTTATTATAACTATTAGAATAATTTTTTATTGGTTGGCACATTGTTTGACTAGTTTTGGAGCGATATGCATCGGTTTGAGGTGTTAGAGTGGCGTTGGAGCCGGATTTAGAACTTCGGAGCGAGGTAAGTCTCTTGTCTAACCTTGTGACTTGTGAAGGCTACCCCCTAGGTGATGTAATTGCTATGTGATACTAGTTGTGGGTGCTATGTACGCACGAGGTGACGAGAGTCTGTACGTAGCTAAAGTATATTTATGTCCGGGTAGACTTAGGACCTTATCATGTAATAATTGAATTATTTGAACTCATTCTGCTAGCTTAATTATTTGAACTTATAATTGAAATTGATTTAGAAATAAATATATGTATACTAGGTCGAGCCTTATCACTTGGAGTTGTTGACTAGTTATTTGAGAAACGATAAAGATTATATTCACTTTGTGCTCATGTGTTGTATTGTAAGCACGTGTCTCGTAATTCGATAACTTTCTTCCTTTCTTGTGGAGCGGGCCGAACGCCTCGGTAGTATAATAGATGCATCTATGGTTCGTGCCGCTCGACCCTGGTAGTGTACACATTATTCTGGATAGGGCCGAACGATCTCGTCATAATCGTGCGTTATATCGCTGGTAGTCCGAATATTCACGAGATTATCTTTCCACTGATGCCCGATATTTTATATGGTATCCTTATTCATTTGATATTGGCACTTGACATTTTCTGAGCTGTTAAGGTAGAATACAAGATTGAGAAATTCATACTTTCAAAGAAATATTTGGAAGATAGTGTAACTTACAGATTTACCCCATTATTGTTGTGTGATTCATATCTGCTTATAATTTATTATATTGCTTTATTGGAACTCTAGTAAGTGTCGATGTCGACCCCTCGTCGCTACTTCTCCGGGGTTAGGCTAGATACTTATTGGGTACACGTTGATTTGCGTACTTATGGTGCACTTTTGCACTAAATATGCAGGATCTGACAGGTTCAATTGGCGGTTATCTTGGCGCGTAGGCACAGCTGTTGGGGAGACTTTATGGTGAGCTGCATTCCAGGCTGCGTATTGCAGCCCACAGAGTCTCCATCGTATCATTTACTCTATCATGTCTTATTTACATTCCAGATATATGTTGTATTGTTATTGTGCTCCTTAGTAAATGCTCATGCACTTGTAACACCAGGTTTTGGGATGTTCTAGATTTTGTGGTGATTTTACTTAGCATTTACACACTTTTATTATCTATTCTGTTAAAAATTGTAAGTTTCCATGATTTTAATGCGTTGATTTATTCATCTAATAAAATGCACGATTTTGAAAATAATAAAATGCGTAATCAAGTTGGTAGTTCACCGTTGGCTTACCTAACGGCGACGTTGGGCGCCATCACGGCCTATAGATAGTTTTTGGTCGTGACATGAAAAACAATAATCAATCGTGCATAATTTATGAAAATTGAATTATAAAAGAAATGGGTGCAATTAAAATATTAGGATAAAAGAATTTATTCAATCAAATAAAAGTTAGTGCAGTAATATAAAAATAATAATTAAAAATAGAGGGATATTTCATAATAAATTCCTAAAAATTACATATTTATACCTTAGATGTTCTTTAAATTACTATTTAGAAAATATTTCATTAATTAAGAATTAAAATTCAAAGATATATATAAACACACACACATAACAAAGAATAAAAGAGAAAGTAAAACTTAAATATATAATTAATATTATAATTTAAACTGTCATATAATTATCATTTGTGATTTTCAATTATAATTTTAATTACTGCATAATTATATCTTATTATGTTGATAAGTTATAGTTTTAATCGGATAATTATATAATTTGATGTATTAAATTGAAAAGAATACAATTAATATTAAGACAATTTTTAATTACCTAGTTTTTCTTTACTAATTTTTAGGTCGGTAAACGTGATTTAGAATAAGTTTTCCCCCCAAACGTTTTCCCTCTAAGTTTTTTGGCCACAAATAAAAGTTTTAATTTGGAGAGATTTACGGCGATCTAAGCTCCTCGCCGTCCAAAACCTAACTACTCAAAGGTAAGGAACTCTTCATCTTTTGTGTAATAGATATTATGCATTTTAGTTCGTCACATATGCAGTGGATTATTTGTTGGTGTATTGGCCTAGGAGTTACTGGGGGTTTCTATTATTTTTTAATTTTCCGTAAAAGTTGTAGGTTACTTCAAATACTCTATAATTTATGCATTTCTGTCTCGATGTACCCATTGATTTGATGATATAATAGTTGGTAATTTTCGGAATTTCTGTTTTCACTTTTGTTTCAGTTTTCTCTTTTTTGATTTTTTTTTTCGCGCTCTGTGTAATGTGTATTCTGCATCTCTGTCTTATTTCTTACACTAGTTCATTTTTTTTTTATTTGTTGGTATAATAATTTGAGGATTTGTGACATTTCGTCATTATTTGCTTTCATTTTATTGGTGGTGGATTCAGGATTGCACGTGTCACGATCCAAAATCTCACTACAGGCGTCGTAATGACACTCAATCTCTAAGACTAGGTAAGTCAATTACAATTACAATTCAAGTCATTTTTTTCTAAAACATATAATTTAATACAAGTGTCGAAACCAACAGCGGAAATAATTATAACACCTTCCCAAGACTAGTAATAATGAGTCACGAACTCTAACTGAATACATGCAATGAATCTCAAAGATCGAATATACAATATTGTTCGAATAAGAGTTGACAGTACAATAAAATGGAAAGACTCTAAGGGACTGCGACGACCAAGCAACTCTACCGTAAATCCTTGCGATCAACACACTAACTCTGCCCGAGTCCGATATCTCTCAAACCTGGATCTACACAAAAATATGCAGAAGTGTAGTATGAGTACACCATAGTCGGTACCCAGTAAGTATCAAGACTAATCTCAGTGGAGTAGTGACGAGGTATAGTCAAGACACTCACTAGTCTAATAACATGTGTAATATAGCATACAAAAATAATAGGAAATAAATAACAATGATGGCGATAATAATCAACCAGTGATATAAATAGCAGGGCGGCAAGAACACCATAAATATTGCTCAACAAATAATGAATACAAGTACAACCAATTAATCAAGTCCTTTAAATATAATTGTTTCACCTATAAATCTTTCAAATAATAATCTGCAGGATGTAATACTTTCCGATAATTTTATTTCAAGTATACTTCCTTCAAATAAATATCTTCCAAATATACTTCTTTCAAATACAATTTTGGAATATAATTCCTTCAAATGAAAGTCACCTTGTGACACCTCATTTCATATTCATAAAAATATGGGTCTCAACCCACTTTCATATTTTCACGGCACCTCATGCCCATGTTTCTATCACAACTGCACGGACAACTCACGTGCCAAAATATCAATATATAAAAGAATCTGCACGATCAATTTACTTTAGAAATAGTTTGAGTGAAGAAAATGACATTTGCACTTAAATTAAAGTATTAGATAAACTACCGATTTGTATGTAATACTTATTAATTTAAAAGATAATAGAAATTTTCTTTTATTTAAAACAATTCAGTCATCAAAAATCAGACTATCATAGACCGTATTTTTCAGACTTGTAATCATATTAGAAGCTCATGTATCAGTAACACCAGGTTTTGGGAGTATTTATATTTGTACTTGTGAGATTTCTTCCGCTGAATTTAATCATTCTCTTTTCAAATTTAAAAGAATATGTGGTTTATTGAGATTGTCGGTTTGCCTAATATTGAGATTGACGTCATCACGACGGGTGGAATTTTGGGTCGTGACACATGCTGAAATGCGATTCTTAGCTACATTATATAAAGTTTTGTGGCTATCAATGTTTGTGGCAAATTCTTCAATTTGTAGCTATAGAATTTTTGAATTTGTAGCTAAACATATATAAAATTGCCACAAAAAAGAATATGGCTATATATTTTTATTTTTTGCAGCAAATGAAGAAAAGCTTTTGCTATAATTCTATATATCTCATGGAAAAAAACATGGAATCTTTTTTTTTTTTTAAATAAGATGTTTGTGGCTAACACTTCAGCTCATGGCTATGGACTTTTGAATTTGTAGCTAAACAAATATATTATTGCCACGAAACTAAACTATAAAAATAGCCACAAAATCTGAATTTGCGTGGCAAACGAATTATGTCTTTTGCTACACAATATAATACCTTGTGGCTACAATATAAATATAACTAAAAATATTTTTTGTCGTGGCAAAAGAATAAAATAATTTGCTGTGAATATATTTTTTCGTGGCAAAAGACTTTTATTGTTATAGCTACAACACCAAAACATTTGTAGCAACAAATACTAGTCCTTAGCCACGGATCATGTAAAGATCGAAGCTAACTTTTAGGTACGCTACATTTTGCTACGGAAACTTTTTTTGTGGCTAAAGTTTAGCCACTGAAATTTTCAGATTTAGCTACGATGTATTTCTTAGCTATATATGCATAATCTTGTAGTTGTTTAACGAGTCTAAACCATATTCTCAACTAGTAGATATCACCTATATGGATTTTTTTCTTTCATTGTGTCCTATTTTCAGCTAAGTTCGCATTGATTCCAAAGATTTATAGGTCTTTTGAGACAACTTCCTTCCATGTGGATTTAGGTCTACCTCGTCCCCTTTTTAAATCTTCACCCACACGAGTTTCACACCTACATATCAATGCATATGTAGGTAGATGCATGATATAACCAAACCTTCTTAATTAAGCGACCTTCTCTCATTTTATTTTCAATGCGCGTTATGTGCACCTAGGAAATGTGATAATTTTTAATCTTATAATTTATTCTTGTGTGACCGCACATCTATCTTAGCATCTGCATCTTTGTAACACTCATCTTATGGACATGTTGGACTTTAACGGTCCAACATCCACTACTATATAAATACTATATATCGCCGGTCTTATAAATGTTCTATAGAACTTACCTTTCACTTTGGTAGGCATTCTTTTATCATATTAAACCCTAATAGTACTTCTCCTTTTCAAATAACATTTTCACTATCATTACATTCTCTTGAAACAACGAGCTACATCTATATTGCTTGCAGTTTGGTATCGTAATTCCCTCTCTTCTTTCCTGAACTCTGCTCTTCTCATGCTAACTAAACTGCAACGCATATATTCATCAGTCTTATTTTTACTTATTCTAGAACTTTACTCTCTTTGGTGCTTCTCCATAGTCCAAGTTTTCGGTTGATCTCTACCTAGTTTTGTCAATTAACACAATATCATCATCAAATAGTATATACTCGTGGACCTCATATTATATGTGTTGGTTAGCTCATCCAAACGAGGGTAAACAAGTAGGGGCTATATGTTGATCACTGTGTAGACGATCCACTGTTATGAAAAACTTTTATGTATCTCCTACTACTATTTTCACACTAGTGATGACTCTTTATACAGGTCCGTTATAGCTACCATTTAGTTACTCTTTCACATTAGTGATCACTGGAGTTCCGGTGTTTATACTGGAACTTCATCATAATATACTGGAGTTCCATCATAATATACTAGAACTGCTGGAAGTTCACATGTAAAAAATTCGAACTCCAGTATATTATGCTGGAATATTTTCCGAATTTTAAACAGTGTTTGCGTTTACATTTATCTTTACATAAAAAGTTACTAAATTTCAATTACTTTTAAAGCTATTTTTTATGTCCTTTCAAAAGATTATTAAAAGGTTGTCCTTGGCCCAGTATCACCCAAAGTAAATTTCAGGAAAGTCAACGACGACTCAAGTTGGATATAAAAAAAAGTTAAGTTGTATAATATTCCCAAATTTCATGTGCAAATACGTGAGTTCCTGCAGAAATTACGTATAAAGTTCAGAAGCCAAAAGACCTCAACATATAACAGGCAACAGTCTTCTTGAAATTTCTGCAAAGATCTTATTGTTTGTGTTAGTGCTATAGCGATAGTTGTTGAGAAAGGAAAGGCTGGTTATTTCTTAAAAACGTACTACTACAATTACATTTTCCTTCTTTTCTTCCCTCTGAAATATTGTCAACCTGTTTTTGTGGAAATACAAATTTTTCTGAACTTAAATTTCGTTGCTTAAGGGAAAGAGAATCTTGGAGTAACGATAAAGTTGTCTCCATGTAACCTATAAATCGCGGGTTTGAACTGTGGAAGCAGCCACTATATATGCGTTAGGGTAGACTGTCTACATCACGGCCCTTAGGGTGCATGCATGAACACGAAATGACTTGTGCACCGGGCTGCCCTTTTTGATAAATTCCGTAAGGATAGTGATTACACGCACGGTCAAAGTCGCAGTCTTCTATTCTTGCAACTCTTCCAACAGTTTGTGGGGGTAAAAATTAACATGGAGGAATCTGTTATGATACTTTTCTCGGTCCTACCTGTGTGTGTGGCGTTTCTTGTCTTCTTTATTTGCTTTGCATTTAGTTCCAGCAAGAGCTTCTTGCAGGAACAAATATTGTAAGCCAAGGGAATAGAGTTTCTGCCCATCAAACTAATGATGGTACTATTGCCATGGCTACTCTGACCAGCATAACATGTAATCCGAGTAGTGGTGGCTTTCAAGGTGACAGTGGTGGTGGTTTTGGTGGAGGGGGTGGTCATGGCGGCAGCAGTGGTGGTGGTTGTGGTGGTGGTTTTTGAATAGGTCAAATTGTAATTACTATTCTTTAGTACTTATATAATGTTTCAATTTCAAGTTGTAATTTCGCTCATATTATATTTAAAGCTTGTTTTGATAGAAACGTCAAAGTCAAGATAATTGGATTGTCCGTTTGGACAATATATGGAAGAAAAGTAAAGAAAAAATTATTAAAAGAAGTTTTTGATAGTTTAAAATGTGGTTGTATAGTTGTAGTTTTTCTTGAATTCTGAGTGTTTTGCTAGTAGAAAAAGATTTTTTTACAAAAATAAATGAAAATAAAGTACAAAAGTGATATTAATACCACTAACTACTTTAGGGGATAATATGACGCTGCAAAGTTGAGGTGTATAGTTGTAAAACGGGACAAGTTGGACAGGTATTTATGTAAGAACAAATTGCGCATGATGTTATATTCGCTAAAATTAATTCATTAATGTTACATTTCTATATCATCTGCAGATGAAATGTATAGGAAGTAGCTAAGTAGGAATAGTTATATTTCATCAACTAAACATTTTTCTTCTCTCCAATTTCATCATGAGTGGCGCACAACTTTTAGTACATGAGCACAATGACATTATGGTCTTCTTATATTCCTAATTCATTAATGAAAATGTACAACCACACGATCATTAAGGAAGCCAGAATTCTATTGTAGAATTTCCATCTCGTTTCCAAGGGAATTTAGAAGAAATCAGTAGTAAGCTTCTTCACAACATCACTTTTTTCGAATTTGTTGGATCATTAGATCCATTTTAAGCTTCTTCAATAAACTTATATAGACATTTAAGTTGCACCACCCTTGTTTACATAATTCAATGATATAAAAGATGACCAAGTATATTTTGCTGATAACCATGAAAAGCTAATGAGTTTTTGCTGAGAGAACCAAGAATAGACAAAGTATATACGAATACGACTACACTCACCATCTGCGAGGCTCTGGTGCTACCACAGTTTTGATTTTCAGTTCCTTGCATTGTGGTGGAAAGTAAAAGCACTGCAATGTGACAATAAATGTAATTCCTCTACTAGCATATCGTGAGATTTGCCTTTCTATGTTAAAAATTGTTCATATCTACCCTCCCTCCGTTTGAGTATTCAATTATACATAAGCCAACTATTACACTTTTGAACAAAAATGCCCCTCATTCATCCCAGCACTGAAATAGACAAGTGGAGGTATACATTTTAAAACTCCCGATTCATTTGCCCTAACTCATTACTGGACCCATCCTACAATTCTCTTTTAAACCATCTCCGGAGGTGCCATACAATATTGGAAGACCCTGGGGTGCCTATACTTCTGTGTATTTTTGTGGGTGGGTTATGGGAGTGACAGAAGTTGAATGTGGGTGTTAAATCTCATTCCGTCTTATTCTGTTCTTCTTTATATTCGTTTATTTACAAGCCTATTATATCACACGACGAAGAAAAAAACACTTTGCGAGAGAGGCAGAGCCACAGGGTTCTTCCACTATTTGTGCATGGCACCTCCTCTTCAATGAACAATGGAGATGGTTTAAATGAAAAGTTTATGATGGGTTGGGCAATGGGTTTGGGCAGATGAACCGTGCGTTGTAGAATGTTTATTGGCCCTCCATGTGTCTATTTTAGTGCTGAGTCCGGGTCTCTTAACAGATGAGGGCATTTTTGTTCAAAAATGTAATGGTAGGGTATATACATTTGAATACTCAATTGAAGGGCAGATATGCACAATTTTTGAAAATAAAGGGTAAATATGACCCTTTTCCGTAGTTGAAAATGGTGAAAGACGCAAAAGCAGTGCAACAGAAGATAGTGGAATGGTTATTTTAGGGGCATCTGCTGCTGTAGCTGCCAGTGCCACAGTGGCTTTCATCAGCAATGTGACAGAGGAAGTGACTAGTGGAGGTGTAGCAGCAAATATGCTGTCTTCCTTGTCTGTCTTTTACTGAAGCTACTACCAATCTCAAGGATACTAAGGTTATGCATATGCTGTGATAATTCCTGTCTATGAAGGTTATGCTGTGAATAATTCCTATACAAGAAATTTACTTAAGAGATGAGCAAAAAACGGTCGCAGACTTGCAGCTTCAAAAATGTAAAGACACATTTCAAGTTAGGAACACAATTACTAACCTATTGAGTGAATAAATGGCCTCAAAATACACTTTGCGTGATAAACAGCCACAATAGCTAACTCGATTTCCCGAAGATAAGTGAGGCCACTCTTCCAATGTTGAGCTCCTAACTCTACCTCTCTATTTTCAAAGTATATAGAAATTGTGGTAACTAGGAATGAATGAACTAACCTGGGAGAAACGGCCACCTCTCTATAGAAGGGCGAGCTGTACATTCTGTATCTCCGCAGTAAAACATTAACAGGAGGACCATGCAAGTGATGATAACTATGAACCACCTTTTGAACTATGGAGAAAATTGACATATCATCATCTCGCTGATTCGATGTCAGGATGGCAATCTTTTCATAATTCCACTTGCCAAATGCTGCAGAATGGACAATGTCTGGTAATTCCCTTTAGGAACTTCATGAAATTTCTTCCATAGGGTATCACTTATCTATAGAACCCAAACTGACATCTTAAAATATCTACAGCCTTTTGCTAATACATCCCTTATCCTCTTCAACCATCCAAGAAAAGTATATGGATAAAAGGCATGCAAATGACAGTTTCATTTTAGTTGTCTTGGTGGACAAGCGTTAAAATTGAGGACATCCTTTTCTGACACAAATTATCATTTTTTAAAGTGGTAACAAGTCATGGTCTATACAACTTAATTGTTTCATTTCATCCATAATTGTCCACAATGTGCAGCTGATCTCTTTAAAGTTCAAATGGGACTGATCTCCGCAGAGAAATAAACCAACGTTGTTTTTCAACAAAACCCAACTGCAACCTGGATATTTCTTTATTCTTTTCAATTTCTTTGCCAGCCTAACTTGTTCCTCATCTTTCTTCTTTCTGACAATGCAATACAGGTCTGACAAGACCACGTAAGGAGCTGCACTACTTGGTTCCAAGTCCAAAATTCTATGAGCTGCAAGCTTTGCAAGATCAAGACGCAAGTGAGTCTTGCTGGCAGCTAGAAGAGCACCCCAAACACCAGAATGTGTCTTGAATGGCATCGAATTTATTAGATCAACTGCTTCATCAAGTAAACCAGCTCGTCCGAGGATATCAACCATGCTAGTATAATGATCAGGCTCCGGTTCAATGTTGTATAATGATCTCATGGATTTGAAGTAGTTCCATCCTTCTTCTACGAGCCCAGCATGCATACAGGCTGAAAGTACCCCTAGAAAAGTGATACCATTAGGTTGCTCACCTTCATTCCGCAACTGGTCAAACAACTTAAGTGCTTCTTTGCCATAGCCATTTTGGGCAAATCCAGTAATCATTGCATTGAAACAAACAATATTCGGGAAATTTATGAATTTAAAGATCCTGTAGGCATCATCTAAACTTCCAGACTTGGAATACATTGAGATAAGAGAACTTTGGATAGACAAATCTAACTCCATATTCATTTTCATAACACAAGCATGAATTTGCAGACCTTGATTTAACATTGCCAGACCAGCTGAAGCACTAAGTATACTACTTAAAGTTAGAGGATTTGGTCTAACGGCACTTTGAAGCATTTTAATAAACCAGCGAAAAGCCTCCTCATATTCCCCTTTATTTACAAAACTAGAGATAAGAGTTGTCCATGCAACATCATCTTTCTCGGGAATCATTGCAAATAGATCAACACATTTTTCAGTCAACCCTTTTTCAGAAAACCCTGTGATCATGGCTGTCCAAGAAACAACATCCTTTTCCGGAGCCCTTTTAAAAAGCTCATATCCCTCTTCAAGATTTCCAGCTTGAACAAAAGCAGTAATAAGAGAATTCCACGAAATGACATCTTTCCTTAACATCGAATCAAACACACATTTAGCTGCATCTACACAACCAAATCTAGAGTACATAGTGATCAATGAATTACCCAAGAAAACATCAAATTCAAAACCCAAGCGAGTAACCAGTCCATGGACTTGATAACCTTGCTGATGCTTACTAAATCTTCCACAAGCTTCTAAAATGATTGTTATTATAGTAGGCTCCAGTCTCGCATCACCTTCCCTTCTCATTCTTAGAAACAATTCAAACCCATCTCCGAAACAGCAAACTTTCATATACCCATCAATCATAGCACCCCAAGTGACCCCATTCTTCTCTTTCATCGCATTAAACAACTCCCGAGCCTCAATAACTCTCCCATTCTTGCAGTTCCCATCAATCATTGCACTACAAGAAACAATATCTTTTCGAACCATACCATCAAAAACACGAACTGCATCGTCTAACTTTCCAACTTTCAAATACCCATTTATCAGTACATTCGAACAAACAGGTTCCCGCAAAACCATAGGAGTCCGATTATACAAATTCTCCGCCATATCAAACCTCCCTGCATTAACAAACCCCGTAATCATCGCCGCAAAAGACACCGAATTTCTCTCCGGCATCAGCTGAAAAAAACTGAATATCCCATCAATTTCAACTCTATTCCTCATATAAGCCGTCAGCATCGCATTCCACGAAGCGACACTTCTTTCAGGCATTTCATCGAACAGTGCACGAGCTTTCTTGAGTTGCCCGTTTTGGGAATATGCCGTAAGCATTGCGGTCCAAGAAACGATATTTTTGGTGGGCATACGGTTGAAAACGGATTCAGCTTCTTTAATGTTTCCGTTTCGGCCATTATGTGCGATCTGGGTGTTACAATAAATCAAGAATTTGTTTGTTTTAGCGCCGGCGTTCAAAAGGGTGTTTGAAGAAGTTGAGTATTTAAGATTCGGAAGCGCAAATTCTGAGAAAGGCAAACGTAGGCGGACATGTAAGAAGTGCGGCTTTGCTAGCATGACTGAGAAACAGACAAAGCTTCCATTACCCAGAGAAACGGAAGCGCGGTTTTTTCAAATTTTTCTTTTCTGTTTCCCTCTTTGTTTGGAATTTGCAGTTTAAAAATGTCCGTAACAACAAATTTTTGCTCGCGAAAAATAAATAATCAAACACTGGAAAATTGCGTATCAAATATAATATTTGATTTCAATAAATAAAAGTGTTATAATCTCTGTGGTATTCTTCAGGAATATAAACTATCTTGATGAGATTAACTTTAATTTTGATTCAAGGGCTTGTAGAGCTTGGTCTTGAATCTCTTTCTTGAACTTGAATTTGGATTTGATCACGAACAAGTAATTTGATCTTGAACGTCTTGGTATTTGATTTGGCTTCGTTCTTGATCTTGAACTTGAACTTGTAGCTTATAGAGAAATCTGTATGTTTGATCCACGAGCTCTCTGCTTGCTTCTTGTTATCAATTCTGATGTCTTCTAGCTTTATGAAGACCTCTATTTGTAGGAAGTGGTGTGGTTCTGCGATTTGATCGGTCCGTTTGAGCTGACCAATATCATCTAGACACTTGGCACAACTCTATTGGTTATTGATTTGACTTGGATTGTCACCTTCTTGACACGTGACACGATTTCATTGGCTCATTTATTTGGTTGGAATTATCACATCATTTGACATGTGATTTTGATTTTATTAGCTCGTTCTTTTGACTTGGATTGCAACATCACTTGACACGTGGCATGAGCCTGAGTTTTAAGATGGGCTAATAGCCATTTAGACTTTGGGCTAATGAAGTGTGCTAATCATTTAATTTGTAATCCCATTTAGTAGACTAGCACAACACATATGTATTGAATTTAAATAATTAGTCAAATTTACTAGCCACAATATTTATTTGGATTGATATCTTGAATTTATATGGTCCAAATTATTTTATGAATTTAAATTCAATAAAATTCAAATACTTACAAATACCTCCTACTTCAAGTCTTATAGTAGTTTTGACTTTCGAAGATTAGGATTGAAGTACCAATAATGTCCTTAGGTACGAAAAGTGCATTCAGCTAATGGAAATTTGTTAATTTGTTAATATTGTTGCTAAGTCCATCTTTTAATTCAAACTTTAACATTCGAATAATATAATAATGCTAATGTTTAGAATTTGCAATGATCAACATATTTTACCTACTTCGGTTATACAAGGCATTTTATCGCCTGATTCTTTTCAAAGTGACAGCATTCTTTCCTTAATTTGTAAGTTGCGATGTCCCCTATTCCTCCGCTACATTTTAATTTCTCCCCCTCCCCTTTTGAATTCAGGCTTCAGCTACCCTCAATCCCTATCTCTTCAGCTTTATCTAATCTCCTTTGATAACTCCCCACTCTATTATCCTCCCCTATCCTTTAGGTGATAAAATCTTGTTCTTTTGAGAAGATTACAATCGCTGCTCATCTTAGGGGATCAGGAAAAATCCTTCTAGCAACTATAAATAGGACCATGAGCCTTCATTGAAGCACAGTACGCCAAACCAAAGGAAAAGGGCTTAAGAAGAGAGGAAAAAGAAAATCACAATATCTGCGGTAAGGTAGTTGTCAGTAAGTAGCCTTTTTCTTCTGCTTTTATTCATAAGAGGCACATGGAGTCCGGAACCAAAAAAATGATTCTTTTGGATTCAAAGAATCAAAATGTGTGGAAAAAAAATCGGTGACCCATATATATATAAAGCCTTAGCTAAATGTGTTATACCTTAACAGTCGTTTGCCCAATTAAATATAGAGCTCTTATATAAGGCGTTATATATATAAAGCCCTAACGTACCGCACTATATATATTATGTGGGGCCACCAATAATTTTTGTGGGCTTAACTGACATAACAATAATTCAACTGGGTATAGCGCCTTAAGCTAAGGCGCCATACCTCAAATAATTATATCTCTGGATTGGTTATTGCCTTATTTAAAGAGGTTAAGGATTTTATAAAAATCCATTCATAAATATTTTCAAGTCTTCTAAAAAAAAATTCGTTAAGTTATTTTGCATTTTGTCATAATGTCTGAAGAACGAAGAATTAGGGTTTCATTATATTGGGGGGAGAGGGGGTTGTGGTGGCGAATAACTCAGTAAGCTATAGTTTATCTCCACAGTATCATATTAAGTTGCCACTTACAATGGAGTACGATACATTGGTATCGTTGTTATGTAAAAAAAATGAGTGTGGGCAAACGTTCGGTGAATATTAAAGTAACCGGAAGATATCTGTATTCTGTGACTCCGCAAGGGGTTTCTTGTTATGCTGAGTTTAACATGGAAGACGATGAAACTCTAAGAGATTTTTTGAGGACTTCGGATGAATATTGGAAATTTCTTGTGATAAAACTGTTGAAAATGTAAGTCAAGGCTGAAGACGTTCGCAATAATGGGGTTGCGCAAAGTAGGGATATCCCTCAATCATCGGGTGGTTATTTTGGAGCAGTTTTAGCCGAACAAGTTCTGAGTGAAAGAGTTTGGCATGATTTAAACTTATCTCCACGAGCGAATGAGGAGCGACGAAATAATTTGTCTCATAGTTTACATGATCCATAATCCGATTGGTAAACTTCAATTTTTCTTTGTGTTAAGATGTATATTTTTATGCATTGAATTTGTATTAACAGTCATATATCCACAGGGAATACCGGCCAGATATGAATTTTACAAGTTATGAACCAACGCCACTTGGAATATGCCTAGTTTTGGTGTGTTGAATCATGGTGGTCCATCCGGCAGTCATCATCAACAGGATAATGTCCATCATGGGATATCAACACATTATGATTTGTAAGTGAATTGATAAAGCTATATGTAAAGTTTGGATCAATTTGAGTAACTTATTATTTTATCGGTTGTGCAGTGAAAACTAGCAACTTGAAGGTCCTGTCCTTACTCAATTGTCCGAAGACGACATATTTAATCGGGATTTGGAAGATGCACAGAATCAGGAAGAGAATAGTGATTATGACAACAATGCCGATGAGTCTGGAGATGACACACCCATTCCCTGATGAGGGTGATGATGATGAGGAAGAGAATGTTGAACTTGATTTGACGAGGGAGCATGCTCTACCTCCCGTTAGACCAAGAGTGTACGGGTCCCACGTATCATTTCATTCAAGGGAGATTCCCTACCTTGATCATTTGCCAAGTATGCCGGATGCGGATGCCCTCACAAGGGATATTGACGAAATTCGGATAGCAATGTGGGATGAATCTAGAGCAACAATGTTGTCAAAAAGCATGCTTTTTCATGATAAAGCGCGTCTAAGTAGGGAGGTGCGAATGTACAACATAAAAGAGTGTCGTGAGATGATGGTAGCAGAGTCATCTCTGGATGTATACAAGGTTATTTGCCGTAGATGATTTGCGGGCTGTAATTGGATTATGCGTGTGAGGAAGAAGAAAACAAATATGTGGGTTGTGGGTAAATACATTGGCACCCACAATTGTGAAATGAACACATTCAGTGGGAATCACTTTAACTTGGATGTTGACTTGATTTCTCTTGTCGTGATTCCACATATTGAAGCGTCCATAAGGTACAAGATCAAAGAGTGTATAACATCTGTCCACCAGGAATATGGGTGTACCATTACCAAAAGAAAGGCCTTTCTGGGACGCAAACGTGCGTTTGAAATTATTTATGGTAACTGGATAAGTCCTTTGCATTTCTACCCAGGTACATGGCCATATTCCAACACTTTAACCCCGGGACTGTTGTTGAATAGAAGCTTGAGTAAAGTTCGAGAATACAAGAACATATATTCAGATATGTGTTCTGGGCATTTAAACCCGCAATTGATGGTTTTGTGCATTGCCGGCCGGTAATATCCATAGACGGCACTCATGTCTATGGAAAGTATGATATTAAGTTGTTGATAGCCGTTGCAGTAGATGCTAATGGAAGTATATTTCCCTTAGCTTTTGCTATTTATGCCAATGAAAGCCAAGAGACGCGGACACTATTTTTGAACCACTTGAAGGAGTATGTTATCAGACAACATTAAGGTATTTGTCTAATATCTTATCGGCATGGCAGTATTTTAAGTTCTATACAGAATTTTCCTGCATGGCAGGAACTGTATGCCTACCACTGTTACAGTGTGAGGCACATGAAGGCCAATTTCCAGAAGGCATATCCCAACAAGGACTTGCATGATTTAATGTGGATGGCTGCAACGGATCACCAAGAGTGTAAATTCAGGAGGCGCATGGAATCGATCAGGTAGGAAGACAAAGGAGCTTATCGTTGGTTGATGCGAGATGAGCTTGACAAGTGGACATTGCATGCGAATGGTGACAGAAGATGGAGAATTCTGACTACAAATGTGTTAGAGTCTTTCAACGGGTTATTGAAGTCTGCACGTGGATTGCCTGTCACTGCCATGGTGCGGATGTCATTAAAGCAGATAGCGGAGAGGTTTGTTGAAAGGGCTAGAGGTGCATCGTCATTGATGGAAAGGGGTGTTGAATCTATGCCAATACCAATGAAAATATTTGAGAAATACAGGAGGTGAGCATATTGGCATTCATATTTATAGTATTGCAACGAGCGAGTTATTTTTGAAGTTCGCACCGCTATCCATCAAACCGGGGGATTAATACATGCACCTTAAATGAAGACAGAAGGTTATGCTCTTGTGGGAAATAGTCCATCTATCACATGCCGTGCTCACATGCCATGAAGTGTTTTCAACATACAGGCTTCGCGACAACCAGCTCCTTTGATAAAGAATATACTGTTGTTGCATACTTAAACACCTATAGTGGACAGTTGTAGCCAGTAGGTGCTGAACATTATTGGCCGCCGGAACCATTTAAAAGGGTGTGTAACAAGGAGTATTTGCGTCAGCGATAAGTGCAAAAGGGAACGCGTATACGGAATCAAATGGATGTTGGTGATATCGTTTATGCATGTAAATGTGGCATATGCTCACAAACAGGACACGATTGTCGTAAATGTCCTTCAGCTGGTTTGGTTAGCAGTAGTAATTCAGCTCCCGATGGAAGTTCATCTAATGTGCCCAATTATCAAGGATACCCTTAGTGTTGTATTTCAATAATTTGTTGTAATAAGTGTATGTACATGTTCATCTTCCAGAATATATGAAATAAAATTATGTTTCCATTGGTGTTAAGTCTTATTAATATTTAGCATTAATACTTCACTACAACAATTTAACATACACCCCAAGAAAAATAAACAATTGTCATTCGCCATTAACGTCGTTGTCTGGCACTATTTCATTGTCATTGTCTTCATCTTCTTCATCAACATCGTGTACGTACCCTTCGGGACCGAGGGCATCGTAATCAGGGCCCCAGTTGACACACATTTTCCGCATTTTATCGCTATCATCAAGAAGGCTACTTGCTTGATTTATACAACAATATGGGACTCCTACGTCCAACATTTGTGGTAGAAACTTAGGTAGTTCCTCCCACTCGACAATTGTTGGGAAAACAGGATAATCATTGTCTCTGTGCATTTTATCATTTTCTAATAAATCCTAGAACTGATCCTCCGTTCCTCCCAGGAAGTTAAGATCATTCATTGCATGATGAACAACTAGTGCCTTTTCCATCTCTAGAATCCCCTTCATCAAATGTCGAATCACTTCTGGTTCATCTTTGTGTGTGTTTGTTTGGAAGGTTGCAGATAGTGCTTGCGGCACAACAAGCCCTTGCCAGCGACATAGTACTTTGTAATCACACCGTTTTGAGTAAAGGGGAACCCATTGTAGTTTTTCGCATTAAATTCGCATACCTTCAGGCTTTGTAAAATGTGCTTCGCCCTCAATAATGTGCCCTGCAACTTTGAGATTAGTGTGTATATTGATAGGATGATTTTCCAAGATACGCAGAATACCATATCACTTGTCATCAATCAAGTCAGTGTAGAAACCTAGCATATTTTTTTCAAGGTAGGGATCGATAGTGTTAAGACATGTTCCATGAGAATTTGTTGAACTACCTTTACCCTTTTGCCTCTTTTTGAACCACTTGTTAAATGTTAGTGGCATTTTTTAAATGGATGTTGTAATGTTTATTCAAAAGGTCTTTGAAATACATATGACTTGGTTTAGTTTAAAAAGTTATCTTATACCCGAAAGAATCATTATCACGCGAAGCATAGTGCGGTGAAATACCACGTTATGTATATTGTCTTGTCGACCTGAAAAAGCCGCCGTTCTGGAAAAGCTGTATTGTACCCTAAAGATCCATTATCACGCGAAATATAGCACGGTGAAATACCACGTTATGTGTATTGTCTTGTCGACCTAAAAATATTGTCGTTCTGGAAAAGCTGTATTGTATCCTAAAGATTCATTATCACGTGAAAAATAACGTGGTGAAATACAACATTATGTGTATTGTCTTGTCGACCTGAAAAAGCCGTTGTTCTACAAAAGCTATATTCTGGAAAAGGTGTATTGTACCCTAAAGAATCATTATCACGCAAAACATAATGTGGTGAAATACCACGTTATGTATTTTTTCTTGCCTATAAAAGCCTAGCGCATTTAGTTATTGTTTGCGCTTAACGAATTAAGTAGAAAAACTTTCCATTAATTTTGCATTTGTCTTGCATTAAGAAAGGTCTGGACGCAATGACGTACCAAGTTGTTATTGTGGTAAACGTGCGATTTTGAAGCCATGCTTGTCAAATAGTAATGTGGGGCGTAAACCCTGGATATGTCAACAACTTGTAAGTTATTGTTTTGCAAAACATATTTGTTAATATTTTTTATATAACATGTTAATTAATAGTGTTGTGTTATAATCCCCATTTGTAGTACGGAATTTAATGTAGATTTGAAGAATGGTATGATGAACCCATTAATCAGGAATACTATAAATATTGTTTGCACTATATTTGGAATATGACAGGTGAATACGAACTCCAGATCTTTAAACTACAATGACAACTTGCGGCAGTGAAGGAGAAACTAAAAGAGGCTGAAGAAGAATAAAATAGGTTGGAAGAGAAATTTATGTGGTTGAAGCAGAGAATAATTGGCTATAGTGACTAAACAAATACATGTATATGTTGAGTGTAGTATTTTATTTTTATGTTTTCCGTGTCATGTATTTTCATTAGTTGTATCGAATTTAAATTATGTTAAGCTGCTATATTTGTTTTTGTGTTATAGTATTAAAATAACCGAGAAATAAAAGCATAATGCGCATATAATGTTAATCATAAATAATGCTACTACTATTTACTGAATGTCATATGTACATAAAATCAAAAAATGGTCAATGTGTCCCACAGCTTGTATGCTTTAAAGAAGCCGCTGTCCTGAGGCGCATCCCATCCCACCCCGCTACACTATCAGGATCATCCTCATCACGTCGCCTCTTTATCGGAGGATGCGCTGCAACATGATCGTCAGTAAGACTGACAGGCTCGGTAGAAGGGGTCGTTGGTCCTGCAGTAACCTACAGAATAATAAGATATTTTAGTATATGAAATATATATTACTAATGTACATGTTAGCTAAAAAAAATTTAAAATGTCTTACCATGGTCTCGGCGAGCTCCTGAATATAATCATTCGTCTCAGGCATGTCAGTATCGCACAAAGTGGCCTCCGTGACGGGCGAGGATGATGCCTTAAAAAAGGCTTTAGATATTTATGACTAATCAATGAGATAAACACAAATATAAATAATAGTAATACAAACTAACCAAATCCTGTGAAAGATCCTCAGCATCCCTCGATGATGAGCCATAACTCAGTCGGCGCCCACTATCCACATCTCATGTCAGACGATCATCAACAATCGTCGATGGCTCTGGAGGGACAGAAAAATACTGATCCCACTCCTGTCACGTAATGGCCGCGCCCGCGATCAACAATGGAGCTGACGGGGTCACCTGCGAAGTCCTTAGAGTAAGCTGCATGATGCATGATAGCATATCAGTAGGAGCATGGTCTGGCTTAGGGTGGTCACCCGGCTGATCAGCTCTAACATCCTCAGCAGGTGCCTCAACACCCCCTTGCTAGGGACCACCTCCTCGTTGGCCCCCACGACCTCGTGGGATACCCCTACCTCTATAGGCACACCTGCCACGTCGACCACGTTCAGGCGCCACTGCTGGCCCACGATGGTATTGCCCTGGCACCACATAATCAGCCTCGTATCCTAAGCGCTCATCATCTCGGGCTCGCTGCAATGTCCAGAAGCCAGATCTGTAACTTGCCGGCCATACTCGTGCAAAGCGGCCGCTCCCTCGCCGGTATGCTGCTGCATCTGCAATCCCAACTAGTAGAACAGATGTAGCCCAATAGCCTGCACAACATGTAAAATATTAATTACGGAACTCTAAGTTAACGTTATAAGTAAGTATACCAAATGACATACCAGTGCCTCATGCCTCCCGACGTATGGAACGTACAGACCACCAACGCGATGAACGGATTCCCGATGAAAAGTCGGGTAACGCTGCAGTACCAGCCCATATACTCATGCTCACCATCCATACACTTAGGTGGTGGGGGGAGAGGTAGCGGAATCAGGTCATGCTGCTGGTCCCAAATCTCGATCATGTCACATATGTCTGGTCAACCCTGGAACGATCATCCCGCTGGTAATGTGTCATAATCCAAGCAGACGGTGGAGGTACAAGCTGCGGCCGACCAAACTGGCAAAGGACTCGCTCGGTGGCATGATGATCGACAATATCGAGACACATCAACGGGACGGAAGAGCTCCACATAAGTCGGCAAGTCGAGCAATAATCAGGCAAACCAGATATTGTTCGTTGATGTATGGCCTCCAAATGAACGATTAAGTAAATACAGGAATCGTGAGTATAGACAAGACATATAAAGCCTCGCGGCCTCCAGCAAATCCAACAAATCCCTGCAATAGGGGAGATTATGTCGAGCCTCGTACTCGCATCTGTATCCTCGTCTATCGACCCACCTCCTAGCTAAAGGGAGAAACAGTGGAGATGGTGCACCCGGAGCGATGGGTGGTAGAGGTGGCTGCAACTGCAGGAACCGCTCCTAGGCCCAAACCTAATATACAATTTGGACGTAAAATTTAAGGTATATTTTTACTATATATGTTATAATCATGAAAATAATTGACTATATTTTCACCTGTAGGAGTGGTAAAAATCCGGCAACATCGCGCTGGATGCCCATGCTAGCCCGCCACATCTGCCTGCACAAGTAACCAAGAACAGCTGCACCCCAGCTGTAACCAGGTAAATCATCTAGCAGCTCAAGATGATGAAGAAATCTCAAGCCGACTAGGTTTCCCGAAGTGTTTGGGAACAATACCCCTCCAAACATAAGCAACATCAACAATCTCGTGTACCGGTTATTAAGAAGATCCGATGTATCATCCATAATATCCGCATGCATCGCCTCCAGATGCAGCCGGACGGGCGTCAACTGCAGACGACTAGCCCACTCAATGCAGCATCATCCGCTGGCTGGAAACTGGTGAGCCACTGCAATATCTCCAGGTACTGCACTCCCGCATAATCACTGATAGCATGCGATAAAGCTACAGGATGACCATCAACCGGTAGCTCATACAGAACTTCCATGTCCTGAAGTGTGATAGTAGCCTCGCCAATGAGTAAATAAAATGTATGCGTATCCGGTCGCCACCGCTCTATCAAAGCCGTGATCAACGACCAATCCAGTTGCAACTGGTCGATCTCAATAATCCTATAGAAACCCGTATCCTGAAGGCGTCTGACTATACGGAAATGGAGATGGTGGGCCCTAAGAAAGTCCCATATATCGTCTACTCGTCTATCACGGAACGTCTGGGCCAATAACTACCCATCCTATATGTACGAAGACCTACGCTCGGCATGTAGCAACAGTAGCTCTAGCGAGGCAGGTCCGGGATGCATAGGCGGAACCTCCATGACGACTACTGTAAATTGAACAATATTAATTAAAGTATTTTTCTTTTTCATTGCTTAACATCTTTAAATATATTGCAATATCTTTAATATTAAAATTTATTCGATATTTTTACTATATTGTTAATTAAGTTGATATTTTTACTGTATTATTAAATTTATTCGATACATTTTCTATATTATAATTTTATATTTTATATGTTATTTTATTATTTTATATGTTTGTTTGTTACTCACCTATTTTTGACTATAATAAAATTAAATAATTAAGTTTCATAACTATACAAGTTTTAATTATTAAATATTCATATAACAATACTTAGTTTGAGTCTAAATAAATCACATTTTGGTTCCAGACTCGATATTTAAGGCCTAGCAGTACCAAGGAATCCAATGTTCTTGTGTTCATGATGAGAAAAGTTTTCCAATTTATCATTCAACAGGTCTGTTATTTTATATATTAGTTTATTATTTTATATGTTTGTTTGTTACTCACCTATTTTTGACTATAATAAAATTAAATAATTAATTATTAATTTAATTATTAAATATTCATATAACAATACTTAGTTTTACAAATATTGTTATTTTCTCATGTTATTTTCTTACATTTGTTGACTAGAATTCGAGAGAGTTTATGTTTGAACTATCAGTTTTTTTCTTAAAATATGTTTTTGGGTTTAACATATAATTAAATAATTAATTTCAATAACTACAGAGAGACCACGCTAAAGGGCACTGCATTTTACTACGCTAAAAGGGGGCACTACATTACAAATACGAGCACTACATTAGGGCACAAGATACCACTACAGGAAACTAAAGTCACATATTCATATATGTACAACAATAACATCTAAATAAGATTAATTATTCCTAAAATAATAATTTATCTATTTTACTAGTCTTTTAACAAATAAATCATCCAAACCGGATAAAAATAACAAATTTATTTAATCACAAAATAATCACAAAAAAATATATACCATAGTAAAAGTAACTTATTAATATTTGTTTAAATAACTAATAACAATTTCTCTATTTTACTAATTTTTTTAGCACACTAATAATATAATCCGGATAAAAAATAACAAAATAATTATATCGCTAAACAATCACGAAATAACATAGAACACAGTAAAAACAACTAATAGGCATTTTTTATACATGAGTTTTAACAAAAAATATGTCGGAATACCTCGATTTAAAGTTTTTGAAAAGTTGAAGATTTGGAGCCGAAACAAACAACCAACTACGAGATAACGCCTTAGATACAATGTAGGACCGAAAATTTACACCTTTTGTGGGACCGGTAAGCTCCACTCGAATTTTTTTGAGTTAAAAAATGGGGGGGGGGGGGGGGGACGTTCTATTTGCCGGGGAAGGGGAAGGGGATATTATTTATGTTAGTATAGCACCTTAACAAAAGGCATTATACTATATCTCCTTTTGTTATGGCGCTATACTTTCCCACCCGTTTGAGTTCAAATATAACACCTTAGCTAAATGCGCTATACTTAACTGAGCAAACGACCGTTAAGATATATCGTCTTTAGCTAAGTCTTTATATATATTTTGGTCACCGATTCATGTCAAATCTTATACTTTTTTTTGAATTATATATGCACTTGATGTGATACATGTCAATTCTTGTCATGTCAACTTTTTTCTTCTTTTGTCTTTACTCATTTTTCTTGGCAAACTTTTGCAACCACCCACCCACGTGACATACCAATTTCTTAGAAAAGTCTTCTTGACTTTAACTTTCAAGGCTTATATTTTTCTTCTCCTTTTTTTTTTAATGCCTTTACTATTTGGAGTAGCAGCACATATTGTTTTACCATCCCTTTTCTTTTGTTGAAAGAACGTAAACCATAAGAACTAAGGCATATGGCCACTGTAGAAACTTAGCTATGCCATATACTTTGCAGGAGTTTTCTTTTCAGAAAAAAAAATAAAACACAGCTCATCCAATATTTTTTTTTTTATCGTTCCTTCTTTTTTTTTTTTGGAATAAAACTGTTCGGACTTTGAAGGAATATAATGGAACTACCTTCGCAGCCAATGTTTTTTTTGAGTTCATGGCAACTTCCAGCAGAACCAAGTACACTGTCAACTTTTGCATTTGTCCTATTTATGGCTTATGTATTTGCTTTTGCTGCTTTTCTTTGATTTTAAAATCTTGGGGTCCATTCGAGTGCATGTAAATGAATTTCTTTTTGCTGGGCTTGTATTGCTTGTCCATTTAGTATTTGTTTGGCTTTAATACTCTCGTAGTATTTTAAAAGCCAACTTGATATATCTTTGAGAATCTCTTGAGTTCCTCCTTAACCGTATAAAATCAATTAGAACATGTAATCCTCCCCCCCCCCCCCTCTTTTTATACCTTCCCACAGGTTTATGTACCTCTTTTCTGCAAATTTTCTTTAGTTATTTTGTTTGTCATGCAAATTACCTTTCAACCTTGTCCGGCGAAGACCATTATACCGTCTAAGCCAAAAGCTTTATATCCTTCGATGCGAAGACCACTACAACGTCTAAGCCAAAGATTTTATTTTGTCTGAAGTGAAAACCATTACACCGTCTAAGCTAATGGCTTTATCTTGTTTGAAGACTTAACTTCATTTTATCTGAGGCATAGACCATTATACCGTCTAAGCCAAAGATTTTACTTTGTCTGAAGTGAAAACTATTACACCGTCTAAGCTAATGACTTTATCTTGTTTGAAGACTTAAATTCATTTTATCTGAGGCATAGACCATTACACCGTCTAAGCCAAAGATTTTACTTTATTTTAGGCAAAGATCATTACACCGTCTAAGCCAAAGATTTATTGTCTGAAGTGAAGACCATTACACCGTCTGAGCTAAAGATTTTATTTTATTTGAAGACTTGACTTTCTTTATCTATGGCAAAGACCATTACATCATCTAAGCTAAAGACTTTACTTTTATCTGAGGCAAAGACCATTACACCGATTGGACACTTGAATACAATAGCCACCTTATATAAGGGACTCACCTTATTTGACAGACTGGACACTTGAATACAATAGCCGTCCTCCTAAGACATGGATGCCTTGCACCACTAATCATCATGTTTGGAATGTCGCGAGTACCTTACCATGCATGGAGCGGTGAATTATTAACAAGGAAACCTATTGGGGCAATGATTTGCCTTTCGGCAGTGAATTTCATTACGTTCCTGGGTACTGAATGTGAAGAAGACGTCTTAAGTAGGTGTCGTCTGACCCTGGAGGGTGCAAGAATTTATGACACCGTATAAGCTTCACTCTTCACATATGACCGTAATACAAATATTATGCAGGCTTTCTGTGAGGCATGGTGCCCTGTTACAAATACATTGCTTACCTCTGCTGGAGAACTATCCATATCACTTTGGGATTTATATAAGATCGGCGGTCTACCTATAATAGGATCTCCTTACGAGGAAGTTATGCCAAATGTTGAAGAGCTTACTGGAATGTACGACAATGGGAGAAGGTTTCTTCCCCAGGCTTGTGAGCATTTGTTTGATGCCTTCCATCAGCTCCTAGAGGGAGGTAGCAACGATTCAAAGGTTTTTGTGAAAAATGGGTAGAGTTCTGGTGCAGAAAGACAATGAAGTACACTCAGCCTCCATTAAGGAAAGAAAAGAAGTCTGCTCGTTTGAAATCGTCGCATAATCCTACCAGGGTCATAGAGGAAGCAGTTAATTGGACGATTGTTGAAGAAGCCTTATTCCATAAGCTAGGAGTTATGGGTGACAAGAAAGACGAGGCATACTTGGCTGCTTTTCTATCTTGTTGGTTATGTATTTTTGTGCTCCCTTCAAAAGAAGGTGACTTCATTCGTCCTAGGACCTTTAAGATCGCGTGTCATCTTTATTGTAAACGAAAAGGCAGCCTTGCAGTCCCGGTCTTAGCTAGAATATATAAGGGTTTGAACGTGATTTCAAAGTGCTCGTTGCTTGATCCTGCCCAAACTTGCTTTCCAGCTCATTATGTGTATGGTTGGTTAGCCCATTACTTTAAGACTCATTTTTTATATGCAAAGGGGCCAGTTATTTCTCTCATGGCCGCATGTTCTATTGAAGGTGCTGCTAGATATTTTGGGAAAGAGGAAGCAAAGAAGTGTATTCATAATGGATAAAATATCATTTGGACTTCGACAGTGCCCCGCAAATCCGATCCGTACCACTACTATGACGATGATAAGGCAGATGAGTTCGAGTTAAATTTCTTTATGAGTATTCGCTCGAATTATCTTCCTTTGAGGGACGGAGTCAACTTTATTATTGAACCTTACAGCCCTCATCGATTTAGCCGCCAATTTGGTTTTTATCAAGACACCGCTGGTCGCTTGGAGCGAGATTTTCGTGAGGCCTCATTAGAAGAAAGGTTAAGACTTGCACGAATTTGTATATTGACTAGATCCAAGTCAAGGGTAGTATTTCCTCCTTTTGGGTCCAATATGAAGAAGTTTACATCGTCTAACTATAGATCTTGATGGGCAAGGGCGCACGAAAGCCTTCTTGAAGACCACTTATAATTTTTGATGAATACTGTTGAGCCAATCACAAATACCCTTCAAGACCGCAACAAGGATGTCTTAGTGATTGATAAGCTTCCTGCTTTAAAGTCTAAGGTAGCTGAGATGCACGCAGGCAACGGACCCATGCTACACAAAAAAGTTCAAAGATAAGAGATACATGCTCCAGTAAACAAAAGTCTCATTCCATTCGATGTAGTCGTTGATGCCTCTAACAAGCGACTATCCCAAGAGGAGGGTGATAGCAGCAAAGGAGATCAATGTTGGAAAAAGAAAAGGCCTAATCCTGAAGGAGTTGTAGAGGTCCAAAGCGTTGATATCCCTTCAATAACACTAACAACTCGTATCAATAAGGTAAAAGAAAACATAAAATTTTCATTTTGTGAACCATGGACAAGAGACTTTGATAAAGTGTTCTTACATTTTTTTTATTCTTTGCAGGCTAATAACATTAAAGCATTGCAACGAGGAAGACCATAAGATAGTGGTGAGTCTATAGCAGGACCGAACCCGCAAAAATCATCTTCCACAGATAAGGTATATTAAGAAGTAACTTCTATTTCTTATGATGGAATTAGGGCAAAATTGGGCTCTGATTTGCGTGAACGACCAACAATTACAACTTCTGTTTTTGATGGAAAGAAGGTTGTCTTGGATATTCGAAAGAAGTTTATCTTGAAGCTTTGGACTTCGATTCAGTGTAAGCTGAAAGGTTGCAATACAAACAAGGTCTCTGAGCTTGAAGAAAATACTAAAGTGATCCTTGAGGCAATGGATGTGGATGATGTGGATGTTTCCCCTTTGAGAAACCTACTGGAGTCCCTTTTTGAGCTTGCTGCTTCATATAACAAGACACGATCGACTTTATCTGAGAAGGTTGAAGAGACTACAATATCAAAGATTGAGGTACACCTTACAAATGCCATGATTGAAGAAGAAGAGAAGGTTAGAGAAGTGTCATCTATCCGCCAGTCCCTAGTTACAGTGAAAGTGAAGATAGAGAAGCTCCGTGAAAAAGAGAAGAACTTAGAAGCCCTTTTTGAAGTTGCTGTGAAAGAAGTTGAAGAAGCCAAGTTAGGAGCCTCAACTACTAGAAAGGAGTATGACGCATGTTGCAATGCCTTGTTGACTGCTAATGACTTGGCCGATTTGGAAAAGAAGAAGAAATACTTGGAAGTTATGGTCAAAGATTTGGCAACTACAAGTTGTGCTTAAATTAGGCTATAAACACTGCTTTATTTGTTTCCCCCTTTTTTCTTGCATTTGATTGTTTAGTAGATGTTCTCGTCAGGAATAAAACTTCTTTCATTTCACTTTATATTGCGCGTTCTCATCAATGTTCCCTTTTGTTCTTGATTGTTTTAAGTGCTTCAACGATCGGGATTCGATAGTTTATCCACGTATTCTAAAAAAAACTCACATTTATTTTTATTAAGGTGACTGAACTTAGAATAAAACTCTAAGTTGCCTACGTACCTCGATGAAGAGGATTAAATCAATACGTAGTTTATATAACAAGTGAGATTTTTTTAAATTACTTTATGGATTTGAAGACTTGACGGACTTGAAGACTGTAACTTTAAGAACTAGCCGACTTGATCACTTCAAATTGATGATGTAACAGACTTGGAAAAATCAACTTGACTTAAAATTAAAGACTTCAACTTGAATATTTAGCCTCTTATTAAATAAACTACAATCATTCAATCAAAGACCTTAATTTGACATGGAGGGCTTGCCCCCATTGAGCCATCAAGACAAGGCAGAGGGTTCAACGAAAGAATACTTGTACACCTAATTTTCAAGTGTCAATCAAGTGAATTATATTCCATCATACCTCATTTGAATAATGCCTTGGGTAATATGTATTTTTGAATTCATATGACTGAACTTAGAATGAAACTCTAAGCTGCCTACATACCTCGGTGAAGAGGATCAAGTCATTCTGTAGTTCGAAATGGGTGAATTTTTTTTTGTTTTTTTTTTATGTCCTAAATTTTTCCTAGGCCACCTCTTTCGAGGTTTTCAACCTAGCGGACCTTTTTTTGTGAACTGTGCACAGTTTATACTCTTGTAGGCCAGGAGTAACATGCAATTTATGCTCGTGCGTCGATGAGCGTATTTGTTTTCTTCAAGGATAGTATCTCTTCATGAGTTTTCCATTGATGGGTCCAATCCGTAAACCTTCTGAGTCATCTATCTTGTAATCGCCACTTGAGTATACCTCTTGTACAACATATGGTCCATCCCACTTAGTAGAGAATTTTCCCCTAGATCGACGAGAGGTGATAATAGGCCTTTTAACCACAAGAACTTGGTCACCCAATTGGAAAGATCTAAGGCGCACCATTTTGTTAAAAGATCGATACAGGCGAGCTTGATAACATTCAAGGCTTTGTTGAGCTTCTAGCCTCTTTTCATCAAGAGTTTCCAATTCTTCAAGGCATAATCGAGCATTTTCTTACTCAGTGAGTCCTTCTTGAATGACAAGCCGCAACGATGGGATTTTACGCTTAAGTGAAGGACTGATTCAACTCCATAAACAAGTGAATAAGGAGTCTCTTGTATTGGAGTGCAATATGTGGTCCTCTATGCCCAAAGAGCTTCTTCCATTCTCTCACGAAAATCTCTCTTAGACTTAGAAACAACCTTTTTCAACAAGTTGCAGAGCGACTTGTTAAATGCTTCAACAAGTCCATTAGCAGCAGCATAATACGTGGAGGAATTGTGTTGCTTGAAGCCAAAATGATCACATATCTTATTCATCAACTTGTTATCAAATGGCCTACCATTGCCCATCAATATATATCGAGGAAAGCCAAAGAAATAGATAATATTGACTCGGGTGAAGTTAGCCACATTTTCCTTCTTCACTTCCTTAAGAGAAATAACTTCAGCCCACTTCGAGAAGTAATCAATTGCAACCAAAATGTATAGATGTCCACTAGAAGACTTTGGCAATGGACCAACAACATTCAAACCCCAAGCATCAAATGGCCAAGAAGCAACAGTTGGGTGTAATACTTCAGGTGGTTGATGTATGAATTTAACATGGAATTGGCAAGCTTTACACCTTCGAGCGTAATCTAAACAATCTTTCACCATGGTTGGACAATAATACCCTATTCTTTTTATGTGAAAATGAAGTTTTGGCCCAGATTGTTGCGCACCACATACTCCAGAGTGTGCTTCTTGCAGGGCTTGAATGAATTCATCAGTACCCAAATAACATAAGAGAACTCCATCAAATGATCGCCTGTAGAGTGTATTCTTGTAATAAAGAAAATGAGGGGCTCTCCTTCGGATTTATGTCTTCCTTCGGGGATTTTTTGGCAATATCCCATAACAAAGATAATCGATTAATTGTTATCGCCAATCTTCAATTTCAACCTCAAGAACGGAAGCAAGATGCTCAACTTCGCTTTCTTCTTCCTCATAGTCATTTAGTGGAGGAACTACCCATCTTTGGCAAACATCTACTTGTGTTTGATCAGGCAAAGATAATGTAGAAGCGAAGGCTGCTAATGAATCAACTCTCTTATTTTCCTTTCTCGGCATGTGTTGAATTGTTACATCTCCAAGCCAACTTACCAATATTTGAGCATAGTTTTGATATGGCACCAACTCTGGCTTCTTGACCTCATAGCTACCCAAAATCTGATTGATCACTAACTTGGAGTCTCCAAAAACTTATTGTTGCAATTGTTTGATATCCACAACCATTTCAAGCCCAAGTATGAGCGCTTGATATTCAGCAACATTATTGGAGCACGTTTGTGTCAAAGTGAAAGAATATGGAAATAATTCTCCTTTAGAAGTGATAAACACTATTCCAGCTCCATCTCATTCACGATGTGCAACGCCATCAAAATACATCTTCCAAGGAGTTTGAATTTCAATGACCATCGCATCTTCATCAGGCAATTCATCAGACAACTCCCAATCATCTGAAATCCGATGGTCAGCTAGGAAGTCTGCTAATGCTTGTCCTTTTACTACCTTTTGAGGAACATACACAATTTCAAATTGTTGAAATTGGAGGTACCACCTCGCTAATCGATCACTTAGGACTGGTTTAGACATGACAAACTTGATAGGATTCGCTCTTGAGACGAGTTGCACAACGTGAGCTTGAAAGTAATGCTTCAGCTTCTGAATAGAGAAGACAAGTGCCAAACATAACTTCTCAATAGGTGAATACTTGAGCTCATTTGGCGTCATCATCCTACTCAAGTAATAAAGTGCATTTCTTTGCCTTCATTGTTTCCTTGAGGTAGAAGTGCTCTGATAAGTAGGGATTTTAGCCTATTAATTGCTCTCTTTTACTTGTGTTTTGGGCAAAAAATGCATGAAGGTATTCCCGAAAACTACTTAATATGCTTGCTTGCAGGGATTGTTCAAAATGACTCAAAAGAGCCATAATCAACTCATAAAGGAGTCAAAACTTGAACAAAAACCAAGACTGGGCCAAGAGGTGTGGAACGCAGACCGCGATAAAAAAGTGCGGCCGCGAAAGTATCAACGCGGACGAGTCCATTATTTCATGGTCCGCGATATGAAGAATCAGAGAGATGGTTTTATGGGCACAAACATGAACGCAGACCACGACAAGAAGACGCGGCCGTGAAAGTACCAGTACGATCGTGATGGGAATTTTGTGGACCGCGGTTGCTAAGGTTCAGAGAGTGTATAATTCAAGCAAAAATGAGAAGGACGGCCCGCATCAAAGTTACGCGGCCGTAGAAGTCTCTCATGCAGACGTGGTGGAAATTACGTGGTCCGCGAAACAATGTTCAACCCAGGTCCAGATGTGAAGAAACGTGGACCGTGATCAGAATTACGCGGCCGCGAAAGCAAGTGTGCATCTGCGGTCAGAATTACGCGGCCGCGAAACTTTCGCAGGGGTATTTTTGTTCGAAAATTTCAGCTTAGTATAAATGGATCTTTTCTTCAATTTTAGGTTATGTTATGTTTTTACTGAGTACGTGAGACGGCTAGGTTTTTCTTTTTGGGCAATTTTGTACAAGATTTACCTTATAACATTAGATTTAAATCTTTTAATTTAGTATTATGGATTATATCTTCTCTTTATCTTTGATTTCTGCTATTATTATGAGTAGCTAGACCCATAGCTAGGGTTGTGACTCAACCCTAGTGTGGGTATTTAATGGGTCTTGAATTTTAGGGCTTGAATGTTTATGGGTTAGTGATATTTAGCCTAGTTCTTGCTAGAATTATAGAATTAGTGGTTGCAAACACTGATTCATGCCTTTAGGAATTGGTCTCTTCTTGAGAAAGAGAGATTAAGTCTGGGAAAACTAGGCTAACAAGGAATTAGGGTGAACTCAAGAAATTGATAGCCCCAATTAAAAGGCTAAACCTAGAGATAGTAATACCCGACTTGAGCTAGTATCACTTGTATTGCATGAATACCCATTTGGATTTGAGAAAGCCAAATTAATGCAAAATCACTCAAACTATCGAGATATATATAGTGAGTACTTGGGTATGATAGCTATATTATGATCCCAAATTAATCAAGCTTGCCCTAGATTCTTACTACCCGTTAGATGTCCACCTAGACGGAAGTCACTGCCCTAGTCCTTTTAAACACTTGAAAACCAATATAAAATATATTGTACTTAGCTTTAATATTAGCATACAATAGAAATAGAAATAGAAGTAGAATCAACACCTTCATGTTTGGAAATGCAATTAGGAACAAAACACGCATCTAGACTTAGATATAAACCTAATTCCAAATCAATTAACTCCCTGTGGATTCGATCCCGACCTTGTTGGGTAAAATTGCCTCGACCATCCTCACTACTCAATAGTAGTACAGGCTTGGACCTAATCAATTTTTGGCACCGTTGCCGGGGAGTTAGACGGTCTTAGCTATATATCTAACTATTTGTGTGTTTTGTTTTTCTTTCCTTCCGTTTTTCTATTTTTTGTGTGTCAATTGCTTTTAGGTACCAAATGGCTCTTAACGAGGTCCTCGGACATATTCCTCAGGGGGAGAAGGTAGATGAAAATGAAGTGGATGAGGTTCATCTTGAACCTCAAGTACAAAGAAGAGGCCACCCACCTCATGACAACGTTCCAAACCCTCCCCCACCTCCTCCAAGGGAAGCACACCGGGTGTTGCCCAATGAAGGCTACGCAAGTGCAATTGTCCCGCCCTAGATTCGGGCAGGCAATTTTCAAATAACCAACGTCATGCTTACTCTATTTGAACAAAGGGGTTTCTTCACCGGAGCTCCACATCATAACGCATATAAGCATCTTAAAGGTTTTGTAGACACATGTTGGGGGAGCAAGTAGACAAATGTATCTGAGGACGCTTTGAGGTTAAGGCTTTTACCTTTATCACTTAGAGGGAATTCTTTAGATTGGCTTGAGAGGCTACCCAACCATTCCATATCCACTTGGGATGAGTTGGCCCAGAAGTTCAGAGCGAAGTTCTTTTCTCCGGGACATATGGCAACATTGAGAGATGAAATCCTTGATTTTAAACAAGAGCCAAATGAACCGTTACATGAGATTTGGGAACGGTACCGGACAATGGTCAAAGAGTTCCCCAACAACGATATGACTGAAGCAATGATCCAACAAATCTTTTATAGGGGCATCAACACAACTAACCAGTGTGTGGTGAATCAGCTCGCAAGGGGTAACTTCGTGAACGCGCCATCTTCATAAGCATGTGAAATATTAGATGAGATGGTGGACATCTCTTCAGCTTGGCAAAATCGGGCCAACATTCCTCAGGGTGACCCTAATGTTATCCACCTTCATAAGGAACTCCATGATCACGGACAAGCCATAACATAGTTCACAACTACCATGAATCAGTTAGCCAAGGCACAGCTTCAGTAGGTTCAGGGGCCAAAGAAAGTAAATGCCATGGAAGGAGTGAATGTAATGGTTAAAAAGAGGAGACAAAGAGGTCAACAAGTTCAACACAATCAGGATCAATTTGAGCAAAGTGGTAGTGGGTATGACCAAGATGACTATTATAACGATCAAAGTGAAGAGGTTCAATATGTGAATAATTACCAAGGTCAACGGAGCAATGCTCCAAATCAACAACAGTGGAGATCAAAGGGAAACAATCAAAATTGGGGCAACCAAGGCCAAGGGAATTGGAATAGTGGCAACAACAACCATCCAAACAATTGGGGGAATAACAATCAAAATTGGGGGAATCAAGAAAATAACCAAGGCAATTGGGGTGGCAACAATAATAGTAATTGGGGAGGCAATAAAGACCAAGGGGGTTGGAACAACAATAATCAAGGGAACCGGTGGTCGGGCCCTCAAAGGCCCCCGATGTATGAACAACCCAACAACCTGCCTCTATATCCGTCACAAGGGCAAAGTTCTTCCAACAATGAGATGGGACAGATAGAAAGTATGTTCAAGCAAATGATGGAAATAAACGCCGACTCTGATGCCCAAATAGCCTCCCACAACACTTCTATCCGCAACTTGGAAGTCCAAATGGGTCAAATTTCTCAAGCCCTGAATACTCGCCCTAAGGAGACACTACCAAGTGATACGGTAGTAAACCCGATGGGTGGAAATAATACTGGCCATGCTATGGCGGTGACTACAAAAAGTGGTAGAGGTGGAGTTGCTAGTACCTCCAATCCAAGAAAGATCGTGAATGATGATATGGTTGTGCAAGATGAGGATGAGCCAAGAAATGATGAGAATGTGAACGATGAAGTGAGGATAGATATTGATGAAAATGTGGAGGAGACATAAGATGATGTGAACCCGTCTAGGGAACACATGATAGACATACCGGATCTGGTAGTGCCCAAAGCCAAGGCTCCTTTGCCAAGGCCTCCTCCACCATATCCTCAAAGGCTCGCAAAGCAAAACAACGAGAACCAATTCAAGAAATTCATTGATATGATGAAAAGTTTGTCCATTAATGTACCTTTGGTTGAAGCTCTAGAACAAATACCAGGATATGCCAAGTTCATGAAGGACTTGGTAACAAAGAAGAGGTCAATGAACTATGATACGTCAAAATGACACATCAATTGAGTGCCATTGTGCATTCCATGGCTCCAAAGCTAGAAGATCTCGGTGCCTTTACAATTTCATGCACTATCGGTAGTGCCAATTTTGCCAAAGCCTTGTACGACTTGGGAGTGAGCATTAATTTGATGCCATATTCTGTGTTCAAGACATTGAGGATTGGGCAACCAAGACCTACGTTGCAAATGGCGGACCGAACAATGAAGAGGCCATTGGGGGATAATTGATGATGTGCTAGTTCGGGTCGACAAGTTCATACTTCCCGTAGATTTTGTGATACTCGACTGTGAGGTTGACTATGAGGTGCCAATCATATTGGGGAGACCTTTCCTAGCAACAGGGAAGTAATTTGTTGATGTGGAAGCTGGGGAGCTCACCTTCCGGGTGGGCGATGAAAATGTTGTGTTCCATGTGTGCAAGTCAATGAGGCAGCCTAATAGCAACAAAGTATGCTCTTTTGTGGATCTTGTGATGGAGGTGATTGTTGATAACACGAGTGCTATGATCAATGTGGAAGACCCTCTGGAAGCTGTGTTGTTGAATCAAGAGGATGATGAGAAGTCATGCTTGATAGAATGTGCAAATGCTTTGCAAGGAATGGGATCCTACACATATGGACCTCGTAAACTTTCCTTGGACCTTGAGAACTGGAAGACTCCTCCAACAAAGCCCTCAATCGAGGAGCCACCAACATTGGAGTTGAAGCCCTTGCCTTCACACCTTAGGTATGAGTTCTTAAGGCCCTTGTTCCACATTACCTATTATTCTTTCTTCGTGCTTAACTAACGTGCAGGTAGATTCCACCCTTGCGGTGCTTCAAAGAAGAAAGAAGGCAATAGGTTGGACATTGGCGGATATTCGGGGTACAAGCCCCGCCTTCTGCATGCACAAAATCATATTGGAGGAAGATGCCAAACCCTCTGTGGAATATCAAAGGAGTTTGAACGAGGCCATGCAAGAGGTAGTCAAGAAAAAGATCATCAAGTGGCTAGATGCAGGGGTTGTGTACCCCATTTCTAATAGTTCATGGACTTCGCCGGTACAATGTGTCCCAAAGAAGAGAGGCATGACTGTTATCACAAATGATAGAAATAAATTGATCCCCACAAGAACTGTCACCGGTTGGAGGGTATGCATGGATTATAGAAAGCTGAACAAAGTGACCCGCAAAGACCATTTTCCATTGCCATTTCTTGACCAAATGTTGGATAAACTTGCCGGGCGTGCTTATTATTGCTTTTTGGATGAGTACTTCGGGTACAACCAGATTCTCATTGCACCTGAAGACCAATAGAAAACCACCTTTATCTGTCCATATGGCACATTTTCATTATCACGGATGCCGTTTGGTTTGTGTAATGCACCGGCTACCTTTCAGCGGTGTATGATGGAAATATTTACAGACATGGTGGAGGACTCCCTCGAGGTGTTCATGGATGATTTCAGTGTTGTGGGGGATTCCTTTGAAGAATGTTTGGATAATCTTGACAAAGTGTTGGCCCGATGTGAAGAGACCAACTTAGTGCTTAATTGGGAAAAATGTCACTTTATGGTCGAGGAGGGCATTGTCCTCGGCCATAAGATCTCAAAGAACGGTATTGAAGTGGACAAAGCAAAAATTGAAGTGATTTCAAAACTCCCTCCTCCTACTTCCGTCAAGGGAGTGAGGAGCATTCTTGGTCATGTGGGGTGTTGCCGAAGGTTCATCAAGGATTACTCAAAAGGGGTGAACCCCTTGTGCAAGTTGTTGGAAAAGATGTAAAGTTTGTGTTCAATGATGATTGCATGAAAGCTTTTGAGCTTCTCAAGTATAGATTGATTACCACTCCCATCATTACCGCACCCAATTGGAGCTTAGCATTTGAGCTCATGTGCGATGCTAGTAACGTTGCGGTAGGAGCGATTTTGGGGCAAAGGATCAACAAGATATTTTATCCAGTTTATTATGCAAGCAAATCAATGAATGACGCCCAAGTCAACTATACGGTGACCGAGAAAGAGCTATTAGCCATTGTCTTCGCCATGGAAAAGTTCCTCCCGTACCTCATGTGTACCAAAGTGATTGTGCACACCGATCACGCGACACTTCGTTATTTGATGAGTAAAAAGGACTCTAAGGCTAGGTTGATGAGATGGGTTCTTCGTCTACAAGAGTTTGACCTTAAAATCATAGACCAAAAAGGGAGTGAAAATCAAGTGGCGGACCATTTGTCCTGCTTGGAAGAGGAGGGGAGGCCCCATGATGGCCTCGAGATTAATGATTTGTTTTCGGATGAACAACTCCTCTCCGTGTCTGTGACTGGATACCTTGGTTCGCCGATGTGGCTAACTTTCTTGTGACCGGTATTATCCCGAATGAGCTCTCTTCAAACCAAAGGAAGAAGCTTAAACGGTACTGTTTGGATTATTATTGGGACGAGCCATATCTTTTCAAAATTTGCAATGATGGTGTTATCCCGAAATGTGTTCTGGAAGAAGAGCAATTGAGTATTCTTGAAGCTTGCCATTCCTCTCCCTATGGTGGTCACCATGGTGGGGTGAGAACTGTTACAAAGGTCCTAAGTTGTAGATTCTATTGGCCCACCTTGTATAAAGACGCTAACGAGCTTGTTAGGCATTGTGATGAGTGCCAAAGAGCTAGTGGAATTTCCAAGATGAATGAAATGCCCCTCACCACTATTCTTGAGATTGATATTTTCGATGTGTGGGGCATCGACTTTATGGGCGATTTGTGAGTTCATGTGGGAACACTTATATTCTGGTTACTGTTGATTATGTTTCCAAATGGGTTGAAGTTGTGGCTTTGCCCAACAACGAGGCACGAAGTGTGGTGGCTTTCTTAAAGAAAAATATCTTCACAAGATTCGGCACCCCAAGGGCTATCATTAGTGATGTGGGTTCTCATTTTTGCAATAAAGCCTTCGATACTTTACTTTCTAAGTATGGTGTCAATCATAAAGTGTCAACCCCTTATCACCCACAGGCTAGTGGACAAGTTGAGGTCTCCAACAGGGATATCAAGAGCATATTATCCATGACCGTCAATGCAAACCGGACTGATTGGTCAAGGAAACTTGATGATACTTTATGGGCCTATCGTACAGCTTACAAGACTCCAATTTGTATATCTCCGTACCGGTTGGTGTTTGGGAAATAATTCCATCTTCCGTTTGAATTAGAGCACAAAGCCATGTGGGTGCTGAAGAAGTTGAACCTGGAATGGGATGTAGCTACCAATCTCCGGGTAGAGCAACTAAATGAACTTGATGAGTTCTGGTTCCATGCCTATTCCAGCTCGTTCTTGTATAAGGACAAGATGAAGTACTTACATAACAAATATATCCGGAACATAGAATTCAAGTAGGGTGACTTGGTTCGTCTATTCAACTCTCAGTTACGGATGTTTCCGGGAAAGCTCAAGTCAAAGTGGAGTGGCCCTTTTGAAGTGGTGCATGTAACTCCGTTTGGTGCTCTCAATTTGAAAAACAAAAATGGTGAAATCTTTAGAGTCAATGGGCACCGAGTGAAGCATTACCTTGGCAAGATTGATGATAGCCACATGGTGGCCTTGATCCATTTCAAATGATGATGGTAACATGTGTCATGCCGCGACGTTAAATCAGGCGCTTCTTGGGAGGCAACCCATGTGTTTTTCTTTCTTTTGATTTTCTTCTTAGATTAGGCATTGTTTTGGATTAACTGGTTGTGAAGTGTATGTAGGAACTGGTTGTGCAGTGCAAGATTTTGACAGGAAAAAATTTGGCTAAGTGTTGGAAGTTCGCGGACCGCGCCAAAAATTTCGTGGTCCACGTGAGCATTTCGCGGCAGCACATTTTTGTCCGCGGACGCGTACTTGAAAAGAGCAAAATGCCAACTCTCTGAAGTTGGACTGTCAAAAATCCTTCGGAGATCGCGGCCGC